>NW_027507748.1:233594954-234197454 GCF_037356315.1 Lithobates pipiens
GAAAAGTAAAAAAATACAGCTTTTTGTAATAATTTTTAAATTGTGGGAGAATGTATACAGGGGCATACATAGCAAACTTTTTTTTTTTTTTTGCATTTTTAGGGGTGCTAAATAAGGTTTGCAAAATATTTAGCTACAGTTTGCAGGCTGTCAAACATTAAGTTGTATTACATTTCTCATAGTAAAATTTTGAATGGATTTCAAAGCCATTTTTTCACAGAAATTATCTAATATATGCTTCTCTATATTTAAAACATTGTCTATGCATTTCTGCTAAAAATGAATAGACACTAATTTTACCCCTTTTTCTTTATCTTTTAGAGCCATGTGAAGAAAATTTAAATTCATAGACACGGTGAATGCCAAAGGGAGCTCGGGTTGTATTTCTCTTTCCCTATTCCGTTGTAATGGAACAACAGAGACTAAAGTGTTGGACAGTAAATCATGTCAGTCTCCAGCATCGAACAGCCTCCACAATCCTTCTGGTTTTGGCCCTGTTGTCTCTGGAATTTCATGATGCTTCTCTCATCAACACATTCCATGCTGAGCAAAGAGACTGGACTTTTAGTCATCTGACTGTGCATCGGAGTACAGGGGCAGTATACTTGGGTGCAGTAAATCGGATATATAAGCTATCAGGAAATTTGACCCTCTTGGTATGTCATACTACAGGTCCCGGAGAGGACAACAAATCATGCTACCCCCCTCAAAATGTCCAGCCATGTAGTGAACCTCGTACACTAACCAACAATGTGAACAAACTGCTGATTATTGATTATTCAGAGAACCGATTGTTGGCTTGTGGAAGTTTGTACCAAGGTGTATGTAAACTTCTCCGTCTTGATGATCTTTTCATTTTAGTAGAACCATCCCATAAGAAGGAGCACTACCTCTCTAGTGTCAATGAGACCGGAACAATGTATGGTGTGATTGTTCAAACTGAAGGATCGGATGGGAAACTGTTCATTGGAACTGCAGTGGATGGCAAACAAGATTATTTTCCAACTCTTTCAAGTCGCAAGTTGCCCAGGGACCCAGAATCTTCTCATATGTTGGATTATGAACTGTACAGTGACTTTGTGTCATCCCTCATAAAGATTCCTTCAGATACTCTGGCTTTGGTCTCCCACTTTGATATATTTTATATTTATGGTTTTGAGAGTGGCAACTATGTCTATTTTCTCACTGTGCAACCAGAAACTCCGGAAGGTATTTCCAGCAATTCTGCTAATGATTTATTCTACACCTCACGTATCGTAAGGTTATGTAAAAATGACCCAAAATTTCACTCCTATGTTTCTTTGCCAATTGGATGCACCAAGAATGGGGCAGAATATAGGCTTCTGCAAGCGGCCTATCTAACCAAACCAGGTGCCACGCTTGCTAGGTCCTTAAAAGTCTCAGTTCAGGATGATGTGCTATTTGCTATTTTCTCTAAAGGCCAAAAGCAGTATCACAATCCACCGGATGACTCCACTCTCTGCGTTTTTCCAATCAAGACTATTAATGGACTTATAAAAGAGAGACTACAGTCTTGTTATCAAGGTGAAGGAAATCTGGAGTTAAATTGGCTTCTAGGAAAAGATGTGCAGTGCACAAAAGCTGTAAGTATTATTTTCTTTTTATCAAAAATTTTAGGTAGTGTGTCCTATTTAATTTTTTTGCACTATCAACTGCCAGGTAAGGTCAATTTTTCATGGCTGGCCATACAAGGGGGAGAGAATATAATACTTAGGAAACAACTAATTAGACCTTTCTATGAGCTTTGTTTCCCAAGGTATGTATTTGTGATGTGATGTAGTCTATGTTGAGTGATTTCCCTATTAAATGTGAGTATGTAGTCAGAAACAAAAAGTTATCTCTGTAAACTGCAGTGTCAGATGAGACATATATAATATCTGGCAAAACAGTCTTAAAGCAGTATTCATCCCGAAAACAAGACTTTCCTATTTCCTATTAAAGTTTACCAGTTAACAAATGTGGTAGCTGCATTTGTTTTATATATAAAAAAAGCTTTTTTCCTGTATTTTTACATGTTGATGCTGCCACTAAGTCTGTTGTTTTTCATCTTCATATAACAGACCAAGCTGGCAGTTAGAGATTTGAAACAATCCATCAACCACTGACCAGGCGGACTTACAATGGTCAGCTTTCATTTATGTAAAACCTTTATCCTAAAGTTTTAGCTTGTTCAGCTTTAAATCTGCTAGTGCACCTAATGTCACCCTCTCTGCAGTTTGACAGTGCTGCTGTCCAGAGGTGTATCTGTTGCTCCTCCATCCAGTGTGGAGACAGCCTACAAATCAAGTGCATAGTAGCTGTATCACCAGATGAAAATAAAGAAAAAAAGAAGGCATAAAAAATAAAACTAAGACAGCTATAACATCTAAAGATTGGTAAGCTGCAATTTATTGCACTTATGTATTAAGGTTTAATACCGTTTTTTAAATGTTTGGTATGGTTATTATTTAACCATATTTTGTGCTATGCGTAATAAGCATGCTCACTAATTATTACCACAGCCTCATGAAACTATTTGGATCTTGTTAAATACCATCTAAAGTGTGTCTAAAACCTCCTTTTTTGGATATGATAGCAAGGAGTTAGAACCTCTGTCAATAATTTTTTCACTCTTTGCCATGGTGACAATTGGCACTGGGGACAGAAAGTTATAGGCAATCCAAAATGTATAGTTGTTACTAAAATCAGAGACACGGAAACTGTTTCATCGGAGACAGCTATTCCAGTAACATCTGTCTTAACAGAGAATTTCCATCACTTTTACATCCAGTTCCTATTGTGTCTTCAGAACTGGAAACAAAGAGAATAGAGAACGCACAGGGGATTTAGCAATGACCTACTTCAAAATAAAAAGTATTTATTTTTTTTGTTTTTATTATACATTAATAATATAATATGTGTGGTTCTCATCTTGGTAATATAGTAACAGGCAGCAGTTCCAAAAATCACAAGTGCCACAAGCAAAATTACATTGTAACCAATTGTATACCTATTATTGCATTAGAAATATGGTAGTAGTAACTACCTTTTTTTACATTTTCTGCCAAGTCCTGGAGAATAAAGAGAATAACTTTAAACAAATATACTTTCTTTATCGTCTATTGAGGGACAAAGAAATATAGTAATTCCTAGATATATGGGTTATACTACCACCTTCAGGAGTTTTGGACGCTGACAAAAAATGTTGTCAGTCCCTGTATAACGTTGTGTCCAATCACCAAGACTGTTTGGTCTAGGAAGGTGGACTCCTTTTTCTGAGGTCTGCTTACAAAATACTCTAATTATAATCTTGTCTTTTTAATTAATTTTTTCTTCATTTAGATGCTACATTGACATTTTTCTTTGGTAGCTTCAATAAAGATTTTAAGAAACATTACTTGAGTTTGTCTCTGCACAGAGGCTATCTGGATTAGCATAATCTCAGCAACATATTTGGAGGTTGTACCAGGACCTGCTGGACTGAAGATTGCAGGGGCAGCTGGAACATGACCTTTGGGCACTGAGCTCTGCATTGTGACACTTTCCAGATCTCTGTGTACTGTGTTTGTTAGCTCTCCATGTTCAGAGCTGTAGTACAGCCATTAGGCCATAGGGCCTGAAGTGAATTATTATTTTAAAACTTTAAACCCCACTTAATTTAGGGCTTTAATAAAATGTGAACTTCTAACACTAGTCATTGTGGTGCTTTCCAGACCCTGATTTTGTTGGTTAGCCGCAAAGTGCTCTCCAGTCTTAGAGCCATGGCAGAGCCTATGGTCTGACCCAGTCTCTGAGAACTCAAACACACCAAGTTAGGTCGCACTGGAAGTTATATCACAGTTTGTACCATTTAGGCAGCATTTTAAATTTCTTGTTACCACATCTTATACCATGGTAACAGTTGAGGCTGTAGAGCCAAAGTTAACTGCTTTGTAGAGTGTTGCACACATTACACATGCTTTCTCTCACCATTCAGCCATGATAAAGCAACTTCCTGTGACACTTCCTGATTCTAAAGCCGCGTACACACGGGCGGACTGTATGGCCTACTTAGTCCGTCGAAACACATTTCACAGCATTGCATTGCTGTGTATTGGACTTCCTATTTCTAGTCCCGTCGTACGTGCTGTACACGTCATCGCGCAAGCTTTCGACGGACTGTTTGTGCATCCGTGTGTGGTCAAGTCCGTTCATTCGAAAGTAGGACGGACTGTCCGTCGGATTGTATGACGGACTAAGTAGGCCATACAATCCGCCCGTGTGTACGCGGCTTTAGATAACTTGTGGGTAGACAATGGAGTTCCACGTTCTGAGCTACTGCCTACCTACAGTGACAGGGGCATTTTCTCACTTTGTTCTTTTCAAAGACACACTGAGGACAGAGCCATCACAACAGTTGACCTCGGCCCATACTCTATTGTGGATGGGGCAACTTCAAGGTATGTCCAAAAGGGACCAATACCTGTGCCAAACATTCTGTGTTCCCCTATTACTAAAAGAGTCATTCTTATTGAAGTCTTACAGCGACCTTGATAAAGTATTCACACCCCTTGAATTGTTCTACATTTTGTCATGCTACAGCCAAAAAGGTAAATGTATTTTATTGGGATTTTATGTGATAGACCAACACAAAGTGGCAGATATTTGGAAAGTGGAGGGAAAACGATAAATGTTTTTCAAATTTATTTACAAATACCTGATAAGTGTAGCATGCATTTGTATTCAGTCCCTTTTACTCTGATACCCATAACTAAAATCATGTGGAACCAATTGCCTTCAGAAGCCACCTAATTAGTAAATAGAGTCCAACTGTGTGTAATTTAATTTCAGTAAAAATATAGCTGTTCTGTGAAGCCCTCAGATGTTTGTTAGAGAACCTTTTTTAACGAACAGCATCATGAAGGCCAAGGAACACACCAGGCAGGTCAGGTATAAAGTTGTGGAGGAGTTTTAAGCCGGTTTAGGTTATATAAAACCATCCCAAGCTTTGAACATCTCACAAAGCACTGTTCAATCCAACATATGAAAACTGAAAGAGTATGGCACAACTACAAACCTACAAAGACATGGCCATCCACCTAAACTGACAGGCCGGGCAAAGAGAGCAATAATCAGAGAAGCAGCCAAGAGGCCTATGGTAACTCAGGAGGAGCTGCAGATCTGTGGACAGATTCAGGTGGCAGAATCTGTCCACAGGACAACTATTAGTTGTGCATTAAACATTCCAAATCAGGCCTTTATGGAAAAGTGGCAAGAAGAAAGCCATGATTGAAAAAGAGCCATAAGAAGTCCCATTTGCAGTTTGTGAGAACCCACCTGGGGGACACAGCAAACATGTGGAAGAAGGTGCTCTGGTCAGATTAGAACAAAATTGAAATTTTTGGTCTAAAAGCAAAACGCTATGTGTGGCGGAAAACTAACACTGCACATCACCCTGAACACACCATCCCCATGTGAAACATGGTGGTGACAGCATCATGTTGCCGGGATGCTTTTCTTCAGCAGGTACAGGGAAGCTGATCAGAGTTGATGGGAAGATGGATGGAGCCAAATACAGGGCAATGTTATGCCCTGTACACACGATCGGATTTTCTGACAAAAAATGTTGGATGTGAGCTGAAAGTCCTTTCGTGTGTTTGCTCCATCAAACATTTGTTGGACTTTCCACCAACAAATGTGGGCTAGCAGGTTCTCAAATTTTCCGTCAACAAATGTTTGTTGTCGGACTTTCCAATCGTGTGTACACAAGTCCGTCGGACAAAAGTCCACGCAAGCTCGGAATCAAGTACGAGCTGGAGATATAACTAGCATTCGTAATGGAGATATAACATACGTCTTTACGTCACTACATTCATAGTTGTTGGCCAACATTTGTGTGACCGTGTGTATTTAAGACAAGTTGGAGCCAACATCCTTCTAACAAAAAGCCACAGTTTTGTTGTCGGAAAGTCCAATCATGTGTACAGGGCATTAGAAGAAAACTCGTTAGTCTGCAAAAGACTTTGAGACCGACTGAAGGTTCGCCTTCCAGCAAGACAACAACCCTAAACATACAGCCAGAGCTACAATGGAATTATTTAGATCAAGGCATATTCATGTGTTAGAATGGCCCAGTCAATGTCCAAACCTCAATCCAATTGAGAATCTGTGGCAAGACTTGAAAATTGCTGTTCGCAGAGCTTGAGCTATTTTGCAAAGAAGAATGGGCAAAAATGTCACTCTCTAGATGTGCAAAGCTGATAGAGACATCCCCAAAAAGACTTGCAGCTGTTATGCCCTCTACCGATCGTGTGTGGGCTCCATCAGACTTTTTCTGTCGGAATTTCGGGCACACAAAGTTTGAGAGCTGGATCTAAAATTTTCCGACAACAAAACATAACTGCAGTGAAAGGTGATTCTACAAAGTATTAACCCGGGGGGGGGCTGAATACAAATGCACGCTAGACTTTTCAGATATTTATTTGTAAAACGTTTTAAAAACCATGTATCATTTTCCTTCCACTTCACAATTATGTGCCACTTTGTGTTGGTCTGTCACATAAAATCCCAATAAATGGCATTTTATGTTTTTGGTTGTAACATGACAAAATAGAAAATTTCAAGGGGTATGAATACTCATTCAAGGAACTGTACACAGCTCAGCAGCGTGGGTATGAGATATCTAATATGCCGACAAGACCTTTAATATCCCCTTTTTTATGGATGTGTGCAGAAGTAATGCAATGATCTGCTTGCAGGAGTTATAAATGCACTCCGGCACCTTCCACAAGAGAATCTAATTCTAAACCCTACTGGACCTCCACCTCTTGGACTGTGCCCGAGACTTCTATTACCATATCTTTTTTTCATAAATTCTCTTTTAATGAGTTTTATAAAATTTTACAAAACAAGTCAGTACAGCAGCAGTTGGAAACAACTTGGAAGTAAAAAGTTGTGCTCCACATTACCAAACAGCCCATCAATCACATTTACAGTCTGATGCAAGAAAACAACGGTCAATGTCCACCGCAGTAATGGTCATATACAAGCATAAGCTCAGGTCTATTTCACACATGATACAGAGAATATCAATAAATGTTATAAAGCCTCACATAACCGCAAAGGATGTATTCCGTTTGCTGACAATAAATCTGTGTCAGGGCAACTGTACTCAACAAAGAGGACAGCTCTCTGACCATGAAACCAAAAATTTATTATTTAATAGTTTTAACTGCTGTATCAGGACTCTATAGCCATACAGACAAGGTCTTTTCAATTGAAATGGACATCCTCTGCTGTTATAGGTAGCTTTGTATAAAGGGAGGACAGAGTTCTCCAGGGACTTCCAGTTAGCCAAGGTTGATGAAGCAAGAGATTTCCAATGTAAAACAATCAGTTATTTAGCATTGAAGAGTAATATACCAAATACCTTACTAGTTGCCTTTCTCAGGGCTAGGGATTCCACGAGACCCAACAGGCAGAATAATATATCTTGAGGAATTTTGATAGCAGACACCTTTAACACAAAGGGACCAGTATAGCCCTATACCGGGGCATGTCAAAATTATATGAAGTCTGTGCCTAAACAGGAACATCTCCAACAAGAATTGACATGATCAATAGAGAATTTACCAAGCCTGGCTGGTGTAACATAATATCTATAAATTATTTTAAATTGCACTAATCTACACTATATTACCAAAAGTATTGGGATGCCTGTCTTTACATGCACATAAACTTTAATGGCATCCCAGTCTTATTCCGTAGGTTTCAATAGTGAGCCGACCCACACTTTGCAGCTATAACTGTTTCAATTCTTCTGGGAAGGCTATCCACAAGGTTTAAGATGGTCTCAATGGGAATGTTTGACCATTCTGGCAGAAGCGCATTTATGAGGTCAGGCCAGTCACGTTCCTCCACCCCGAGCTCACTCATCTATGTCTTTATGCACCTTGCTTTGTGCACTGGTGTGCAGTCATGGTGGAACAGGAAGGGACCATCCCCAAACTGTTCCCACAAAGTTGGGAGCATAAAATTGTCCAAAAAGTTCTGGTATTCTGACGCCTTAAGAGTTCCCTTCACTGGAACTGAGTCCAACCCCTGAAAAACAACCCACCCCGTTACCTCCCCCCCCCCCATAAAAAAAAGGATGAGCTAGTTTGGGGTGGAGGAACTTGACTGGCCTGCACAAAGTCCTGTTCTCAACCCAATAGAACACCTTTGGGATGAATTAGAGTGGAGACTGCAAGCCAAAGAATCCCATAGGCACACTCCTAAACCTTGTGGACAGCCTTCCCAGAAGAGTTCAATCTGTTATAGCTGCAAAGGGTGGACCAACTCAATATTGAACCCTACGGATTAAGAATGGGATAACATTAATGTTCATGTGTGTGGAAGGGCAGGTGTCCCAATACATTTGGTAACATAGTGTATCTCTACCTTAGATTAGGTGACTAAATGGGCACTCCCATAGAACATTCCAGTAATCATTGTCTAGAATGGGCAAGTCTAATGTCCATGTTTACCTGAATTTAACTGAAGTAGGTTGTTGCAAGGCCTTATAGAGCTTTGAGTGAGACTTGGATAAAGCATCCTCTCTCAGAAGCTGGGAGGTGCAAGCATGTTGAAATTAAAATTAATAATTTAAATTGAATGTATTGAAAAATAAATAGGGAGGGTGTACTTGGCTTTCAAATCCTCAAATAAATCCTATGGCCATCTATGATTCAGAGGCTTTACAGCCATCCATATTGATTTTTCAAGGAGTTGTTAATACTCTGTGCAGTGCATTCTAAGCTGCAGTTGGAGGACCAGCCTGCTGTTCTAACCATAGAGTCTTTTATGACCTTCCTAATAGACTTGGTATGCAAAATGTACCTCAATGAGCAGTGGAAACAACCTGTAGAATGATGGCTTCCTCCCGACAATGTTAAAGCCGAGAGCACCCAAAATGAACATTTGTTTTAGTCTCCCTTTACGATTAGATGTCTTTTTGATTCCACCCTTGACACTGTTATTCCTGAGGCCTCTTGTGTTCAACTTCAACTTGGTATGTCATGGAAAAACCCCATAACCCATTTAGTACTTTTGTACCTCACAGGTGATCTTTCTACCTCCCATTTACACAGCTCATCTCAAGGCCAGAAATCTGCTTGGCCTTCCATTAGAAAGGTACCTTTCCACTTTTCCACTTTTGCAAGTGGGAGTTTGTTCATCCTGATTAGGTAATTGACATGTTCTCCTATTGGTTTGTGGATGCTCAGGCTTCTGCTTTTATCTCTACTTTTACCCTTTGGATCAGGTATACTTATCTAGCCAGCTCTACTGGCGTTACTGCATCTCATGCAGTGCAATGCATTTTTGCTGAATTGTTTGAGTTCCCTGCATTCATACAGTATGCTGGTAGAAACCTATGCTTGTGAGTGGCATACCTTTCAATACCACACTCCTCTCCATAATCTAGTTTTTTTCCATTATGTTGGACTGCACTGCTTGCAATGCTTGACTCTCTTCAAGCCTTATACCTTTTGTGACCTGCTGGATAGAGGAGACCTTCTCTGAATAGAGTCAGTGAAGTTTCTTCTAGGCCAAGAATCGTATAGTCCGCTACACTTTTGAGTGTAGCAAATCCTTCTCCATTTACCTTTTTGAATACTTGCAGGATTGTTTAGAGTATCTAAATCTGCTAATACATTTAACAATACCCCTTTCCCACACTGACAATTCTGCTATCCAAAGGTGTCTTTGTTGCTACTTCATCCAGGGTGTATGCACCCTAATACAGGGGGTGTGTTACTGACTGGCACAAGGTGAAAATACAATAGGAAAAAATAAAAAATAAAAACGAATGCAGCTACCACATCTAATAATTGGCAAGCTGCAATATATAACATTTTTGGTTTTGGGGTTAATACCGCTTTAATTGTCCCCTGCTGCATTTCATCTACAGGCTGTCAGATTTTCACCCAGTCAATTACAGGAGGAGTATACAGACAAAGATGTATGGGGTATAAAGAAAACATAGCAGCATTTTCCTTTGCTGTAAGACCTTTTATATATGAGTAATGATAGGACTTTGTGGAATTTTCATTACTTAGCCCATGATTCATTGCATGTAGTCCATGGAAACCTGAGCATATGAGCAGTTTATTGATTTATTAGAGGTATTTATACAGCACTGACAATTTACCAAGTATTTTACATATTGTACATTTACATCAGTCCCTGCCCTCAAGGAGCTTACAATCTAAGGTCCCTGTCTTGCATGCATACATACACATTTTTCTTTTCTAGCTGACAGGCTAAAGAGGTAGACAAACAGGCAGTAATTAGTATTATTTCAACAGCTTGCTTTTCCAATGTGTTTTTAGTACTTCATGTTTAACCACTTGCCGACCGCCGCACGACGATATACGTCGGCAGAATGGCACGGGCAGGCATATGGGCGTATATACAAGTCCCTGCCTTTCTGCGGGTGGGGGGCCCTATCGGGCCCCCCCCCCCGGTGCCTGCGGTGGTCGGCATTCGTTCGGGAGCGATCCGGGATGAGGGGGCGGCCATTCATTCATGGCCACCCCCTCGCGATCGCTCCCGACGAATAGAAATGCTCCGTGACATCACTTCCTCTCCTCACAGGAGAGGAAGTGATGTAATCTCTCCTCCGTGTCGGTATTTTTCGTTCCGGCACCGAGGAGAGAGGATCGGTGAGTTGCACCAACACACCACACGTACAGTAGAACATGCCAGGCACACTCACACCCCCCCCTTTACCCCCCGATCACCCCCCCAATTACCCCTGCCCCCCCAGTCACAGTGACACCAATTGCATTTTTTTTTTTTTTTTGCATTGGTGTAATTTGTGACTGTAATAACTGTTAGGGCAGTTAGGGTTAGCCCCCTTTAGTTCTAATGTGCCCCCCTAACCCCCCCAATAAAGGTTTAACCCCCTGATCACCCCCCGTCGCCAGTGTCACTAAGGCTGGGTTCACATTGCAGCGGTTTATGAGAACGAATGTGATTCGCACCGCACTGCAGTGCAAATCACATCCGATCTCTGTGCGATTCGAGTTCAGCCATACAGATAGTATGGCTGAATTCGCGCCGCACCCGCCGCAAATTCGCACGGGACCCTTTTTTTGGTCCGCAGCAGAATCGGATTGCATGGGTGTTCACACCATGCGATCCGAGTTTGCAGATCGCACTGCGATATGACAACTGATCTGGGGGTGTCATTAACATTTCACTGACACTCCCAGCAGTTCGCATAGGGCAGTGTGAACTGCCGCCGGGAGGCATGCGATGCGGGAACCCGCCGCGGATTCGTGGCGTTCCCGCATCGCTCCAGTGTGAACCCAGCCTAATAAGCGATCATTTTTCTGATCGCTGTATTAGTGTCACAGGTGACGCTAGTTAGGCAGGTAGGTATTTAGGTTCGCCGCAACTTTTTATAGCGCCAGGGACCCCCATATACTACCGCATAAAGCCCCCTGATTGCCCCCTAGTTAACCCTTTCACCAGTGATCACCATATAACTGTTACAGGTGACGCTGGTTGGTTAGTTATTTTTTATAGTTTCAGGGCACCCGCCATTTATTACCTAATAAAGGTTTAACCCCCTGATCACCCGGCGGGTGTCATTTGTGACTGTAATAACTGTTAGGGCAGTTAGGGTTAGCCCCTTTTAGTTCTAAGGTACCCCCCTAACCCCCCCAATAAAGGTTTAACCCCGTGATCACCCCCCGTCGCCAGTGTCACTAAGGCTGGGTTCACATTGCAGCGGTTTGAGAACGGATGTGATTCGCACCGCACTGCAGTGCAAATCACATCCGATCTCTGTGCGATTCGAGTTCAGCCATACAGATAGTATGGCTGAATTTGCGTCGCACCCGCCGCAAACTCGCGCGGGACCCTTTTTTTGGTCCGCAGCAGAATCGGATCGCATGGGTGTTCACACCATGCGATCCGAGTTTGCAGATCGCACTGCGATATGTGAACTGATCTGGGGGTGTCATTAACATTTCACTGACACTCCCAGCAGTTCGCATAGGGCAGTGTGAACTGCCGCCGGGAGGCATGTGATGCGGGAACCCGCCGCGGATTTGTGGCGTTCCTGCATCGCTCCAGTGTGAACCCAGCCTAATAAGCGATCGTTTTTCTGATCGCTGTATTAGTGTCACAGGTGACGCTAGTTAGGCAGGTAGGTATTTAGGTTCGCCGCAGCTTTTTATAGCGCCAGGGACCCCCATATACTACCACATAAAGCCCCCTGATTGCTCCCTAGTTAACCCTTTCACCAGTGATCACCATATAACGGTTACAGGTGACGCTGGTTGGTTAGTTATTTTTTTATAGTTTCAGGGCACCCGCCATTTATTACCTAGTCTCACTAGTGTACCCCTAAATTTAGGGGTGTCTACTTTCCAAAATGGGGTCATTTGGGGGGCGTTTGTGCCATCTTGGCATTTTATGGCCTTCAAAACTGTAACGCCCTTAGAAAGCCTGAAGGCGGTGCTTGGTTTTCGGGGCCCCGTACGCGGCTAGGCTCCCAAAAAGTCCCACATATGTGGTATCCCCGTACTCAGGAGAAGCAGCAGAATTTATTTTGGGGTGTCATTTCACATATGCCCATGGCATGCGTGAGCAATATATCATTTAGTGACAACTTTGTGAAAAAAAAAAATAAAAAAAAAAAGTTTGTAATTTTCCCGCAACTTGTGGCAAAATGTAAAATATTCCATGGACTCAACATGCCTCTCAGCAAATAGCTTGGGGTGTCTACTTTCTAAAATGGGGTCATTTGTGGGGGTTTTGTGCCATCTTGGCATTTTATGGCCTTCAAAACTGTAATAGGTAGTGAGGAGTGAAGTCAAATATTTACGCCCTTAGAAAACCTGAAGGCGGTTTTTGGCTTTCGGGGCCCCGTACGCGGCTAGGCTCCCAAAAAATCCCACACATGTGGTATCCCCGTACTCAGGAGAAGCAGCAGAATTTATTTTGGGGTGTCATTTCACATATGCCCATGGCATGTGAGAGCAATATATCATTTAGTGACAACTTTGTGAAAAAAAAATTTAAGTTTGTAATTTTCCCGCAACTTGTGGCAAAATATAAAATATTCCATGGACTCAACATGCCTCTCAGCAAATAGCTTGGGGTGTCTACTTTCTAAAATGGGGTCATTTGTGGGGGTTTTGTGCCATCTTGGCATTTTATGGCCTTCAAAACTGTAATAGGTAGTGAGGAGTGAAGTCAAATATTTACGCCCTTAGAAAACCTGAAGGCGGTTCTTGGCTTTCGGGGCCCCGTACGCGGCTAGGCTCCCAAAAAATCCCACACACGTGGTATCCCCGTACTCAGGAGAAGCAGCAGAATTTATTTTGGGGTGTCATTTCACATATGCCCATAGCATGTGTGAGCAATATATCATTTAGTGACAACTTTGTGTAAAAAAAATAAATACATTTTTTTTTTGTCATTATTCAATCGCTTGAGGCAAAAAAATAAAATATTCAATGGGCTCAACATGCCTCTTATCAATTTCCTTAGGGGGTCTACTTTCCAAAATGGGGTCATTTGGGGGGGTTTTGTACTGCCCTGCCATTTTAGCACCTCAAGAAATGAGATAGGCAGTCGTAAACTAAAAGCTGCGTAAATTCCAGAAAACGTACCTTAGTTTGTAGATGTGACAACTTTTGCGCAAACCAATAAATATACAATTATTGACTTTTTTTTTACCAAAGACATGTGGCTGAATACATTTTGGCCTAAATGTATGACTAAAATTGAGTTTATTTGATTTTTCTAATAACAAAAAGTAGAAAATATCATTTTTTTTTCAAAATTTGCGGTCTTTTTCCATTTATATCGCAAAAAATAAAAATCGCAGAGGCAATCAAATACCATCAAAAGAAATCTCTATTTGTGGGAAGAAAAGGACGCAAATTTTGTTTGGGTACAACATTGCATGACCGCGCAATTACCAGTTAAAGCAGCGCAGTGCCAAAGTGTAAAAAGACCTCTGGTCATTTACCAGCAAAATGGTCCGGTCTGAAAGTGGTTAACAAGCATATTTGAATGTTCCTTCCTCTGACTGGGAAGTACATGATGTTTGAACGTTTCCAGCTCCTGTTGAAATATGTTCTGAGATATACGTTTTTTTCAGATGAAGGTGGTAGACAAACAGGCAACCAAATTCATACTTTGTTAGGGCTTTGGAGTCTGAATAGCACTATGCAAAAGTTTTAGGCAATTGTGTAAAATTGCTGGTAGACAAGTGATATAATGTCATGCTACAGAGTGAAGTTGGGACAGTTCAGACACATGATGGTACTGCTTCAGGATATATTCACACCGGATGTGGTAGGACTGTGTTGAGCGGCTATTCCAGAGAAGTCTCACCGCACGGACAAGGTAAAATGCATTGTCTCCTATGCGCCTGGTTCACACCATTGCATTGGTGTTGTGTGCGACACAGCACACTGTGAGGCAACCCACTGCCTCGCACTTTGCGATTGGCAATTGAACTTTACGAGCTGTCTGTGTGACATCTTAATAAAGTTTGTGTAAATAAAAAAAAAAAAAGGAAACCATGCAATCTGCTGAGTTCAGCGCCTCATCACTGCACTGAGCTCAGTCGGATCACACTGCACACTAGCTGCTGCACTGCAATGCAGCGCAAGTGAGAACCAGCTCTGATAGAAAAAAATCTGTCTGTTCTATGCACCACCAAATTTGCCAAAATAATTCATTTCTTTTGCAGGAAAACTTTCCTAAACCTACAAGGAACCTCTGTTTTTCTTTGTTCTGACTCATTATTCCAGAGATCATGCAACCCTTTTGTGCACCAAAGTCTTTGTGTTTCCTGCAGGAATTTTCTTTTGGTTGCAACATTTATATGAAAACCACCAGATTTTTTGGACTGTACCATAGTGCCTGCAGTTTCTATTCTGAACTGATAGCACTGCTAAACATCTTCTAGTTTCATAGCAGTAAAGCTGATGTATTTCTCATCTTCTGCACTCTTTTTGAGGACTAGTCCCACATCTTACAAGTTTGCCTGCGTTCTGCATAAAAGCTTGGGCAACACACCTGGAAAAAACTGCCTTAAAAAATTATAATAATAACTTAGAGGGCCTTTGCTGATGCAGAATGACTACTTTGTATCCTGTTGCTATGCTCACACTTGCCATGGTGTGCGTTTACAAGTTATGGTGGTTGTAAAATTCAGACATGAAATATAAGCAGAACCTATCTTTCTGTAGTGTGTACTTGTCTCAATTAAGAGCACTGCGTGTCATTTCTGTCTGCTGCTTCATTCCTCTGCTATCAACATAAGTCACTCCTGACAAGTTTTCCAGACACCAAGAGAAAAATGGTGATAGGTGAGGGACCCCCAGCAGATTGTCAGCCTCAGCTCTGTTCCTGTGTGCTGTGTAGATTGGGTGTGTCTCTTCCTTCCAATCAGCTCTCAGACCTCTCCTCACTGAGCTTGGCAGAGTGTAATTTCATCTCTCCACCTCCTTTTCTAAACTCTCAGACAAGCTATGTAAATTCAGCACTTTGAATGGATGCAGAGAAGTAAGAATTGCAGATAAACAGATACAACTTATATAGGAGGATTTGTTTAATCTCTGTGTATCACCTGGGGCCAGTCACTTCACTGGGTATATGTAAGGATTTACAACCACTTTAGGCCTCACCTTAGTGAGGCCTTGGTTGTCCTTGCCCAGTTTAAAACTAGCAGATTTAAAAAAAAGAAAAGAAAAAAGGAAACTCTTTTGTAAAGACATATATGAAAAGTATGCATTCCAGGTTTTAACTATGACTCTGTTCCCTACAGTTATTTTTCCCACAATGTTTCTTATTAGTCTTCAATTGTCACGTTTTTGTCTCCTAAAATGTAAATACGTGTATATTTTTTAAAGATTTATTACCAGCAATCTGTTCAGTTTTTTGCCATCTTCATTTCTTTTTTGAAGTCTTTATTATAGTCCGTGTTTTTATTAATTAAATTAGTGCCCTTGACCTTTGGGGAATGAAATGTTCTCACTTTCTGCCTTATCGTTTTTTAAATGTCG
This sequence comes from Lithobates pipiens, assembly GCF_037356315.1. Lineage (NCBI taxonomy): Eukaryota > Metazoa > Chordata > Amphibia > Anura > Ranidae > Lithobates > Lithobates pipiens. The sequence continues at coordinate 233,611,010 of NW_027507748.1, forward strand.
CTATTCGGCTATATAGATTGTTGTTGTGTCCTGGAGACTCTTTTGCCAGAGGGAATGCACTTGCTACATTATTTGTTTAAAATATTTTTAAACCTTTCCTATTTCATTTCAGTGCCCCTATTAAATAATTTGAAAATGTGTGCTGCTTGATAAACTGATTAATTTAGGCTCCGTTGTTTTTTTTAGCTCTAATTGATTGAATACACTATTGCATATTACTCCCAATCAAATAATAGTTTAGCTGGACATAAATTATTTGATCAACATAGTAAATAATGACTATAGAAGGGTGAGGTGAGATCTGAGCATGGACAGAAAATGCTAGCGAGCAAGCTTGGGTCAGGGTGGTGTGTAAACACTACACTGAAAAAAAAATAATGTCTGTATCAGAGCATGGTCAAGTTTTATTTGCTGGAAACGTGTTGGCATTACAATTCTGAACTGGCAAAGCCTTGGCTTACATGCCTCACACATTCACAGTGATCTCTTAGTTTTATTTGTTTACGTGCCATGTTCCTTAAACTTCCCTGATGTTCATAGTTTTTGTAGCCTCCTTGCCCAAGCCCTTAAAGCGATAGTAAACCCGCAATTTTTTTTTATTTTTTTTTTTAACACCTGCAAAGCAAAAGGCATAATGAGCTAGTATGCACCGCATACTAGCTCATTATGAAATACTTACCTTAGAACGAGGCCCCGACATCTGGCCCGATCCACGCCGAGTGAGCTGACATGCTCCCTCTGTGTTTCTTCCGGGTATCGCGGCTCCGGCGCTGTGAGTGGCCGGAGCCGCGATATCGTCACTGCCGCGCATGCGCGCGGGAGATTTCATTCCGGCCGGATTTTCAGGCCGAGAATCCCCTTATGCGCATGCGCCGCTGCAGTCAGCGGCGCATACCGAGGAGAATATCTCCTAAACCGTACAGGTTTAGGAGATATTTTTTATACCTACAATTAAGCCTTATTATAGGCTTTCCTGTAGGTAAAAGTTAAAAAATTGAGTATACAACCACTTTAAGCTTGCTATATGCTGGTAGAATTCTAAACATATGGTCATAAAAATATTCGTACAAAAATTCTTTGTACATTTGACGACTGAACAAATATTGTTTGCTTTTAACATTACATTTTGGAATGAATATAATTTCACAAACAAAAACCACATTGACTGTTCGAAATTTGCTCTAGAACATTTTTACATCCTGCTCCTTTAAATTTTCCCATCACTCTGGTTGGAAAATAAATCGCTTTGACCCCACTGATTAGAAAATTAAACAAACATTTTTTTAGCAAAACTATATTTCTCTATAGCCATCTAAACTGAATACTCACCTAATGTTGCCATATTGTAGTCACTGTTATGCCGCGTACACACGTAGCCGACTATCTGGCGGACTTCCCGCCGGACTTTCCGAACGGGCTACTTGCCTATACACGGCACTTTTTCAGCGTACTAATACGGCGTACTAAGTCCGCCTGACTATCCGCCGTACTTTTGAAATGAACGGACTCGCCCACACACGCAGAGGAAAGTCCGCTCATTTTGACCGCGTCTCTGGGTAGACGGGGCCAGCGAAGGAGGCATCGCTGGCCCCGTCACCTGGTATGGACTTAAAGGGGAACCCCAACGTCGAAAAAATCGGCGTGGGGGTCCCCCCAGGTCCACATCAGACCCTTGTCCAAGCACACTACCCGGCCGGCCAGGAAAGGGGGGGGGCGAGCGAGCACCCCCCCTCCAGAGCCGTACCCGGCCACGTGCCCTCAACATGGGGGGGTGCCTTGGGGAAGAGGGGCCGCGCGGCCCCCCCACCCAAAAGCACCTTGTCCCCATGTTGATGAGGACAAGGGCCTCTTCCCGACAACCCTGGCTGTTGGTTGTCGGGGTCTGCAGGCGGGGGCTTATCGGAATCCGGGAGCCCCCTTTAATAAGGGGGCCCCTGGATACCGGCCCCCCACCCTATGTGAATGAGTATGGGGTACAATGTACCCCTACCCATTCACCTGTAAATAAAAGTAAAAAAAACACAACACACAAGGGTTAAAATAGTTTATTGCACGGCTCCGGGGGTCTTCTGTACGTCTTCGGGGGTCTTCTCGCCGGACTCCTCCGCTATCTTCTGCTAGCTCTTTTGCTAGCGGAGGAGCCCGGCTTTCTTCTTCGCCGCCGCCCTCTTCTTCCGACTTCGGGGGTCTTGTCCCCCTCTTCGGTTCTTTTTGCCTGGCCACCGCTCCTTCTTCTAGCTCTTTTACAGGCGGTGGCCCGGTCTTCTGTCGCCGCTATCGCCGTCTTCTGTTCTTCTGCTCTTCTCTTCAGATGTTGCCTCGTCGCTCTCTCTGCTCACAATGACGGAGACACGGCGCGTGGTGACTTATATAGGGACATCACCGGATGATGTCCCCGCCCAGTATGATGTCACAGTCCCAGCATCTTCGGGGGCCTGTTACGGCTCAGGAGGGGGGGCGCTCGCTCGTCCCCCCCTTTCCTGGCCGGCCGGGTAGCGTGCTCGGACAAGGGTCTGATGTGGACCTGGGGGGGACCCCCACACCGTTTTTTTTGGCGTTGGGGTTCCCCTTTAAGTCCATACCAGGTGACGGGGCCAGCGACGCCTCCTTCGCTGGCCCCGTCTATCTGGAGACGCTCTCAAAATGAGCGGACTTTTCTCCGTGCGGGAAAAGTCCGTTCATTTCAAAAGTACGGCAGACTGGCATACACACGGCCGGATTGTCTGCCGAAATGCAATTCCGGCGGTAAGATTGGAGTGCAAAACTACTTTCTAAGTCCGCCGTACTTTTGGGTAAAAAAAAGTCAGCCGGAGGCTACACACGGGCGGATTGTCAGGCGGACTTGGGTTTGCCGGACTTTTCCATCGGATTTTTTGATCGTGTGTACGCAGCATTACACTTCTCCATACTATTATGTTCTGGTATTGTACATTTTACACATGCACTATCTCCACCATATATTTGTTTAGCTGTTCCCTTGTATATCTCAGTGCCAGTGGCAGTAGTGACGTGTGCTTATGAGCAATTCTCTGTACTTTTGTATCTACTTTTTGCACATGTACTTGTATGTATATCACATTTCTGTACCCAGTTTATGTGATGTGCTTTTGATTTAATGTATACAAATTATGGCTGGCTTCACACTTATGACAATTGGATGCGAGTTTCTCCACATCCAATTTGCATGACAGGAGACTGACTGTCTCTCAAAGGAGCTGGTTCACACTCAGCTCTCGGCAGCTGTGGTCCGCGCTGGAAAAGGGTCCTGTACGTCTTTGGCTCCATTTCAGGTCTGAATTCAGGAAAAAATTTGGACCTGATTTGCACCTGAAATGGAGAACAGGGACGCACCGAACCCCCTGCTGCAAGCCGCAGTTGCAGCAAGTGTGAACCCAGTCTAAAAATTTAAAGTTTTGTGATGTGCTGACTTTTTTTTACTTAACTCAAAATTTTCTTTCACTTCTTGTTCTTTGTCCAGAACTTAAATATTTTTTCTGGAGTGGGGCTTATTTGTGGTTTCCATTTCATTCAGACAGGAAGCACTGGATGTTCATTCCTCCATTAACGGTGTTAGATAAATTAAACTCCAGCACTTGTCTTGGGGGGAAAAATACAGACAGATTTAAAGTGACACCATGCCCATCTTCTTGTCGTCCTGTCAGAAACCCTGACATAAAGGCTGTCATAATAATGTTTTGCAAGATAACTAGCCTTTTCGTTTATAAAAAACCCTGACAGAATATTAATGCATCCTGTGCATTTTCCTTTTCTGTAAATTACATATTTTATAAAATTAGATCCCCATACATTCATGTTGTACTACCAAATGCAGCATTAGGACAATATTGTCTGTACTGATCTACAAGGACATCAAAAGTCGAGACAGCCCAATAGGTCTGCCATGAATGTGGTGGAATGTGGCTGAAGCTGGTGATATAAGCAGATAAATAGCAATGGGTGAATTTTAGAAAATCTGTCCTACTGGTGATTTCAGTTTAGCAGTCCTCACACCACTTGATAAATTAGACCCCTTTTACACTGAGGACGTTTTGCAGGCGCTATAGTGTTAGAAATAGCCTGAGGGCTTTTACACCGGAGCAGTGCACTGGCAGGACGTCAGGAAAAGTCCTGCCAGCAGCTTCTTTGGAGCGGTGAAGGAGCGGTGTGTTTACCGCTCCTCCACCTCTGCTCCCCATTGAAATCAATGGGGCAGCGCTACAATACCACCGGCAAAACGCCGCTATTGAGTCTTGTTAAACTCCCTTTTGCGAAAATGTTTAATCCCTATTGTGGGGTCACCAGTACGGTATTTGTATATTGAAATCATATCCCCTCTCAAGCGTCTCTTCTCCAGAGAGAATAAGTTCAGTGCTTGTAACCTTTCCTCATAACTAATATCCTCCAGACCCTTTATTAGCTTTGTTGCTCTTCTTTGTACTCACTCCATTTTTAGTACATCCTTCCTGATGACTGGTGCCCAGAACTGGACAGCATATTCCAGGTGCGGCCGCACCAGAGTCTTGTAGAGCGTGAAAATTATCGTTTTATCTCTGGAGTTGATCCCCTTTTTAATGCATGCCAATATTCTGTTTACTTTGTTAGCAGCAGCTTGGCATTGCATGCCATTGTTGAGCCTATCATCTACTAAGCCCCCCAGGTCCTTTTCCATCCTAGATTCCCCCAGAGGTTCTCCCCCCAGTGTATAGATTGCATTCCTATTTTTTCCACCCAAATGCATTATTTTACATTTTTCTACATTGAACATCATTTGCCATGTAGTTGCCCACCCCATTAATTTGTTCAGATCTTTTTGCAAGGTTTCCACATTCTGCGGAGAAGTTATTGCCCTGCTTGGTTTAGTATCGTCTGCAAATACAGAGATTGAACTGTATACCCCATCCTCCAGGTTGTTTATGTACAAATTAAATAAATTAAATAGGATTGGTCCCAGGACAGAACCCTGGGGGACCCCACTACCCACCCCTGACTATTCCAAGGAATCCCCATTTATCACCACCCTCTGAACTCGCCCTTGTAGCCAGTTTTCAATCCATGTACTCACCCTATGGTCCATGCCAATGGACCTTATTTTGTACAGTAAACCTTTATGGGGAACTGTGTCAAATGCTTTTGCAAAATCCAGATACACCACATCTACGGGCCTTCCTTTATCTAGAGGGCAACTAACCTCCTCATAGGAGGTTAGTAGATTGGTTTGGCAACTAGTAGATTGATTTATTTGAGCCAATGTACATATGAATTTTCTAGTTATCCATAATGCTAAATAGGGGTATCTTAATGGTGGGATATGAATGGGAATTAATGCAAGGTAGACATCTGTACCAAGAAGTATCTTGGAAGGATAGCTCTACATATATAGCAAAAGTGACAAGATTTAAAGGAAAGATTGAACCATTTTTTGCATACAGGTCTCCACCTGCCTATGGCCACTAATGCCACTGTATATCAATTTGCACTTTTACCAGTAATTTAAAGAATTTTTTGTGATAGCCGGTACAAATTTTTACAAACAAATGTTTCTTAACTCTGATCATCCCAAAATCAGGTGTTCTAGATAGTGAGCAGTCCACAGTTTACAAATAAAAGCTCCTGTGACATAATGTGATATCAAACCCTCAGATTTTTAAGTACTTTCAGTACCAGATTGATTCACTTAACTGAGTATGTAGCCTAATTATATTTTAATCATTGTCTGTGTTCCTGTTTAAGCGTGTGCCATGACCGCTGCTCCAGGCTTTCTAGTTAAGGGTGGCTCCTTGCAGCATCCTATGGAGCCAACCATGCATGCACTGACTGAAATTGAGTCTCCCTAAACTATGTGCATCAGTAGAAACACACAGCCCCCCATAGCCTAGAATGACAAGCACGCCTCTGAGTGATCCTCCAAGCCAGTGGGTTCTCAACTCCTTTCCTCAAGACCCACTAACAGGACAGGTTTGCAAGAAAACTGAATTACATCACAGGTGATATCATTTGCTGCTCAGTGATTGCAGTATTCTAGTCTGAATCTCCCCAAGATAAGGGTTTCTCCGCATCAAATTTGCATGTCAGGAGATTGTGACAAGCTCTCTATGGAGCCGGTTCACACATCTCTGGAGCAGCTTGGAGTCGTTTTCTTATTCTGGTCTGTATTCAGGCTGAAATCAGACCTGAAACGGTGAACAGGGACACATCAGCCCCTACTGTGAGCCGCTCTGTGCTGCAGTGTGAACCCATCCTTATACTTGGCCTCTGGCCTCTTCTGGCCTCTTAGTGGGTCCTCAGGACAGGAGTTGAGAACCACTGCTCTAAGCTAACATGCTAGAGACTGCACTGTCCACTGTTAACCCTTTCCTGTGAAGACCCGAAGTTCAGGGAAGCAGCACTGAGCATGCAAGAAAGTTGTATGTGCTGGAGTAAGAATTACAATTAATGTTGTAAAGCGCTGCGTAAACTGTCGGCGCTATAGAAATCCTGTATAATAATAATAATAATAAAAATAGTTTGCTGGAGAATGCTTATTTTATCGTGCTCAATGTATTATACTAAAAAAATGTATTACTGAAGATTAGAAATTGGGCTGAAAGATTTTTATTTATTTTTTCCCATAAAACTGTATACTAATTACTAAAGAAGCTGTGATTTATTGCATAGACCACATCAATGATTTTGTGTTTTTTTCCTTTGGCAAAAGGAAATACCAAATGATTGATATAACTGCTATAAATTATATCACTTCTGTGTTGGAATACAATTCCACTTGTTTTTACAAAATCACAAAGTGGAATCTGTGGAATTCTTATATTACTACCTTTAGAATCTGGAATGTTTATTTCTTGAGTGACATATTTGTTTATCTCTGTCTTTCAGCCAGTACCCATTGATGACAACTTCTGTGGTTTGGATATTAACCAACCCTTGGGCGGACTTAACTTGGTTGAGGGTGTTACATTATATACAGAAAGCAGAGACAGGATGACCTCTCTGACCTCCTACATCTACAACAATTACAGCGTGGTATTTGTGGGGACCAAAAGTGGCAAAATTAAAAAGGTATGCGTTTTTTTTTTGTTTTTGTTTTTTACTAAAGTCAAAGGTATTGTCTAAGATTTACCTGTGTAGCGTTTTATTGTATAAATATGATTTTAGGTATAGGCATGCTTACAAAGTTTAATCTTGATTATTGGTAAGGGATAACCATTTTGTTGTGTATGTAAACACACTCTACATACCTATATATAATATCTGAATTTAAATTGGGTATTTACTCTGTGTAGGAGAGTACCTAATGAATTTTATTCTATTAGATGGAAGGTATGGAACCATAATTTAACAAACCTACCTAATGGTGTATGGGTCACCAATGCATTTTATTGTCAGACTTGGAATAAAAATAGATTTTTAACTAACAGGCTAGATATGCAGTAAAGCTATATAAAGCATATCTAAACCTGAAAACAAGCCTTAGCCTAAAAAATATGCAGATGCCACATCTAAATATGTTTGGGCAAACACAGAAAATGCCTTTTGAACTTTCCACAAAGGCAGCATCCTTGTCACTAGCCTGTAAACTTAAAAGATTACTTTGTTTAGTATGTAAAGTACTAGTCCCATCGTTCCATCATGTGACGAAAAAAGGCAGACATTTTAAAGTTCAGCCTGTGTGACAACCATCCCACATGTACTGTATACAGTGGAGCACAAAAAAACATAGATCTGAAAGAACAGAAAGTTTGGTAATCTGCAGGTATACCAGGTGAAGGGTGTAGATGCACTTTAAGTAACCAATGCATGCATTTTTACATATGTGGACAGGAGTTACTAGCTATACCTTTCATGGTGCTGTGAAGCATATTGATAACATATCAGTTCATATAATTTTTTTCAGCAGACTTTGAGGACTGGAGTATACAGCTACATCCCCTCAAAACCCTAGTTACTTTTTTGCCCAGATTTATTCTTCAAAAAGGTTACAGAGTCTTTGCATCTAGGGTTACACTAAATGTAACACAAGTTTCAGAATGCAAAACAACTTCAAACATTTGTTGGTGTCAGCAGGGCACCGGTTTTACATGGACTCAATTTGCAAGACCTAGCAGCCTTCTCACAGACTGAAAGACACTTCCAGTCAGACACCTAAGGCCTCCCAGACAGTTGCTAAAGCAGAAAGTGGAGTCTGTCATCTCAGGAAGCACTGAAGCTTGGGCACACAATGGATGCCACCCACAACTAGACCCTGTTCCATCAAGGCCCTTTGCACAATATACACAGTTTAAATTACACATTTTAAGAAGTAATTATTTGTAATTATTTATAATGTTATACTTCAGTGTGTTATGCCATTTATTTTATAATAAGTTTAGATTCAGAAAAAATATCTGTAGACAAATGCCCTTGCTGGTCTGTAGAGTTCTTTCTTTGTAGTTACTGCCAATTTGCTATAGTGCCTGCCAAGCTGCTAAAGCACGTGTAGTGATACCCCTGCAGGAGCTGCTTAACCTCCCTGGCGGTATGATTATGTCAGATTTTTGCATCTCAAAGCTGTACAATTGTTTTGCATAGAAATTTGGTGTTTTATATTGTAGGTCTGTAATTCTTAGTAATAACACACTTAAAACTGTCCCACACCCCCAATACATATACAGAGGCTTGAATATGGTGTGCGGATCTGTATGGCACTAGTAGCTTCAGTCCTTTTGAAGAAAAGATACGATTTGGTGTCTTCAGCTAGCCACTTTCGTTGGTTCACTTAAACACCTGTATAGCAGGCCCAAACAACACAACTGACCCAGCTCATCAAGTGAAATAGGCAGGATCCTCCTAAGCAAGGTGAGAGGACAATGATGTCTGTATACAGTGTCCCAGAAATGGATAACATTATCCCTTATCCCTGTGACACTACAAGTGTCAGCAAGGTGACTACCAGCAACAATGTCTGTATGCAGTGTTCATATTCCTTCTATGGTGCAGTGTCTCTGTTCCCTGCAGATGGGCAAAATGCCCTCTCACCAAATCCTATGGTCAAGGCCCAAGCTTTCTTGGCGACCCGACTGGTCACCTCACACTGGAATGCTTCACCGTTGGTGCAGATGCGTCTCGATATGGACCTGGAATCCCCCTCTCTCAGGCTGGATGTCCTGACTGGCGGTGGAGACCTGAATTGCGCAGGGAGATCATCTGGGAGACAGCATCTCTCTAACAGGTCTGATCTCTCTCACTGCCTCATTGTGACTGACTTTCCCTCAGCACACATAATTGAGGCCTCAGCTCCTTTTGGTGCAGAGCATCCAGGGCTTTGTAGTTTCTCTCTGTATACCACTCTATGGGCCATTTTGTGAGGGAACTGCATGTCCCAGAATCAATTGCAGCTGCTTCCTGCAGTTCAGTACAGTCTCTCTGATTGGCTGCTGTAACTGTGCCGTTAATTGGCTCAGTTCTTCCTGCCAGAAGGGGCACAAGGGAGGCTACAGAATGAACACCTGTGTGTGTGGAAGCTCATATTACATTAGACTCAGTCAGTGAAACAGGGAGAAGGAGGAGGGTGAAAACGCCCATTCAGACACTGACAGGTGCTTTCTCCCTAAACCTTTCCCTAATATGCACCTATGTAGAACACAAATTTGTTTAATCGCATTAGTCTACAATAAGGCATGACGTAACAAAAGCACAATATCTCCATAAATATATGATACATGGTCATCTAAGCTGATTTTACTTTTGATTGATCATGTGACCACATACAATAGGCACCCAATAGTCCTATACATAGATTTTTTTGTTTATTCCTATGTCTTGGATGGATGGAGCTGGGGACACTCTTAGTTCTAATATTCTGTGTAGGTTAGAGCAGTGTTTCTCAACTCCAGGCCTCAACAGGTCATATTTTCAGGCTTTCCATTATTTTGCACGGGTGATTTGATCAGTTTAACTTCCTTAGTAATTACCGCAGCCGTTTCATCTGAGGGAAATCCTGAAAACATGAACTGTTGAGGTGACTTGAGGACTGGAGTTGAGAAACTCTGGGTTAGAGGATTGCAAGATGCAGCAGAGGGGGCCGACGAGAAATAGGGATGACAAGGCTGCTTTCTAGTGTGTGTGTGCCTGATTTGGCACTGAATTCTTCTAATAACAAGCTAAAAGCGAGAAAGAGCTGGCTGGAAGGGACAGCCCAGCTGGTTTCTACCATATAAGCACTGTCAGCCTGTCACTAAATTTTCTGATTATGAAATGGGTGAATGATGTCCATAGCAAGGTCAGACCCAAACATTGTTTCACAATATGCTCTCACAACTGAAAAATGTTGGGCAACTCCAAGTATATGATTAGAAGGTCTATGGCTGTCAGTAATGTATTCTTGTTCTTGTTCTGTCACTGCTGTGCACCATATTGCACTGTTACTCATTATCTACCCTCTTCCCTGCTTTGTTAATTTGTTTAGCTACAGTAACATCTGCTGGTTAATTGGTTGGTTTGGTTAATTGGTTCCTGCCCTCAGATCAACAAAGGTCTACACAGCGATGTCCAAACATTGAAGGGTTTAACTGTTAGCCAGCCAGCCACCGCAGTTATACTGCGGCCGGTTGGCACAGCTGTGCAAATCGCCGCAGCTGTACATCGATCCTTTAAGATGTCATAGCAGGTGCACGTGCGCCTCAGCAACTACTGGTTGCTGAGCCTATTTACTGTACCTCTATTAGCAGCCATGGCAGTGTGTAACAGAGCCACCAATCAGGAAGTTCTGACAATGGGGAACTCATTCAAAAACCAGTGGTATAGCAGCCCCGTAGAGGAAAGCAACAGGACTGAATGAAAGTAAAAAAAGAGGGGGACCTGGTCATGTAACCTGTTAGTCATATGATCCATTCTCCTCCAATCCCTGAGAACTCTTTGCCCAGTGAGGCTTAACCAGCTATACACTCCAGCCTGATTTTTATGCACAGGGTAGGCTGCAGTGTGCATAGCGGTGCATAATAGAAAGTGAATATTTGCTCTCTCTTATAAATGAGCCCCTAACTTTAATACATAGCTTGCACTAAGCACAGACCTGCTTGCCACCTTCAGTCCCTCATGGTTTGAATATTCTCATTTGTCAGATAAGGCTCCTGTAACTGGCCAACACTGCAGAGAAGACAGGAAAGACTAATGGGGGAAAAGATGATGACATTGCTCCATGGTCACTGTTGGCAGAACTGCTTGAGAACATTCCAAGAGATGTGGAGACGGTGTTGCCAAACCACAGTTGTAGAGTTACTGCTGGCACTGATTTATGAGGGTGGAATACATGCTGGAATTTGTTGAGATTGGAATGATTATTAACCTTTAGTATTTAAGTTTTAGAGACTACTGTGAAGATATTACATTTAATACAATTGTTTTTGAATTACCAAAATATTTTAATATTAACTCTAACATTCCAGAGGCTTCGTGTAATTTGTTTTGTATCCCATGGTTTGGGTAATTTTAATATTAATTTTTTTACATTTTTTGCTTTAAAATTGTTGTTCTAAAACTGATAGCGTGAGTTTTCAAAGCGAAGGAAAAATTAGCAGACAGTTTTCATCAATTAGTGCGTCTTTTATAATCAATTTCTAACACTTCAAAAAGTGACTCGTGGATAAAGTAAGTAAAGACACATACACACGATCAGATTTTCTGCAGATTTTTGTCTTCAGATTGCCTGATTGCATACAAATTGAAACTCCTAAGGTCTGACCTCATTATATGGTTTTGGTAAATCTGAAGGAAAAAATCAGCAGAAAATCTGATTGTATGTATGGGGCTTAAGATTTTTGTGTTGGGAGCCATTGGAATATTTATCTCAGGCCCTGGTGCTGTATGCTAAGAGACTACTTGATTTATGCCTTAGAATAGCATTTCTAATATTTAGGATCACTGGTTTCCTGTATGTTATTAGTCAGATTGGTAGTGGTGACTGAAAAATAAATGGCCATTTGTGAAGTCTGCTTTGCTGTGGCCAAAGTCTTGGTAACTTATATGTGAAAGAAAGTCTTAAATGTTTTAAATGTAATCAATTTTAAAATTCTCTTGCTAAAATTAAAAGGAAAAATAAAGTACCCCTTGCAAAAGTTCATACACTGCTGATCAACACAATATTGTAGTGAAACAGCAGCCTAAAGAATATTCTGCTTCTGAAACACTTTTGGGTGCATCAGTAGCTTGGTCTCCACCTGTGCTCAGCGGTTTGATCCACCATACATACATCACTTCTTTGTTCTGTAGTAATGCCAAGGTTAGTGATATGGGACCTGGAATATAAATAAAACTACTGAAAGTGTGCAGATTACAAGGATGGCTAGGTAGCCTGAGTTTACTAAATGTCAGTAAACCGAGAACTAGAATAAAAAATCAGGTAAGATACATCAGTTATGTAAAAGGAGATCTTTTATAAACTGGAACAGCAATGTAGTGTACCACAAACCATGTACTGTATACACCCCTGGAGATATCACACTATAAAGGTACTAAGTATATTAGAACTATGGACATTCCATGACAGCATTGCAAAACAATAATTGGCAGTCATTGGTTTATTGACGGCTGACGGCTACAGGGCGGTTGTTTAACTCTGGGAGGCCGTCATATGATGTCCTCCCAGAATTCCGCTCTCGCGCGCCCCCCGGGGTGCGCACTCAAGAGCATCCGGTCGCATCACGGATCATCGCGGCCGTTTACCACGTGATCGCTCTGTCAAATGACGGAGTGATCACTTGTAAACAAACCGGCGTCATAACAGCGATCGGTACAGCGGAGGGGGAAGAGATCGGTGTCAGCAGCGATGTGGGCTGCATCTGCAGTGCCCACATCGCTGCTCACCAAAAATTAACCCCTCAATTCCCTGCCAATACTCTGCAATACCCTGCAATACTCTGCAATACCCTGCCATTACTTTGCAATACTCTGCAATACCCTTCAATACTCTGCAAAACCCTGCAACACTCTGCAATACCCTGCAACACTCTGCAATACCCTGCCATTACTCTGCAATACCCTGCAACACTCTGCAATACCCTGCCATTACTCTGCAATACCCTGCAACACTCTGCAATACCCTTCAATACTCTGCAAAACCCTGCAACACTCTGCAATACCCTGCAACACCCGCCAATACCCTGCAACACTCTGCAATGCTCTGCAACACCCGCCAATACCCTGCAACACTCTGCAATACCCTGCAACACTCTGCAATGCTCTGCAACACCCGCCAATGCCCTGCAACACTCTGCAATGCTCTGCCACACCCGCCAATACCCTGCAATGCTCTGCAACGCAATACTCTGCAACGCCATACTCTGAGATACCCAGCCATACTCTGAGATACCCAGCAATGCTCTGCAACACCCGCCAATACCCTGCAACACTCTGCAATGCTCTGCAACACCCGCCAATACCCTGCAACACTCTGCAATGCTCTGCAACACCCGCCAATACCCTGCAACACTCTGCAATGCTCTGCAACACCCGCCAATACCCTGCAACACTCTGCAATGCTCTGCAACACCCGCCAATACCCTGCAATGCTCTGCAACGCAATACTCTGCAACGACATACTCTGAGATACCCAGCCATACTCTGAGATACCCAGCCATAGTCGGTGATACCCTGCAATACCCAGCCATAGACATCCCCCCCGCCGCCCTCCGGTGCTTCTACCGACTCGCCAATACGATCAAAGCCAGAATCTTTTTTTTTTCAGGCTTCCCAGCTTAGAGGTGAGATATCTCACTGTAAAGAGGACCTGTCACGCCATATTCCTATTACAAGGGATGTTTACATTTCTTGTAATAGGAATAAAAGTGATCAAAAATTTATTTTTGGGGAAAAAAATGTCAAACTAAAATAAATAAAATAAAATGAACAATAGAAACATTTTTTTTTTTAAAGCGCCCCTTTCCCCATGTGCTCGCATGCAGAAGCGAACGCATACGTAAGTCCCACCCACATATCAAAATGGTGTTCAAACCACACATGTGAGGTATCGCCGCGAACGTTAGAGCGAGAGCAATAATTCTAGCCCTAGACCTCCTCTGTAACTCAAAACATATAACCAGTAAAAAAAATGTAAATCGTCGCCTTTGGGGATTTTTAAGTAGCGACGTTTGGCGCCATTCCACGAGCGTGTGCAATTTTGAAGAGTGACATGTTAGGTATCTATTTACTCAGCGTAACTTCATCTTTTACATTATGCAAAAATTGGGCTAACTTTACTTTGTTTTTTTAAGCACAAAACTGTTTTTTTTCCAAAAAAAAGCATTCGAAAAATTGCTACGCAAATACCGTGCGAGATAAAAAGTTGCAATGACCACCATTGTATTCTCCAGGGTGTTTGCTAAAAAAACATGTATAATGTTTTGGGATTCTATGTAATTTTCTAGCAAATAAATTATGATTTTTACATGTAGGAGAGAAATGTCAGAATTGTCCTGGGTGCTCCAGAACGTCTGATGGCGCTCCCTGCATGTTAGGCCTCTTTATGTGGCCACGCTGTGTAAAAGTCTCACACATGTGGTATCGCCGTACTCGGGAGTAATAGCAGAATGTGTTTTGGGGTGTAATTTGTGGTATGCATATGCTGTGTGTGAGAAATAACCTGATAATATGACAATTTTGTGAAAAAAATAAAAAAAATCTTGATTTTGCAAAGAATTGTGGGAAAAAATTACAACTTCAAAAAACTCATCATGCCTCTTACTAAATACCTTGGAATGTCTTCTTTCCAAAAAGGGGTCATTTGGGGGTATTTGTACTTTTCTGGCATGTTAGGGTCTCAAGAATTGAAATAGGCCGTCAGTCCTTCAGGTGTGATCAATTTTCAGATATTGGCACCATAGCTTGTGGACTCTATAACTTTCACAAAGACCAAATAATATCCACCAATTTGTACTTATTTTTACCAAAGATATGTAGTAGTATAAATTTTGACAAAATTTATGAAGAAAAAATTACTAATCTGCTAAATTTTATAACAGAAACGAAGAAAAATTCATTTTTTCGCAGAAATTTCGGTCTTTTTTCTTTTATAGCACAAAAAATAAAAAACTCAGAGGTGATTAAATACCACCAAAAGAAAGCTCTATTTGTGTGAAAAAAAGGACAAAAATTTCATATAGGTCCAGTGTTGCATGACTGAGTAATTGTCATTCAAAATGTGAGAGCACCGAAAGCTGAAAATTGGTCTGGTTATTAAGGGTGTTTAAGTGCCCAGTGGTCAAGTGGTTAAACTCCCTTTTACTATATTTATGTTTTCAGTTCATTTTTATAGGACCACATTAAACAATACATAAAAATGAAATAAAAAAAACTTTATTCAATTTTAAATAACTTCACTATGCTGTGTACAAGTTACCTAATATCAGTGCCTTCAAAAAAAGAAGAAGAAGGCTGTTGTTTCTGCTCTCTGGACATTTGTGCAAGACTGGCCACCTGCTCAGGGGGTAGAATTAAGCTTTGTTTTGCTATCCTTCATGTGGGTACCAGAGGACCTTATTCCAGGACTGTCTCTGAGGAGTGTTTGGAATCATTAACAGTATCGGTAATATTGCATATACAAATCCAAGTTTGGTGGCTTCTTTTTTTTTTCTGTAGCAAATCATGAATTTTGTAAAAAACAAAACAAAAAAAACATACCTTTTCTAAGGATGTATATTTTTTTATATGGAGATTCTGAAACGAAAACACCAGTGTTACATTACAGCTAAGCAACTAGGAGGTTAACTCCTGTCAATTTTAACGTGCTTGCTCACTAACTCATTAGAGTGCTGCTTCTGCATGTCCACATTGACATCTTAGTAGACAGATATATCTAAGCACTAAGCCGTTAGACAGTAGAGAGTCCCTGGGGCTACGTAACAGCATTTGTTTGTAGCTATTACTTTGATGAATCATGAAAGGCATCATTCTTTTCGGTTACCATCACAGAAGGGAGATATACCAATGGCTAAAGTACATAGGGCAGTAACTGCCAAACAGATCCTCTCCAGTCTGCTGTCAGTTTTTCTTTTATTTTGAATCAAGAGTACCTGTCTGTTTATTTGAACAGGTACCTGACATTTTTCACAAAACAGTTTATTATATATATATATATATATATATATATATATATATATATATATATACTGTATATCTAAGCTAATCTCAAGTTGGAGTTAAACATTTATATGTAAAACAAAGATTTTACATAAATAGTAAAAACACTTTTTTTTTATATTTTTAATAATTTTTTATTTATTGCATGCAAATAATGTTTCAATATTGAGCCATTGACCCTAAACAACAATGCAGATAACGACTTCTAATTTTTTTCTAACTCATCTGATTTGTATATTCCAGTTCAGCAAATTAGTATTATTAGTTATTTTATATTATGCTGCCAGTTTAGTCAGCACTTTACATTTTGTACATTTACATCAAAGTTCTCTATCTCACATGCATACAAACACACGATGGCCGTTCCTCCAGAGCGCATGCGCCGATGATATCATCTGTGCAGTATACAGTAAATATCTCCTAAACGGTGCATGTTTAGGAGATATTTACAGTACCTATAGGGTACCGATCGTTATAACACAATGGGGGAGATCATTGTACTAACATTGTATAGTTATTACAGCGACCTCCCCGCCGGGTTGAATGTAAAAGCAACTTGACGTGTGTACTAGGCATTACACCCAAAATCTAGACTTCCCTCCCTCTTCAAGACAATATCCATAGGCCAGTCTACCTCTGGTGTGTATAAGGGAACTTGAAACCCTGCTCATGCATTTGACTCTGGAAATGATGGCTGTGCCTGAATTGGGTGACTATATACCCTGGGAACAGCCAGTTATTCTCAGTGGCTAGCTTAGTCAACAGACAGGTGCCAGTGCCAGAGGACAGGAATACTATGCTGGTCCGGAATTGTTGAGCTAGAAACTATAGAGCTTCACATTGGAAAAGACACAGGAAAATGAAAACCTATAGAAATGCAAATTAGTGTTAACAATCTACATAAAATGTACCTACTAATTTCCAAAACAAAAATCTAATAGAAGTAGATGTCCCTTTAAGTTTTGATCCAGGAGTTCATAATCATTTGGTCAAGTGCAGCTCTTGAAATAACACCTCTACAGCAACAGAAGCATCACTTTAAGGATCTGATTCAACATGCGGTGCGCTTACAAGGTGCCCAGAATTTTCCATGTAATTTCTCTGCTGCGTGTGAATTTCATGAGCCATGGAAATGCAGCATGATAAGCGTGCATAGAGTAAAGTTGCATTGATAAAAGGTTAAAGCAAACAGCTTGTTGCTGCATGTTAGGTATTTAACACAAAGTGAAAATGCTCCACATTAATTATGTAGGATTATAGAATGAACATTCTTTCTGGCATGGGTTTTAATCCCAGATGCTAGCTGTACAGTGGAGGCCTTTTAAATGCCTGGCTTTGATGTGGAGTAAATCCATTTCTTCTTCTTTTTTTTTTGTCTTCTTTGCCTTTATAGGGAATTGAATCTTATAAGAAGTGGCAGCATTTTCTGATCTATAGCTGGCAGGCTGCTGCATGGAAAGAATCCTTACTGTGTACCTACTCTGTAGAAATAAATTGAGATGTTGGGTTGAAGTTTAGTGTAGTGAGTAAATATACAGTATAAAGCAGAGCTAGTGAAGACAATTATAGTCGGTGGAAACGTAATCAGACATGTCAAGTTGTCTGTAACGCAAATCACTATAGTGCCTTTTAAAGTAGATGGCAAGTCTTAAAACTTATACACATACAACTATCCTGCATCAATGGTATTACACTGCTTTCCATGTTTTCTTTACAGTCATGTGACCGCTCAGACTGCTCCTTCCTGTCTGGGTCTAGAAACTTGCAGCCAAACCATATGGGTAAAGGGAGGAGACTCCCTTCTCCCATGTAAGAATACATGGGATGCACAGAGCAATGAGGCCAAAAAACTCTGCTGCCATAATCAGCTGTCTTTTTACAGCAGTGTTGGCTAGTCGCCGAAAATGTCTTGTCCTTTGAGGCTCGGTTCATTCGATTGCGAATTGGATATGGTTTTCCCCGCATCCAATTCGCATAGCAGGAGATTGTGACTGGCTCTCTATTGAGCCGGTTCACACATCCCTGGAGCAACTCCAGTGTGAATTGCACAGGAGTCCTGTGTGTCTTTTGGTCCATTTCAGGTCCAAATTCAGCCAAATATTTGGGGTAAAATCAGACCTGAACCGGTGAATGGAGACACACCATGTTCTGGTGTGAACCCAGCCTTAGAGATTCATAAATATATATAGATACCTGAGAGTCACCAACAGACCTTCTTCTGGTGGCATGCATTTCCTCATGTTGTTGTCCATGCGAACTAGACGGGTCTAATCTTTTCCAAGAGAACGTCGAAGGTGTCAATTGACATGCGTGTAAAATTAAAAAAAAATCTGGATAATTACACAGCTGAACATACATATTAGAAAAGTATCCTGTGGACATCAATGGATGTGTCCAGTAGCAACGAACCCTGGTCCTCTCACGCAATTTTCTACGTCTTTGGAGCCTCAACAAAAGCAACATCAGGAGCATTTCCTCACACATGCTCATCATGAGATCTATATTAACAAAACAACCAAAAAATAAAAGCTACAAGCACACTGTTTTCTCAGCTGTTACTCACACTGTTCTCTCACAGAATGGCTGAAATAGTTAATAAACACTTGTTTTTAGTGATTTCTAATCATTTGGGAGGGTCTCCTGAGGGTATCTTTATTAAACGCTTTTAAACGCGGCTAAACACATGTTTTGAAATGTGAATTACTAGTTGTAATGTTCCAGCATTCAGGAGAGGTTGAGAGACGCCCCGTGTACATGAAGTCTAAAGCCCCGTACACACGAGCGGACTTATGTCCGACAGACTTCCAAAGGAGTTCCGTCGGAGTTCTGCTGGAATTCCGACGGAGTTCTGACAGACTTTTCGGCCGAACGGACTTGGCCACACACAATCACACTAAACTCCGACGGATTCGAACGTGATGACGTATGACCCGACTCAAATAAGGAAGTTCATAGCCAGTAGCCAATAGCTGCCCTAGCGTCGGTTTTAGTCCGTCGGAGTAGCATACACACGGGCGGAGTTTTCGAAGGGGACCGGGTCCGGCGGAGTTCCTTCGGGAAAATTTGAAGCATGTTCCATATTCTAAAGTCCTTCGGACTTTGGCGAGTCAAAAGTCCGTTGCAGCCCACACACGATCGGATAGTCTGACTGACTCAGTCCTTCGGACTTTGGATGTTGAAAAGTCCGCTCGTGTGTACGCGGCATAAGGGTAACCAAGCCATATATATCCATTGCTTTCTTTATTCACTCACCAGTCAGAAACTCACTTTCCATAAACTGGGATGTGTCATGCAAATGTAACAATTTTTACTGTTCACACTGACACATTGATGAGAACTACGAACTACTACAAATGAGAATGCAAGAGCAACTCCCAAACCGCTTGATGCAAATTACAAGCAGCCTGAAGCAATTTCTTAAAGCAGATGTCAAGGAAATAAAACATTTAGTACATCTTTTGAATATTTGCACGTTTCCCCATGTTTTATCACTTTAAAACATACTGCAAGTACAGAAAAATACCTGTTGAAGTACCAAAAAAATAGTAGGTATCAACCTTCCTCTTTGACATGACAACAATTCCTAAGCACTGTGGGCTGACTCTGCCTACTACATTTCTGATGTATTACAAAGAACACAGTCCTCTGTATCTTCATAACTCCTCCTTTGCACAAGAAGTTATCAGCTCACAAAATTTCTGACAAAATCAAAAAGTATTTTTTGCTTTTATTAAACAGATATAACAAAGCACTTACAATGGTATGTTTACCAGACCAAAAAAGAGAAGTCCAATGTTGGGGTTTACATACACTTTAGAAAACAGAATGTCAATCAAATCAACTTAAAATAAACTTAAAGTGGCAGTAAACGCTCTATTTTTAGTTTTACCTACAGGTAAGCTTATAATAAAGCTTACCTATAGGTTGAATGAATATCACCTAAACGTACACTGTTTAGGAGATATTCTAGCGAGCAGAAGCTGGTGTTGTCACTGACACATGTGCTCTGAAGGAACGCATTGCCCGTGTTGATCATTCAGAGCTGTGTGCCGTGTTCGTATATATATATATATATATATATATATATATATATATATATATATATATATATATATATTTATTTTTAATACAGCGCTTACTACTTCTTTAACGTGTTTGTAAAGCTCAAGGTTTTTTACCTTCATGTATTCTATGCATGAAAGTAAAAAAAAAAACTTCTGTGTGCAGCAGTGCCCCTAGTCCCCCTAATACTTACCTGAGCCCCATCTCAATCCAGCGATGTGCATGAGAGCACCCGGGAGAGTCTCTCCCCCCTCATTGGCTGAGATAGCTGCAGGAGTCATTGGCTCCTGCTACTGTCAATCATAGCCAGTGAGGAGAGAGCGGGGTCGGG
Organism: Lithobates pipiens; assembly: GCF_037356315.1. NCBI lineage: Eukaryota > Metazoa > Chordata > Amphibia > Anura > Ranidae > Lithobates > Lithobates pipiens. Next base: position 233,631,507 of record NW_027507748.1, read on the forward strand.
GCGTAGCCACGCTCCATGTGTGCATGAACACAGGGATCAGTGGCTTGGGAGCAAGCCTGCTCGGGCACTCCCATAGCAAGCGGGGCACTAGGTAGGAGGGAGGGGCCTGGAGAGCAGGGAAATATGACATGTTTGTTATTTAAAAGAAAAAAGAACCTTTGATATCACTTTCAAGCATCTCAGAAGTGCCTAAAAGCCTGCTGCATCTGACTTGCTTCTGACTCTCAGACCCATCTACACAAAGCATTTCAATGCACTGACATCCATGCCAATATTTATTAATCTGGAAAGGGGGCTGGGAAGGTGTCATGTCAAGCAATCAATGCTCATTTAACTGGATAGTAGGAGAAATGTTTGATTTATGTGATATCCAGTAAGAGAAGAGGGAGCTGAGTGGTGGATAAAGGGAGTCTTCTATATAGCTGGGCAGAGTTTCTATGGCAACATGCTCAGGAAATGCAGAGGTCTATCGAAGTGAGAGTCTGCGAAGACAAGTGTATTAGAAGCTTGCTTTCTTGTTGTGTTGGTCAGTATTGTATCCACATCTCTGTGGTTGTAAGGCTCATAACACAGATGTGTTTGCTGAATTAATTGTGCAGGCTGCTGCACTTTCAAAGCTTAGGGCTCCTCTAACATCTGTATAATGTATAACCCTTGTAAAAGATGCATTAAGATCACAAGACTGCCTTCAACCAGCAGTATTGTACTACTAAGAGCACGGTTATTACTGGAATCCAGTTTAGTGGAATCCACTAAAGTCAAGTAGCTCTAATGATCTGCAGGAACATGTAGTAGTGGCGAACTAGTACTAGTATAGTAGTACTGCAGTCACATAAAATCTTAGAATTCTGCATGAAACTGAAACTTTTTTTTGGTGTAAATTTGAGGCTCTGGATATATGCATATTCAATTTATAGACATTTGTAGTTTCATAAAGCAAGAACACAATAGCTGGAGCTACAAACAAGAGGATTATACAAGTTTATCCTACTTGTGGACCGTTTGGGGTTGTTTTACTAAATCTGTGCAGCTGTGCATAGTAGCCAATCAGCTTGTTCAATTAAGCTTTGCAAAAAAAAAACTTGGAAGCTGATTGGCTACCATGCTTACAGCTGCACCAGTTTTTGCACTCTCTAGTTTTAGTAAATCAACCCCTTTTTGTCAGAATGCCTATTTGGCCTTAGCAGGGGTGTCACTGTTAGCAGATTTAGCCTGGGTTCACATTGCTGTGGGTTAGAAATCATGCGAGTTCAGCTGACTTTGCACTATTTAAACCGGGCAATGCAGTCTGATTTCAGCAGTGATTTGACAGACATCTGTGTGGGTTCCTGCACAGACGTCTATACAAATCACCCTCCGAGGTCACCAAAAGTAGTACAGGAACTTTTGGGTAATAGCCGCGTTTGACATTGCATGCCAAATCGCTTCAATGTAAACCTAGGCTTAGAATTAATATTAGTCATGTGAGAGCGACGTTGCACTTGGGTGAGTGACCTGGTCACCTCTTTCAGCAACTGGAGTGTGTAGTAGGTGGGCCTTATAAAACTTTCCTAAATTCAGAAAATATTGTTATTGTTTGTAATGAGAACTGATTAATCTGTATGTAAAATCAAATATTAGTTTAGTCCCTCTGTCAGATTTATTTTTATAATAATAATGAAAAGTAGAACATATTATGAAGATGCTCAGTACAAGAAAGAAAATAAAAAAACAGAAGACATATCTAAAATTACTGTTGCTCAGAATCACAAATACACATGTACCTGTTATCAAGTCACATCACACAATTATTTTTGCCTATCACATTAGATCAAAACTAACCATCAGAATGCCAGTTGCATGTAAAGAGCATCTAAAGAACAGTGAAAACACTGATACCAAAAATAGGAAGGCGGCATAATTGGATAAGTGAACAGATAATAAACAAAACAATAGAAACAAACCAGAGTGAAAAAGATTATTCAGATTGTAATGAATGCACGGGGAGAGGATCATCAAAGGAAGTGGGGTATGAGTCAGGTGATCCATAAGGGAACAATCCCAAAGATGCCATATTTGGTTACAGCAATCTAATATATCTCTTACTTTTGCCATAAGATATTTTAACCACCTTATATCTTATATCTTATACTGTACTATTTAAAAGTTAGGATTGAGATGAGGTCACAGGGGTTCTCCAATGACGTGGAATACTGTAGGTCCTCTGGCAGCAGTTGGGATGAGAGCTCCGAAGTCACATGTCCGCCATCAGCCGCTGCCACACATGTGCCCTCTCTGTCAGATTTTAAGGCTGTCTGTATCCTCCTTGGGGATATTTAGCCTGTTTGGCCTGGTGACCTTTGTAACTGGTAAAGAGAGTAAAATTGTCATAGATTTAGGAGGTGAGGAGAACTTTTCTAATGGGGACAGCTGTGACAGTTGTCTAAATCAGGTTATCATCTTTCTTTGAAGAGATCTCATTTTACTACTAGTGACAACGGTCTTTACATACCTTGACCCAGTGGTTGTGCAAAGTAGATGACCCATGTCTTATGGAAAAACGTACACACATTACTAATGTCTTTACCAACACACACTCGGCTACTGGGATGCTCAGCCGTTAGCAATAACGAGTTGTTCGTTTTAGTGACACGTTAGTGCTGTTTTAGCAGTGCTTTTCGGCTGCTAGCATTGTACTTTTTACCCCCCCAAAAATCGTAAAAAGTCCTGTTTTGCATTGGTTTCAAAGCACTATTAAGGCGCTTTGGAAGTGCTGTTTATTAATTGCAATGGGCAGGGCATTTTGGGAGCGCTAAATACAGCACTCCCAACCCGCCCCAAAGATGCTGCTTGTAAGACTTTTCGCAACGTCCCGCAAGCACACTGCCCCAGTGTGAAAAGACACACTGCAGTGAATGGGAGGTGGTTTTCAGGCACTTTTCAAAGGCTTTTTCTAGCGCTAAAGTGCCTGAAAACTGGCCTAGTGTGAAAGGGGTCTAAGATATGGGCCTGTTGGTTTGTATTCCAAACTACCGTTCTGTAGTATGATACCATCTCCGGTCTCTAACCACTGTTTTCTGATAATGTAGTTGTTGCCTTTCAATGGCTTCTCTCAGTGCATCTGCCCCCCTTTCTTCCTATTGCCCTCTTCCCTCTTCTTTCCCACCCTTCTCTCTCCCCCTTTTATTCTGTTTCTCTTTTATTTTTCACTGTGATCATTTAAAATAATGCTCTCTTTGTAAGCTGTACTGTAGTGTGTCATAGTCATGGTTTATGGTGTTACTAATTGTATACTAAACCTATGTAATCCCATACATATTTTGCTGCTTGTCTAACTGGCGTTTAATTCATCATGGTAACAGGTTTTCATACTCAAGAGAGTTCCTTTACTCCATTTTTTTGTATTCTTTTTCGAACTTGCAATTAAAAATTATTAAACAAAAATCAGTTGTGAATGCAGTCTAAAGACATATTCTAACTTGGACGTAGATTTATCTGAAATGGTGCCTTATATTGTTATTTTGGAAAAAAGGTATAGAGAATTGGTCGTGTTTTGTAAAACTATTTATCCATGTACTTTTTTGCAATTTTTAATGTTAGAAAGCGGATGTATTCAGTGTAATACATAATGTTAAAGTAAAAAAGAATAGAAGTTTTCTAAATTATTTGTAAGCTTTAAAAAAATGAGAATTTTCTAAACACGGCACCTATTTTCTGTTCAGGCCCCTAAAAATATCCTATACATTCCTTAGAGCAATTCAGCACTGCTTAAGGAAAAGGCTGTCCACTAAAACTCAGGGACTGGATAAGGATGGTATAAACCAGTGGTCTCCAAACTGCAGCTCGTGGGCCAAATGCGGCCCTTTGTTTGCCTTTATCTAGCACTCGGGCTACTAATCTTCCCAATGACACTAACGGTGGGGTACTATTCCTCCCAATGACACCAACAAGGGGGCACTATTCCTCCCAATGACACCAACAATGGGGCACTATTCCTCCCAATCACACCAATGATGGGTCACCATTCCTGCAATAGAAATGACAGAGCACTACTCCCACTCCCACTGACCAAAGGTGTATTGTCTTTTTTTTTTCTCCACTGACCACCAAGCCAGAAACATCATTTACATCATCGTTTACAATGTCAACTGTAATTGTTCACAATTCAACTGAGACAAGAGACTTCATTGCTATAAAGACAACACTGCTCATCACCTTAAGACCAGCAGTCCTTTAGTGAAGCATGGTGATGGTAGAAATATGCCTTGGAAATACTTTTCACTGGAAGGGACTGCTCAGGACTGAACAAATTAGAAATCTGTGAATCCAGCAGCAAATTTGATAATCTAAATGAATGTAAATGCAGGTCAATTTAAACACAGGAGAACTTGATCTGAGAAAAGTTCCTTTTATAGTTTCCAGATCGATTTCTCCTTCTTTTAAATAAAACAAACGCACAAAGTTAGTGCGAATGAGCAACTCCTGACCTTTCTAGCTGATTTTAACATGAAGTTATTTTTTCTCAAAGGTCTCAGAGTCAGGTTTCAGTTCATTTCTAACAGCTTACAAATGCCCGCTATTTGCATTAAAGGACTGGCAGTCTGCCAGTATTCTGGTGCAACAAGAAGTATATCCTCATTCACATGGACGTTAAGACTTCATTCACACACCCATAAAAAAAACTCATATACAAGTGTTTTTTAATTACGGATCTGCACACAGCTGCATTCTTTTCAATGCAGCCATTCACACAGGCACATAAACATACACTGCATTCAAATCTGTAATGCTTATATATGCGTGTGTAAGCCCGTAAATTAAGTATAAACAAAGGGGAAAAATTCAATATCATTATGTACGCATATGGGTCTTTACACATTTAAATGCATATATATGCAAATGTTTTACTGATCATTATGCAGGAACTTTTCTCCTAGAATGCGAATAAAGCCTTAGCTGCGAAAGCAGGGTTTGGCATAAAATTCCTGACGGATTCTTGCAGACGGGGAGCTGCAAGTGGCACATACAACCACACATAGATGTTAATAGATGTACTTTGTTTATATGAGTGAACAAGGCGCATACAGCCACTATAAGGGCGTCTGTATGTGCAACCTGCCTGTACCTCTAATCGACCTCATAAGTGAGGCCTAATAGGGAAAGAGCTATGATTTAAATGCCTGTGTTGTAAACATTCACTTTGTTTATTATAAAGATTCTTATTTTGGCGTGTTAGCTGTGCAAATTGAGCCTGAGTCTGTAAGGAGAAAGGAATCTTTTTCTGTATAACAGAACACTTGAGTTGCTAAACATCTGTGGACAGGAGTGTGCAGCTTAGCTTAATTCTGTGAAGTGTATGAGAAGCAATTAAAAGATATCAGGGCGTGACCCGTTTTATTGAGGAAGATAGTAAAGTTGGCCACACATGTAACAAACAGATCATACAATCTTTTACAGATTTGCCATCAAGCAGATTGTTCACTGGCCACCGAAACAATCCATTCAATTTATTTTTAATCTGGTAGGCCCTAACACTATATAGTTGCTTGAAAATCCAAGTGGTTGTAGTATGTGTGGCTAGTTTAAGAGGAGGTCTCAGGAGAGTTCTGAACAGCTCGGGACAGAACTTGTTTGTGTGAAAATAACTAGACTCTAGGGTGGCCAGCCTGGACGTGAGAGGAAAATGAGGTTTCTCCATTTCTCTAGCGCCTGTCAAAAAGGAAGTAGAGGGAGCCACCTATAACAATGGCTAAATGCTGTATGGGCCCCTTTGACACATTCGAGAAATAGTAGTTACTAAAAATATACTGTATCAATTTACAGAAAGTAAAAGCTCCTGGCTGAAAAATAACCAAAAGACAGCACTAGCTTGAGCTAAAATAAAATTATACACATCTCACTCTTTTCTTACAGTGTTTTTCTGCCTCTTTGTAACATTCTCTGTGTGCTCCCAAGCCTCTCCTTATTCCACTCATGTCTTCCATTTGTTTGGGACGAGCAGTGCAAAAAAGTGCACAGTCTTTGCACACTACAAATTACACAGTCCATCTTAGATCAAGCAAGAGAGGGTGGCTATGTACCTGCATTCAGTGGGACCATGGATAATATATATAGCCACCCTCTATCTAAGGTATCTATTTAGAGGTATTTATTCTTATTTAGACTTCTATTTAGTCACAGCAACAAAATAATTCTGAGATTTCAAAGAAGTTCAGAGCAATAGAAGGTAGATTTTTTTTTCAGGAATATATGCTTGTAAAGTTTTTTTTTTAAACCAGAAATTAGTGCCACTTTAAATTTAAAAATGCTGTTTTAGGTAGGAATCCTGCTTTAGGCCTCTTTCACACATGGTATATCTGTTTTGACAGACTCCAGCTTGCTCAGCAGAGATCGATCTGTTTACCTTCGTGAGCAGGCAGATGACAGGTCCGTCTCCGCTCACTGTGCTGAGACAGACCTGTCAGAGCTCTGTTGTCCTCTATGGGAGATCAGATGAAAACAGATTCCATCCGATCCAATCCTCCTGATAGATGGAAAATAGGGTTTCCATCCGTCTGGATTTGGTGGACCGGATAGCGGCGGATGTCAGCAGACATGTCACCGCTGACATCCGTCGCTCCATAGAGGTGAATGGAGCGTCTGATGAGGTCCGCCTGAAAAATGGGCGGACCTGATCGGACAGCATGTGTGAAAGGGGCCTAAAGTAGGACTATAGGCAACACGTTTTAGTTTTTTTTCATTTTTAGATACTGTAAGTGAGGGTTATAACCCCTGTGTATTTTTTTGCCATCCTTGTCCCATTGGGGAGATTTCCCTTCACTTCCTGTTCCATAGCCAAAACTGGAAGTGAGAGGAAATCCCTGCAAATTAAGAGAATCTCTCAGGGACCCCCAGGTCACTAGAACTAGTGTCCCCATTGGCAGATTTCCCCTCTATTATTTTCTGGGGACAACCCAATATTTGAGATTTTATTTTATTTAATTTTCAGATAAAGGTAAACAGGACAAATAGAGAGGGCAAATCTCCCTAATGGGAGCACAGACAGAAATAAAAACTGACTGAAAAAAATCTGTTCTAATCCATCTCCACTCTATCCAAAATTTGATTATACATATGCTTCCATGATCTTCAGTATACATCCCCATAAAAAAACAAAAACGTTTTGCCTATAGTCCTACTTTATGCCCCTTTCACACATGCTGTCTGATCAGGTCTGCCCATTTTTCAGTCGGACCTCATCAAACGCTACATTCACCTCTATGGAGCAACGGATGTCAGCGGTGACATGTCTGCTGACATCTGCCGCTATCCGGTCCACCAAATCCAGACGGATGGAAACCCTATTTTCACTACTACCATTACTACCAACTTTTCAGCTAGGTTCTATTCAAAGACCCCATACAGACTTTTAGATTTTCCGCAGATTTTGTCTTCAGATTTACCAAAACCATGTAGTGCAAGGGCTTTCCTGATTACATACAAATTGAAGCTCTTAAAGTGATTATAAAGCTTTGTTTTTTTAAATAACAAACATGTCATACTTACATCCACTGCGCAGTTTGTTTTGCACAGTGTGGCCCCGAAAATCCTCTTCTGGGGTCCCCTGGTGGCACTATCAGCTCCTCCCTGCATCGTATAACCCTCTAGGAGAAGCGCTCTCCATGGGGGATACCTTGTGGTACGCTCCCGAGTCCAGCATTTGCATCCTTAGACGCAGAATGTGTCATCCATGTCAGTGGATTTGATTGACAGCAGCGGGAACCAATGGTTGCGCTGCTATCAGTCTATTCAATCAAGAGCACTAAGGTGAAAAAACATGAGGGTTTACAACTCCTTTAAGGTTTGACCTCATATTATATGGTTTTGGTAAATCTGAAGACAAAAATCTGCAGAAAATCTGTCGTGTGTATGGGGTCTTACTATGCACAAGTGCTGGGACTTCAAGAATTCCTCTAGCTGTCTAGCACATTTTAGCTCAACAATAGGGCTGAATGGGCCTTTGGCATGTATGTGCAGTAGGTATAGGACCTGGCCCAGGAACTTTTCCTGCACAAGGTTTATGGTGCCATGCGCAGCGGATATCATGGGATTGGGCAGGAAGGTAAATCAGTAAGTTAGGAATTCACTAATTGCTTGTGCAGCATTTCTCCCATAATACGATATTGACAAATGTTGATCACTAATGCTAAAGAAAGCATATTTCCTCTATTAGTGTTTATCATATCTTTTCTGCATGGAAGGTGTCTGTGTCCCATATTGGTACAGGTTAAATGGGTCTGCTGAGTGTATCTTGGGGTTTGGGAACCTGATGAACATAGCATCAGATTCCAAGTAGCCTTAAAATTTAGGCAAAGAAAGGGCATATGAGCAGCTGTGTGCAGATACACATGGCACTCACTAGGGTCCAGGAACTAGGAGGACCTCTTCAACAGAGGTTCAGCAGGACAACTCCCACTATACCATACACTGAAATACTTTGGTTAGATAAACCTTGGAAAGATAGGAAAAGACCAAGCGGTTGATTTACAAATAGACTATGCGTTTTGCAAAGTGCAGTTGCTCCAGAGCTTAGTAGATAAGCAGAAGCTTTGCTGACTTTCATCATCCAATCATGTGCAAACAAAAATGCTGTTTTTTTTATTTTTCCTTGCACACGATTGGGTATTCTTTTCAAAGTGCAGCTTTACCTCATTTACTAAGCTTTGGGTCAACTGCACTTTGCAAAGTGCACAGCCTGTTTGCCTTTAGTAAATCAACCCCAAAGTCCTACCAGGCAAATGGACAGAAACAGAAGTTAAAGTGTAACTAAAGACAAAACTCTTTTTTTCAGTTTTGGATAGAGTGGAGAAGGATTGGAAGGATTTTTATTGCTGTCTGTGCCCCCCGTTTGGAAGATTCACCCTCTCTTTGTCCTGTTCGCCATTATCATTGAAAGTGAAAGTATAACAAAATCTCAAATTTTGGGTTGTCCCCAGACCAGAACAGAGGGGAAATCCTCCAATGGGGACACTTGTTCTAGTGACCTGGGGGTCTTCAAGGGATTCCCCTTATTTACAGGGATTTCCTCTCACTTCCTGTTTGGCTATGGGACAGGAAGTTAAGGGAAATCTCCCCAAATGGGACCCAGGTGGCAAAAAAAAAAAAAAAACGGACCCTCCCTTACTCTATCCAAAATGAAAAAAAAAGTTTGTTTATAGTTCTGCTTTAAAGTCAAGACTAAGAACACAGGAAGAACCCACAGCCAAGACAGATAAACTGGGTCAGAAGCCCTGCATGAGAGAAGGACCAAATGCAGAAACTGCAGACACACACACAGGATTTGTGACACATATGCTATATAGTCCTCTTTTCTTATGGCTACACTGTGACTAGAACAAGTTAAGAGGCAGAAAATCTCAAAGCACTATACAATGAAATGAAATAGTATATACTGTATGATATGCATTTGTTGTCTTTATGCAACACATTTTAGCGCAGATGAGTTGTCTACTTTAAAATGACTGCTAAACATACTGCAACTTATGAAGATTTGGAAATGAAACACGTAGCACTGTATCTAGACACAATTGTAAACTAACATTATATTACTTTGTAAAGCTGTGCAATGATTGGGCATATAATAAGGGGCTGGGCTGGTTTAGAGGAAGAATTTCCCTCTCCAACTTTCCCTAGCTAGCACCCATCCTGGGAAACACAAGTGGAGGGGAAGTAAATGTTTAGTAATCATCAGCCTATTCCAGATCAACTCCCTGAGCAAACACCACAGCTCTCTCCGGGTGACACAAGAGGAGGAAGCCAGAGCTTGCCCTCTCCTGTATTCGGATGTGGCTGTTTCCGGGTGGCTAAGTAACTTTGTCAGTTTGGAATGCAGAGCTTGTTCCAGAGTAACAAGCTGCCAAACTTCACAAAGTCGCTTAACACGAACTTGATTGAAAAATGATTTGTGTGGTGGCGTACCTTTTTTTTAATTATTACTGTCAAAATCACCACCACTTTAGCTGTTGGACAAAAATGTCACTGAAACATCCCAACAAAACCAAACTTTTTTTATAACCAATCACATGTATAGGATGGATTCGTTGTTATTTCTAAGTACTGTTTAGTATGTTTTAGTCCAGGCAAAACCATGTATATCACTCACAAATGTAAAGACAGTAAAGCATAATTGTAAAAAATAATGTGTATCAAAGGGAAAATGCCATTGCTTTGAACAGGGCACGTTTTCTTTGATAATGATACTTCAAAGATATATCTGTAACATGTGCCTCTATCTAAAAAAAAAAAAAAAATCCTTTGTAGGTAGTATTTCTTTTTGTGAAGCATTAAGTATTCCGAAAATCCAATATAGTTTCATATAAAAAGAAGGTATCCAATCAGAACCTCCCAGTTGTGTGGCTATACTGCACTTGAAACACAAAAGTTAAAAACCTATTGATCTCATTATTGAAAGTGATCGGAACGTCAACACAGATTTTTTTAATCACTTGTTTATTTTGTTTGTTGGATAGAATGTGGAATGCGGAAGGTTGGAAACTCTGGCAGGCTTTAATTGCTACCAGTAGCCCTGTTAGGGGCATTCACTTATTACCTGTGTGGTCACTGGTGCAGGATGAAAGCAGAATCCAGCAGTAGCTCAGCAAAAATGCTGTAATAATTAAATAGAGTGGGAGGGAACACAACCTCTTATCAAATCTTTATTGCTGTCTGTGATCCTATTGTAGGTATTCATGATGCGTCCTGCATAGTCTCTCGCAACAATATGGGGGGCTCCCCAAAAGGACTGCAAATGGCAAATGAACAAATGTTAGTGTAACTGTATGTAAACTCCAGAAAAAAATTTCTCTTATTTGCTGCCTTTTATTCTGTAAAATATATAATCGAAAGTACCGTAGTTTTGTGTGTTTGACACGTGCAAAAAAAAGAAAACCTGTTCATCCAACCATATCTTATGCACTGATAACTTCCTCTGCTGTCTGCCTCTGGACCATTATCGGTAACTTTGTTCTCTGCTATTTCTGTGGACTACAAATTACATCCACAGGGTGTTATGTAGTCCTAACAACACCCCCTGACGTAGGGCAACAGTGTTGCTCGGTATGGTTGTCACTCTAGGACAGTAATTATGTTGATGGCAGGATTACCTGCTTATACTAAAGGGAGAACGTGGGAAAAAATAAAATGAATGCACCTGCAAACTGCAATTGTATCAATTTATTATTTTGGGCTTAGATACACTTTAACTTTTCCCACTCTCACTTCCTGTAGTGCCTCTGGGACAGGAAGTGAACAAAAATATTTCCAATAGGATACAGAAAAAAAAACTAAAGTTTTAGCCATCTCCTACTAATTTAACTAAAATAAAACATCTGGACTTGAACTACACCTATACTTGTAACATTAACAGTGCCACAATTATTTTCCCCACATCTTATACCCCATACACATTATCAGATTTTCTGATGATATTTGTCTTCAGATTTACCAAAACCATGTAGTGTAAGGGCCTGCCTGATTGCATACAAATTGGAACTCCTAAGGTTTGACCTCCTATTATATGGTTTTGGTAAATCTCAAGGAGAAACTCAGCAGAAAAAACTGATAGTGTGTATGGGGCTTTAGGCTAACACAATATATGTTTTAGCTTCTGGAAAATTACTTTTACTTGGTGTTTTTAAACCTACAGGGTGACTGTAGATCTTTCAAGAAAACTTTCAGAACTGAATCTTCACACTTTTCTTTAAAATAATTTGGAGCCCATGTGTCTTGAAGAAGCACTCTGAGAAACTGCTGTGCCTAGCAGGAAACATGACAGAATAGAATTTGCTGGCAGTTTTAGTAGGGGGGGGGGGGCGCTATTTTACATCTCGGTGTGTGGCAACCCTGTTGCTGGTGTGGGTTCTTTGGTTGCGTAAATTGGTACTTAAAGGAAAATTAGGATCAAAGCTCTTTTTGCCATACTTCTCCTGTGGGTCACATAAGTGCACTAAGCTCTGCTCTCCTGTGACACAAAATCAGCCAACGGCAGGCAAAAGTCACTGAGCCAGTCCAGGCTCTGCAGGGATTCTGAGGGATAATGTCAGGATCTACCCTGTTTCCTGCCTGGCAGCTGGCTCAGCCTCCCCACTCACCACTGAGAGCCTGAGCCAGATGCTCCCACCCCATCCACAGACCGGTTCTCCAGTGAAGGCTGAAAGGGCAGAGCAGAGAGCAGTGACTGATAGTTACTGCTCTGTACTCAAAGTGGATCAGAGAACTGAAAATTCAGCGGTCTATGTTTGCTTTGCTCTTGGTGTAGTACTGGCAGCATTGATGATGCCTCCACATAGGCGATGTTTTTTCTTTTTTTTTTTTCTTATCCCACATTTCTCTTATAACAAGTAGGAAACATTCTGTTATGTTGGTTGCACCATCCATATTTCACCCTGTGTTCTTATCAGCGGATAAAAGCAAGTATCCAAAAATAACGTTTAGTTATAGATTGCCAGTTTATTCCACAATCAGTGTACCTACAGTATATATTTTGCTGTAGTTTTTACTTTAAAATGAACATCTATTTTAGGTTTAGCGCCTGTTTAATTATGCATAATATCTTCATTTATGTTGCCTAGATTTTTTTTTCCAACAAATCAACCATGACTGCATCCCTAATATATGTTGACATTGAAAGCTGATTTTAATCAAGTGAGAAAATAAAAAAAAGCCACAAATTTGTACTGAATTATTGAAATCATGATCCAATTGCCTAGATGTCATCTTTGCCTCCTTTGCTATGTTTAACTAGTGAAGCAATATACCTCAAGCCTAATAGGTATTTACAGAATATGGGTTTCCATTGCTAGCATATCCTTTAAAAATGCTATTAGCCTGGCTACATTTGATCCAAAAGCTTGAACTGTTTCTAAAGCAATGACCTGGAATAAATATGCAGACCCAGAGTTATAATTTCACTTTCACAATCCCGTATCAATGGGCTTTGGGCTTGTGTCAATGGAATCAGTTGGACTTGGATTTGACCTGCTTCAGTTGAGTTTTAAATTCCCATAGATTTGTATGCGAATGCAAAAACCGCTTTAAGCGTACAAAAGCCAAACTTTTGTCAACATAGGCCCTCTTTCTAGATTAATGGAATCAAGAATTGTTGAAGCAAGGAACAGCAAGGTCTTCAACGTAGACCTCAGATTTGAGCAGTACAAGTTTTGTTTATTAAAAACAATGGCCACTGCATCTGCAAGGACTTAGCAATAGCCGCAGCTTTGATCTACATCTACAAGATTTTCTTCGTACTGCATAGTGTAGAACAATGCCACACTCTTTTTATATTTCAAATAGATTTTTATTAGAGTTTTCAATAATACAATGATATAGACCGTTATACATTCAAACATAAGTTTTGTAATATTCATTGCAATCAGGAGGATCTTTTGATAAACTGTATGCTTTCACAAAACTGGTGTGTATATAGAGAACTGTGACTAATATAAAACATTAACCATATAAAGCAGAAAATAACTGGGATAAGGGAGAGAAAGAAGGGTGCGGGATAGGAGCTATGGGGTGGGGAGAGAGCATCTTTATAATGAAAATCATATTGGGACTTCAAATATACAAGTATTAGTGTCATCAGATGGATATTATACCAATTGTTTTGCATACCATCGTTTCCATGGAAGCCAAAGTTTGTGAGTTATGGAGTATGAGGGTTTTCCACATGACAGTATGGATTCATACATGTAGTGTGTGTGTACTAAGGTGATTACTTCTGGCAAGGTTGGGATGTTTGATGACTTCCAGCATCTTGTGGTGAGTAGTCTAGTTGCTAGGAGTATGTGTGTGAGCACAGTACTAAAGGTGGATGGAGCGTATCATATTTAGAATAGCCATTTGTGGGGTAAGGGCAATGCGATATTGACATACATCTTGGGCTAGAGTTTCCACTTGTTTCCAAAGGTTAGTTAGGGCTGGGCATGCCCATAAAATATGGAACAAGGTACAAGTCTGATTGCAATTTCTCCAGCAAAGGGGTAATGTATTTGACTGGAATTTGGCCATTCTGTGTGGTGTTAGGTACCATCTCAGAGATATTTACGGCGTATGGTTAAGATTTATAAAAAAAACAGTTTGTCCAGTAGAGTAGTATATAATAGTGAGATACCTTTTGTGTCTGTGTTGTTCAAGAAAAAGAAACTCCATAGTCTGGTAGTTAATGCTCCTTTCAATTGGGTGTGCGCTGCGAGACACTGTTGGATTCTATGGAAATTGAAAAAATCGGTGGCGGGTGCGCGCCACAATCTTTTTATAACATTGAGCCTCATGAAGTAAAGTTGAAGGTGTTGCCCTCACATTAGCAATAGACTACTTTGTACATTACCCCTTATCCCTATAAACTATACCACACAGTCTACAGATTTCAGGATTTAACGTGCAACAAAGCTCAATGGGTATACTTAGCAGCAGCCAAGAAGATCATAGCATAGCATGAATGAACGCTCCGAATTTATAAAGTTACTATAAAAAATGTAGGGGACCTCGGGGACCTGCTTTTCAACATTCTAATTTGTGATTACCACCAAGGATCTCTTTGGTAGAACTTCTATACTTTGTTGGAATATTATTATTAATATACAGAATTTACCGTGTATAGCGACAACAGTTGTAGCAAGTGCTTTACAACATGAGGCACTCAGTGTTCATTGGAATATATAAGCAGAGAGGTTCAGAGGAAAGGAGAAGCATTACTTAAAGGAATTGTAAAGTCTCAAGGTTTTTCACCTTATTGCATTTTAGAGAGCCCCCATTTTTCTGACCTGAACCTGATCGTTCCAGTGACAAGCGCAAGTACAGCAGCTCCAGCCGCTGTCTCTGGACCTCATTGGATAGATTGATAGCAACTGGAGCCATTGGCTCCCACTGCTGTCAATCAGACAGTCCTGCTGTCTGTGTCTAAGGACTCAGCAGCAGGACTCAGGAGCGTGACTGCATGGGTGCCCCATGAAAGGCAGCTCTCCATGAGGGCACTCGATGAAGAGGAGGAGCCAGGAGCGCTGCTGGAGGACCCTAGAAAAGAAGGGTCGGGGCCACTCTGCAAAATCCTTGCACAGAGCAGGTAAGTATGACATGTTTGTTCTTTAGAAAAAAAAACCTTTACAATCACTTTAAAGGGTTATTGCGATGCCTTTCCCTCTACTTTAACACTCCACAATCCTTGACACCTTATACAGAGAATTTTTTCATAAATTTCCCTTCTCTTCTTGCTTTCTCCATTCTTTGTTGTAATGCATTTTTTGCTTGAATCCATTGTTTGTGTATTTTTACGTACAAAATCAAAAACCCCAAATTTTCTCAAGGTATTGGAACATCACATTCATTCAGTGTAATGCATCCCTTGTGCTTCTAGCTTCTAATTAATTATATATTTATATATACTGTATATTTATATTGGTCAGTGTCTTAACATAGCTCCTTTGGGTCCAGGAAGATGCTTGATCCCTTATGGGTACAAACGTATTTATACAGTGAAGCAGAATTAAAAAAAGTATAAATTAAGGCAAAACACTTTTTTTCCGTTTTGGATAGAGTGGGGAATTGAACCACCTGTCAGTTTTAATTGCTGACTCTGGCCATGCTAGGAAGACTCTTTCTCTCTTTATTTGTATAATTTACCATTACCACTAAAAGTGAAAGCAAAATTAAAATGGTAGTAAATCGCAGCTTGCAAAAACCCAAAAAATCCCCTGAAAAGGCAATGGCATAATGTGCTCGTATGCTTTGCATATGAGCACATTATGAATTTCTTGCCTGAGAAGTAAGCCCTCCAGTGGCATGCTGTCACCGATGACAGAGCTCCCATCTTCCCTCAGTCTTCCGGGTTCGTGGGCTTCAGCTGTATGAGTGTCCAGGGCTACGATGAGGTTGCGCGGTATATCAGACCATTAGAGTGCATGCGCTGGTGACATCACTTACGAGTCTCTTCCCATTATCTTATCAGCAGGACACTGCAGGACACTGCCCTATTATTTCTGCATTCCTCTCAGAACAACAGTCCTGAGTGCTCCAGGCGCTGAGATACCGAGGTCATTGTCAGATTGATTTCTCCGCCAATTAATATTATTCTGTTTCCTATATCCTATATGGTGCCAGCATATCAGCTTATTTCCTGCATTTTGCTTTTGTTTGGTAATGTTATGGTGTTTTTACCATATCATTAAAACCTGCACTGCTGCTTATTGCCTCCAAAGTCTAAATTCAGCAAAAGTATAATCTTCAGAGCAGGACTGGGAATAAGGAAGGCTTCTGGGATACTTGCATATATACTTTCTACAGCCTGCTATCTGGAATTATACAGTGTATAGAAAGGGTTTACCTAAACAGGGCTGCCTGTGTCTAGAGGTTTGTGATCTATATAGTATTTGCTGGAGTGCTTTTGCAGCATAGAAATTGGAATTTATGGCAGTGAAGACCTTTGTTCAAACTATTATGTGGAATAGATATCTATCTTCTCAGTCTGCAGTTTTATAATCTATGGAATGATTTCACTGGTTTTGGCCTCCGATGACAACTCCATATAGAGAAAGAACAAATAAAGAAACGGCAAAGCTAATAGCCTATATCTGAAAGTTGCATCTCATCTTTGAATATATTAAACCTAAACTCCGCTACAAATGGAAATTGATGCTTTGCAGCTTGCAAAGTGGATGCTTGTTTATGTCTAGTATAAAATAATGTATATTTACTGTATTCCTCACTCACGCAGGCTTCCCCTCAGGTGCACGATTGGTTTGCCGAAGACTTTTTTTCCACGCCATTGATGACAGGCACTCAGACATTATTGCATACAATATAGGACACCAAAGGCCTTCCCACAACCCAGTGCTTTAGAGAGTGGAGAAGAATGCTAGAATTGCTTTTTCCGTTCCCCCCTAGATATAACAAGAATGTAATCTTTGCAGTAAAGGATGAGCCCCACTGCAATGGTAATGCCCGGTTCACACAATGCGATTATCAAACAAATGATCGTCCATTTTTTTTTCTTTTCTGCATGCTAATATCAGATCAAACCTGAAGAGTTATGACAGAATACAAATTCAGAAGTGATGTCATGTGTTGTATTTGTATTGCATTTTCGAACGACAACAATACTGATTAAACGAAAATTGTACGATCTGGCATCGTACAGGAAAAATCTTTTGTGCATGTCCAATCAAATAATGTCAGATGAAGTGACCTGATCGGCTCTCGAAAGCTCTGTACTAACAATCAGATTATTGTACGATCGCTCCGTATTTTTCATACGATTTTCTATTCGTGTGTGTGGGGCTTTCATTTTTTATTTTACCTGAAGTGCCGCTTTAAAAGAGCTAATGTGTTTAAATGTACAGTTATCCTTTAACTTACATATTGTAGCACATTACATGTTTGGTGGTGTCTAGTGTTCACCGACATGTATAAAATTAAAGTAAAACCCAACTGGTATTAAAAAGGCACCCTCTTTCTCAAACACCCCTCCCCACAAACAACTATTCTGACTAACCCGTGTAAGAAAGATGTATATTATTCCTGTTTTTCAGCATGCTGGGGTCTGTATCAGTCTCCCGTCTTGTCAGTTCGCGGTGGCTGCAGGGGAGAGGAGAGAGCACAGGCAATGGATGGGACATAGGAGCCTATGTGTACTGTTACTGCTCCCAGGCAATACCAGCTGTTACAGAGTGCTCTCTCCACTCTTTTGGTGGCTGACACTGGAAAACACGTGACCGAACCAGACAGGGCCGTAGATAAAAAATTTTCCTGGGGGGGGGGGGTTCAGCCTTGGGTACCCAGGGGACAATGATTAGCATGCCTGCTACATGGTAAGAAATTGTAGGGGTATGGAAAATTGTGCTAACAGTGGGAGGGGCTTAAAACCCTACTCACTGTGTATACAATAGCATATATCATAGCCCTTGTACCCCAAAAATATGCTTTAATTACTGTGCTACAACCAGAAGTCTAACAGACTTCAGCATATTGGTTTGTAAAATGTTCCCATTGCATATGCTTTCCTACACACAGCCTACCTTGAAGAAGAACGTCATTAACAGTGACTACTGAGCAACCAGCATCGTTTCATTATAGTACAATATTACAGGGGTCAGGAATATGTCATATGAAGCCTAGCGTATGCAAACCTCTTTAGGCAAAACACTACTGGTGGTAGCAAATCCCTGTAGCACACATTGTATGAAACAAAAAAGGGTGGGCGAAGGCCTCTCACCACACTGATGCTGCAGATGACCTCCTGATGGTGATTAATCTTCCCAACTCTGTTCTAACCAAGTCAGAATTAGTCAGCAATGCTCTGGGCCCCCCTCTTGTACCTGGTGTCCACATGGTCCCCTGGCTTTGCAGTCCATCCCCTGATGGCCAATTCTGTATTCTGGATGGAGATGGAATCCAGGTGGCTATCCCTATAGCAGCTGGTCCAAATGAACAATTTCCTTTATGAACAGATACACTCACTTTCAGTGCTGTACCAACTGTGTGTAGCATCAGCTACGTTGTACAGTGTACAGAGCTGTGTTCTGGCAGTGGGACAGGGACTTCTTATCTGCTGCAGGAACAAAATCAGATCTGGTGGATTGCTACTGAGCCATTTACAGGAAGCCTTGTATTTTTATCAATGAATACAAGGCTTTCTCTGATTGACTGAGATTGAGTTCCTAATGTTACCCCCCTGCCTCAGTCAATCAGAGGAAGCTTTGTATTTGTTTATAAAATACAAGACTTCGTGTGAATGGCTGAGCAGCACTCTTCCCATCTTGATTTTGTTTAGGAGTGGGACAGGAAGTCTCCATCCTACTGCCAGAACATAGCCCTGTATACTGTAGGTAGCTTATGCTACCTACAGTTTATACAGCACCCCCAGCAGGCACATCTGTTAGTAAAGCAAATAGTAAATACGGAGTAAACCTCCAAAGTCTGCCAGGATCATTACAGAGGGGCTTTTGTTTACACTTTGGGCTGAGCTGAAGACTGCTACTAATTGGGGTTTCCAACCTGTTTACAGACAGGTCTGCTGCTGCTTCCAAGTAGTCTGTGTTTTCCCGGTACAACTGCTCTCTCCCCTGGCTCACACTGCTCATGCCTAACCTGGTTTTGTACACAGTACTCTACTACAGTCCTCTGTCTACACCCAACTTCTCCTGTACAGCAGGTGATCTGCTAACCGGTCTCTGCTGGGTCTCTCTGCTGGCTCCCACAAGCATTGTCTCTTTCTTGTGGGCCCCATTTAAGACCTCTACTTTCTCACACTTCCCCCCAGACCTTTCTTTTTTGCCAGTAGATGAGGACAAATCAGACAGCCAATACAGCAAATCAGAGTTCTTCTCTCCCCCTGCAGTGTCCTTTCAGCAGGCATGTCATTACAAATCATGAGGCCCTGCACAGACTACCTGGCAGGGACCCCACTTGGACCCCTCTTGGGCACCCAGAGATTTATTGCATGGGTGTGACAAAATTGTGTTAACAGCATGCGTGGGCTTTTGTGGGGCTGTAAAAACAGGTGGCTGAGCCACAGTTATACTACTCCATGGCCACCCAGCTGTATTTTAGACATTAGGTGGAGGAATGCTGTTCACATGCCATGAATGACACACTTTGTTTCACAGCTGCAAAAAAATTGAAGACTGTATGTTGAGTTGATCAAGCCACCCAAGTCAATGGGGCTGTGCCACAACTGTGAACTAAACACTTGGCTTGTGATTTTGGTGCATTAAAGTGGTTGTAAACCAATTATAACCACTTTAAACTACAGGTAAGCCTAGATTAACCCCCCTAGCGGTAATCCCGAGTCTGGCTCGGGATAGGAATATACTGACAGGAGCAGTAACCCCGAGCCAGACTCGGGATGGCTTCGCTCGATGCAGGGGAGGACTAGAGGTCGACCGATATATCGGCCGGCCGATATATCGGCCGATATTTGCCGTTTTTTAAATAATCGGCATCGGCCGATTGTGCTGATAAAAAGCTGATTCTACAGCGGGACTTTGAAATGACTTCTGTTGCCTGAGTCGTCATAGCAACACTTTCCTCCTCTCTGGGCAGACTGCCAAGAAAAGAACTAAATGATACAATGTTTACACTTCTGAATGAATGAAGTCATCTCTGTGTAGAAGTTCTCAGTTTAACCATTTAAAGACTAAATCTTTTCTGACACTTGTTGCTTACAAGTAAAAATCCTGTATTTTCTGCCAGAAAATCACTTAGACCCCCCAAAAATTATATATATTTTTTTAGCAGAGATCCTAGGGAATAAAATAGCGGTTGTTGCAATATTTTATGTCACACGGCATTTGCACAGAGGTCTTTCAAATGCATTTTTTTGGGAAAAAAATACACCATTTAAAAAATAAAAATAAAATAAAAACAGTAAAGTTAGCCCATTTTTTTTTTTGTCCAAAAGTTTTGACTACCCGTTTTTATTTAATATATAGTTTTTTTTTTTAATCTAGATCATACATACAAGTAAACTGATTGGAGGTTTGTTTTGTTTAATAAATGTTTAAAGCGGGAGTCCGCCGGGACTCCACGTTTTTGTTTTTTTTAAAAGCCAGCAGCTACAAATACTGCAGCTGCTGACTTTTAAAATAGTGACACTTACCTGCCCAGCGCGCCCGCGATGTCGGCACCCGAAGCCGATCTCTAGATCGACACTCGAGTGCTGCCGCCGCCATCTTGGGTATGGGAATCAGGAAATGGAGCCTTTCGGCTTCATTTCCCGGTTCCCTACTGCGCATGCGCGAGCCGCGCTGCGCAATGAGGACGGTCCCCGCTGCCTCTGGGATCTGTGTGTTTCCCAGCAGGCAGCGGGGCACTTGCGGAAGGGGGCGGGCACTTGCGGAAAGGGGCGTAATGTACGCCCATTTCCGCAGAGAGCTAGCCCGGAAGTGGGTGCAGTTACCTGGATTATCCAGGTAACTGCACCCCCCCTCCCCCCTGAAAGGTGCCAATTGTGGCACCGGAGGGGGGGAGGAATCCGATGAGCAGAAGGTCCATTTTAGGGTGGACCTCCGCTTTAAGTGTAAGAAATTTTCTGTATCACTCATGAAGACTGCTTTCACACTGGAGCGGGCAGACGTTGATGGTAAAACGCAAGTTTTAGCGGCTCTTTACCATCATTTTAGCGGTGCTATTTGGCTGCTAGTGGGTCACATATAACCCAGCTAGCGGCCAAAGAAGAGGTTAAATGCGCCCATGAAGCACCGCTGCCTAATCGCATTGCATGCGCTTCGGCAGTGGTGCCCATTCATATCAATGGGCAGGAGTGGTGGAGGAGCGGTATACACCACTCCAAACGTGCTGCTTGCAGGACTTTTTTTTTAAGATCCTGCCAGCGGATCGCCTCAGTGTGAAAGCACTCTGTCTTTCACACAGACTGCAGGGGAGCCATTTTGCAGGCACTTTACAGGCGCTATTTTTAGCCCAAAAGCGCCTTAAAAAACGCCCCAGTGGGAAAGGTCTGTTAGATCAAGGGGGATTAAAAATAAATAAATAAAATAAAATCGGCCTAACATATCGGCCCAAAGAAATCGGCATTATATATCGGCTATCGGCCGCCATGATTTCTAAATATCGGCATCGGCCAGAGAAAAACCCATATCGGTCGACCTCTAGGGAGGACACAGGGAGCGTTACTCACCTTGTCCCCTGGATCCAGCGATGTCCGCCACGCTGTGTGATCCAGCTGTCCTCCGCTCGATTCACAGTGCCGAATGCCACCGAGCTCCGTTCCCTGCGACGTTACGGCGCACGGGAGCGGAGAACGGCGGCAAATTCAAAAAAGTAAAAACACACTAAACATCATAAATAAACTAATCTTTTACATTTTACAGTGCTGTATTAAAAAATACACACCCCCTTTGTCCCTAGTGGTCTGTGCAATGCCCTGCATGAACTTTTATATTATAAATACTGTTTTTTACTGCCTGGAATTTGGAGATTGCCCATAGCAACCAAAAAGTGTAAATTTTTCAGTGTTTTAGGATTTTATTACATTATTGAATAATTTTTATTATTCTTTATTATATTATAAACTTTATCATACCCGGGATGTCTGCTAGACTCTGGTTTGAACAGATTTAAGAGCGTTATTCCTAAGAATTACAGGACTACAAAATAAAAGCCAGATTTCCGTGCAAAATAATTGTACTGCTTTCAGCACCTAATTCCAGACTGAATCATACCGCCAGGGAGGTTAAGGCATACCCGTAGGTGTAAGAAATATCTCCCATATCTAAAAGGTTTAGGAGATATTTGCAGAAATAGCAGCACCGAAGTCTACGGCGCATGCGCTGTAGACATCGGGCGCAGGCGCACTGTGCATGTCGTTTCTAACGGCGATTATGCCGTTAGTGGCGGCACATGTGCAGGAGTGACATCAACGCTGCTCCGCCCAGTCACAACGCCGGAGCAGCGATACCCGGAAGACCCGCCGAGTCAACAGGGGTCACTTCGGGGGCTTCGATCTCAGGTAAGTAATTCATAATGAGCTAGTATGCTATGCATACTAGCTCATTATGCCTTTGTCCTGCGGGGTGTTTTTTATTTTTTTAAAGAGAGGGTTTACTTCCTCTTTAACATCATTTCAAACTTCCATTCTGAAAAAAAAAAAAACATTAGGCAAAACTTTTCTCTCCTCCTCTCTCACCTCGATCAGTGAAGGAACTTCATGGCAGGCAGTTCAGGCACTTCCATGCAGTTCTCTCCTCTTCATCAGAGCTGCCTCTAATCCCGTGGGTTTTCTTGTAATACAGGTGTAGGTCTTTTTAGTTTAGGAAAGTTAAGGAGCCTGTGTCAAGTTTTTTTTTTTCTCTGTCCCTGGTTGGGCAAATGACCCCACAGTATGTCCTGGTGACGATTTTTAATGAGAAAGAAAGTGATGGAAAATCTAAAATTTTAGAGTTGTCCGTAGAACAAAAGGTGAGGATAATCTTCCCACAGGAATATGTGTTTCGGTGACAACTGCGGGAATTCCCTTTACCTTGGAAGATTTCCTCTCACTTTCATTTGTTTCTATGGGATAGGATGTAAAGTAAAATCTCCCCCATGGTACACAAAGAGCAAAAAAAATAAAAACTTCAAAGAGGATTTAACGCATGCCTACTCTATCAAAAACTAACAAAGGTTTTCCCTATACATATACTTTAACTATATAACATATATATTTATACAAGAAAACTGCCTGTTCCTGGAATGGCTAATTCAGAATGGTGTACGTTATATAAGTGTATGTGTTATTAGTTATACTTAGGTTTAAAAAAGCACAAGTAACTGAATACACTATTTAATTCATGTTTAATATTCAAAGCAAACTCACCATCCATCCATGTCTCCATTCTTTATTTTGTTGAGAAATCGCTTTGTAAAAAAAAAAAAAACCTTTGCATTTCTAGCCGTGAGCATCTTGAGTAGGGGCAGGTGATTCATGTAGCATTTATTTCATGGAATCCATTTGCCTTTAGCTCAGGCATGCAGGCAGGAGGGTGTGCTTATGCCCGTGAAGACTCCTGGGATGTATGACATCTGGCCTAGGGCCAGAAACCAGGAAGCAACTACAGAAATGTAAACATCAAAAAAGAAAATGTTAAAACAAGAAAATAGAATAGAACAAGAGTTTAGTTCCACTTTAAGTTCAATCAATCGAAAATAAAAGCATAAATAAATAGAAAACCTCTATATACAAAACCCTATACATACAGTTGACCCAGAGGAAGGCAAAAAACTATATGAAGCAGTGAAACAATCTCTGGTGTTACATATTTATATCCAGTTATATTTTTGTTTATTTAGGAATGCATCCAGCTTTTTTATAAAGCAGTAAACTAAGCTGGCTAGAACTAGTTCCCGAGGGAGTCTATTTCACATTTTCACAGCACTTATGTAACAAAGCCTTTCCGTATGTGGAAGTTAAAACCTCTTTTCCTCCAGACTCTAAAGTGAATAGCTTTACACCAATTTCACTATCTGGCCAAGTTCACACTACTATGGGTGGTTTTGGGTGTGGGAATCCCCCACTCGCAGTGAAAACACACGGCTCTTTAAAAATGCACAGGGCTCCCATTCATTCTTAATGGCACCCATGCACTTCCAAAAAAATGTAGCGTGTTTGCAGGTGTTGGAACCCTAGGGAAATTGCATGGTGCAAAAGCACCATGCAATTTTCTGCCTGCTGCATTTTTAAAATACTGCAGGAACCCTTTTCCAGTGTGAAATGCAGGCATAGCAGCCTGTTCAATTGAATGGGCTGCCGTGCTTATGCAAACGCGGGCCTTAAACCTGCAAGACTGTGAACCAGCTAATCTTTCCCCATAGCTGAGCCTCTCCATGCCTCCTATCAGTTTGGTTGCTCTTCTATGCACTTTCTCCAGATCCCTGATATCCCCTTTGTGAACCGGTGCCCAAAACTGAACTGCATATTCCAGATAAAGTCTTACTTACATCAATAGTCTGAAAGCTATTGGAGGAGATGATAAGGGACTATATACAAGATTTTAGTAATGTAAACGGTAACATTAGCAGTAGTCAGCACGGATTCTTGAAGACTCGTTATTGCCAGACCAGTCTATTAACCTTCTATGAGGAGGTGAGTTGCCATCTAGATAAAGAAAGGCCCGTAGATGTGGTATATCTGGATTTTGCAAAGGCATTTGATACAGTTCCCCATAAACGTTTACTGTACAAAGTAAGGTCTGTCAGCTTGGACCATAGGGTGAGTACATGGATTGAAAACTGGCTACAGGGCAAGCTCAGAGGGTGGTGATAAATGGGGAGTACTCAGAATGGTCTAGTGCGGAAAGTGGGGTCCCCCAGGGTTCTGTGCCAGAACCAATCCTATTTAATTTATTCATAAATGACCTGGAGGATGGGATAAACAGCTAAATCTCATTATTTGCAGATGATACTAAGCTAAGCAGGGCAATAACTTCTCTGCAGGATGTGGAAACCTTGCAAGAAGATCTGAACAAATTAATGGGGTGGGCAGCTACATGGCTAATGAGGTTCAATGTAGAAAAATGTAAGGTAATGCATTTGGGTGCCAAAATGCCAAATGCATTTGGGTGCAAGTTACTCGCTAGGGGGATAACCTCTGGGGGAATCTAGGATGGAAAAGGACCTCGGGGTCCTAGTAGATGATAGGCTCAGCAATGGCATGCAATGCCAGGCTATTGCAAGCAAAGACAACAGAATATTGGCATGCATTAAATAGGGGATTCACTCCAGAGATAAAGTGATAATCCTCCCACTCTACAAGACTCTGGTCCAACCGCATTTTGAGTATGCCATCCAGTTCTGGGCACCAGTCATCAGGAGGGATGTGCTGGAACTGGAGAGAGTCCAGAGAAGGGCAACAAAGCTAATAAAGGGACTGGAGGACCTCCGCTATGGGGGAAGACTACAAGCATTGAACTTATTCTGTCTGGAGAGGAGACACTTGAGAGAGGATATGATATCGATGTACAAATACTGTACTGGCGACCCTAGCATAGGGAAAAAACTTTTCAGTGAAAGGGAATTTTAAAAGGCACGAGGCCATTCACTAAAATTAGAAGAAAAGTGGCTTAACCTTACAATGCGCAGACGGTTCTTTACTGTCAGAGAGGTAAGGATGTGGAATTCTCTTCCACAAGCAATGGCATCAGCAGGAAGCATCGAAAATGTAAATAAACTATTAGATGGGCACCTAAACGAAAACAACATACAGGCATATACAATGTAATACTGACATAAACACACACTCACACAGGTTGAACAGGATGGACTTTTGTCTTTTTTCAACCTTACCAACTATGTTACTAATAATTTGTACAGGGGAAAATTACTATAAATGGAGGAGACAAAATCTGTGATTAGTAGTAACCAATCCGTGAAACGTAGAAACTGACTGGTTGCCATGCACAGCTCTTTCATTTTTTTTCCTATTTCAGTTTTAGTAAATACCCCCCATTTCTCTCTCTCTGGAGTTTGAGGTTGATTTATTAAAGGCAAATTGACTGTGTACTTTACAAGTGCAATTGTACTCATTTTCCTCCTAGCTTAGTGACACTTCACTTTGTAAAGAATACCAGATCAGGAACAAGGAAAAAAAACAGCATTTTTTCCTCGCACATGATTGTATAATGGAAATCAGCAGATCTTTACTTTATTCACTAAGCTCTGGGGAAATGATTGCACCTTCACTTGCAAAGTGCACAGTCTTCTTTCCCTTTAGTAAATCAACCCCACTACCTCTTTTACTGTAAGATAGTATTTAGCTAGCTTTAGAAACTGCAGTTTAGCATTACATGCTATTATTAAGTCTATGGTCTACAAGAACACCCAGATCCTTCTTAATAATTGACTCCCCAAATAGTACTCATCCTAGAATGGTTTTAGCTCTCAAGTGCATAACTTTACATTTATGAATATTAAACCTCATTTGCCACATAGTTTCCAATCAAACAGTACAATGAAGTCTGCTTGTAAGTTGGAGGCATCCTGCAAGGACATTATTCCACTACATAGCTTGGTGTCATCTGCAAAGACTTAAATGGTGATTTTATTATAGTTTATAAAAAGGACAAAAACTAAGGGTTGCAACACCAAGCCTTGAAGTATGCTACCAAGGCTGCTTTTAGAAATCACAAATCACGGGGCTCGTACAGCCTACCTGACAAGGCCCACCCCTCCGGAAAACTATCAAAAGGATATTTTTCCTAAAAATACACTAAAATCATTCTTAGCAGACGTAAACACCAAACATAACACAATTCCTGGTAAGGCCCTGTTCATACCGGAATGCAATCTGCTGTGAGGGTCAGTTTAGTGTAAATGCAGGTTGCAAATGCATTGCATGGTGCAAAAGTACCATGTGATGCTGTTGCCTCAGGTGCTGGAGCTATCTAGAGCAGGGTGCAGACAGGTTATGTTTTATGATGTGAGGACACAGCAGCTGTACAAACACAACTGCAGGTCCTAATTTGACAGGCATGTGGCTGTAGGTGTACGGCCCTTAACACAATGGGGCTGATTGACTAAAACTGTAGAGTGCAAAATCTGGTGCAGCTGTGCATGGTAGCCAATCAGCTTCTAACTTCAGCTTGTTCAATTAAGCTTTAACAAAAAAAACATGGAAGTTGATTGGTTTCTATGCAGAGCATCACCAGATTTTGTGCTCTCCAGTTTTAGTAAACTAACCCCGGTGTGCATTCAGGGCCACTCTCCATCACCTGTACATCTATCAAATTAGGACTTGTGACTGTGTTTGTACAGCCGCTGCATCCACATACAGTAACAGGAGGCTCAAACAGCATGAACAAAGCACTCATTCACACGGCCAGAGTACCCGAGTGAGTCCTTGGTGCTCGTTCACATGTGAGGTTGGGGAACGGTAAAACCCAATGGTTAAGCTGCACTTTTACTGCCCCCAACCCACTACCCCCTTTACCTATAGTAAAGAGGCAGCAGCTGTGGGGTATACATGTTGCAGCCCCCATTCTTTGCTTTGCAGTTGTGGCAGGAATTATCCCCCTGTCAAACACGAACCATTCAAGTGAATAGTGCTGCTCTGCAATCACCCTGCAACTGTGCTAGTGTAAGGTTGAAGGGGTTAAAGCAGGCGGTGAGAATGTGATACAATGCGGGGTTGATTTACTAAAGGCTAATTGACTGTGCACTTTGCAAAGTGCAGTTGCACTCTGCAAGAGGAGGTGCTTCAAAGCTTAGTAAATGAGCAAAAGCTCTGCTGACTTCCATCATCCAATCATGCGCAAGCAAAAATGCTGTTTTTTTTATTTTCCTTGCATGTGATTGGGCATTCTTTGCAAAGTGAAGCCTTACCTCATTTACTAAGCTTTGGCATAATTGCACTTGCAGAGTGCACAGTCTAGTTGCCTTTAGTAAATCAGCCCCGATGTCTCCTCTCCACCTGTCAAATCTGAACAGTGAATGGAGTGTAGGTCAAATATGTGCAAGGAAAAATGATTATTTCTTGTACATAATTGGGTATTCTTTTCAAAACGTATCTTGATTATTCAGAAATGTAAGTGAAAATTCACTTTGCAAAGAGAACATGCTCTACTCATTCTAGTAAATCAACCCCATGGCTTCACCAGATTCAGCCAGCTGTATATGTGCTGAATGTTGTCTCATGCACAAGAAAAATTCAACTTGATTCTATGAACTGTAACCTGCAGGCGTTGATTTAATAAAACTAAAGAGTAAAAAATCTGGTGCAGCTCTGCACAGAAACCAATCAGCTTCCAGTTTGTTGGTCAAAGCTTACTTGAACAAGCTGAAGTTGAACTGATTGGCCACCATGCACAGCTGCACCAGATTTTTCACTCTCCAGTTTTAGTAAATGAACCCCATAGACTTCAGAAGTATTGCATTGTTAGCATAGCAAAGATGGCAGGATGACAGCCACAGGGTTTTGTATCTTTCTATATTTTCAGAACTCCACATCCATGAACTGGGCTGTTTAGCATAAAACCACCTCTGCATGTTAATTTATGTTATGATCTGTGCTTCCATTTTTTCTAGAGCTAAATATCTTCGGAATGTTAAGAAATATTCTTGTGGTGTTCGTAATTCAAGAGACCATTGCTGCAGCACCATTGTCAGTTTGTTCCCTTAATAGAAATTATGCTCCATGCAAATTGTTTTACTGTAAGAGATCAAGATAGCAGACATCCGATAATAGCGTGCTGCCTTGTATGCATACAGTGGTCATGTGACTCCTGAAATAGCATCCAATTATTCGCCTGCCAAACCAGAAGTGACATTTTCCATAACCTTGTGCTAAATCATTTTTTTGTGCAGGCATTTGCCATCTTTGCAAAGACATCTTCTCTGTCTCCAGTATGTTGCTGAACACATTGCTTCCAAGCCTTAAAATTTCTCGAGACTTTTTTTTTTCTTGCCTCCTTGCTGACACACAAAAGGGAAATCTTCTACATGTACATTAATGCATTGCATGCAATAAGATCATGAGTACTATAAGAGCAGAAATATTAATTTCATAACCATGTACCACCATACTTTGCAGACAACGCTTACACAACCTTAAGTGACATCCTGTAATGTGTGTGTCCTCTGACTGTGCACGCCTTGTGTACTGTGTGTGCTTTGACCGCTTGCTTTGTCAATTCTGTGAGTGTGTGTTGTGTCTAATAGTGTGGTTGGTCTGTGCGCTGTGACATAATGGGGTCGATATACTAAAACTGGAACACTCAATCTGGTGCATGGTAGCCAATCAGCTTCTAGCTTCAGCTTGTTCAGTTAAGCTTTGACAATAAAACCTGGAAGCTGATTGGTTCCTATGAAGAGCTGCACCAGATTTTGCACATTCCAGTTTTAGTAAATGGCCCCCACTGTGCGATCTGAGTCGAGCCAGTCTTGTGCAAGGACTGAGGGTGCAGTTTGTGTATGTGATGACCCTGTATTGTGACTGTGCAGTAAATCTGTCTGTATGCTCTGGGTGTGAACCGATGATTGAATGCATGGGCTGACGGTTTTCTGTGTACTTAATGTATGGACTTACTGTATGATCTGTTTTCTGTGACTAAATGTGCAATTTGTGTGTTGTGACTGCAAGCGCATTCTGGCTGCGTTATGACTAAGTATTCCCCTGTGTATGTCTGCTCCAAATCCCCAGCACTTAACTCAGTTAGTTAACACTGTGAAATGAATTAGTGTTTCGGTATTTTGGCTAAAACTAGAGGTTTTTTTTGCATGCATTTGCAAATAGACGTAAAGCCGCACTCCCCAATCTGAGCGGATGCCATTCTGCTTTGTTAAATGTGGTGTAGACAAGCACTAGTGCAGGGTTTCTCAATTTTTTTTTCAGTCAAGGCACCCTTTAACCTCCCTGGCGGTACGATTATTTCGGATTTTAGGTGCTAAAAGCGGTACAATTATTTTGCATGACAATTTGGCGTTTTATATTGTAGTCCTGTATTTCTTAGGAATAACTCTCTTAAATCTGTCCAAACCAGAGTCTAGCAGACATCCCGGGTATGATAAAGTTTGAAAAATGAAATCATAAATTATAATATAATAAATAACTATAAATATTATACCAAATAATAATAAACAATAATAAAAATTATTCAATAATGTAATCAAATCAAAAACACTGAAATTTGCTCAGTTGCAGAATTGTCATTGTCATTACTTTTCAGTATTTGATGACGGATCTCCCCACAAATCGCTATCGCTCAATTCTGCAAGTGATTGCAATTTATTATCACTGTTTGCTAGCTGGTCTAAAACCATTTTTGATGTAAAATGACAGTTTGGTTGCTATGGACAATCTCCAGTTTCCAGGCATAAAGAACAGTTTTTATAATATAAAACTGCATGCAGGACACTGGGCAGACCACTAGGGACAAAGGGGATGTGAAATATTTACATACAGCAATGTAATCTGTAAGATTACATTATACTGTATGTATACTGTCTGTTTCACTTTTTGAATTTGGCGCCGATCTCCGTCCCCGTGCGTCGCAATGCTCGCAGGGCACGGAGATCGGGTCCATGATAGATCGAGCGAGACACGGATCGCTCGTACAGCGGGGAGACATCGCTGGATCCGAGGGAGAAGGTAAGTAAACCTCCTCCTGGATCCAGCGATACGGTCCCGAGTCTGGCTCGGGGTTACCGCTCTTGGTATAAAAATTCCACCCTGAGCCAGACTCAGGAATACCGTCAGGGGGGTTAAAATTCTGTACAAACTTGAGGCACCCCATTCTAAAATGTAAAAAACTAAACTAATAGTTTTACCTAATGTAGTAACATCCACACACGTAGGACACCCAACCTTAGACAGGATTTATTCTTCCAAAGCAAATACATCTTTGCACACTGGTACTGACCAGTATACCAATGTTTCTCTACTCCCTCCCTATACTAATGTAAGCCCAGTGCTGATTGAAAAGGGGAGGGGCAAAGAGGAATGCCGTGCAGGTTCCCAAAGTCCTCTTTATTAACCAATGACATCATTAGTTGTTAGGACACCAGTGGTTGAAAAGTTTTAATGGTGTACAATGAAAACCGGGGGCTTTGTGTAACTAAAAGGCTGGCTCATACACAATTTTGGGGCATTTTTTAATCATTTTCCAAGGCACCCCGGAACAAACCTGAAACCTCTGGTTGAAAAAGGCTTCACTAGAGGTCTTCAGCTGCCTTGAGCAAGTTTAGGCTTTCAGTGTGTTTCGGTATCTTTAGGTAGCATGCACAGTTATGGGACATCAAATAATATATACAGTTGTATAAAACCGTAAATAACCCAAGTTCCAAAATGCAGAGGCAGCTAATGGCTAAATTAAAACAGGAAAATTAGCATAAAATACTGGCCGATATAGGGTCACATTTATACTTCATATGACAACCAATTTGTTTCTCCAAACCCAAAAATAAATGTTTGGGTTTTTACTTTTCATGTAGTGGCATAACCTTTCTGTGCTCTCCTCCAACTTTACTGCCATGCAGTAAAGTCATAATCTCTTGCCATTCAATTTACAATAAAATAGTAGTAGACCCACACACAGAAGTTGCAGGCTCTGTTGTGGGGCATCCAGCACCTCTCCGCTCAGTACTCTGTGCCTTCTTCACAGCAACTCTGTAAAGTGGCCAAAGACATGGAAATCTAGCGCAAAGATATCCTAGTGCAGTAGGTATATGTAACTATTCATTGAACAACAACATATGAATGCACTCACAAACATGATGAAGGAGAGAGCATGTAATGTGGCATGCTGGCAGATGAGATGACCAAGGAGTTGTGGGGAAGCCCAGCCAGGCTGGATGGAGGCTGATAATAGGGGAAGTCCCCCAGAAATGTGCTTTTCTTTGTATTGACATCTTGGCACTCCTGGCATGTGGCGGCATCCAGGCAGTTTTTTTTTCTTGCTTGGGCTCAAAGTTAGTGAAGCTATCCCAGCGGTGCAGCGTATATATCCTACCTAGCCCAGCTGGGCTTCCCCTGCATGCCTGAGCCTTGAAGTGGACATGTTCTCACATCAGCTGCTAATATACAAAACGACATGCTCTCTCCTTTATCGGGTTGGTGAGTGCATTGATACATTTTTTAATTAATATGCATATACATACTGCCCTATAATCTCTTTGAACTGGATTTTATTTGTCTTTTTGTTTGTCTACATTCTTTGAGAGCTTCCCCCTCTGATTATCCAGCAGCATTGTATCTTTGCACCTCACAAGAGATGTTGGTTTCATAGGTTTACTGTACCTATGATCAATTAGCTAATCAGCAGGACTTCCATACAGTGCATTTGTGTCAGCTGATTTCATGAGAATTAAAAAACACTATTGCAGATCTTATTGAGTATATGAATAGTGATACAGGTGTTAACCTCTAAAATCTATATTTCTGATTTATTAATCACAAGATATGATATGGGTTAAATGAGAATTCAACTGACCACACAGGCATACCCCACTTTTAAGTACACAGTGGGGTTTATTTACTGAAGATGAAAAGTGCAAAATCAGGCTCACGTCTGCATAGAAACCAATGAGCTTCCAGGTTTTATTACCAAAGCTTAATTGAACACTCTGGGTTTAGAAGATCATTGGATTATATGAAGAAGGGAGTCTGATTTTGCACTTTTCAGCTTTAGTAAATAAACCCCATTGTGTACTTAAATGTGGGATATGCCTGTATTTACCTGGAACAAGGGTTGAGCACCTGTTTTATTTTTTCCTTTTTATTCTGTAAAGTGGAAACTCTCGTATTGGAACTGGTTATAGTCCACCGGGAATACGGATCCAACCACTCCTGCAACTGATGCAATTTCAGTGTTTGTCTCCATTCTGAAATATGTCCCATTGCATGGTTCATTTGGCAGATAGAACACCCGCAACTTGAAGAATTCAATTATGTGTCACTGTCTAGTCTACTTCTATTGCAAACATATTTTATGCTTGCGTGTTAGCTGTTTCTTTCATCATGTATACTTGCAGGGCCATCTTTAATATTGATTGGACCCTGGGCAAAACCTTTCTTGGGGCCCCCCCATGCAGTTTTGCTCTTCACCTGCTCTGAGACATACAATACATAGCAGCTAGACTCAAAATTAGTTTACTGAATCAGATCAGGCTGCTATTGTGATTGGTTGACAGAGGTTACAGTGTATCATTACCGCTCACTGACTGGTTGCTAGAGGTTTCAGCACACATTACAGCTCACTGATTAGTTGCTAGAGGTTACAGCACATGGTTTCTGCTCGTTGATTGATTGCTAGAGATTACTGTGGCTATGACCTCAGAGGGGCATGATATACATATCAATGCCGCCGGCCGCCGCTATTTACATATGAATGCAGTCGCTATTTACATATAAATGCCAGTAATTTACATGTAAACACAGGGTCTGCAGGGGAGTCATCTGTACACAACAATAGGGCAGAGCTGGGCAGCATCAGTAGCAGCACTTCACACTGAGATATCGGGACACAGCACAGGACTAAAAACTCAAGGGGTGAGGGAATTTAAACCAGGATAGTTGGCAAGTATGAAGCAGATGCTTTGGGCCCCACAACAATGACAGGGCCCAGGGCAGCTGCCCCTTTTGCCCTGCCTTAAAAACGGCCCTGTATACTTGTATAGGATATGCTATTCCGTTTTCTATAGAATATTACATTCCTTTTAATTAACCAATTTCTCTCAATAAACTTTCTAGAAATGATTACAATTGAAAAAAAATCTAAAAGAAATTAAAGAAGTTCACTACTGGTTACATAAACAATAACAGATTTGCCTATGCTGTTAATGCTGACCAACATGGCTGCTAACATGATATACAGAAGACATATATATTTCTTATACAGTGCACAAAGTTATTTTTTTTTTTCTTTTAGTGGATACAGCAAATATTGACCAAATTTTAGGAGTTACAATTTTTCAGCAGCTAATGTTTCCTGTCCTATTATTATTATTATTTATTATTATTATTATTATTCTACGAGGCAGCATAACATTCTTTTTTCCTTTAGGAATATCAAATTACACTTTCAATCAGCCCTGGTGTGCTGCGGCTATAGCAAACAGGAGCCAGAAGCAGACTTATGAGATTAAAGCACAGCATATAATAAATAATTGAATAGCTTGCTGCAAAAACACACATTGTGTAAAATCTACTGTCTTGGATCCTCTGATATATACACATATTTTAAATACACATGCCTTTCATCTGTTTGAGTATAAATGCGCCTCACAGCAGATCGGCAAAAAATTGAAGGGTAGGTAAAGGAAAAAATGTTTAGTAAAAATGACATTTAACATGCACTGTTTTTCTGCCTTTTACCTAACCTGTCTGCCTCTGCTTCTCTAGAGTAATTCTGCTCTGCCTTAGAAGGCATATTATTCTACAGCTCTCTGAAGTGTGGTTAGTGGGCCTTCTGGAATATGTATAAGAAATAAACATCTCTTCCTTCTGTGACAACACAATGATATACATTACTGTGTAAAAGCTATAAGCAGATGTGAAGTAATGCTCTTAAAGTGGGGTGCCCCTTAAAAAAATAAAAATTAAAAGTCAGCAGCTACAAATACTGCAGCTGCTGACTTTTATCAATCAGACACTTACCTGTCCCAGGGTCCAGCGATGCAGGGGAACGAAGCCCCCCCCTCGTTCCCCGCTCCGCTCGCAGCGCCATTATTCGTAATGTGGGCACCCGGCTGTGGCTTCACAGCCGGGCACCCACTGCACATGCACGAGCGGCACAGGGCGCCGCGATACGGCGTGCAGTCACCTGGGACACGTGACAGGTCCCAGGTGACTGTGCGGCTCGAGGGGAAGTGATGTCACCAGCCGGGGCAAGGAAGAAGGCAGACTACGAGGGACCCCCTAGCAACAGGTATTTAGAGGTGAGTAAAATGTTTTTTTTTTTTTCAATTATTTTTTTTTAGTTTTTTTAAGAATTTTAAACATTTTTTTTTTTTTTTGGTGGCAACACCACTTTAAGTAAGATTGCTTTCAAAAATATATCTTCTTAATTGTTTATTATTCAATTTACAAAAAGGCAAAGTGTGTATACAGAAGAAAAATCAAAATCATAAATCAAATCAATATTTGGTGTGATTACCTTTTGGGCTTCAAACCAGAACCAATTATTTTAGGTACACAGTGTTTGTGTAAACAGTTTTTGAAGGAACTCGGCAGGTAGGTTGTTCCCAAATATCTTGAAGAACTAACTACAGGTCTTCTGTGGATGTAGGCTGCCTCAAATCCTCCTGTCTCTTCGTGTAATTCTAGACAGACTCAGTGATAATGTTGAGATCAGGGCAAACCATCACTTCCAGGACTCCTTCTTTATGCTGAAGATAGTTCTTAATGGCATTGGCTGTATGTCTGGGATCATTGTCCTGTTGCAGAATAAACTTGGGGCCAATCACGTGCCTCTCTGATGGTATGGCAGGATGGATAAATATATGCCTTTTTTTCTCAGCATTGAGGACACCATTGACCAAACATTGATGTGGACCGTAGATGCAGTGTTCAGCCAAGGAAGTTTAACCTCCCTGGCGGTATGATTATTTCGGATTTTAGGTACTAAAAGCGGTACAATTATTTTGCATGAAAATTTGGTGTTTTATATTGTAGTCCTGTAATTCTTAGGAATAACTCACGTAAATCTGTCCAAACTAGAGTCTAGCAGACATCCCGGGTATGATAAAGTTTGAAAAATGAAATCATAAATTATAATATAATAAATAACTATAAATAATTATACCAAATAATAATATAACAATAATAAAAATGATTCAATAATGTAATCAAATCAAAAACACTGATATTTGCTCAGTTGAAGAATTGTCACTGTCATTACTTTTCAATATCTGATGACGGATCTCCCCACAAATCACTATCGCTCAATTCTGCGAGTGATTCTAATTTATTATCGCTGTTTTCTAGCTGGTCTAAAACCATTTCTGATGTAAAGGGACAGTTTTGGTTGCTATGGACAATCTCCAGTTTTCAGGCATAAAGAACAGTTTTTATAATATAAAACTGCATGCAGGACACTGGACAGAACACTAGGGACAAAGGGGATGTGAAATTATTACATACGGCAATGTAATCTGTAAGATTACATTATACTGTATGTATACTGTGTGTTTTACTTTTTGAATTTGGCGCCGTTCTCTGTCCCTGTGCGTCACAACACTTGCAGGGAACGGAGATCGGCTCCGTGATGAATCGAGCGGAGGACGAGCCGCTTGTACAGTGGGGGGACATCGCTCGATCCAAGGGTAAGTAAGGTAGGATGAAGGTAAGTAAACCTCCTCCTGCATACAGCGATGCGGTCCCGAGTCTGGCTCGGGTTACCGCTTTTGGTGTAAAACTTCCACCCCGAGCCAGACTCAGGAATACCGCCAGGGGGGTTAATGCAGCAGATGAAAGACACACCATGCTTGCTTCCCTTTGACACTGCAAGATGGCAACTAGTAGGGCCCAGTTACACCCATCTAAAGTCTGCCCAGCAGTGGTCTTCATGGAAGAATTATGGCCAAGAAGACATACCGCCGGCATGGAAACAAGGCCAAGAGACAGAACTGTGTGAAAAAACCTAGGAGCTGTGATGCAGAAAAATAGCAGCAGTGAAGCATGGTGGAGGTTCCTTGCAAGTTTGGGGCTGCATTTTTGCAAATAGAATGGCAGATTTAGTCAGGATCAGTAGTGTTCCCAATGCTGAGAAATACAGGCAGATACTTCCATGTTATCCATCATGCCATACCATCAGGGTGGTGTGTGCAGTAAAAGGGGCTGTCAATGGGTCAACAAAAATCTGGTGAGGTGGTCCCATCCCTAGTAAACTTCAGAAAGAAAATGGACCCCCCTATTTGAATGGGATTTTAAATGACCACCAACACCGAACAACAATTTAAAAGATATAAATACTTTATTAATAATTACAGAACAAATACAAAATGAAACCAGGGAGACGCATATACTGCCAATGTCTCTATGGCATATCTACAAATGTACAAATGCATGGATAAATATGATAAGCCAACCAATGAATGATTAAAATACTCTTCTCTTATAACCCACACCCGACGCATTTCTAGTTGCTGGTATCACAGAAC
Source organism: Lithobates pipiens (assembly GCF_037356315.1). NCBI lineage: Eukaryota > Metazoa > Chordata > Amphibia > Anura > Ranidae > Lithobates > Lithobates pipiens. The sequence continues at coordinate 233,668,605 of NW_027507748.1, forward strand.
TTTCATCAGGGGTGAAGAGCAAGAACTTGATGGCATACTGGTATTTCTACAACATAAAAAAAATCTTTAAAACCACATATAGTAAATGCAAAAGATGGAAAAAAAAGGGAGAGAAATCTTATTTGTCCTTAAAGTGGTTGTAAACCCTCCCCCCACAACTTTGTCCCATGTAAATCAGCATAAAAAACCCTAATGAACACTGCTTGTAGATATCTCCTTACTTGCTTAGTATTGTTGTAATTCTTCTTGTTCTGTAGAATGAAGTCACTGAGCATGCCCAGATCTCCCCTGATTTACGGCACACTCTCTATGTGCTTATATATCTGTTATCAGGACTTCCTACGGCACAACACTGAACTCTGCTAATCACTCAGAGCTTCCTCCTACACACCATGTGACCATGTGACCTCACATACAGTCTAAACTTGGCCATTACTGCAGTCTTATCAGCTGAAGCTGATAAGTCTGACAAAGGCAAACGTTAGACAATAGGCACAAGTAAATACTATGAAATAAACAAGTAAGCTATGAACATGGAAGCAGGGTTGCCATAGAAACGTTGGATTGAGAAGGAGGCTTGGTTAACAGTACAGGAAGTGCTCAATGTAAGGGTGGAAATACACTCCACTGTGGACTCAGAAAACAATACTTAAGATGGCGCTGCCTAACCCCTGGAAACACATTTTTTAAAGTTTCTTTAAACAGTAAGTAATATGCGTTTTGGGCTGGATTACAGTGGCTATAGTCTGATAATGACTTATTATAATGCACTAAATGAAAAGAAGCATCAGAGTGGGAGAGTTTACTTCCTCTTTAAATGTACTCATATTCAAATATACATATAACAACAGCAATGGCCCACCTGAAATATTATATCAATGATGGATATGCTTGAAAAGCAACATAGAGTGTGTATCGCTCATAGATGTAGGTGTGTCGCAAACTGATGTTTGAATACGCAAAAAATGTAGTACAGGTCGACGCTGTCCTTAATAGGAGATGCTAAAGGACCACTTCATCCAGATCCACCTTACCTAAGCCAACAAATAAAGCATAATATATAGGTCTAAGGAAGCATGTTGGATAGCTTCCATGACTTCCACATACACCTCTGTGTAGGAGGGTGGTCACATGCCAATGGGAACTGCCAAACAGTGTGAAAGTACTTATGAATAGCCACCATGAACCTAAGTAAGATCCAACCAACTGTAGCCCTCAAAGAAAACACCACACCATTCTAAGATGAAAATTGAGTATCAGACAGACAAGTTGACTAAGTGGGAGGAATGTTGCATAGAAATGGAGGTATGTTGAAAAAGGCGGAGACACACAGACCATCACAGGCTGCTTACCCAGTGGTGCCTATGGAGAGGGGAGGATTGCTTCATGTATATACATTTGTCCTCCATTGAAAAACCTCAACCTACAAAACATGTATGTCATGTATGTACTCACAGGTGGACAGGCGTTCTTTCGTACGGGGCGTATGAATATCGCTTCGTTTGTCACAGCTGGTGAAATTAAATAGCCCATTAGTTACCCTGTATTGGCTCGTCCTAATCACATGTCCGGAGGTGTGGCAAGCAAGGCGGGCCCTCCTCATGCCCAATCAGCGACCGCCTCCCCATGCCACTGCACCGACCGCCAACCACTGCCCCAGGACAGCCACATCCTTACCGAGGCAGACCAACCAGGAGCACAGCGCCACGGGCGGAAGTGACGCCGCGCTCCATACGCCAATAGCGTGTGGTGGAGTGCAGTGTCCTGAACGGAAATTACGTTACTTCCTATGCAGCTTGGGCCCGGAAACTGGAAGTGAGATCAAGGCATGTGCCAAAACAGTGCGCAGTGGAGCACAGCTTACAAACAAGGAGAAAAATCTCGCCACCAGGGAGGTGTGTGATTGGCCCCAAATATATTCTACAGCAGGAGAACGACCTGAAACATACAGCCAATGTCATTAAAAACTATCTTTGGCATATAGAAGAACAAGGAGTCCTGAAAGTGATGGTTTGTCCCCACAGAGCCCTGATCTCAACAACATCAAGTCTGTCTAAGATTTCAAGTAGAGACAGAAGGGTTTGAGGCAGCCTACGTCTACAGAAGATCTATGGTTAGTTTTCCTAAGATATTTAGAGCAACCTACCTGCCGAGTTTCTTCAAAAACTGTGTACATAAGCACTGTGGGTACATAGAAGAATTGATGCTGGTTGGAAGGCAAAGGGTGGTCACACCAAATATTGATTTGCATTTCTCTTCTGTTCATTTACTTTACAATTTGATAAAAATATACTATTAATACTTCTCAGGGGAAGCCCGTTCATTAAGGGTGCACGAGCGCCACCCCCCCCCCCCATCCATGCGTCCGGCCCCTTGCAGTATGCCAGATGCATGAATTACAATGGTGGGGTTGTTTTTTTGAAGCACTGATTAGAGCCAAAGGCTCTAATAGGCTTCAAAATAGGGTGGACTCAGGATGCAGAGCGTACGCTCACAGCCCACAGCTCACAGCCCATCCAGTTAGAATAGTGAAGGAATAGTCCCTATTCTAACACTGTTCCTTTTATATATATATATGTGTGTATATATATATATATATATAATGCTATATATATATATATATATATATATATTTCTAGCTGTGTTCTGTCGGAAATATTTCACAGGACACTCTGTCCCCCTGTCCACTATAACAAGAAGTGAGAGAGTCTACCTAAAATGATAACAGGCAGCAACAAAAATCCAGTAATGGTTCAAACTGTTTCCCACTGTCATTTGAAAAAAAGAGATTTCTCCCATCGTTTTTTACAGGACACAAGGAAAAATCTTACTCTATTCTCACTTTCTGTCTCTGAGATAATTGCAGATGATAAAAAGCTCATTGAGGTTTTAATCCTTCCTCTCTGTATTCCAAAACTAAAAGAAGAAATGTAAAAATCAAATTACTGACGACTGGTTACATTTCTATCTATAAAAAATAATATATACTGTGTGTGTGTGTATATATATGTATATATCTATATCTATATATATATATATATGTATCTATATATATACATATACACCCCTCACATTTTTGTAAATATTTTATTATATCTTTTCATGTGACAACGCTGAAGAAATTACACTTTGCTACAATGTAAAGTAGTGAGTGCACAGCTTGTATAACAGTGTAAATTTTCTTTTCCCTCAAAATAACTCAATACACAGCCATTCATGTCTAAACTGTTGGCAACAAAAGTGAGTACACCCTTAAGTGAAAATGTCCAAATTGGGCCCAAATTGTCAATATTTTGTTTGGCCACCATTATTTTCCAGCACTGCCTTAACCCTCGAGTCCGCTTCCACTCCTCCATGACGATATCCACCTTCCATTTTGAGGATGCCCAACAGATGTTTAGGTCTGGAGACATGCTTGGCCAGTCCATCACCTTTACCCTCAGCTTCTTAACAAGGCAGTAGTCATCTTGGAGGTGTGTTTGGGGTCGTTGTCATGTTGGAATACTGCCCTGTGGCCAAGTCTCCGAAGTCTGCTTCAGTATGTCACAGTTCATGTTGGCATTTGTGGTTCCCTCAATGAAATGTAGCTCCTCAGTGGCAGCAGCACTCATGCAGCCCCAGACCATGACACTCCCACCACCATGCTTGAATGTAGACACACTTGTCTTTATACTCCTCACCTGGTTGCCGCCACACACGCTTGACATCATCTGAACCAAATAAGTTTATCTTGGTCTCATCAGTCCACAAGATAGTTCCAGTAATCCATGTCCTTAGTCTGCTTCTCTTCAGCAAACTGTTTGCGAGCTTTCTTGTGCATCATCTTTAGAGGAGGCTTCCTTCTAGGGCGACAGCCATGCAGACCAATTTGATGCTGTGTATGGTTTGAGCACTGACAAACTGACCACCCCTTCAACCCCTGCAGCAATGCTGGAAGCACTCATACATCTATTTCCCAAAGACAACCTCTGGATATGACGCTGAACACGTGCACTCAACTTCTTTGATCGACCATGGTGAGGCCTGTTCTGAGTGGAATCTGTCCTGTTAAACTGCTGTATGGTCTTGGCCACCGTGCTGCAGCTCAGTTTCAGGGTCTTGGCAGTCTGCTTGTAGCCTAGGCCATCTTTATGTAGAGCAACAATTCTTTTTTTCAGATCCTCAGAGAGTTCTTTGCCATGAGGTGCCATGTTGAACTTCCAGTGACCAGTATGAGAGCGATAACACCAAATTTAACACATCTGCACCCCATTCACACCTGAGACCTTGTAACACTAACGAGTCACGTGATATCAGGGAGGCAAAATGGCTAATTGGGCCCAATTTGGACATTTTCACAAAGTCCTCTTTCACACTGTGCCGCCACCAATGTCTGCAGTAAAGCGGCGCTATTTTTAGCGCCACTTTACCGTTGTTTTAGCTGCGCTATTCAGCCACTAGCGGGAAAGTTTTAACCCCCTGCTAGCGGCCGAAAAGGGGTTATATGCGCCCGTAAAACGCAGCTGGAGCGGTGTTTTGCCGGCAGTATTGCAGCGCTTCCCCATTGATTTCAGTGGAGAGCAGCGGTGGAGGAGCGGTGAGTTCACTGCTCCTTCACCGCTCCAAAGAAGCTGCTGGCAGCACTTTTTCTGATGCTCTACCAGCGCACTGCTCCAGTGTGAAAGCCTGATTGAATGGAGCAGCTGTTTTAGGGCAGTTTGCAGGCGCTATTTTCAACGCTATAGCGCCTGCAAAATGCTCCAGTGTGAAAGGGGTCTTAGGGGTGTACTCACTTTTGTTGCCAGCGGTTTAGACATTAATGTCTGTGTTGAGTTATTTTGAGGGGACAGCAAATGTACACTGTTATAGAAGATTTACACTCACTACTTTATATTATAGAAAAGTGTAATTTCTTCAGTGTTGTCACATGGAAAGATATAATAAAATATTTACAAAAATGTAAGGGATGTACTCACTTTTGTGAGATACTGTATATATATTTATATATATATATATATATATATATATATATATATATATATATATATATACACTACCGTTCAAAAGTTTGGGGTCACATTGAAATGTCCTTATTTTTGAAGGAAAAGCACTGTACTTTTCAATGAAGCTAACTTTAAACTAGTCCTAACTTTAAACAAATATACTCTATACATTGCTAATGTGGTAAATGACTATTCTAACTGCAAATGTCTAGTTTTTGGTGCAATATCTACATAGGTGTATAGAGGCCCATTTCCAGCAACTATCACTCCAGTGTTCTAATGGTACAATGTGTTTGCTCATTGGCTCAGAAGGCTAATTGATGATTAGAAAACCCTTGTGCAATCATGTTCACACATCTAAAAACAGTCTAGCTCCTTCCAGAAGCTACAAAACTGACCTTCCTGTGAGCAGATTGAGTTTCTGGAGCATCACATTTGTGGGGTCAATTAAACGCTCAAAATGGCCAGAAAAAGAGAACTTTCATCTGAAACTCGACAGTCTATTCTTGTTCTTAGAAATGAAGGCTATTCCATGCGAGAAATTGCAAAGAAATTGAAGATTTCCTACAACGGTGTGTACTACTCCCTTCAGAGGACAGCACAAACAGGCTCTAACCAGAGTAGAAAAAGAAGTGGGAGGCCGCGTTGCACAACTAAGCAAGAAGATAAGCACATTAGAGTCTCTAGTTTGAGAAACAGACGCCTCACAGGTCCCCAACTGGCATCTTCATTAAATAGTACCCGCAAAACCCCAGTGTCAACATCTACAGTGAAGAGGCGGCTGCGGGATTTTGGGCTTCAGGGCAGAGTGGCAAAGAAAAAGCCATATCTGAGACTGGCCAATAAAAGAAAAAGATTAAGATGGGCAAAAGAACACAGACATTGGACAGAGGAAGACTGGAAAAAAGTGTTGTGGACGGATGAATCCAAGTTTGAGGTGTTTGGATCACAAAGAAGAACGTTTGTGAGACGCAGAACAAATGAAAAGATGCTGGAAGAATGCCTGACGCCATCTGTTAAGCATGGTGGAGGTAATGTGATGGTCTGGGGTTGCTTTGGTGCTGGTAAAGTGGGAGCTTTGTACAGGGTAAAAGGGATTCTGAATAAGGAAGGCTATCACTCCATTTTGCAACGCCATGCCATACCCAGTGGACAGCGCTTGATTGGAGCCAATTTCATCCTACAACAGGACAATGACCCTAAACACACCTCCAAATTGTGCAAGAACTATTTACAGTAGAAGCAGGCAGCTGGTATTCTATCGGTAATGGAGTGGCCAGCACAGTCACCAGATCTGAACCCCATTGAGCTGTTGTGGGAGCAGCTTGACCGTATGGTACGCCAGAAGTGCCCACCCAACCAATCCAACTTGTGGGAGCTGCTTCTAGAAGCGTGGGGTGCAATTTCTCCAGCTTACCTCAATAAATTAACAGCTAGAATGCCAAAGGTGTGCAATGCTGTAATTGCTGCAAAAGGAGGATCCTTTGACGAAAGCAAAGTTTGATGTAAAAACAATGTTATTTCAAATACAAATCATTATTTCTAACCTTGTCAATGTCTTGACTCTATTTTCTATTAATTTCACAACGTATGGTGGTGAATAAGTGTGACTTTTCATGGAAACCACAAAATTGTTTGGGTGACCCCAAACTTTTGAACGGTAGTGTATATATATATATATATATATATATATATATATATATATATATATATATATATATATATCTTTTCATGGCTGTGATCTCTACATTGCTCATATTAGTTGCTATGATTGTAGAAATACATGCTTGTCGAGTCATACTTCACTGAAAGTATGTCTGCAAGATTTTAGCGCTTTGATAATGACGTAAGGGATCAGTGTTTTATGGTAGTTTTTCAAATTATCATGGTGACCCTAGGAAAAAAATGCTTTGTTGTGTAAAAGGTACAAATTAGCAGACAGACATCCGCTGCAGCCAGTGCAATAACAAAGCAGGAATTTATTTCCTGTTTTGTGAGAAACTTGTGATGATTTAGGCCAGAGAAATCCCATTCAGACACGAAAAACTATTAAAGGGTCAGCCCCTGTTTGTGACATTTTGTCCCAGGAGTTATTTATACTATTAATTAATACTTAATACTAATATTAATACTACTAATTATTTATGACACTAGTCCTAGGTCACTGTTCCTTTGCTCTGGCCAAAAGTAATGCAATATACATTTTTGTTTCTTGAAAAGGTGCTATGCTAAACAATGTTTCATTCCACAATGTATTTTTATATTAAAAAGATATCCTATGCTTATTTGTTGTGGTGGTTCCTGGTATGTCTTCTATAGGATCATTGGATTTATCATTCAAATCTAAGAAGTTAGGAAGAGTTGGTATTTGAACTTAGTGTATTGTTGCATGATTATTTTGCATTGGAGAGCTGTTATTATATGTAGATTAACCTCCCTGGTGGTATTCCTGAATGTGGCTTGGGGTGAATTTTCATTACCAAAAACAGTAACCCCCGAGCCACACTCGGGATTGCATCGCAATATCCAGGCAAAGTCACTTACCTTGTACCCAGGATCCTGTGTTGTGTCTCCCTGCTGCGTGTACAGGCTGTGTCCTTCTCTTGATCTATCACAGTGCCGGGCTCCGTTCTCTATGAGCGATGCGCTGCATGGGGACGGAACCCTGTCGCCAAATTCAAAAAGTGAAAAACACATAACACATACCATACACTGTATTCTTACAGATTACATTACTGTATCAAATTATTTAACAACCCTTTTGTCCCTAATGCCTTGTGCAGTGCCCTGCCTGCAGTTTATTATTATATATACAGTTTTTTCTGCCTCTTAACTTGAGAATGTCCATAGCAACCAAAAAGTGTCCCTTCACATCAAAAGCAGGAAAAAAGATAAAAGCTTTAGTCTCCATTCACACTTGTGCAACTCCAAAGTCCAACTTTGATGCTACTTTGGATGGGTGTGACTTGGATGCAACTTTGGCTTTGACCAGTGATAATGGACAACTCTTGAAGGTTTACATTGGTCTATGGCACTCAATTCACATGAAAGCCAGACCAGAGTAGCGCAGGAACCTTTTTAAAGTCTTTGTGGCTTTAAAGTGGTTTTAAACCCTCTCATATACCCAGTGAAGTGAATAGCCTCAGATGATAGACAGAGATGAACAAAATCCTCCTACAAATCATCCTACATAAGTTTTACGCCTTTATCTGCAGTCTTCTCTTCCCTGCATCCCTTCAAAAGTACAGATTTGTGATTAAATCCTTCTGCATCTGTGAGGACCAGAGAGGAGGGGTTGGAGAATTGCAGTTACAGTGTGTGAGAGCTGATTGGAGGAAATAGATACACGGTCCTTCAGGCACAGTACAGGACTGAAGGAAGGATACAGAGCTGTGTTCTGAACAGACAAGCTCCCCGTCACAAATTTATCTCATGTGTCGGAAAAACTTCTTAGAAGTGACTCTAGGATGAAGCACCAGAGAGAAATGACACTTAGAGCTTTGGAGAAACTGATGTGTTGTTATAACACTCAGCAATGTACATTATGTACATTGGTGCACTGACGTGCCAGTCATTCTGAATGGCACCTTTTTCTTGCATGGAATCCACACATATTCACCGGCAACTTTCACTGGTGTTTAGAAGGCTGTAGAACATGAACACTAGTGAGTTCAAATTAAAGAATATGGCAACCTTGCAGTGATTGTTAATTTAGGTAAAAAAGAGGACAGGTAACAAAATGAAATCATTATATCAGCCAGCTCAGAGTGGCAAACTTCTCTTTCTCACTTTTAATATAAGTGACCTTTGCTGCTTTATAAATACAACAAATACTATGAAAAGCAGCATTTAACAAAGCAATAAAAGATCCAGATGTAGTAAATCTTTTTCAGAGGCTCATTCATTACCACTGCAGCGTGAAAAGCCAAATAGACTAAACTTAGAGAAGGTATGAAAAAGCAGGTGGTCCACATAAGGAGACATAAATGATGGTCCTAAATTAAGAATTTGTTTCAGTATACTGAAGATTTACCTAATTTTCCACTCCCAGATTTTCCTATCTCAATGAAGTTATGAATTGCATTTCCTATATAAATGCTGTCATGTTTGTTCTGCTGTGGCCTGGTTGGTATGCAGAGGTGCTGTGCTACAGAATGTCAACTTAGTCATCAATTGTTTAAAAAAAAAATTGTGGTTCAGTCTTTTGTCTTTTTTTGTGGTTCAGCTGTTTTTTGTTTTGTTTTTTGCCAGTATAGATACTTCTGAAGCCCCATACACACTACCAGATTTTCTGCTGATTGTTGGCTTGCGATTTACCAAAACCATGTAGTACAAGGTCCTGCCTGATTACATACACATTGAATCTCCTAAGGTTTGACCTCATATTATATGGTTTTGGTAAATCTGAAGGAAAAAATCAGCAGAAAATCTGATAGTGTGTATGGGGCTTGATTTTAGAAATTAGAAATGATTATTTTACTGAAAGGGTAGTTGATCCTTGGAATAAACAGCAAAGTTAGTGAGGCAGCCAACTATAAATTGCTTCAAACATGCTTGGTACAAACATAGATCTATAGTCAGACAAAAATTTTAACGAACCCCCCCACCTAAAAAAAAAAAAAAAACATGGGTAGATTCAATGGACTACTCATTCTTTTTCTGCAGTCACTTATCTATGTTTCCGGAGCGACAAATAATAACAATATTATGTATAAAGCATTTAGTAAGAATGTTTCTTTGGATAGCATGTGGGAGTTACAAAAATAAAAATGTCCACACTCCACCTTGAATACAACATTAACAAAGAAACTCTGCAGATTAAATTGAAGCCTCCTGAAATATATTGCTAGCACATCTAGCAAACTTACAAACAAGTTACATTTAATTATTTTTGGTACAGAAGATTATTTATAAAAGTAGCAGCTTTGGATTTTTCCAGCGCAATCTTCAACGTGGCCCATGACCTACAGCCATCTTTCGAGCTGAAATCCGTTGAGATTGATGGACGATCACATCACCTACAAATCCATCTCCAAGCCTGCTCAGAACAGCTGTGGCTTCTCTTTTATGATCAATGCAAAAAGCCATCAGTCTGTGACCGCACAATACATTTCCAAATTTGGACACGTTTCAAAAGCTGAACAGGCTGATTATGTCTTTGTCCAGCTAAAACACTTGCTCAGTGAATTCTGTTTCTGTCATGCTGCTGTTAATGTAATTAATATCTTTAGCAGTAAAGTGTGATAGGACTGTTGTGAGCATAGCATTTTTTTATTTAATCATTGTACAATATGCAATAGTACATATTGGGGGTTATTTACTAAAGGCAATCCACTTTGCACTATAAGTGCAAATTGTGCTTGAAATTGCACTGAAAGTGCATTTGGAAGTGCAGTCGCTGTAGATCCAAAAGGGGCATACAAGGAGATTAAAAACAGTATTTTAGCTTGCACATGATTGGATGATAAAATCAGCAGAGCTTCCCCTCATTTCAGATCTACCCTTCAGATTTACAGCAACTGCACTTGTAGTGCAAAGTGGATTCGCCTTTCGTAAATAACCCCTGTTGTGTTTTTGCTTGAGAATGTGCTTGATAATGTTGGTCTGGTCAAGGCATTTCTGTCCACCTTCCCTCTTTAATTGGGAGAATGAGTGTAAAAGGTTGGAAGAGCACCTGGGATATTTCCTTTAACTGTCCTCATGACATCAATATATTTTCTAAAAGCATTTCATAAAAGTTATAGATAACTGCAATTAAAACACAAGTGGAACTAACATTACTTACAGTCGACAGCCACCTAGTGAGCCTTACACTAGTTCCCCTTTAGGTACACTCTCTCCTTGTGACTGATAGCAGGCAGGAAGCAGATTATATAGCCAATAAAAGGTTGTCTGTTAGCTAAGGATATGCCCACTACTTGCTGGCAGTCATATGGGGAGCAAACCAAAAGGGGAACTAGCGTCTATGACACCTAGATTGTAAGCTCTAATAAACAGGGACCTCTGATTCCTCCTGTATTGTACTGAATTGCATTGCAACTGTACCGTCTACCCTCTTGTTGTAAAGTGCTGCAAAAACTGTTGGCACTATATAAATCCTAAATAATACAAATAATTATATGAATCCCCATCAGGCTCGGCCCACCCAGCTTCAGAACTCCCTGCCCTGCGTTGTTTGTGTGACAGCTACAGCAATGAGAGGAAGCACAATTGCACTGAGGACAGTAAGTCTATATAAACTTTATGGACTCAGTGGGGTTGATGCACTAAAGGCAAATAGACTGTGCACTTTGCAAGTGAAGTTGCACCTGAGCTTAGTAAATGAAGTAAGGCTTCACTTTGCAAAGAATACCCAATCACGTGCAAGGAAAATGAAAAAAAAAACGGCATTTTTGCTTGCAGATGATTGGATGATGGAAGTCAGCAGAGCTTCTGCTCATTTATTAAGCTCTGGAGCAAATGCACTTGCAGAGGGCAACTATGCCTTCAAATGTGGTGCATGCCCCAGATTTGTGTACCTGTTTACAACAGGTACGTGAATCTGTCGCCTGCACGACATTTGTTGTGTTGAAGCACATCAGAATTCTAAAGATATATTATGGACATTATAATTATAATATTATAATTTATGAATTCCCCTGGCTGTTTCTAGGCTGCTATACATATTCTAGGAATTTGTCTCTTTGGATTTGGCAATTAAAGTATAACTAGAACTTGCGCTTTTCGGAAACCCTCCCCCCCCCCCCCCGGTGTCACATTTGGCACCTTTCAGGGGGGAGGTGGTTCAGATACCTGTATAATACCGGTATTTGCACCCACTTCCGGGCATAGATCACTGCGGTGATCGTGGTGACCCATGCCACCCCCCCCCCCCCCGCGCTGTCTGCTGGGAGACAGCAGGGACCATTCGGATTGCTCAGCACGACTCGCTCATCCACAGCAGGGAACCAGGAATGGAAGCTGCAAGGCTTTACTTCCTGATACCCTTACCGAAGATGGCGGCAGCAGCATTCGAGGACCGAGGGACGGTTTGGCTTCGGGTGCCGACATCGCGGGCGTCCTGGACAGGTATGTGTCCTTATTTTAAAAGTCAGCAGCTGCAGTATTTGTTTTAAGGGAATCCACCTGGACCTCCTAGGTCACAAGAACTAATGTCCCCATTGAAAGATTTCTTCTCTATTACTGTTCTGGGGACAACCCAACATTTGGGAGTATCATTTACTTTCACTTTTGATGATAATAGTAAATAGGACAATAAAAGAGATGTACTTTAACTCTTTCTGCTCTTGGTATATAGAAATACTCAACAGGAAAGGGGGTGATTTATTTTTGTCCTGCGTGGTTGAGCAGGTATGAGTATACTTTAGGGCTTGTGTATTTTTTTACTTTTGGTTTGTTTAGAGTGGGAACTGATCTGTCTGATGTAGACTGGGAGGGCTTTTGGTTTGTTATGTAGTGATGTCAACTTTGTTTTCTTTTAGATGTAAAGCCTGGTGTTTCGGAAGGATAGCCTGAAAAGTTATATTAGATTTATGGTGTGGAGTTTAGAGAAGTTTTTTTTTTTGTTAAATATGATTTATGAGTCTTCAAATGCTGTCCAGAATAATATATTCATTCAGCAGTAGTCCCAAGGTTGGATGTTACAGGTCGAACAGAAATTATCTTCTGGGTTTACCATAAACTTTGTGTAGTGTGGGACCATCCTAATCCCCATAGCATTTGACCTGAGCTACAAATCCATTTCCTTCTGTGTTAGTAAACACTTAATGAGCTGTAATGTTTGTTTTGTGAATAAGTTGTTCAGTCTGAAAAATATGCTGGGATGCAATACCATCCTCATGTGTCCTCATTAGCTCAGGGTAATGCATTGGGATCAGGATTAGACATGATTTCACTGTCAGCTGTGAGCAGATAAGCTCCTTCTTCAGCTGGGCATCCGTTTTAATTGAGGACCCTGTGGTGTCAGGGGTGTGAGTGACCTCTATAGAAGAGCCTCAGTAGACATGCTTCCCTGCACAGCTCTGCATAGAAACTGACGTTTATTTGAAAATGCAACACTGTAAGTAAAGGACACTGTTAGGTTTTGCAAGAAAGCCAGCACACCTCCAGAAGATGTTTATCTCATTTTTGGAAGAAATCTCTGCCGCTTTTTTATTGCTGTCTGTGTCTCTATTGGGAGATTCACTCTCATTTCCTGTCCTTCATTACCAGTCATTAAGTAGAAGGTAAATCTAAAACCATTAGAGGTAGGATGTCGGCTAATATGGGGAGTTTTTCATCCCACTTCTTGTTGTGTCACTGGGATAATAAGTAAGGGAAAAATATCTGCAGTTGGGGTCACAGACAGAAAAACCCTTTCAGGGCTTTGTTAGATTCCCCCTCATTTTATGTTTAACAATGAAAGGCTGACCAAGGTATTAGCATCCTCCTACTTCACTTAAATATTTACTTCTGTCTGTGTTGCTGTGAGATTTCCCATCACTTTTTGCCCTAGAGACAAGCGTTTACCAGGCAGGAAGTAAAGGTTTCTCTTAAATGGAGCTTCCGACTGCAGCAAAACTCTATTCTATCCAAGACTTAAAAAAAAAGTGTTGGGGAATAGTTATACTATAGTATAATGTAGTGGGACTAAATAATGTTTGAAGAATATGATGCAGACCCTAGTGACGGTTAATTTTTCACCTATGATACTTTGATTCAAACCATAAATCATATGTTCCAGGTGTGTGTGTACATATTTTCCCCTTATGTGTGTAGGTAGTTTGCTTATAATTGTATTGCAATTAGTAATTATTCATATTGTACATGCACCTCTAAAGCCTGGTACGCACAATGAGATGGGGGGGCCTATGACGGTGACGTCATCACGTAATTCATCTCGATGTATGATATCATATGACTGAAATTTGCAATAATTTATTTGTTATCCCCGAGCGCTGCACTGTTCTTATATACACACAATGAGATTATCAGATGAATGACTGTCTGTTTAGTTTTTTTGCATGCTATTCTTCATATCAAAAATTAAGAGGTTACTAAAATTACGAAAATTCTTATACGACAGAATAAAAATTCGGAAGGGGTGTAATGTTTGTATTGAAATTGTATTATATTTTCGTATTAAATCTGTACTGATTAAATGAAAATTGTACGATCTGGTATTGTACGTGAAAATTTTTCATGTTTGGCCCTTCAGATAATTTTTCATGACCTGTCCTGTTCAGCTCTCGAAAGCTGTGTACTCAAGATCAGATTATTGTACAATCAATTTGAAAGCTGTATTTTTCGTACGATATTTTGATCATGACATGCATAAACAATCATCTGAAGCATAACTTTTTAAATCAACAACCAAACTGGTGAATAGACATCCAGGCCCTACACCTTGCAAGATTAGTCAAAAGAATAACAAATCTGGAGCCCGTAGTAGACTTCAAAACCCCACTACTGCTTAAATATCTACTTTCATAGAGCTTCCACAAAAGTTTAAATAATTATAAAGAAAAAACGTCAGAAAAAAAATATCAACACATTTAACACATTTTATTACAAAGAAATGTATTAAAAATGTATAAAGACACAAAACACAAGGCAAAATCAATGGTACACCTATTAAAACACACAAAACTCCCAAAACAATCTTCAAATATATAAATACATCCTAAAATGTAGACCAACATAACATATTAAACAACTTATATAATATATGTAAAATAAGGATGTACTTATGTAACAGTGGTGGCGGTACTCTCTCATGATGGCAACAATTTCTTAAAGGACTACTATGAGTGACTGATATCAAAGGATCAAAGGCCAGATATGTTACAGAGAGATGCACTGAAACTTAAGAAAAACTGTGACTACTCTTCAGGAGTCCTAGATCTGTCTGGTTGCTCTCATAGGGACAGCAAGTGAGACTGCTCTTTAGGGGACCTACTGCTACTATTAAGATACCTGACCTGTTTTGGGGTATCTGGTACCCCTAACCTCCTCTCTCCTAGAATTGTGTTCAACAATAAAAGGAAATATGACTAAAGTGACTGGTGCCTACTATACACCAAGAACTAGACCCTGAGATGGAAATGTTAGCCTGCCACACTACTTAGGGTTCATCCAGCCATCACTCCAAGAGAATGAGTGCTACATATAAACTATTGCATGTCAGTAGCATATTTAAGAACATATTTAGGCAGTGTAAGCATAGCTTACACCAGGGGTAGGCAACCTCAGCCCTCCAGCAATGTCATCTCCTTATGCTTCTTCTGGTTCTTATGACATGCTCCTCTTTCATCATTGGACGGCCACTGACAATGTAGCTCCTGCGCATATGCAAAAAAGTTACTTTGTCACCAACACCAAAAATGAGCCGGCTGTGTACATAAGAATTTTTAAAATTGCTAGTAGGATGGGGGAAAGGTTTTTGGCAAGAGTATTTGAAGCTATCTTCTACCAAAAATCTCTAAACTGCTAGCAATTTTTTTTTACAGTGGGACTTCCGTTTGTACTTACACCTTTGGTCTATTTACAATTAGGCCAACATTAAGCCAATGTATTTAGTACATTTTCTGGTAACAGAACACATTGCTAAAATAACACTTATTGGTATGTACTTTTATCATGTCCTATTTGTTATTTGCCTTAATAGTAAACTTTGAGGTATGTAAGACTTTGTGAGGTGTGTGCGTATGTGTATTTGCATAGTTAAACACATACAAAAGTTTAAGTCCATGCCAGTTATGTTTTATCTGCCTATCAGAAATGTCAGAATGCATGGTATGAACCAACAATAGGCTTGATAGTGTGGTTTCTGTGTGAGGGTTTATTATCAAACAGTGGATATCTAAATTAGTTTACTCACCAGTGTGGTTCAGGGTGTGCCAGTTCACTTTGATTTTGCTATGCAAGGGTAAAGCAGGCCGTACATTATAGGATTTTATTTCCTTCAGCAACGGGTTGAAGGAAAGAAAATTATTCCACCATCAACGCGGTCAATTCCGGTTCACACCGGTGCGGCTTTAAAATCACGCTACCTCAGGCTTTACCTGGGTGATCCCAAAACACATTTGAATCTGCTGACCATGTTTGTTTTGTTTTTAATGTACAACCATGAGGGAAGATATTGTTATATGTTTTAAGAAAAACATAAGAAACCCCCACAAACAGTTTTGCATATGGGTACGAAAGAAGCTGGCATTTTGTTTGAACGTACCTGTGTGTTCCTTTCCTCAAAGTATCCTGTAAAGGTGTGCTTGGACTGGTATGCTGAGATCCCTGGCTCTTTCTCTTGCAGTTTGATACCAATCTCTCAGAAGAAAAAAGTTATTGTCCTTCCATTATGCAGGGACATGCATTACGAGCAGCCATACAGTAATGGAGAATACAATATTTACATTGCATTGTAATGTTAAATGGTTAATTTCTGAAATATGCATGTTTGTTGTGGGCTTCAGAAAATCTTTGCCCTGTGAACCACTAATGGGCTTACTTAATGGGGATGAGAAGAAATGCAGTAACCTACAGTATAGCTCAATTCATTTTTGACTAGGTTGGCTATAGTGACTGGAAAGCTTTTTACTATGGGTTTCTGCAATTTGAACAATGGTACTGCTTTATGAACCTCTTATTAAAAAAAGCTTTAGGTTCTCAGACCATAATGAATAGGGCAGAATTCATAGACCGTGGCATTAATATCTCTGACTGTATAAGCCATTACCGTTCACGTTAGCTGTTCACCAGCGTGTATCATGAAATGTAAAAAAAAAAAAAATCAGCTGTTTGTAAGCCTTTGTGTAAATTAACCCCTTACACAATTTCTGTACAGTGCAGGGAAATGGTTAATCAACCCCCCTTACATCTCTGCTGGTGTTTAATAGATGGTAATAGGATTTATATCCCTAGGATAAGAGTAATAACTCCCAGAGAAATTCATTATTGTTACTGCTTGCTTCATATGGATGTGTGTGTGTGATAGCCTTTTCTCCTCCATAATAATTTTTTCCTTCATTCACCCCCTGGGATGAGCAAGTCTTTATGTGAGACGTCTACAGTGATAGGCAGATGGCATTTTCCCTATTCCATTGCTTCAATTGATTAAATCCTGTGTATGTTTACATTAATTTTTCAGGCTTCCAGATTAGTATGCTTGAAGCATAATTATAGGTATGCTCCAATCTAAGAAGTTTTGGTTGAGTAAAGCAATTGAAACTTGTTACCAGTTTATTCAACTTTAAATAATATCAATGTTACATTTATTTTGGATAGAAAACATAATACATTACTGAAAATTAATTTGTTGGTTCTTATTTTAACAAAATATGCAACACGTCAGAGTGCATATAAACCAAGTTGTGTAGCCACAACCTGTTGTGTAGCCTCCTTGCAACCTTCACATATAGTTGTAAACATGCATATACACACAAAAGAAAACAAATTATATAGAAATTGATAGATGGACAGTCTGTCACTGTGTAAAGATACAGAATGTGACGGCAAGGGTTTGTTTTAGCAGTGAAGGGGTCCATGAATCATAGGAGAAACTCTGGATTCTCTCGCCCCAGATTCAAGCAATCCAGTCTAGTACTCACTTGACTCGGCTTTTGCATGAGAATCTTTGGCCTGCAGGATCTTTATAATGGGTGCTAGCCTCTATGGCTAGCAAAAAGTCCTAGGCACCTAGTTGGTGCAGGGTACTTGGACATCACAGGAGTCTTGTTTCCTGATAAACCTTCTGGAGCTTTGGCTGATTTGGCTGTCTCTACAGCACTGGCCCATCCTGCTGGATGGTCATCTATTCTGCAGTCAGTCAGACACCCCCACAGTAGCAGTGTACATCAGTGGCATCTTCTCATCTGTGATTCCTACAATGCTAAAAGCTAGGAAGCTGCAAGATCTATCAACCTGTGTGGAAGGCATACTTGGTATGAGTCTCAGGGCTTCCATCCCAGAGGCTTCTTTGTGGGACAAATTTTGTCTTTCTTGCAACAAACTCTGGATCAGCTTTTGGTTCTCAGTACTATCAAAGACCAGGTTTCTACTTTCCATCTCTCCTACACTATAATTGTTGAACATAGGCTGTTTCATATCGATCCCCTGTCCATTCCTCTGTGACTCCATAGGATCTAAGTATGGTTCTCTTTGCGCTTCAGAAACCACCAGTTTCATCCACTAGAGATATTCCTCTCTTTTACTATCTGAGGTGAGTATCTATTCTGGCAGCTTTTGCATCTTGCATCCCTTTCTGTGTTTGCATATTGCTACTGATTCTTTCAGAAAGATTGATTCTTTTTGTATTTGTTGGACCCCAGAAATATGCTCTGGCTTCTATTTCCACCAACTCTAGTTGGTTTTCTAGATTGGGTTCCACCTTTTCTGGTCACAATTCACTCTACTGAGTGCTTCTGTTCAGCATCAAACAGCTTTTCTCAGTTTGCAAGGCTACCACCTGGTTTTCTGTATTTTTTTAAGTTCTGCGAGGCAGATATTCAGGCCTCAGCAGATGACAGATATAGGCAGTGGGTTCTTCAGATCCTTCTTTGAGCTGCAGACAGTTACCTGTTTTAAGTCGTTGTGTGTTTTTTTTTTTTTTCTTGCATCTTTTAGCCTTTGTTGCTATGTTGCCCATTCCTCTGATTGACTGCTTTTGGATGTTCTGACAGTATAAGAATTCCTATGTCCCTCAATAGATAAGAAAGTAGAAGGATTTTTGTACATACTGTACATACATCCTGTACATACATACTTTCCTCTGAGTCCATTGAGAGTCCCTCATCTCTGCTTATTTTCTTGGTTTTGGCACTAATTTGCTACAACACTTTTCCTTTTTTTGCCAGTGTTAATTTTATCTGTGGGCAACAACATAACCCAACAGTCTAATAATAAAGAATTTTACAGGGGAAAAATCTTATTTTGACCTACTTATGATAAAAGTAAGAAATTAAACAATGTTCACACAACCCCAACAGTGCTTTTATTTCCATATGTGTTTTGATCACAAACAAAATCTTTGCAGTCATTAGAGTTCTTAACTTTACATTTTTTATTCTGCATTTGCAGTTTTTAAGTAACTGATGCTTCCTTACAGCCCTCTAAAATCCCTAGATAACAGCTGTGAAAACTCTGTATAAAAATTGTGTCTACCTTCAGAAATGCAGTGTGTGCCTTTGTGCGATATGTCAACATCCCTCTTTTCTCTGTTTGCAAAAACTATTTTTTTCTAATGCCTGTTGTACTAGGATATGGCAGTGAGCTTACAACAATAGAAAACACATTTTTTTGGCCAATCAGGAAAGAATGGATTGTGTCATTTCAACTGTGCAGAATTAGTGTACATTCTGCAACTCTGCACATCTGATTTCTGAAAATAAAGAGTTTACAACAGCCTCTATGCACAAGTACTGTGAGATGAGATAGCAAAGGGAATAGCAAGGGACACTTTAAGGTTATCCGTCTTGAAAAAAATTTTGGGGTGGGTTGTTGAAGTGTACCCTGGATAGCAGACATGTTAAATAAATATCACTAAGGCATAAATAATTTGTGCCTAAAATGAAAAGAAAGCCTTTTGCCCTTGCCAAAACAGTGTGTCATTGCTGTGTGCTGGAATGTCAAGAGGACAGCTGGAAATTAACCATGACACAGCTGTGCATCTGGTCCCACAGGAAATCACTCTGATGCTGAGAAGCATTTAGAACATAGACGTTCCATAGAACAATACCAAACAATGCAGCGTCAGCACTGGAATAATTAGATGAATGTGACCTCAACAAAATGAGCCATAACTACAGACATTAGCCTAAAGACAGAGCATTTTCAAATTTGAATGTGAATGCAAATTCATTGCATACTTATAAATGCCATGTCACACTAGCAAGGAGGTACATTTTTCTTTGAAAACCGTAGATGATTTCACGCATTAAACCCTGCAATTTAGTCCTAAGTTTGTGCGAGGTGATATAGTTGATAACCCGCAAGTAACCTTTTATTTAGCAACATTTCTTTTAAGGTATTGAAAAAATGAATGCACCCTTTCAAGAAAAAAAAAAATTTCATGCAAACATTTTCCTAACTTCCCTATACTTGCACATGGATGCAAGAGCTCCTGAGCACCCCAAAAGTTTAGTTTGCTTTAAATAAAAGTGCAGTTTACTACAAGTAGTTAGTAGCTAGCTTTAATTTTCTAGTGCGTGACTAAGGCCGATCATAGATGTCAGGAAAAGAAAACTGCTGCAGGAAAAGAAATCTCTTGATTCCCACATTAACACAGTCAGGAGAATCCTCTCCGTGGAGCTATTGTGTTCTCCCAGCAGGGAGAGGGGGAAGCTGTCCCCGATGGGAGAACACAGTGATTATTGCTAGCAGCTGCTAGCAATAACTGCATGTAAAATTTGGCAGGCTGGTTGTATCCAAGTTGACTGATCAACTTGAGTACATTCAACCTGCACATACATGGTTCGAATATTGTCTGGTTCCTGCTGAAGATGCCCAATGTTAGAGGTGATTTATTCTTCCAGAGCAAATACACTCTTGCACACTGGTAGTGATTAGTATTCCGGTGTTATTTTTTTCTCTCGGTTTCTTTCCCTCGTTCAGCTAATTTGACCCCAGTACTGATTGAGAAAGGCAGAAGAAGGGCAAACAAGGATGGTGTGCAGGTACCTGAAGTCTTCCTTATAAATTGATGACTTAATTGGTTGTTAGGATTCCAGCGGCTACAAGGCTGTAATGGTGCACAATGAAACCCTGCGACTTTGTGTAACTTGATCTATTTAATCAAATTTTTGGGCAATTTTAACCACTTTCTGACCGGCACACACCGATGTACGTCGGCAGAATGGCACGGGCAGGCATATTGGTTTACAGGTTTGTCCAGTTTTAAATGCCGCCCTGCCATCGCAAGCACGCCGCCGGCCCACACACTCGCGTGCCGTTTGGGACCCCCGTGAGTCTGGTCGTGACTCTGATTTAAAGCTCCTGTGCAAGATAACGGAAAACCTGCAAACATGGCCTGTTGGGGGTGCTTGAGGATAGGCTTGAGAACCTCTGCTCTACTGTACCAGGTAGAAGTGTTTATTAAACCATTTTTTTTAGGTTTACATCCCCTTTAAGGGACACCAGGGTGCCCAGGCAAAGGGCAAAAGGCTACTCTAAAGAGTAGCAGTCAGAGGCAGCATTGCCTTAGATTTCACACTGTGTATGTGCAGATATGAGGCTGTAGGCAACCACACTCAAACCAGGATGTTCAATGCTAATTTTAGGGAGTTCAAGACAAAAGATTCACTATTCAGGTTACTGCTTAGGCACATGGGTTCCATTGTTCTGCTGTTCTTAACTAAGTTGCAGTCTCATCCTTTAGAACAATCTATACCTGGCTGACAATAAGTGTGTCAGTAATTGAGGCCAAGTCTGCTTCCCCTTTTCCTCTTCCCATACCTTTACTGCAGGAGCAGGTGGTAGTCCCATCTCCTTCTGGCCACAGATGTCTTTGGAGGCCAGAAGGAGGAGAAAGCAAAGCCCACAACCCATAGCAGTCCTCTCCTCCCCTCCAATGATGGCTTGCCACAAAGGTCGCTACTTTTGTCAGTCTGTAGTCAGCAGAGCCAGTAATCCTGTATGAGAAGCCTATTCTCTGCAAATGAGATACAGAAGTAGCATGTTTCAAACCTAGCATAGTAGTGTTGATGCTGCCAGATGGGTTTCCAGAGATTAAGGTTGGGATATTGGTGGGTGACAGATGTCCTAAGATCCTATCCTTAGTTATACTGGGGCTTTAATTTGTAGGTCCCCAGTGTTTTCCTAAAAACAGCTGCTTCATGTTTTTTGTTCTTTTTTTTTTTTTTTTTTTTTTTTTAGCACAAGTGTGGTTTATAGACACAATAATAGTGTTTAACATACTTCTCTGGCAAAACAAATCATGCGTCACAAGCCAGCTGGGATGGCAAAGGAAGGTCTAAAAAGGACAATTAAGGTATTTTTCTGGGTATAAAAGCTGAAGTCAGCTGTACAGAGTGCTTTTTAATCATTTGGCACAATGTAAAGGACTGAATCGGGATCACTGGCAAAAGGGAAGAATTATGGTTCTTGAATTCTTCAAGAGGTGTTATGTTGGAAGTTTTAATCACTAATTCCTTTTTTTCATTATGGCAGCCTGAGTGTAAATCAGTATATACGGTGTGTAAAATCTAGTGGAGTTTTAGTTTACCAGTAATGTTAATAGGTTTTGTAAAGATACAGTGTGAAATGTTGTGGAACGTTAGTGAAATACCAATACAAGGTTCTTCATTCAGGAATATTGTGAAGTGAAATATATATGTTAATATTGACATATACTGTAACTTTCATATTTATTTGACAGTAGCTTTTTTGAAGTAAGCTAGCATGATTATCGTGTGCAAAGAAACAGAATGGATGGCAGCACACCTTTTCCACTTAAATGTCTAAGGCCAACTATAGACGGAGCAAATTTCTACAGCCATGAGTTTCAGTGATGACAGGGAAATCACCCCACTGAGATATTGGGGGTTATTTACGAAAGGCAAATCCACTTTGCACTGAAAGTGCATTTGGAAGTGCAGCCGCTCTAAATCTAAAGGGTAGATCTGAAATGAGTGGAAGCTCTGCTGATTTTATCATCCAATCATGTGCAAGCTAAAATGCTGTTTTTTTAATTTTCCTTGCATGTCCCCCTCGGATCTACAGTGACTGCACTTCCAAGTGCACTTGCAGTGCAAAGTGGATTTTCCTTTAGTAAATAACCCCCTTGTGTTCTCCTGGGGGAGGGAGGGGTCATTTATTTTTTTGACAGTCAAAAGACATGTCGGCAGGTTAATTGGCTCCTTTCTAAATTGGCCCTAGTATGTGTATGTATAAATGTGGATTAGGGGCCTTTGATTGTAAACTCCTTAAGGGCAGGGACTGACGTGAATGTATAATCTATAAAGTGCTGCGTCAATTGACGGCACATATAAGTGTCTGTAGAAATAATAGGTGTTGAGGGGTGTTATTATTTACAAGGATGTAAACACCAGAGGGTGTCTAATACAGCCCTGGGGTCATTTTGTTTTTGTGACCCCCCCCCCCAAAGAAAAAAAATGTTCTGAAAATAGCAGCTGTTTGTAAAGCTAAAATTAGCAATGAACGCCCAGTTTAAACTTCTCCAGGTAATAATGGTTTTCCCCTTGCAGAAGCAAATATACCGTCATACCGGAGCAGTAGACAGTTTGTATTTCTATCTTAATATTTTTCTTTGTTTTTGTTATATCCATATCATCTTTATTCTGTGCCTTCAGTAGCAGTCTAGTTCCATTAACCTTATTAAACCTTGTTAAAATTGCAAGATGCTCACTTGCTGACCTCGGAGAGAAAGAGACAAGAGCAGGGCATTTGTAATAGAGTTATCTGCAGGCAGCTGTCCAAGGTGCATTTCCTCATCCCCTTCTGTTGACCTGTCTGTGCATCTAATCTGTAATGTTGATCTAATAGAATTCTGAACCACTGCAAACCTTGTGCCGCAAACGACTTTAGATCTTGTTTGAATAAAACAGTGAAATTATTGATATAAAGCATGATGAACATGATAGTAGTTTTTTTTTTTTTCTAAATTAATTTCCTAAATCTATTATGCACATTATGGAATTTTCTTGGATTCTTTTACATGTACAGAAACAGTTCATGTCTGTCATATAGAGTATTATATGTTTGTTAATATCATTATTATTTATTGAGGAAGCCTGTAATATCAATACTGTATGAACACAACTGTAATACAAGTATTCGTTTTTGTACACTTGCTAAATATACAGGTCCATAGTAGCTGCAGTGCATATCAGCAGTTCAACAGCCTTCATTATAGAAAGAAAGCGTAGCAATCCTTATCTCATTGTTGTAAAGACTGGCCTGCCCTGCCCCTTCTGTGTCTGGTCAAGGAGCGCTGACAGTCCTCATCATGATATAGTGCAGTCATTTGAAGTCTATGGCCCTAGCCTACAGTAAACCTCTATCAATGTCAAAGTTAACTAAGCCTCTGATACTATATAGCAGGAACTGCAAGGCTTCATTTTCTATTAGTCAGGCTAGGTTCACTCTGGTGCAATTGCAGACATTGCATGTGATTCACACTGTGTTCCTGTGCACATCACATGCAATGTCTGTGCAGTGCGATTTCAGCCATATAGTTTGTATGGCTAAGAACGCATCTGCACCAAAATGGTGCAGAACTCTTTTTTCCCCCGCACCTGAATACCACTGTGTGGCAGGGCTGGACTGGGACAGAAATTTGGCCCTGGACTTCATCCAGACAGGCCCACTTACATTTTGAGTATCCCATCAGCAGCACTCCCTTACATCAGAGTGTCCCATCACCTGCCCCCTTACAACAGAGTGTCCCATCAGCACCCCTTACATCAGAGTGTCCCATTACCAGCCCCCTTACATCAGAGTGTCCCATCAGCACCCCCTTACATCAGAGTGTCCCATGAGCAGCCCCCTTACATCAGTGGCCCACTGAGCCATCGGCCCACCGGGAAACTCCCGGTAGTCCCAGTGGCCAGTACATGCCTGCTGTGTGGGTGTTCACACCCATGTGATGCAAATCTGTAAATTGCACTGCATTTTGCGATCTGTTTCAGGGTGTTGTTAAGATAATATTGACACTCGCAGCAGAAGGATTGGATACAGCAAATCTTGTGCGTTTCCCGCATCACATAAGTGCGAACCGGGACTAGGTGCCACCCACTACCCAAATCTGCTGCTGGAGCCCCCAAGAAATACTATAATTTCAACTTTCAACTTTCAACTGAGGGCTAGGCAGTCCCTCTCATGGGACAGCACTCAGGCCTGGCAATCGACCACTCGAAAAAATAATCACTGCATTGCGGGAGGCCTAAGGGATGTGTGATTTAAACCCAGAAGTTTACATTTTTAATGAGCTCAAGTGTCGAATAAGAGTAGCTGACAGT
Organism: Lithobates pipiens; assembly: GCF_037356315.1. Taxonomy (NCBI): domain Eukaryota; kingdom Metazoa; phylum Chordata; class Amphibia; order Anura; family Ranidae; genus Lithobates; species Lithobates pipiens. Next base: position 233,693,536 of record NW_027507748.1, read on the forward strand.
CCTGATGTCTACTTAATGTTTCCTGGTTAAAGTTGCTTTGGTTGCTTCTGTTTAGCATAAATAGCCAGTGTCCACCATATACAAATGTGTGGCTACAATCATAAAGTTATATTCCACTTGAAAAAATGTAACAACATATTTTTTAACTGTAAATATCATTTTTTTACGTTTTTGGAATATAATATAATATAGAATATGGAAAATGGTCTCTATCAGGCCTATATTGTTTTCTGTGTTCCTGTTGAAGAGATTCACCCCATCTGTTGGTCCTGGTGTCCACCATCACTACTACTACAAGAGATGGGAAATTTAAATGTTTAGCTTTGTCAAATAGGAGATCCTACAATGGATAAACTGTTCTAGTTACAGCTGTCTAAGAAGGAATATCCCCTCCCATGGAGAGGTCTTCTATATCTTCCTCTTGTGTCTCTGAGGCAGCAAGTGAAGGGAAACCTACCTGACAGGGAAAAAAATCTGATGGGGGTCCTAACTTTTCCCTACTCTTTCCAAAACTAAAAAGTAGTTATTTAAAAGGACATGTATAATTCAGAGGTGTACTTTTTTTTATATCCTTCATAGTTATAGCATTACCTGCAACAAAATATGCTTACTACATATTGCTCTAAAGTGCACTAAACAACTGTTATATATACATATCTAGTATACATTAAATTAAAATATTTACAGCAACGTTTTATGCTCCGTACACACGACCGCTCCGGCGGTCTTCCCGACTGACTTTTCAGCGGAGTTCCCACAGACTTCCGAACGACTTGGCCACACACAAATGGACTAAGTCCATTCGAAAGTCCGTTCATTCTGAATGTGATGACGTATAACGGTACTAAAAAAGGAAGTCCATAAGCTTCCCTTGCATCGTATTTGGTCCATCGGACCAGCATACAGACTAACGGTTTTCCCGATAGGAATTGAGTCCGTCGGAGAGATTTGAAACTTTCTATTTCTAGGTCCGTCTGATTTTTATAACGAAAAATTATTGGATAAGCCCACACACGATCGGATTGTCCGACGGACTGATCCCGTTGGACCCAGTCTGCTGGAAAGTCCGGTCATGTGTGCGCGGCAAAAGTGTCTCTTGGTGGATGCCAGGGAAAAAGGCAACTACTGACTGAAAAATTTATTAAAATTTGATTACTTAATGGAAAATATTCATTTTACTGTTGTACTTGATGTTTTTGTTGTACTGTTATACAAAACTATTTTTACTGTTTGACTCGTCTTTTTTTAAAGCAGAACACCAGGCAAAATGAAAATTAATAGCGCACTAAAAGACAAAATAACACAACTAGCTTTTGTTTCAATATTCCCCTTTAATCTTGAGTAGGGATGAGCCGAACACCCCCCTGTTCGGTTCGCACCAGAACCTGCGAACAGACCTAAACTTCGTGTGAACTTTAGAACCCTATTAAAGTCTATGGGACTCGAACGTTCACAATCTAAAGTGCTCATTTTAAAGGGTAATATGCAGGTTACTGTCCTAAAAAGTGTTTGGGGACCTGGGTCCTGCCCCAGAGGACATGGATCAATGCAAAAAAAAGTTTTAAAAACGGCCGTTTTTTCAGGAGCAGTGATTTTAATAATGATTAAAGTGAAACAATAAAAGTGTAATATTCCTTTAAATTTCGTAGCTGGGGGGTATCTATAGTATGCCTGTGAAGGGGTGCATGTTTCTGGTGCTTAGAACTGTCGCTGCACAAAGTGTCATTTGTGCAGGAAAAAAAGTCTTTTAAAATCACTTGCGGCTAAATTGTCGGGTCTCCGTAATACAGAGAACACTCAATGAGTGTTCTCTGTATTAGCCGACAATTCATTCATTCATTGATTAAAAAAAAAAAAAAAAAAAAGCGTGGGGGTTCCCCTAAATTCAATCAAAAGGCCCTTCAGGTCTGACATGGATATTAAGGGGAACCCCGTGTAAAATTAAAAAAAAAAATTGACGTGGGGGTCCCCCCAAATATCCATACCAGACCCTTCAGGTCTGATATGGATATTAAGGGGAACCCCGCATCAAATTTAAAAAAAAAAATTGACGTGGGGGTCCCCCTAAATATCCATACCAGACCCTTTATCCGAGCACGCAACCTGGCAGGCCGCAGGAAAAGAGGGGGGGACGAGAGAGCGGCCCCCCTCCCTCCTGAACCGTACCAGGCCACATACCCTCAACATTGGGAGGATGCTTTGGGGGTCTGTGACCCCTCAAAGCACCTTGTCCCCATGTTGATAAGGACAAGGGCCTCATCCTCACAACCCTGGCCGTTGGTTGTGAGGGTCTGCGGGCGGGGGGCTTATCAGAATCTGGAAGCCCCCTTTAACAAGGGGACCCCCAGATCCCAGCCCCCCCCCCTGTTTGAAATGGTAAGGGGGTACAAAAGTACCCCTACCATTTCACAAAGAAAGTGTCAAAATGGTTAAATAAGACAAACACACTTTTGAAAAATTCCTTTATTAAAAAAAAAAAAAATAAAAAAAAAAAACCAGCGGTGCTAATCCACTCTTGCTATCCAGCGACGGGTCTCCGGGGTCCAGCGATGGATGATCATATCCAGCGACGGGGGATCTCTCAGTCCAGCGCTGTCCATACCTCCTTCTTCTGTCTCCACTGCGGAGACACTGCAGAGAGCCGAGCGCTGACATTTCTTATATTGGGAGCGGGGCCACCCGTCACCTGACCCCGCCCCTCTGACGCAGGAGAGGGAAGCCAGGGGTTCCCCAGTGACGTGTGGGTGACCCCGCCCCCTCTGATGTAACGCAGGTTTTTTTTATTTTTAATAAAGGAATTTTTCAAAAGTGTGTTTGTCTTATTTAACCATTTTGACACTTTCTTTGTGAAATGGTAGGGGTACTTTTGTACCCCCTTACCATTTCAAACAGGGGGGGGGCCGGGATCTGGGGGTCCCCTTGTTAAAGGGGGCTTCCAGATTCTGATAAGCCCCCCGCCCGCAGACCCTCACAACCAACGGCCAGGGTTGTGAGGATGAGGCCCTTGTCCTTATCAACATGGGGACAAGGTGCTTTGAGGGGTCACAGACCCCCAAAGCATCCTCCCAATGTTGAGGGTATGTGGCCTGGTACGGTTCAGGAGGGAGGGGGGGCCGCTCTCTCGTCCCCCCCTCTTTTCCTGCGGCCTGCCAGGTTGCGTGCTCGGATAAAGGGTCTGGTATGGATATTTAGGGGGACCCCCACGTCAATTTTTTTTTTAAATTTGATGCGGGGTTCCCCTTAATATCCATATCAGACCTGAAGGGTCTGGTATGGATATTTGGGGGGACCCCCACGTCAATTTTTTTTTTAAATTTGACACGGGGTTCCCCTTAATATCCATGTCAGACCTGAAGGGCCTTTTGATTGAATTTAGGGGAACCCCCACGCTTTTTTTTTTTTTTTTTTAATCAATGAATGAATGAATTGTCGGCTAATACAGAGAACACTCATTGAGTGTTCTCTGTATTACGGAGACCCGACAATTTAGCCGCAAGTGATTTTAAAAGACTTTTTTTCCTGCACAAATGACACTTTGTGCAGCGACAGTTCTAAGCACCAGAAACATGCGCCCCTTCACAGGCATACTATAGATACCCCCCAGCTACGAAATTTAAAGGAATATTACACTTTTATTGTTTCACTTTAATCATTATTAAAATCACTGCTCCTGAAAAAATGGCCGTTTTTAAAACTTTTTTTTGCATTGATCCATGTCCCCTGGGGCAGGACCCAGGTCCCCAAACACTTTTTAGGACAGTAACCTGCATATTACCCTTTAAAATGAGCACTTTAGATTTCTCCCATAGACTTGTATAGGGTGTTCCGGCTTTTCGAATTTGCTGCGAACAGCCCAAATTGTTCACTGTTCGCTGAACAGGCGAACAGGCAATGTTCGAGTAGAACATGAGTTCGACTCGAACTCGAAGCTCATCCCTAATCTTGAGACTTACTCCAGAGTATTTTTTTCTGCCACTAAATGTCCTTGGTCTGATGGCCACTTCCTGTGAGCCCAAGTCATCCCTGACCTATGACTTGTCAGTCTATGACTTTAGAGTGAAAGGAGGTGCAGACGCGCTCCCTGTCATACACGCTGCGTCCATAGACACATAGTGTATGACTCGGTCCCGCTCCCCTGCGGCCGTGTCATTGGATGTGATTGTCAGCAGTGCGAGCCGATGGCTGCGTTGTTATCAATCTATCCAATCAACAGCCAGACTCCATGGAGAAGAGGATGCCGGGGGACGTGCACAGCAGGTGAATAGGCTCAGGTAAGTAAACGGGGGGCCGTCACTGCCAGGTGTTTTTTCATCCTATGCATTAAGGAGAAAAAACACAAACCTTTACAACCCCTTTAAGCTCTTGGTGTCAGGAATACTTTTCAGAAGTGACCCATGCTGATAACAGAGGAACCAGACAGAAGAGAAAAATGACACTTAGTGCGTTGGAGAGAGCACACTATTGCAATGGGTGCTTTGTTCAGATTTCATGTCTGAGGTTTACAACCACTTTATGTGTTGCTACATTGTGTATATAGTATAATAATAAAAGAAACTGCGCCCCAGATAGAGCACAAAAGTATCAAAACATTCTGTAAAACAGCAAAGGACAAATTACCAAATATAAAGCAAAATGTCTATAAAGCTCTATGTTAAGTGGAAACTGATGCTAAAATGTTTCACTAAAAGTTATACATAATTGAAGTGAGGAGATGGATTCTTAGCATTATATACTTTTTTTTTTACTGCAGCAATATTAAGTATTTATTTCAGGCAGAGTGTGTCTCATTGACTTTGAAGAACATTATCTACAAAATTAAGTGCAATCATATAAAATCAAATACAATTTTGAATACTGACGATGACAGGGGAGAGAAAAAAGTGTGTACAGAAAAAAACACGACAATAATGCCAAAAATGTGGAGATCACTCTGTTCAGCTTGGGCTGCATCAGATACAGTATCCACACAAAAGTTATAGTCATTACACATATTTACAAGAGTACGGACTTGTTTTTAATGATAAATTTATATAATGGCAAACTTGTGTTGGAATATTTACAAATGATTCAGCTTCATGGCCACTGAAACTTTTCCTAAATGTCCATAAAGGCTTCATCTCACCTCTCAATATCAATATATCACTGACTTTAGGTAGAAGAAACTAAGCTAAATAAATGTCACCCCTTCACGCAGACTGTATGCAGATTTGCATTCATGGCTTGAAGGTGTTATACCCGGGTGATGCCTACAGCTGCAGGCATCACCCCGGTACCATTAGAGTGGGCGGTTGGCTTTCTGGTGATTCCGTGTTTCCCCAGAGAATAAGCCCGGGTTTTATAATAATTTTGGACACCAAAAACACATTAGGGTTTATTTTCAGGGTAGGGCTTGCCATGCAGGAGTCCCCAGTATGAACATACCAGTAAAAGGATCATGTAATGCAAAAGGTGCTGCTGCATTACAACTGTGCAAACACCCTTACAGTATATCGCCGATTGGTGCTTTCATCACCTGCCCCGAGCTGTCTTCTCCGCTCTGAACACTGCAGGGAGGAGGACCGAGATCCCCCGCTAACACCTGGCGCTTCCAGCACCTACCCCAGGCCATCTTCTCTGCTCTGAATACTGCAGGGAGGGGGGCCGAGATCCCCCACTGACAGCCAGGAGATCACAGACACACACATACACAGCACACTGCATCCTGCCATAAGAGAGGATTATACCTTGTTTCCTTGAAAAAGCACACCAGCTCTTCAAACTAGGGCTTATTTTTTGGGTACGGCTTATATTGCAGTCCTCCTGGAAAATAGCACTAGGTCTTTTTTTGGGGAAACACGGTAACAACCTGTTATCCTAAAAGGAGTGGGAGGGGATGACCCCCCCCCGTTGCCACCTTTAGCAGCTCTTCCCGGGCCTCCCATCCTACGGAGAGACCCGAGCAACCAGTCGGCTGAGACCCATACAAAGCCGGATTCGGCTCCAATGTAAAATCCCGGAAGCGACGTCACAATATCACTTCCGGTTTACTCGGCTGCCAATGGCACCAGTTTAAAAAAGTTACAGTATTCAGAATCGCCATTTTTGGTGATCTGAATACTTTGAAGTGTAAAGGAGGGATGGGGGATCTTTTAGACCCCCAATCCCTCCATAAAGAGTACCTGTCACCACCTATTACTGTCAAAGGGGATGTTTACATTCCTTGTGACAGCAATAAAAGTGATCAGGTTCAACAACGAAAACAGTGCCCGCAAATGTCGCGCCTGCAAATGTAAACGGTGTTCAAATTACACATATGGGGGTATTGTCACAATCGTCAGCGTGAGAGCAATAATTCTAGCAAAAAACCTACTCTGTAACTCCTGGTAACCATAACACTTGTTTAAATTGTCGCCATTTGGGAATTTTTAAGTACCTTAGTTTGTCGCCATTCCACGAGTGTGCGCATTACATCATCTTTCACATTATACAAAAAATGGGCTAACTTTACTGTTTCGTTTTTTTTTTTATTCATGAAATTGTCTTTTTTCCAAAAAAAATGCGTTAGAAATACCGCTGCGCAAATATTGTGTGACATAAAATATTGCAATGATCACTGTTTTATTCCCTGGGTCTCTGCCAAAAAAAAATATAATAATGTTTGGGGGTTCTAAGTAATTTTCTAGCACGCGTGCCCTCAACATGGGGGGGTGCCTTGGGAAAGGAGGGGCGTGTGGTCCCCCCACCCCAAAGCACCCCCCCATGTTGAGGGCACGCGGCCTAGTGTGGCTCAGGAGGGGGGGCTCGCTCATCCCCACCCCCTTTCCTCGCTGGCCGGGTAGCGTGCTCGGATAAGGGTCTGACATGGACCTGGGGGGGGACCCCCACGCCGATTTTTCGGCGTAGGGATTCCCCTTTAAGTCCATACCAGGTGATGGGGCCAGCGACGCCTCCTTCACTGGCCCCAGCTACCTGGAGACGCTCTCAAAGTGAGCGGACTTTCCTCTGCGTGTGTGGGCGAGTCCGTTCATTTCAAAAGTACGGCGGATAGTCCGGCGGACTTAGTACGCCGTATTAGTCCACTGAAAAAGTGCCGTATGTGGGCAAGTAGCTTGTTCGGAAAGTCTGGCGGCCAGACTAAGTCCGCCGGATAGTCCGCTACGTGTGTACGCGGCATTAGGCGTGAAAGGGTGAAACAGCCAAGTCAAAAGACTGAAATTCATTTATAAATCAGCTGTATAATTCACTTTTTTCTTTTTTTTTGGGGGGGGGGGGGCTTTTTCTTTTTTTTACTGACTATACTTACTATAAAAATGATGTATTTGAGCTCTACTTCACAAGGCAGAATTAAAATCTATCCCCCCTAGCCAGGACAGGTAAATCGAACCCGGCAATAACAAGAAAGCCATATTTTTGTTATACCCCATCCCATTTCAACTGGAAATTCCTTTCAAATTACAGAAAGGTGCACAACTGAAACCATTATATAGCAATATAGAAATTGCGTATAAAAAAAAAAAAGAAAAAAGAAAAAAATAAGTACTTTACACTTATTACACACTATTTAATTGTTCTGCATACTACTACATCCTTCCAACTCTACCCGTTTGCGTTTTAGTGTGAAATGCTGGTTGCTATCAAGCAGCCTACTACAGCGTGATAAGGAAAGCGTTTTTATGCATCATCTTATGCAAACATAGTTCAAATTAATTAAATCAGGTTCTCTTGGGGGCAAATTCGTTACAGGTGTTTTTCTTTTGCTTTAACTTAATTTCCTTCTGATTATATATTGTAGTCTGATGAGGTGGAAAAGATGAAACGTGAAATATTTCTTAATTGCTAGTTTGGTTTTTCAAGTTTCAAGGGGGAGAATGGAAAAAAATGAAAAAGCTGAACTCTGGGCAGAATAATAAAAGAAGTATACCTGTTGCAGATGGGGGCCTTCTTTTTAGCTATAGTGGTTCTTGAGTGCCATAAAATAAAGGAATTGGGGTTGATTTGCTAATGGAAAATAGGTTGGTTTCCCTTCATGTAATATATGAAGTGAAGCTTTGTTGTCTTCCATCCAATCATGTGCAAGCAAAAATGAATAGTGAATTTTTCCCTAAATTAACTAAGTTAAGCGGAGCGCCACTGAAAGGAGGAGGCTCTGCTTGTTTACTCCACCTCCCCCCCTTCGCTGCCACATTTGGTACCTTTCGAGGGGGGAGGGGGAGCAGGTATCTGTTTTTGACAGATACCCGTCCCCACTTCTGGGAGACCTCACCACGGCCATTCACATTGTATAGTACACTTCGCACATCCGTAGTAGGGAACCTGCTCTGAAGCTGAAAGGCTTTTCATCCGGTTTCCCTCCCAGCAAATGGCGGCAGCAGCACTCGAGAGCCGATTGAAAAATCATCTGGGTCAATATCCCTGGACAGGTGAGTGTCCTAATATTAAAAGTCAGCAGCTACAGTATTTGCGTATTTGTAGCTGCTGACATAAAAAAAATTGGTGGGGGGGGCTGGAGCTTCTCTTTAAGGGAAAATTCCCTTGCAAAGTGAACAACATATCTGCCTTTAGTAAATCGCCCCTTTATCTTTTGTGAGAATGCTACTGTGCTGCCATGGCAGAGGGTGCAGTGTTGGTAGATTTCAGCTATATGTATCAACATAAGGCCTCACGCACCTTATCGTATTGATTACACAGGCAGCAAAAAAAAAGAGCCCATGTAAGTGCAAAATTCTTTTTAATGGTTCTAAAGAAGTAGATTGGGATTTTAAAACTTTTTCTACTATGTCTGAAGTTCAGCTTACAAGTATGAATCCTGGCAGAAGGACAGTAAGTAATGGAAAATCCTTCCAACAAGAGCAAAACATATTTTTTCTTATACAGAATGTGGAAAGGATAGAACATTTGTCAGGTTTTAAAATCTCCTTTGTCTTCCTGACCCAATGTACATCCAGTCACTTCATTTTTTTTCCTGGTGTCACAGGGAAGCAAGAAAAAATCATCACAATAAGGTGACAAACAGCAATGGAAACCTAAAATACTTTTGATGATTCCCTAGTCATCCAAAAGGTATTATAAACCTTTCTACCCGCACCTTTTGTTTTTCATCTGCTTGAGATGTGCATCGATCATGTAGGTTTATGGTCTCATTGGTTGACATGTATGTACAGCCTATAAAGTAAAGTAATTCTTCATATTCCAGTGTCAGAAGTTTCTGTTTGTGTTCGAACATGAGGCATGCTGCCTGGTACTGCATAGGTTACTGCATAACTTCTGCCTAACCTGTGATGAAATTACCTATCCCATAATTCCTAGGATTCTCAATTTAGTGTTCGGCAGGCAGTGACAGCTCATCCATAGGGGTGCACGTGCGCCAACAAACCTCCCCCCCATCCATGTGTTTGGCCCCCTGATCTACATGCAGGCCGCCGAATGCATGAATTCCAATCTGGGCTTTTTTTTAAGCACTTGGTTAGAACCAGGGGCTCTACTAGGCTTCAAAAAAAGGTGGGCTTGGGGTTCAGAGCACTGTGTCCAATGCCCACCCAGTTGTGTGACAAAAGCAAATGAAAAGGAAGCATGTCCTAAGACACATCACCTGTTTGGCCGAAAGGAGATCCGATCAGATTGGTCGCCAGGAGAAGGAGGGAGAGCACACAGGGGAGGTGAGGAAGCAGCTGTCTGCTGCCCGGAGGACACGGCCCACGAAATGGGGTAAGTGCAGGGCCCCCAACTACTGACTGACTGACCCAAGGAGAGGGGGTGCCACTCGTGACCCATGTGACCTGGGTGGCAAACATATGTTTGCCACTCCCCTCCCACCCCATAAAAAAAACACCAGCTCTGTTTACATCACATGATCAGCTGTCATTGGCTGACAGCTGATCACATGGTAAGGGGTCGGGATTGACCCTTACTCCGATCTGTGGTCCAGTGAGTCTGATTACAGAGCATGCCAAGCAGGATGCGCGCAGGGCGCTCGGTCACAAGAGGAAGTCAATAGACGTACTCCCGACAAAGCAGGTCCGCGCTGTAGCCATCATTCCACTATAGCGCAGATCTGAACTGGTTAAAAATTACTTAAATCGCATCTAATCAATAGAATGACTCTTCCCTCCCTCAGAAAGAAATATCTTTGTATAATCCACCCTGCATTCCTTAGGTAGTCTGCACAACATGAAAAAAAAATAACCCCAAAATTGATGATAGCTAAAATATACAACAGAAAAAAAAAATATTTCTTAAATAGGCCTCCCATATTTTCAAAGTACTAATGAGTGCAAGTATTGCATAAAACATTAACAATTGGTAATACAGATAAACAGTAAAAACTTGGTTTGTTGTGCAAACCTCAGCATATTTAGTATACTATGTATAACAACAGATATAACCGAGCCAACAATACACTAACTTGTTAGTAAGCTTGGTTTGTCAAACAGTACCACTGTAGTTTTTTAAATTATACTAACCTCTTAACAAAGTACACCACTACAAAACACAACAGAACTACAAGCTGAGATCACTAGGCTGTGGCCACCAAAAGGCCTAGTTTGCATCCAGATCCTGATAGAGTGGAGGTTTGATTGCTGTTTTCCAGTCTCTAAATTTGCATACTTTCTGATCTCTTTTTGTGCCCATATCCCCTGGCATCTGTAAGGATCATGGCATCAGACCCTGGCCACCTTCACCAACTTATGACAAATGGCTGGTCAAACTTGCACTGCGCTGTCACCGGTACATGACAATGACAATCTCAGCCTCAACCTTCTGAAAGATTATTCAGCTAGCGAGACCACAGCCAGGCAACTGAGAACGATTGTCGCTGGGTATTATTAAGTATGCAATTAGCCCCCGGTACCCCAAATCAGACACTAACTCCAGAAATTTTTATTGTAAAGTATCAAACGTTCACACTAACAATTAATGATAACAATTGTGATTGAAAATAAACGTCTGTAACATACACTGTTACCACAGACAGGTATATACAGAGATTTACCATATAGTAGCACTTTTCAAAAATACAGGGATGCTTTAAGTTTTGTGTTAGTGTAATGCAGACAACAATAACAGTTTTGGAAATGTTGTTTACTAAAAACAGTAGAAAAAAGGTGCAAATAGAATATTTACATAGTATTACATAGTTATTAAAGTTGAATAAAGCCACCAGTCCATCCAGTTCAACCTGAGTGAGAGTCTACAATTGTCTCTATCCATTGCACACTCACATTGGTCCCTACCCTCAAGGAGCCCACAATCCAAGGTCCCCATTCATATACTAGGGCCAATTTTAGACAGAAGCCAATTAACCTACCTGCATGTCTTTGGAGTGTGGGAGGAAACCAGAATACCCAGAGGAAACCCACACAGGTACAGGGAGAACATGCAAACTCCAGGCAGGTAGTGTTGTGGTTGAGATTTTAACCAGCGACCCTTTTTACTGCTAAGTGAGAGTGCTAACCACTACACGACTGTGCCACCCTCAATACATAATACATGTTTTACAGAAAACATGTATTACAAAGGAAGAAGACAAAAATACAAAAAAAAAGGGGGTTAAGAATGAAATACTTAAAGTCCAGTTCTGTGGGTTTGTCAGTCTACTCAATGAGTAAGATGGATCAGTGGCCCTCATAGATCTTTAATGATGTTCCTTCTTCGATGGTAAAAGGAGAGCTCTACTCTGCTGTTGCAGCCCAGACACTCTTTTCTGGTCCTTGAGGAGGGTGCAGACCAAAATGATATGACCAGGCAAGAGGTCTGAGGGGTGGCCGATGGGATGTCACCATGTTTATGACCATGTAGCAGGCACTCCCTAAAATACAGTTTTATACAGGTACGAATATCTTCAAATAGTTACCAGAATGCAACCTGTAAGTATGTCGAGCATAGAAATTCTATTACAGAGATACTAAACATGATAACCCTCAGATAAGTCTGTCACCCAGGAAGTGGGAGACAGCTATCTTGCCTTTTGTATACAATAGCCTAGTCATGTGTGATCCATTCAGTATTTTCTTCAACATTTAAATTTATAAGTGATGTAGCTTTATCATGTCCGATTTTATGAATTGTGCAGATTTTTAAACTGTGAATTGGAGAATGGGTCTTTTGCCGGTCAAATAGGATACCTGTCAGAAGAGATCAGGCCTAAATGCTTTTAAGATATCAATTAGCCCTGGGTAAGACATTTTATTGCACACCATGTACTCCTAATGGGTTTAATTACCCTGCAGACCATGCGTGACAGAATGAAAAGCTTTTTTCCAGTTTTAGGATGGGTTATTCCTAGATCCTTCTAGTCATTAAGAGCCTTTCACACTGACAGCTCAGGGGGCGTCGGTGGTAAATTTACCAGCGTTTTAGAGGAGCTTTTTGGCCGCTAGTGGGACGCTTTTAACCCCTATTAGCAGCCAAATAAAGGGTTAAAAATGTCCGCAAAGATGAATTGGCGACGCTCCTAAAGCGCCTCAAAGAAGCTGCTTGCAGGACTTTTTTTGACGTCCTTCCAGCGCAGCGCCCCAGTCAGGCTTTCACACTGGGATTGCAGATGAGGCATTTTTCAGGCGCTTTACAGGTGCTATTTTTAGCGCTAAAGCGCCTGAAAAATGCCTCCAGTGTAAAGGGGTTTTAATGTTAGCAGACACGGAGATGATAAGCAAACCCTGACATACTGCAATGTTCTGACCAGATGTCCTGTTGTGATTCCTGAACAACATGGCTGCCTTGCCCTCTCACTCATATTTTTGGGGTGCTCGGTCTCTATGATCATTAAATCATCTGCTAGTTTTTGTGTCATTATCTACCTTTTATAAGAGCAACATTTATACCATCTACTCTTTGTAGCTGTTATTTTGCCCTTCCTTCTGGTATCCGCTGATTTTAAATTGCCATATCTCCCAAATGTCTTGTGGGTTAATCATATTTTGTTATTGTAATGTAAGCATTTACTGTACATAAAATCATTGATATATGTAATGCAATATCCAATGCGAACCCCTTCTCTCCCATATTAAAATAACTGTATTTTTTTAAATACAGTTCAAGTTTTAAACATAAACCCACCACCATTCATCTTCTTTTCTCATAATTTCAATTTCAATCTGCAGTGCACAGAATGTATACAGAACGTCCCCCAGAAACATAATTTCCTGCTTGTGTGATTGGCTTACTGATTTTCCCAGAAGTCTGCACTGAGATTCAAGTCAGATTTAAGATATCCCCTGCAACAAAAATGTAATTTTTGGTGAGATCCTCCCAATAGGAAATTACTTCTAAAGGGATGCAGGCCCAGCAGCTTTCCTGACTAGTGCCCTGCAGGTGCAGCAGCTGATTGATAATTATGTAACCACTCCCATTAGACTCACTAAGAACATGTTTTTTCTCAACAAAAGTGGAGTTACGCTTTAAGGGTTAAAGATCAATTTCACTGCAGATTAACTGCTGTTACACCAGCTGCAGGAGTGATCCAAAGTATAAGTGCAGATCACCAATATCCACAATACTTTGCAAGTAATCTGACATTATATAATTTTATATTCAGGCTCCATGCACACTATCAGCTAAAAAAAAATACCGGAAAACACTGCATGAAAAACACTCATAATAACATTTTTGTGCCAGCTTTTAGCAGCAGTTAGGAGCATTCAGCTTTTTTTCTGCTGGGCCCAAATGTATTTATTTTTTTCTCCTCCTAGAAGCTGAAGTTTCAAAAATGCTTCTAGACTAAAATTAGTGTGCATGGACACATAGCTTCTAGATGCAAAAAAAAAATTGCTCAAAGCTGCTGCAAGGAGCATTTTTTTGGGCTAGTTTGCATGGAGCCTCCTTGTTATCTACTCCTTCAAGCCCCCGCAAACTTGTGTTGTCTGTAAGTAAAAATACTTGGACTTTACCATTAGCTTGACCCTCTCTGTGATTTACATTGTCTATGTGTGTGTAAATATATATAGCTATATCTATCTATCTATCTATCTATCTATCTATCTATCTATCTATCTATCTATATATATATATATATATATATATATATAGAGAGAGAGAGAGAGAGAGAGAGAGAGATCTCTCTCTCTCTCTCTATATATATGTATATATATATATATATATATATATATATATATATATATAGCTATATAGAGAGAGACAGATATCTCTCTGTCTCTCTCTCTCTCCCTGTGTGTCTCTCTCTCTCTCTCTCTCTCTCTCTCTCTCTCTCTACATATATATATATATATATATATATATATATTGTCAAAAGAAGTACTGGCTCACAGTCTCTGCTCTAATTCATCCCAAAGTGTTCTATTGGGTTGAGGTCAGGCCTGTCAAGTTCCTCCACCCCAAACTCACACATCCGTGTTTTTATGGACCTTGCTTTGTGCACTGGTGTGGAGTCATGTTGGAACAGGAAGGGGCCATCCCCAAACTGTTGGGAGCATGAAATTGTCCATAATGTCTTGGCATGCTGACACCTTAAGAGTTCCCTTAACTGTAACTAACTGACCAAGCCCAACCCCTGAAAAGCAACCCCACATCATAATTCCCCCTCCATCAAATGATTTGGACCAGTGCACAAAGCAAGGTCCATAAAGACATGGATGAGCGAGTTTGGGGTGGGGGAAATTGGCTGGCCTGCACATCCTTTTGGGATGAATTTGAGCAGAGAGTGAGCCAGGCCTTTTTGCCCAACATGAGTGTCTGACCTCACAAATGCGCTTCTGGAAGAATGGTCAAACATCCCATAGACACACTCCACCAACTCCATATTGAACCCTATGGACTTCTATACTAGACTTCTAGACTATACTAGACTTCTAGACTAGGATGCCATTATGTGCATGTAAAGGCAGATGTCTCAATTCTTTTGACAATACAGTGTGTATATGTGTATATATGTGTGTGTGTGTGTGTATATATATATATATATATATATATATATATATATATATATATATATATATATATATATATAAAAATAATGCACTGATGCCTATTTATTTCAGTGCGAGTACGAGTACCGATACTTTTCCTTAAGTACTCGCTGATGCCAATTACCGATACTTATATCTTTCGTGTAGTGCGTTTTGAGCCCATACAAAATGAAAGGGCTTAAATCGCACTGCAAAGAATTGCATGTGATTTGATCTGGAATGTGGTGCAATTTCTGTCTGAAACTCATGTGGTTTCCTGCATCGCTCCTGTGTGAACCCAGGCTTATCATAGTGACTTCAGCCTGGGTTCACATAGGAGCGCTGCAGGAAACCGCATGTGTTTCAGACAGAAATTGCACCACATTCCAGATCAAATCACATGCAATTCTTTGTAGTGCAATTTGAGCCCTTACCTATTGTTTTGGCTCAAATTGCACGGCACTTCACAAAAAAATTATCCGTTTTAGGTATGGGAGCATTTGCATGAGTACCAGTACTTGTGCAAATACTTAGTTTAGGTACTAATACCTGCATTGGTGCAACCATAAAATATATATATACTGTATTTGTCAGAATTTACACCTTATGACCTCCTAGTTCGAGAACTGTCCCACCAAAGTTCATATACTCCACTTCATATAGATTAACATACCCCGAAAAGAAGATTAAAAAATAAATGTTTTGCTCTGGACAAGGTCAATCCTGAAGGCATGAAGAGGGACAGGACAAGTACGAGAATGTGCATCAAAAAAAAAAAAAAGATACTAACCATCTATCAATGGAAACAGATCTTAGTTGCTGCTGTGGATGGCCATTGATGGCCTAGTTATTACAGACTACTTTTATAAGTCCGTTGTCAATTCCAACAACTGAGCGATCTTTGACTTCTGGAAAGTGTCAGCACAGGTAGGACTTGCCACAGGTGAGAGATTTTTTGTTCTCCTTGAAAATCCTTCCAGAGGTGATCAAAGAACCACGTCTGCTGATGATGCAGCCGGAGGAGAAGTATGACGGTTCCCTGCAACTGCACAGTCCACCTGAGAAAGGAACAAATCTCCGCTGACCTTTATCATCAACCCAAACACTTACTTTCAGGCAGAGGTATTACGGCTCTTCCTAGGGATATCAATGAATAAAATATACCCTTTTATTTATGTTCATCTAAAAGAGGTTGTCTTCCCTTTCATTGCTCAACCAAGAACAAATTAGAAGTGACAGTGCCCCACTGTGGTAATGCCTTGCGGTAATTGTTTTTTCCCACAAGGCAATAATGCAGATACATTCTGAGTGATACAGTGCCCTACATAAGATGAATGCAAGTACCTCCGGTGGTATACATCTCACGCTTCATACCTTATGGAGCCTGAGTGCAAAAGCACATTGAATCAGACCTCAACAGTGCATCCTCTGGATGCCATAGATCTGTTTTGGATTTTTAGTGGCCCCAGCCAACTGAACAGTCTGAACATTACCCAAACAAGGAATACCTATAGTGATTTTATTTTTTTTTAAATGGGATTAAAACCCAAAATAGATATATATCATATATTGCAGCTTATCAATCTTTAAAGTGGTGGATACATTCATTTTACAAAACCCCTTTTTCATATGTTCTCACCTGCACTAGCAGATTTAGATGGACTTGACTAAGAAATTAAAGCTGAACTCCTGCCAACACTATTTAACTACTTGCCGACCAGCTGCCACAATTATACTACGCCAGGGTGGCTCTATTGCGTGATCTCTATTGCGCCACCTGCAATCGCTCCATAGAAAGGCAGAAGGGGGATCTGCCTGTGTAAACAAAGCAGATCCCCGTTCTGTCAGGGGAGTACAGTGTGATTGTCTGTTCCTAGTGATTAGGAACAGTGACCTCTCTGTACTCCCAATCAGCCCTCTCCCCCCACAGTTAGAAACACCTCCCTAGGACACAATTAACCCTTTGATCACCCCCTAGTGATAACCCTTTCCCTGCTGTTGTCATTTATACAGTAATCAGTGCATTTTTATAGCACTGATCGCTGTATAAATGTCACTGGTCCCAAAAAATTGTCCGATCTGTCCGCCGCAATGTTGCAGTCCCGCTAAAAATCGCTGATCACCGACATTACTAGTAAAAAAAATAATAATAATAAAAATGCCATTAATCTATCCCCTATAGCAGTGATGGCGAACCTTGGCACTCCAGATGTTTTAGAACTACATTTCCCATGATGCTCCACTATACTGCAGAGTGCCAGAGCATCATGGGAAATGTAGTTCCAAAACATCAGGGATGCCAAGGTTCGCCATCACTGCCCTATAGACTGCGCAATTGTCAGTTAGCAGTACCATATTGCAAATAATGGCCTGGTCATTAAGCAGGTAAATCCTGGGGCTGAAGTGAAGTGAAATGGTTAAGCAGCTACAGCAACAGCGTGTGTTTTTTCATTTTTTTGCATAAAGGTTTCACATAAATGAGAAATCATTCTAAGCACCCCTGTAGTTTGTCTGGTAAAAGGAAATTACCAGACTTAATGACCAGATCATCCAGTGAAAATAAAGAAAAAAATGCCTTAAAGATGAAAACGAATGCAGCCACCACATCTAAGAACTGCTAAGCTGAAACATAGTTTTTGGGTTTAATAGCTGTTTAAGTTTATAGAACACCATGTATCATTTTGAATATTAGCTGCCCTGAGAGTAGGTGGGCCAGTCTTGTTCTTCTGGTTTTCTAATGCCTAAGAACAGCCTAATACAGGGCTCAAAACATCAAATCCTGAGCTACTAGCCAGGCCACAAGGGATACTCGTCACCAATTGCCCCCCAACCCCACACCTGCCCTGCCCCTAATCACTCCCTCATAAATTATCTCATGAAATTACACTTAAATATTTTATGCAGAATTAATAAAAGAATTTATAAAAATAAAAACAACAACTTTATCCATGCCAATCAATGCAGCCTACCTGTGCCCAACAATTTAGCCTCACCCATGCCCACCAATGTAGCCTGCCTGTGCCCACCAATGCAGCCTGCCTGTGCCCACCAATGCAGTCTCTGCCCACCATGCAGCTTGTACCTACCAATCCAGCCTGTGTCTAATGCAGCCTGTGCCCACCATTGCTGCCTGTGTCCATCAATGCAGCCTACTTATGCGGAGTGGAGAGGAGCAGGATTACCGCCCGGATGATTAGCGTGCAGGGAACACATCGATCCGACGAACAGATTTAATTTCAGTTGCTGTGTTCCCTGCCGCTCGCTGTCACTTACAGCCCCTCCTCCTGGCAGGGGGAACTTTGATAGACAGATCCCCCATCCCATCCTGGGATTGGAACCAGGAGGAGCTGGAGGGGCTGTATGTGTCAGCGAGCGGAGGGGAACACAGCAATTGAAATGTAAGCTGTTATCTCTTTTTTCCCCGTGCTCTGAACATCAGGACGGCACTCCTCTCTCTTCCCCTCCACAATCACTGGGAGAAGGACTCCTTTTCAACCCAGGCTAATGGTCTTTTGAATATACCATGAAATAGTTTTGTCATATCTATTCAGAAAATGCAAAAATACCATTTGATCCTGGCAAAAATTCAGTGAGCATTTAAGTTACTCTGCAGTGATATCTTAAGTGCTACCACTATGTTATGAAAATAAAGAAAAGGGGAGGTGTTCTGTAGTCTTAACACTTCCATGCTGCTACTGTATGCATACAGTATAGTACAGTTTTTCCAGGACAGAATTTCTGTTACTGACAGGATCACCTAGTGAAATTTAAGAAACAAAAAATGAATGTAGCCACCAGCACTTGAAGTGGAATTTCACTCTCTTAGTCAACATTGGCTGTTTTTAATCCTTATGCTGCTAGCATTAGTAAATAGATAGGAAAAAAAGTGTTTTTCTTTCTTATATTTCTTCAGTTACTTCCTGGTTTCCTTGCCTGGGCAAATGATGTTATGCATCCCTGGAGTCTTCAGGAGGGAAGGAGGGGTTTTCTCAGCTAAGCACACCCTCCTGGCTGCATGCCGGAGCTAAGGGCAGATGGATTCTGGGAAGTAAATGCTATATGAATCATCTGCCCTTACTTAAGATGGCCGCTGCCAGAAAGATAGGGGGTGATTTTTAAAGTGATTTCTCAGCACAATAAAGCATGGAGACATGGTTTGATTTGAATATAAAAAATTGCAATAAACGCATATTGATTTGTTTGCGCAAAAGTTATCACATCTATAAAACAGGGGATAGCTTTAAGGACTTTGATATTTTTTAAAAGTTTTTACTAGTAATGGTGGTTTTTAATGGGGGTGGCAGACAAATCTGACCCTATGTGACACTTTTGGGGAGCCAGTGACATTATTACATTTTGATCAGTGCTATAATATAATATATATATATATATATATATATATGACACTGGCAGGGAAGGGCTTAGCTTAACGCTAGGGGGAGATCAAGGGGTAAACTGTGTTCCCTGGGTGTGTTCTAACTGTAGGAGGAATCGGCTGCCAGGGACATGACAGAGATTGTTGTTCCCGATCATCTAAGATGTCTCCTGTCAGAACGGGGATCTGCCTCTGTGTACCACTATTGCGGGTCGTCGACGAACACGGCGTGTGCACGCTGACAGTTTCACATGCACAGATCACCGTACAACTGCAGCAGCTGGTCGGCAAGTGGTTAATAGAAGTCAATGCAAGCCACTACAAAATCACCCCAAAGTAGTGCAGGAGCCTTTTTCCAAGTCAGAGCGACTTGAGTTGCTCCTATTAGAAGGTTTCCATTCTACTGAATGGTGTACGACTTGACAGGCTGACAAGTTGCCTGACAGGTCACCCCTGTGTGAACCGGCACTAATAATGCTCTTTACAAAATATACATATTCCTGCTATTCAATGTAAAGGCATAATTGTGCAATAACCAATTATATAAATTACCATAATGTATCATAATGTTTAACTCTTCATTGAATCCCTTATATATATTTGTTAGGAGCATATATCAAAACACAGGTAGCTTAGTAAGAAAACTGACACCAAAGTATACTATGGCAGACCATACCGTATATGTTTATTTGCGCTCACTTCTTCAGGCAAGCAGATATGCTTTTGCTAAATCTCTTATAAGTCTCTTATCTCAACTTCTAATAAGATAAAGTCAGAACCCCCTTCTGCTAAAAATAGGTTCCTTCAAAGGACTTCACTGTGAGCACCAGCAAGAAAGGTTCTCTTTTTTTGATCCTTAGGACTTGATGTTCCTTGGGAAAGCACTTTAAAGGCGCGTTTAAGGGCAGCAGCATGCCTGAGATGCACATTGCGCTGCTGGCGTAATATAGAACATCTTTTTTTCTGTCACAAGAGAGTCATATTTTATATTCAATAACTAAGGCCCATTGGATATCTTATATTCAGGTAAATAGTATCTAAGCCTGGGTTCACACTAGTGCGATGCGCACACCAGCGCAAATACAGAGCTGCTTCCCACACCGCTCCTCTCCCACAGGTAGCTCACACTGCCTTGTGTGAACCACTGCAGGTTTCATTAACAAAGTTAATGACACCCTCAGTTTAGTTCACAGACCGCGAGTGAGAACACCCATGCGATCCGATTCTAGTGCAGGGGAAAAACAGGTCTCTGCACTATTTTCTGTGCGAATCCAATACGAGTTTAGCCATACAACTGTAAGGCTGAACTCGCATTTCTCAGAGATTGCATGTGATTAGCACCTGCAATGCGGGTGCGAATCGCATGCGATCTCTGAGATCGCAGCAATCTGAACCCGGGCTTAAAGAGGATTTTTGGACTGCCTGACACTTTTTAAACCCAGGCAGGGTCACCAGAGTGCTCTAGGAGAGTAACAGAATTATAATACAGCAAAGAGCAGAATTATTGATTATTAGTTCAGACACTTGCCCGGTTTAGAGGATATGTCACACTACACCAAGGAAGAATAAATTCCCCCGTTTGCAATTCCTTTTATATACTATCCCATTTAAATTCTAGCTAAAAAAAATATTCAAACATAGAAATTGTAAGTGAACTGCAAGTGTTATTCCTGTGGCTATTAAACACTGGACGTCATTCCGTGGAAGTTGAACAAGACAAGTATAATGTCTGTTGTTTACTATATCATCTTTTGCCATCACGCTCTAACTTGCTCCCCTTATTTTATATAAGCTCCTGCCAAGATGGTTTGTTCCTTGCATTCCCTTCAGTGAACTTAATTCCTCGGTACATAATACCCTATTTCATTCTTTCTCCACTACACAAATCTACTCTTATAATGAGAACAGCCCTATTTGTATAAGTGTAAAGGTGCAATGATCTAAAGACCATTTATTACATATCTAGGCAATGATATTCCTCTTTAACTGGAAACATCATTGATGTGAGTTGTACCCACAGCTATCTTGGGTTCTGTTGCAGCTGGTAACACTCAGCTAATGCAAGGCTATGTTAATTCTCAGACTATAGCTTTGCGTTTGTTTCTACACGTGTAAAGAATTTTGCACCAGAGCGGTACCTGTATAGAAATCCCTGGTACAGAGACCTGCTGCTCAAACCTGGATGCGTCCTGCTTGGTGTAAAAGAAGACCCGTATTCGTTTTTTTTTTGTTTTTTTTCCTTGTTAAAAGATTTTATTGCATGTACAAATGACATACGGTACATATTAGATACAATAATGATTATACAATCAAGGTAATGAAATTTACTCACACAGATCCAAAAGTATTATTATCATTATCTGAATTCATTTAAAGACATAAATGGTCAATTATTAATAAATCCTTAACTAATAAACAATAATATCATTAATAATTTGTAAATCAAGGATCTTGCAAAATTAGATGCAATGGAAGACCCATATTCTAACCTAAAGAGATGTGGTGGGTGGGAAAAGTTCAATACATTACATCCTTCAGGTCTTAATCAAGATTACTACCTGTACATATTTTAAATTAAAAGAAATATACACACTATTTTGGGAGTATGTGTGACATGTATCTAATGTGTGTTTTTATATTTCTTTAAAAAAGTATTAACGTCAGCAGTATTTCTCCATTACAGTGTATTAGTGAGCTACACTTTGATGCCAGTTGTTATTTTGTTGGGTGGGTTTTTGCCTTTTTGTCTAAGTTTTAAAGTGTTTCTAAACCCACAACAGTAAAATCAGTCTGTATATGCAGTAAAGCAGGCTTGTTATACTCACTGTGGTACCTAAGGGGTTAATCCCCTGCATTGTGTATAAAGCCTGTATGATCCTGTCTCTTTAATTCTCCTCTTCTTTAACTGATTCCAACCCATCTACTGGTAGAACAGAGCATTAGGAGTCAGGCTGCACATGCTCAGTTTGGTGTGTATTGCTAGAGTGTTTTTTCTTTTTCTTGGGAGAGTGCATGTGATCAGCATAGGGCCAATCAGCACTGTCCAAACAGGGAATCAGGGGAGAATGAAAACTCCTCCTCCAAGTGTCAAGCAGATACTGATATAAGTCACAATACTGCTCTAACTGCTGATGAAAAAAGGTATTTAGCAGTTTATATTTACTAAAACTATTTCATTTCCATGTTCTGTGTACTGTGGGAGACCAGATTTAGTGAATCCAGGTTCTGGGTTTAGTAGCATTTTTAGGGCTACAGGTGCTGACGCATATCCTGTTTGTAGTTATATTTTGCTTGGTAGTGTATACTAAATTGTGTTACTTTGTACAGTATACAATATATCCTTTCATCAGACATTATACAAAAATAAACTCTACCGCCAATAGTTTAATATATTAAATTTTTACAAGTAAAATGTGGACCTGTGTCTATGAAAAGGATACAAAAACACATGTTTGGGTTATTATATAATTGTGGAAATTGACCATAAGTGCCAAGTGGACAACTGGAGAATTCCATGTACTTGACCCCCCTCTCTCCAGAACCTCTATGCCACTAGACATGTGGACTTTAGATACACAGAAGTTCTATATGTAAAATACATAGTTCAGGCAGCAAAGGGATCTGGGCACAAAATGTCTTAGATCCCCAAACAACTCAACATACAGGAGTTGATTTACCAAAACTAGAGAGTGGGAAATCTGGTGCAGCTGTGCATGGTAGCCAATCAGCTTCAAACTTCCACTTGTTTAATTAAGCTTTGACAAAAAGACCTGGAAGCTGATTGGTTTGTATGCAGCGTTGCACCAGATTTTGTACTCGCCAGTTTTAGTAAATAAACCCCATAGCCACAAACTAGCAAGACTAAAAAGTCCTCAAGCCAATGAAGGCATGATAGAAAATGTTTCATCATTATTGTGTCAGAGTCTACATCACAAATAAGCGGGTAAATCGGACTTTTATTTACAGTATATGACACTTGACACACAGCAAATTAATCTTCCTACCATTTTGCAGCCTGTACATTATATTGCAATAAATTACATTTTGTTACTAATATAATTTTGAATTTATTGTGGTTCTGTCTATGGGCATAAAGCCGAGTAAGATGGTTGTTGATGGTGGTAGATGCTGCATATACAGTGCTAGCCCTGTATGTGGTTTTGTTCTGATGGAAGTATTATGTATTGTAACATGTAATACGTTGTGCTTCGTTACGATGAAAGAGAAAGGAATACTATATGATTTCATTCACACCTACACCTGTATGTTACTACATGTTCTGCAACACATACAACAGGATATGTGGGGTGGGAGTAGTAGGGGTTGAAATGTGTAAACCTAAGCTTTAAATGAGTTGTAATACACTGCCCCCATTAAAACTACCCCTCCCGTCGTTCACCTTTACAGCTCTGGCACTTTATTTTTGGGATGATATCCCTAATTACGAACATTAGTACAGCATGTGTGAGGAGTAGCAAAAGAACATAGGTTAACATTAAATAAACACCAGAGAAATTTCCTTTGAAATGTCCTTTAATGTACAGCTTGTCTTCAGAAGTCCCTTGCTTCCCCTCTCTGTCATTACCCATTTGTCACTTCTTCTAATGACCTGCATGACGGATTAGATCATTTTTTTACAATTGTGGTAGACAAAAGAGCCAGAGAATGGAGATTTGCTATATTTTTCCTTTTCACTAAATAAGTGAGTCTGAATTGAAAAGGCATTTAAGTCTGATCTGCATTATGCCTAAGTGGTTATTCCAAAGAACCTTTTTCATATGAGCAGACGGTTTCCTTTTTTACATTCTTTTATTCTGTAAGTTGAGAGGTAATTTCTCCCTTTATTTTTGTAAAGCTGCTAGAACAAAGGCTGGTAAACACTTGCTCCTTGTTATGTCTCTGTAAAGCCTTGGGGATTTTACGCCTCTCTCTCATTAGGGAAACAAATTGTCTTCAATAAATATTGAACCATAATGGCACAAGATAAAGGATTTTCTTTGTGTGATATCCAAACAGAACTGTTTTAACCTATTTAGCTTTGGTTGATGGTACTCTCAGAATGCCCTAGGATTCCAAGGATTCTAGAAGTATTGCTCCAAGGTATCTCTGCTCAAAAACTGCAACCTATATTTTATGCCTTTATGGATCAAATGTGTTTTTTTTTATGATACCCATTACCCTAGTAAATTCTGACTTTTAAATAAACTCATTATGCCATTAGGTTGCTGCTAAATGCCTGTATATTAGTGCCCAAAATAAAAGCAAATAGAGGCACTTCATCCAAAATGTTTCTGTATTGGACAGTGTACAACAGGATTCATGTCTCCAGGAATGTGTGTGGTCGGTGACCCTGCCGCCCCATTTCAGCATATCCGTGGCATGTGGGTATTCTTCATATGGCTGCAATAATTTACCAGAAGATATATTCTATATAGAGGATAGTAGAAACATTTTCTGTGTCCTGTGATGCTTAGTAGAGACTGTGCCTAAAAATATTTAGAGAATTAACTGTATAAGTATTCTAGTAGATCTCCTTGCTTGGGGCATGGGCAGCAGTAAAGATCAGGTTGAGGAAACAAAGAAATGAGTTTCGGATAAAAAAGATGTTTACTGAAATGTGTCGTCTTCCTTTCTTTTTTTTTTTTTTTTTCATATGAACGTTTTTACCAATCATTTTCAATTTCATTGTGATGATAACTTACTTGCAAATAGAAAGCTAGTGGAGTGGCATCATTTTTCATAGGGACAGCTGCACAAAGAAGCCCATTTACACAAATTACTTCATCCACTGGATGTATTACTTAGCGTCATCACTATTACCTAGTAAATAGAAGCGATAGCAAGAAGACTGAAGCTTTATTGTTGACTAAAAGCTCAATTCACAAAGCTTTAACACAAGCATAAGTATCTTTATTTTAGACATGCAATTTGAATTTTCAAATCTCCTGGAGTACCTGGACTGTGGAGGGGATGGGAGTGGCTGGCTCAGGCTCTTATAAAGGCAGAAATGTATAGCTTAAATGTCACTAATGGAAAAAAAAAAAAGCACAGGGTAGGGTGCTGCAATGCGTTGATAATATACAGGGGACAGAGCCGAGTAAATATGAGAGAACTGTGTGGTGAGACATCTGAGTACCACTGTAGCAGTACATTGTTTTTGTATTGAGGACGATGAAAGTAAAGAGCACTGCATACAGAAATGGGGAAGCTCTGCTGGTTTATTTGGGTGTAATGCAGTGTACTGTGGAGGTGTAGTTGTATAGTCTGGTTGAAAAAAGACACAAATCCATCCAGTTGAGCCAATAGAAGGGTAAAAAATGTATACAATCAAATATACACAACCCAATACCCACAGTTAATCCAGAGGAAGGCAACAAAAAAAACTCAATAAAGCATGATCGAATTTCCTCCAGAAGGGGACAAAAGTTCCTTCCTGATTTCCCAAGAGGCAATTGGATATTCCCTGGATCAACTTTACCTATAAATATTAGTATCAAGTTAAAAAAGGGGCTAGTATGTCCTAGTAGATAAGGCACCTCATCCCTAAAATGTAAATATATTATGGAACAAAGAGAAGGGGATTAATACAGTGCCAACTCAATGCACTGGATATATAGAAAAAAACTCATTTTAATTTTATTACAATGATTAAACACATTTAGTACATTGTATTAAGCCACATATAAATAGGAGCATAGAAGCAAAGAGATGATGATACATATGAGCATCAGGTCAATTCTTCCCTACTAGTTTCGCCAAGGCATTGGCTTCATCAGGGGAATAGAATATGACAGAGAAAGTAGCTCCTGGCAGCCCAGCGGGACAAGGTCAGTGCGGTCAAATGTCATAGGGCAGCAGCCCAACACTGCCAAGTAGTTGGCTGCAGAGGGCCAAACGCAGGCCTAGTAAAAGCAAAAACAGAAAGACTATTGTAAAAAGAGGGGCTCTGTTAAGACCCAGATTGTATCATGTATGGGGATCATTAAACGATTTTTTTTGGTTCCCATGATATTGGCAGGGAGAAAAATGTACTTTAGTTTCTAATGTACAGGCCTCAGTCACCTGTTTTATAAGACCAGTAGCCATCTTGTCCCTTCCACACTGCAGTGCGCAAGCTGTGACGTAATTACATCCCCATTCGCTGCACTCATCAGACCTTGGACTCTTATGACCCCCAGTATAAACTGCCCACTGTAGATGTGTAATTTAATTGATTGACAGGCCAAGAGACTCCTTGTGCACTTCATCTTCCCTGACAAGTGAGGATGATGGGAGTGTGTACACATGCCCATTCACTGACAATGTTTTTTATTGTGCCTATTTACCCCTCTGTACCCCTGCCCACAAAAGAAATGCCTATTCATTATAATTTTTATAGCATTATGGGAATTGTACTTTTCCATAGAGGAAATGCACAAAAAGAAGATTTGATGTATCTGTCTCCATTATACTTCCTCTGGGTGCACTGCCAAAACTTTTTTAATGACTGAAAACTATGATGTCATACATTTTTAATCTTTTTACATTTTATTATCTAAATGGTAGAAATTAGTTCAAAATTCTTATTTAGATTTAATATACATTTTTAAATATGTGATGCGATTTTAACTTACATCCTGGAAGGTCAGCATTAAGGCTCGGTTCACACTACTGCGACCTAAAAGTTGCAACTTTGCCAGGCAAATTCCTCGCAATTTGCTGGTGACTTGATGTGACTTTGAAGTGAGGGAGGACTACACCAAAGGGAATGCCTCTGTATTCTTCTGTAATGTTGGATCCAAATCACATCAATATAGACGAGGATCTGACTTGGAGGCAACTTCCCTTAAAGTCTATGGGCAGGTGAGATAGAAGTTGCCTTGAAGTAGTACAGGAACTTCAGTAGTGCTAATTAAGACATGGGATTTCACATCATGTGACTTGTCTCACAAGTTGGATCTCAAGTTACAGCAGTGTGAACGGAGCCTTAAGTGGAACTAAACCCATCGATTTAACAGTTTCAAAAAAGAGTTGCATTCCTGGCATGCTGGGGATGCTAACTGTCACATTCGTTTTTGTCCTCAACCAACCTGTCAAACCATCAAATGGCTGGTGTCATAACTGATCACATCTGCAGCACTATGGCAGTTGACGATCAAATAGAGGCCAAGGTGGCAGGTTCCTTGGCTGAAAAGGTTAGTTTGGAACTTTAGGCCAAAATTAAAAATGAGCGAACAGGCAGCAACTTTAATGCAGAAGAGACCTGCTTTGTCTCTGCTGCATTAAAGCGGGAGTAAACCCAGTTTCAAAAAACACTTACATTCCTGGCATGCCGGAAATGCTAACTTTCACATTGGTTGTGCTCTCAACCAAACTTTCAAACCATCCAATGGCTGGTTTCATAACTCATCACATGTGCAGCATTATGGCAGTTGAAGAATTATTAGAGGCCAATATGGCAGCCTCCTTGACTGAAAATGATAGAAGGGTTTACTTCCACTTTAACGTTACTTAACTGCCTGTCCTCCCCTGTACAGTGACCTTCACATGCATATCTCACTGTACAAATCTTACTGAATGCCTGCACATGCACGGAAGTGACATAATGCCTGCCCGGCCAATGAAAGTGTCCAGTAATTGAGATCCAAAGGCCAGATGATGGGGAACTGGCCGACGCTGTATCGCTGGAGACAAGGTGAGTATAGTTCCACTTTATAAATACAGTGATAACCTGAAATTACATTTTAAGGCAACATCTGCTTTTGAATCTGTCTAAAGGCATTTAGAATAAATGTTCTATACTTACTATTTCTGACTTCAGTGAATGAATGGTAGGACTGCAAGAACGAAGGTTCCATTTAATGGAGGCTTTCCTAGTAAGACCAGCACATGTATTTTAAAGAAACAAGGTAGTTAAAGTACAGTACACCAATCCTAATGACAGCGTCTCTTTAAAAGCAAAAGGGCTGTTAGGAATCATTTTCCATGGTGTTTGCTCTTCCTTTGGACACTGGCAGATCATTTTAAGAGTCTGGGAGCTGAAGGGTTCATTAAAATAACATTAGGTCTTTTAGTGGATGGGCTTCAGAGGCAGTTGTCATGGCAACGGCTTTATTAAACAGCTGCCCTGAAGATATGGGGACATAACGGAGAGGGTGGGGGAAAAGTGAGAGTAAGAAAGACACAGAGATTCTGAAAGTCATCACTCACCTTTGAAGAAGGGACCCCAACTGAGCCAGACTGACTGCGGCATCCTTCTAACAAACACCGCCTGCCTTTTTAAGTGAAAGCATCAGAAATGGGAGCTGTGCCACTTGTCTTTGAAACCGAATGAGCCCGTTGTTGAGTACCTGTGACCTTGAACAAATAACCTTGTCTTTTTTTGTTTTGTTTTTTGGATCAACTTATACATTTATTAGCTTTGTTTATAAAAAAAAAATTATTTTTTCTTTTTTAGTGTGTCCAACACATTTTCTAAGACAAAAAACATTTATCTTTAGCAGCAGGTATTATACAATTCTTATGATGGTGACATATTTTACCGTTCAAATTCTTTTCTACAGTACTTACTGGGCTTGCCCCTTCAGTGGACAGTATCTGCAACATTAAAGTTAGGGTTTAACCACTTGAGGACCAGCATGATAACTATGCCACGCCACACCAAATGGCTTTGTGATATTTTAACTGACAATTACTCGGTCGTGAAGCACTGTACCCTCATGCATTTTATATTATTGTTTTGAGACAAAAGAAAAGCTTTCCATATGAAAAAAAATGTTCCCCTTACTTTCTCCAATATAAATTTGCGAATAAATAATATTTTCTTCATAAATTAAGGTTGATTGTATTTTGCTACATTTCTTTGATAAAAACAAGCAAATAAATGTAGCGCTGGCTCCTGACGAGCAGGCGCTATGGTTTTTGAAAAGTTAATTTGCCTGAAGGCACAGTTGGGTTTCGGGACTATTTCTCCAAATTTCTGATCTCAGTACCAGTCCAGCTGGGTTGCACTGGGTTCTCCTTGACCGCAGGTGTCGCTGTCACCGCCGGCAAGAGTAAAAACGCAGTGTAGCTGAGTGCCTTGAATGCCATTATTCTCTCGGAACCAGCCCAGTGAGAGTGTTTTCCTGCTGTGCATTAACTTTAAAGCATCCTTCCACCCGTAAGAGTGAGCCATCCAGCTGTTTAGGTACAGTGACCAGACTGAAAGTAGTTCATCTGTTTAATTTTACCTTCCCCTGTTCCTCCTCACCACTCATCAACATGCTAATGATATTTGTTTTTTCACTAAAACCCTTCTTCATTATAAACCTTTTTTTAGACCCAGCTACATCAATACAGTGTCAGTACGGTGCTTCTCTGTGTAAATTAGGCAGGCCATGGTTGTTAGAAGGGACAAGCAAGGTTCTGTACATAACTTCATAAAAAAACAGCACAGTACATTGCCTCAGCAGTCATGTCAAGAGCCCTCAGTCCTGATGCAAGTCCATGGATTTTGGGAGCAGTTATGCAAATATCACAATTCCTTGATAATGCTGGTTCTCATCAAGCCAGATAATGATAAGCTCTGTCTAATGTGCTGCAGCTTCAATTGCACACTGTGAAAGGCTCACACTGTGCAGAGAAATCAGAGTAAGCATTTTCAGTACAGTAGAAAAGTCTGTACACCTGTGCAAGACTGAAGAAAAGGCTGGATTTAAGCATCCTTTTTTGCACTCAAACCCCTGATTGTACTGAGTGCTAGCGGCCAACTTGAAATGACTATCCATGTAATTTATGATAATGATTATTATTATTGTTACTATTATCAATGGGAATTTCACCTGCAAAGGCCAGAGTTTAATTAGCTCTATTATTCTCCATGTAAAACCCCTGTGGAAGGTTGTAAAAAAGGTATTAATGTGTACAGGCGTAGAAAGCGTTTGCTATGCTGTTTTAAAGTACTGTACCTTTTGGCATCAAAATGAACTGGAATGATCACAACATTTTTTGTTAGTTTTTAATATACATGAAATTAGAAGTACAGTTACAGATAAATCTATTATATCCTATGAATGACACTTTCTTTCTTTCTTTTTTTTTTTCTTCCTGCCTTTCTTTCTCTCTCTCTCTCTCTCTCGCTCTAATATATATATATATACACACACACAATGTAAGAATTGAGTGCTGGACAAATGATTAGCATCCTCCTTAATATAATTACCTGGAGAGTTGGGGAGGTTCTGTAGTACAGTATGTGTTAGTTTCAGCTCGTGTAAATAAAGTGCAATTTCCTGATTTAATAACAGGATACACTTCCAGTAATAATCTAGCCAGATACTATAGTTGCAGTTAAAAAGTGGCTGACCGCAATAAACTTGGTTAGGTGGTTGCAGCACTTTCTAATCCCTAACTTGCAAGTGTATGATTTAAGACAGGAGCTCAGAAGTGCATATTATGAAAGTTATTATTTTTGTTATAATACAAAATACATAAATCCCCGTGTGAAAAAGTACAAGAATGCTACATAGTATTAAACCGAAAGATTAAACAAAACAAAACGACTTGCCTTGTAACATTTAGCAGCATTTAACACCTTGAAACAATAATAAAAAACTAAATTGCAAATAAATGTAAACCAAGAAAAATAGATTTGAAGAATATCCAACATATCACCCTAATGAAAGTAAGGCTAATATCACACTTCCAACAGATTCATTGTCCTGACACTTATGACGGGATAACTTTTCTAAAGCATGCACTAATAAGTGAGGCATTGCTCTCTTACTGGTGACTTACATTTGTAAGCATTTTTGGCAGCATAGTTACAATGCATCATTGCCAAATCTGGCAAGTGAGGGACACATAGAAAGAAGGGGAATTTTCTGTATGAAATTTCTAGGAATCCTGTCTCAGATTCTTTCTTGCAACAGGATTGCAAGTGTGACATAAACCTTATGTGTTGCTTGTTTGTTTTGCTTTATTTCATGTAAAGACTTAACAGTAAAGCTCAGCATCAGCCAAAGCATTTTATTTACTTTTAACTAGAGTAGTGAAGGGTTAGAGCCTCAGTTTTTTATTGAATTATCCATAGTGCTTTACTTTCCCTTCTAGTCAGAGTAGGAAGTGGTGGGAAATCTCTCTACAGGGTTAACAAATATAAAGATACTTTTACAAGTATTGGGAAGCGTTGGAATGTGTTACAGTGGAAAAAAAAAAAAACCCAGGGGGACCACAAACAACAATTTACGTTTGTCTGGATTTGGGCATTGACGTTTAACCTTGCAGGATTTTACCTTTGCCAAAGAATCCTCAAGATCACCAGCATCCCGTTTTTGAACAAGAGTGCTGTATATTTCACAGCTTTCAAAGACAGTTGATAGATGATCTGGCCCCATAGTTTGTTCACTTGTTTTTTTGGTTCTCCTGAGACAGAAAAAGGG
The DNA here is from genome assembly GCF_037356315.1 of Lithobates pipiens. NCBI lineage: Eukaryota > Metazoa > Chordata > Amphibia > Anura > Ranidae > Lithobates > Lithobates pipiens. The sequence goes on from NW_027507748.1 coordinate 233,725,191, forward strand.
TATAATATTTTCTTTAGAGATGGCAACAGGTAGGGTCACTGATAAGGCAGTACAGCCAACCCTCATGTACTGGGCCCAGGCCTCATCAGTTCAAAAGGGGGGCAGGGCGCCTGCTGAGCAGGAGGTCCAGCTGTACTGTCTTATTAAACTGTGTTTACTATGCTTCAGTTTGTGAATGAGCAGGAAGCCTCAGAGCGCTTCCTATTCTTCATTCATCTGTGCAGTTGAGGCTGCAGAGAAAAGAGACTAATAACTGTCAGGAAAGCTGTATGGGGCCCCTAGATTTAACAGCAGCCCTGGCAGCAAGCATACACAAAGAATATGCAACACTGTTACCACATTGGTGGAGGTTATTGCTGGAGGCCAGGTACTTTTTTTCTTGTCTGAGGAGTCAAATCAAATAAATGATTCTCAAGATCACTTTCATAGTATTGTTATAAAGTATCAGCTGAAGTGCTTCCTTTTTACAGTAGACAGCCACTGTCAGCTTGAAAGTGTCAAATGTAAAATGTACATTTTGTGATTCTTGGCTACTTACACATTTACACTTTATGTAGCATTTTCATGTTTGGATGGATGGAGGATGGGTTAGTATTCTTTGATGTAATAGGAGGGTGCTTTGGGGGTCTTTTCTTCCCAGATTGATTCTGGCCCAGGCTTCTCTCCATTTGTAGGTAGGAGCCCCCTACTGCTAGTGACTTCCTTGTAGGGATGGGGCTGGGATCTGAATGCTCATGCTCATGCCCCTGGTGAGAAGGGGTGTTTTTAGTATGGCACCAAGGTCACACATGCACACTTTTTTTGCACCTGCCTCCTGTGCTAGACCTTTTGGCTAAGACTGGAGGAATTTTTGTATATCCTGCTGGAAGGCCAGGCATTCTCTTGCACTTTGTCACCTGAGAGCACTTGCTTACTTTGCACTATTGAAATAGGTCACTTTAGTGGGCATGCAGCCCTTCCAGCCCCCTGGGTCTCTTTTTGGGGGGAGCCTGATCTATTACTCAGGTGGACCATGCCTCAGCAGGTCCCCAGGAGAATAGAGCCTGCCTGGTTTCAGCAAAGTGTACAAAGAGTACACCCTTTGTCAAGAATTGTGTGCTGCGGGGGTTCAGGGTTTGGAGAGCAACTGGTACACTCTGTCCACTTTTTGTGTACTTCACTTTTGTGCTCACTTTTTTAATGTACCTGGTGTTGGTTTTGTGTGTGCGCACTGCACCATTCAACCAAATTAAAAAGAAAAACTTGTAGCATGCAGTTTTTCTACTGTGTGCCCCCGTACAACAAGCAGAGTAGCAGATTCTAAACCATTTAGGTGTTCTAACAATACTTCAGGCTTATAATGATATTCATATGTCTGTTGAAAATCTTTTGGTAATGATCTTGGAGCATAGAATGGGCAGTCTATTTTGTAAATGGCAAGAATTTTACATAAATGTTTAGAGGAGCTTTGCTAAATCGATTTTCTATCCTATCAATGGGTTGAAGATGAGAAAGACATGCCATTTTTTTTCTACACACAGTTTTAAGCTATTGAGAGGATTAAGTTCATGAGAGCATTGAGAGGATTAACTTCCTGAATTCTAGCTTGTAAAACATTGTATATAACAGACATACAAGTACTTATAACAATATGTTTTTTTTTTACCATATCTCCAGTGAAGAAACACATCAACTGTAGTTGGAAGACACTACACCTGCCATATTTTTACATGGTCTTAAAAAATGGATCAGGTTAGGCAATGGGCCAATAGGCACCCCAGAAAAGCTTCAACTTGTCTTAAAACTTTCAAGTATTTTGATTTATTAAAGTTTACATGATACACATAATTCTCTGCCTATTGAGAATGATTATATCAGCCAATCATAGGGAATTGTTTTATCACTTATTCTTTTTCTAAAAAAAAAAAAAGTATTTGCTGAAAAAAAATCTGATACCGTCAGCATATGTTGTTTTCGATGTAGAAACATCTGTAGAAGCATTCATTATGAGATTTAGAGGAAAGTATTGCTGAATGTGCTCTCGTATATATCACTTCTTCATTAGGCACCATCATGAGAATAAGTAATACTTAAGCCTTTGCTTTGCTGGAGGTGACTTCTTGCAGAGCTTCTACTTCTAAGCTGTCTCAGTGAGCACACGACTTAAACTGTGACTTACCACCTTAGTAGCAGGTGATTCTGCTTCTCCAATTCTTTGAATGTCGTTTTCACACTGCCAGATATGTTTTCTCTGCATGATATATTTTGGCTACCCTCTGTATGACTACAGTTCAGTCTGCTTCTTCCACAGCATCACGTCCATGATTTTCAGTTTGATCATGAACTTGCTTCTGGTGCATTAAGCTCTACATTAAAACCTGTAGTATTTGGAATTGGGAAACGGCACATGAATGTATTCTGTTTTTTTTTTCTTCAGTGTTTCCTTCCTTTTATATTTTGGCACCAGAGAGGATTTTTTTTGTACATTTTTAAGCAGAAAGAAATATTCATTAAACTGTTAAAATTACAACGTGAAACAATTTAGCGTGTACAAGATCATGTGGGTCTAGACAGGCATATCATTTTTGGCCATGCTCGTTAATGCCCCTTCAAAATAAGCTCCTAAACAACATTTTACAGCAGATAAAGGTGGGGGGGAGTGTAGTCAGGAGACAGGGAACTTAAAGCCCAACTGCAGGCACCACAGAGCAGCTGCTAGAACTAAAATCGGTCGCTTCTCCTCCGGCTCACAGGTGCATCAGAACAGTTTTTATTACAGCAAGCAGTTCCAGTTTTATGCTTCTGTCCCCTCCCTCTGCTTAGCCATTACCAATACACAACCTTGTGATGATGCCACTGAATTCTAGATCTAGAAAAATCAGTCAGTTATCTAATGTAGGGTTTCTCAAATTATTCACTCTTGTTGTAAGTCACATTACTTGAAGTGTACCTAAACCCAGGAGGAAACATGTAATACAGTCTTTCTCAACCTTTTCAACACAGAGGAACCCTGGAAATAATTCTCTGATCTTTGGGAACCCCTGCTAAAAATGAAAAATCTAGAATTCATCATACATTAGTGTGATGGTCAATGAGAAGAATGCTTCTTACACTTGTGGTTATTGGGAAGAATTTCCCCCTTTACAGATAACTAAAAAGATCAATGGTGACCTTAAGAACTTACCTGAGAGGTAGAAATTGGCCATTGCTCAGGGAACCCCAAGCAACCTTTAGAGGAACCCACGGAACCCTGGTTGAGAAACCCTGATGTAATATATTGCAACTTACTAGCCCTTGGATGTGGTGGCTGCATTTGTCTTGTTTTTTCCATCAGGTGATACTGCCAGTAACACTTTTCACAAAGTGTTTTGCGGCTACAGAATTCTTCCCCCCTCTTCTAATTTTTAACAAGGGTAAGGTGTTCTGTCTGTGCTGTAATCTTGTTCAGTGCTGATAGCACTGCTAGAGATACCACTGCAAATTGCTCAGGAGCTCAAAGTCAGCAGTTATTTTCTTGCACTTTCCAATCGGATCTAACAAAACCCTTTCAATGGTATATTTAGAACACTAAAAAGAAGTTTATTTTTTGCATTTACATATGTTTTAAGTGGCTGTCCACGCCTGAATTGCACAGGAATGCGCTCCATGTTTCTGTGTGATTCCTGTGCAATTCAGTGTGATGAAATTTTCAGCACATTTATTTTAATGAGCAGAAATTGCACTGGATTGCACCAAAATTACTACATGCACTACCTTTAGAAACGCAATATAACAGAATCCACTGCAGTCAAATGTAATGCATTGCATTTGCTGTTTCATTAGAAAGCTATTGACACCTGCAGCAGATCATACAACCAGTGCATTTGGAACACAATGCGGAAATGTGCACAGAACATGGGTTTCACGTTCCGGTGTGAACAGGCCCTTAGTCCCTCCTAACTTTTGCACAGTTGTTACCAATAACCCCTAACTTTGTTTTCCAGACACCGCTTTATGCTTTAAAATTACATGCTTATCCAAGTCTGCTTTATATATTAAATGATCACTTGTTAAATATTTTAACATTAGAATTTTATATTTAAAAAGAAGTACCTCAGAGACCCTTAAGCTCTGATTATCCCTAGACTATGCTTTAAAAGCTTTTTTATATCTATAATCGCTCAGATTGAACTTAGATCTACGTGGATTCAATTAGACTATGCTGAAGTTAAAATGACTTCAGTTTGTGAAAATAATTATATTATTCATTAGATCAAGCAAAAGCAGAATGTATTTTACATTATTACTTGAGTCTTACCTGTGCAGTCATATGGCCACTAACTATGCAAGCAATTTCATGCCACATGATGTTTTCTATCTAGATAAGTTGACCACATGGGCGTTTTGCCAAACATAAGGGCATTTCTGTTTTTTGGCATCCAATTTTGATACTGTGGCTATGCAGTCCACAGACCGTTGGACCTGTATAGGTTTTGCCTAAAGAGGTATATAGTGGTCCTCCAAGTTTGGAAGCTTTCTTCACATACAGATATTCTCCAACTTTGTTGTTCCCTTTCTTAAGGTGAAAAAGGGCCTATAGACAAATTATCTTGTTTACATTACTTAAACAGAGGGATCTGCTCTCTGTGTCAACACTGTGCTTTTGCCAATCAATTTGAATAAGACCATGAGGAACATCTGAAATATTTCTCTTCCTATTAAGCTGTTGGTTACTATTTCATTGCTACTTTGGGTTAGGTCATACAAAGTCCCAGAGGGCCTAGTTTGTTGGACAGCATTTGGCAGCATACGTGTCACAATAGACCACTAGGCTACTAAAATCCTGTGGTTTGTTTGGCTGGCTTGTCTCTAGATACATGTCAGCTTCATTCTCCAATGTGTCTCTCAGATACGTTAGCATCTTGTTGCAGTCAAATGGCCTTTTAAAAGTGCAAATCCTGTCACATGCAGACAGAATGCAAATTATCACCTTCTGCCTAAAGGCAGTGGAGTTTTAATAGTGTGCCAGAATCTAGACAATTTAGTGCATTTTCCCAGTGCTATGTCTGTTTTCCTGTGGGCATTTTAGAGACTCACAGTAGACAAAATGTGTCAGATTTGTTCTAATCTAAGCTTCAGTGATGCGATACAACTTAAAATTCTAGGCAATCAGGTTATTACCTAGTTGAAAATGCATATATGAGAACTGTTTTACCTGCTAAAGGATTTTTTTATTCTGTTCAACCAGTATTGAGGATCTTACCTCTGCTACACTGCATAGTCATTTAGCTGAAAACACAATTTCCTGTTGTCATTAATTCATTGTGCAATAGGCAGGCAGATAACTCAGGATGCTACATAGCCAATATGTAATAGGGGTGCCCTACATGCTTGTCTACTTAGTGCATAGAAAGATTTATTCTTTACCCAGCTGAAGGACCTGGTGTTTAGGTCTAATATAAGGAAGTAAGAAATTAGTTTAAAAAAATTGAAGGATTGCCCCAAGGGTTTTAATATTGTAAAATCTTTATTGGACAAAATTGGTACAAGAATAGGAATATGATTTAAAATATGAGTTCTGGCTACAGGTGTGTACAGTCATGTTCTATTACAGCTGTCAATTATTACACAGTACAACTATCAATTGACCGTACATTACAAGAATGATATCCACACAAACCATTTCAACTTATTCGGTCATAGTCTTCTTCAGGGGTTTTTTGGCTCTAAAAAGATATATCAATACATCCATATGTCCAATACCTCATATTCTATGAGCATTTGTGCATGTGATGTATTAGTAAATTGATAATTACCACTCAGGAAATTGAACTCTACACTATAGCCTTAAATTGTTTTAAAAGATCCCAGCGGTCCAAAAATCTCCACATTCCCTTCCCATCTCCTGAAGATGAAGCCTGGGTTCTGAAGGCTTGTCCTCCTCAATGCCAAATGCTGGACTCGGGAGCTGGCCTGCAAGAGGAGGAGCCGAGAGAGCCACTGGGGGGCCCTAGAAGACTAGGATCAGGGCCACTCTGTGCACAACCAGCTGCACAGTGTAGGTGAGTATGATATGTTTGTGATTTAAAAAAGGATGCATTAAGGTGAAAAAACACTTACCTTTACAACCCCTTTAATTAACTAAAGCATCCTTATTTAAGAATACCAGATGTGATTACAAGCTTCCAGTGTTGGAAGAGCTCATGGAAGTTTTCTAACATTTATCTGTTTTGGAAAGTCCTAATTACCTGGCTGGTGCTTCAGTCTCCTCAGTAAGAACTAATCAGACAAAAAGAGCAAAGTGTGCAAGGTGGTGACCCCTTGTTATCTCTCATAGCTATTGCAGATGCCATCCAGATCCATTGTGACAGTTCCCTTGTTGTTTTCCACAGTGGGGAATCTTTTAGAGCACCGTGATAAGCGTAATTCCTCTTAATTTATGTTAGTTGCTAATTGCCTTATTTTAATGTTTACTACATTTATGCTTCACATACATGGGACGTTTTAAAACCTCCCCTGAATGATGGAACTTGACAGCTAATAACCACCAGTTAAAAACATCCATTGTGCCGCGTTTACATGCAGCGTTTAGCCATGTTTATCCCTGTTTACGTTTAGAAGCATGTTTTGCATTGCAAATGGTCAGAAATGTATCTTCATTAAAAACTCCTATATACGAAACGCGGCTAAACGCAAGTTACTGCGTTTACAAGCTGTTGTAGGCATTTGGCATTTCAAATGCCTCTGAATATCTGCCCTGAACGCATTTTTCTTGCTTTCCAAGAAATGCTTCTAACCTCAACTGCATGGAAACCACTAAACGACTCAGTGTACATGTGCTGATAAGATAACATAGAGAGAAGTTCAGGGGCAGCTGAAAAAACACCCAACTGCTTCTAAATGTCAGTTTACCAGCAGAAGTGTACATGAGATCTCAGTCTGTGCACTTTGCTCTTTGCTGCTTAGAGAATCTCTTCAGTCTCTCAGATGTGCTGGATTGGATTCTTCAGCGGTCCCTAAAGCCATAAGATTTATCCTGAGGATTTGGACCACACTGTACTTTCCATCAATGTAGTTTGTCCCAGCCCAGGCTGCACCCATCACATCATATTGCCATTTTTTATCTTTAAGAAATAATGAACGTGTTAGTTTGTGTGCCACTTTAGTCTATTAGCCAAATCATACTAGAAACAGTGGTGGTTCTGCCCACATATGCTCATTCAGAGTTTGCCAGTCAGATGCATTGTGTCAGTGTGCATTGTCATGTGTTAGGGTGTGGTCTGTTCAGTTGGTCCATTCAAATAACATTCAGCATATTTTCCAATGAAGCACATCACATTGTAGTGTATTGCCATGCATATGGTAATAGTGTGCACATTACCGCAAATAGGCCCTAGGAGTTTGCTTTAGGTCATAATAAGCAGCACCTATTTTTATTTAAAGTGGTTGTAAACCCTTACATATACCCAGTGCAGTGATGGCCTCAGGTGAAAAATGTAAGACATCATAATCTGATCACCAAAATATATAAATTAAAAAGGGAAATGATACAAATAGTGAGATAAGGGTTGCTGCAAGCCCCAACGACTATGAATAGAGAGGAAATGTCCCAAAGGGGCTTTGTGTTGCAGACAAAAAATCAAATTGGAATAGAAAAATATAAAGATTTTATTGGAAAAATATTAGCATACAATTGCAGGAATTTTTTTTTAAAACAGGAGCTCTGCAAGTGAGGCCATCACACATACAAAAGGTAATACAACTGTACAGTTATATAAGCAACATATCATGGTATAGGTATAGATAATCATGCTGGTACATCCAACGCATTTCGACCATTAAATCGTAGAGGTCTTCTAGAGGGAAAAGGGGTACAAGAACTCCACAAAGTATTGTAAAAATACTTGCATTTAAACAACGTGAGTCAATAGTTACACATGAAAAAGGAAACAATATACAGTTTCAAGCTCATATTTACCACCGACTGCCATATAGATAGCCTTCAAGGTGCTGTGCCCAGAGATTGCCAAAAGATCCAGGCTGCACGGCCAGAGTCCCCGGATCACCACACAGGAGCAAGCTCTCCCAACAAGCCAGTGAAGGGGCCTACAAGAGGCCACACTTAGACCCCCACCGGGGGGGGGGGGAGAGGTGAGGAGGGGCCGGGAGCCAGGAACGGGACCCAAAACTAAATTTCCAAAGCCACTGTGGAATTGCATAATGATAATCATGGATTAGAAGAGGTATCACTGAATCCTAAACCCTAAATAGAGGTGGTGAACTGTGAGAAGGGGGCAGAGTGATGAAGTGGAAGGGGGTGAAAAAGTGACGGGAGGGAGTTCAAAAGTGAAGGGAAAAAATGGAGGGGGGGTAAGGGGAAGGATAGTGTAGAGTGTGGATGAAAAAAAAGGCAAAGTGATGAAGTGAAAGGGGGGAAAAGGGTGACGGGAGCGAGCAAAAGGAAAGGGAAAGAAGGGAGGGGGAAAGGGAAGGATAGTGTGGAATGTGAGTGATCGCAAGGTGATGAAGTGAAAGGAGGGAAGAAGTGACTTCACTTTTCTTTGCATTTCACTTTGTTTGATGTGTTCCGTTTGTCCATGCGTGTTTTTGCTTTTGCTCACTCACTTTTCTCACCCTTTCCATGGGTTGTTTCATCTCTCAGAACTGGTTATGAAAACTGAAACAATCAGTCCCACACTTCACACTATCCTCCCCCTTCTTTTCCCTCCCCCCCTTTTTTCTATTCCCTGTGTCACCCCCCTTTCCCTTTTTCACTCCATCGCTCAGCCTTTTTTCACTCACACCCCCACACTATCCTTCCCCTTCCTCCCCCCTTTCCCTCTTTCCCTTTTGTTATCCCCTCCTGTCACTTTTTCCCTCCTTTCACTTCATCACCTTGCGATCACTCACATTCCACACTATCCTATCTAATCGGCATAGATGAAACACATCTAGCCCTTAAAATATGTTAATTATGGTTTGAAATCTTGTATACTATTAACAAGACTGCTGTCAATCAACAAGGAGTTAATAATGAATCATTATGGGTCATCATAGATTATAATAAACCAGTATTTATGAAGAATGTTTATAGTTATATTGAAAAGATGAGAACAATTATAAATTGATCTATAATATAATATTTAGAAAAGTAGTTGCTACAAATACTAAGGTTAATAAATGTCTAGACAATGCTTGAATTTACTTGTAATTGTTTTAAAAGGGATAAAAAAATTAATTGAGCGTTTTTTTTTTCTCTCAGATTCGTGCAGATGGTCCTCCATATGGTGGCATTCAGTATGAAGTGGTACCGGTGATGAGAGATGGAAGTCCCATTCTAAGAGACATTGCTTTTTCCTCTGACAACACATACCTTTATGTTATGTCGGAGAGGCAGGTAATCAAATTAGAGAAATGAACCAAAGTACCAATTCCAGAAAACATCTGTGCTGACATCCTCACAATACTTAAATAACAACATTTCTGGAAAGCCAGCATTGCCTTTAGCAACCAGAGCTAGTTTCAGGCTCTTACTAGAGAAAGATATTCTTATTAATAAGTTCTTGTTTTTTTTTCTATTTTTTTTTAATAGCTTGGAATAGAGTAGGGAATGATCATAACCTCTATTGGGTTTTTAGGATTGCAAAATTTGGGAGGCGATATGGATTTTCGTGGTACGTATTCACATAGCTATATAGTTTAAAAAAAAAAAAAATTGTTCCTCTCTTGGGTTTCATAATTTGCCATCTCTAAGGCCTCTTTCACACGGCCGATCCGTTCAGGTCGGCTGTCAGTTTTTCGGACGGACCTGAACGGATGCTCCATAGAGGTCTATGGAGTGTCGGATGTCAACTGTGACAAGTCCGCTGACATCCGACCCGCTCCAATCCGAAAAAGTGTGATGGAGGAAAAACCTATTTTTTCATCCGTCTGCGGATCAGATCGGGTGGCGACAGACTCTACGGTCCGTCATCATCCGATCTCCCATAGGGGAGAGCGGCACTGTGATAGGTCTGTCCATGCGCAGTGTGCAGAGACGGACCTGTCATCTGCCTGCTCAGCGGGGATCGATGGAGCGATCCCCGCTGAGCAAGCGGATATCCACGGGGCGGATCATCACTGATCCGCCCCGTGTGAAAGGACCCTTAGAGGAAAGATCTGTCTAGAATTTTTTTCCGACCTTACTGTCCTGGAGACAGAACAGGTCATAAGTAGAAATTTCCCAGAAGTTAAGTATTTTCTATTTTAGTTATCACTGCAACAGTTGTCCCTTTTTTTTTTCTATTTAGAAAATCAGAGCAAATTGAAATGCAAAAATGTCTTGTTAAGCAGTGATAGTTGATTATAATGAGAGGTCTGTAGTGCCAAAACTCATCCTGTGTTGGAAGCACGGTTGGTGTCTAAATGGATGTCCAAACCAATACTCTGTAAGTCTACTATTTATTTAGAGTTTGGGTAGGGGTTCACATCAAAATGTTAATACATAACATACCTTATTGTATACCCAGTGATTTCATTCCTGGGTTTATGTGCTTCTCTATGCAATGCAAGCAGATCATGGTTTGTGGGAGGGTTGGGTGCTGCACATTTCTTTCTAACAACTTGAAACTGTGGTAATGCCCACATGTAATTCTGAGCCTCCATGATTGAGGGAACTGAAATCCAATGATAGAAAGGGGCAGGCCAGGGACAGGCAGGCAGGGTGAGAAAGGGCTAATGCAGGCTCTGTCCGACATGCTCCATCTTTTAATACACATTATAAAAAGCTGACAGTGTGCAGGTAAATGAGTAAGCAATTTCAATACAAGAGAGGAGGAGCATGTACCACTGTGCAAAACTGAAGGAAAGGTTGGGGTTCAGCTTTAAAGTTATTGTAATGCTTATGTATGCAAATGGTATTTATTGGCTTGCCACTGGTTCACTTTAAAGCGCCACGAAACTAAAAACCGAAAATGTGATATATTGCAGCTTACCAATCATTAGATGCAGTGGCTGCATTCATTTTCTTTTTTTGAGGCTTTACCCTTCTGTTTTCACTTGGTGATCTGGTCAGTTACACATCTCCTGTATTACAGTGCCCCCTCTCTGGATGATTAGGACAATAGCATTGTTAATCTAGGGTTTAACTTAAATAAAATATGATCATTGTAAGCACTACTGTCAGTGGTAAATGGTTCATTAACTCTGTAAATGCTATATATGCCGATATATATAATATATATATATATATATAGATATAAGAGAGCATGTTCTTTTGGAAAAAACTTACTGACTGGATCACCAGGTGAAAATAAGGGAAAGAAAGCCTAAAAACAAAAACAAATGAAATCATCACATCTAAAAATTGGTAAGCAGGAATTTAATACATGTTTGCTTTTGTGTTTAATACTGCTTCAAGTTAAGGTTGCCTGGGACTTAAAGAAGCAGCATGTTTAACAAGCTTCTCTTCCTATTACAGGTCAAATATTTTAACAAATATAATTTTTTCCTTCATACAGAAGCACCGTTTTTCTATTTTGATGTGTAAATGTATTAATCACGCTAAAAGATTTCAGTAATAATAGCAGTGGCAGCTCTGGCAATCCTCTCAACAAAGTGGAGGAAAATGTAAAAATAAATACATAGACGTAGGTCTGTGTAATTTGTCCAAATCGCATTTACCAAGGTGTCATCTTGAGCCAGCTCGTATCCAAAACACGGAAGCCTTTTCTCCACACTTCGTAATTGTTTGTGTCGGGCTTATGATAATTCAGAATTAAAGTAAAATATATTAAACCTTTTCCCCTTCTCGCTGCAGGGGACATTAATGCACGTTTTTCTCTTGCAAATTGACTTCGTAGTGTAAAGATTAGAGCAGCCTTGGTTTGTTCAGCTTGCATAGCAGCTTCTTAGAATTCAGATTTCATGCAAATTTAGGAAAGTAATTCAGGCTGCTGGCAGCTGTATAATGAAAGCCTAAATGCAAATCAGACTAACTGGGCAGTTGGGCAACAGTATACCTACGTGCAATAGGCTGAGGATAATGTCAATATGTACCATTTGATACTGTTGTAAGCAGTTGAGAGGTTAGAGAGAAGTTTTTCATGCATGTTTTATATACAAACACACATGTGCATATATAAAGTGCACACATATGTGTGCACACTTCTACTCTTTCTTTATCGCCTGTAGTAATATTGGCAAATTAATGTGGTTAAATAAAGCACCGTATATTATGAAAGTGAGGATAGGTGCAATAAATGTACCCCTTCTACAGACTTGCCTACCTGAAATCCTGTATGTGGGATGAAAATGGTTCCAAAATCCAATACATATGTATTTATATTAGGGTTTCTCAACTAGGGTTCCTCCAGAGGTTAATAGGTGTTCCTTGAGCAATGATCAATTTCTGCCTGTCAGATAAGAACCTACTGACACTGTTTATCTGTAAGGGGGTAATTCTTCCCAATGACCACAAGTGTAAGGAGCATTCTTCTCACTGACCATCACACTAATGTATCATGAGATACAGTAATTTTTAGCAGGGGTTCCCTGAGATTAAAAAAGTACTTAAAGGGTTCTCCTGTTTTGAAAGGGTTGAGGAAGCCTGATGTAGATCATGCAGGGCAGCCATCAGAAATGTTGAGGCCCCTTACACGGCTTTAGGCCTGGGCCCCCCAGGGCTCAACCCCAACATTCCCCAGGGCCCGCCCACTGGTAGTCCACTTGAGTCATGGAAGATTTTACCCCCTCCTGACCAGAGTACTGTTTGTTTGCGTTATAAACAAAAAAATTAAAAACTAAAAAAAAATTCTTCATCATTCTACATATTTTTAGTAAAAAAAAAAAAAATAGCAATAAGTGTATATCGTTTGGTTTGCGCAAAAGTTATAGCATCCACAAACTATGGGAAATATTTATGGCATTTTTATTTATTTTTTAATAGTAATGGCGGTACTGCAACATTGTAATGGACAGATCGAACACTTTTGGACTTTTTTTGGGACCATTGACAATTATACAGTGATCAGTGCTATAAAAATGCACAGATTACTGTGTAAATCTCACTGGCAGGGAAAGGGTTAACACTAGGAGGCTATCAAGGGGTTAAACGTGTGTTCCTTCAGTGTGTTCTAACAGTATAGGGGGGGATGGATGGTGCAAGGCATGGATGGGGATGCGTCATGGAGACTGGAGGGATGGATGGTGCTGGGCGGGGATGGGGATGCGTTGTGGAGACTGGAGGGATGGGTGGTGCAGGGTGGGGATGAAGATGATTGAGTTGCATTGTGAAGATGGATGAGGATGACTCTGGGTGGGGATGATAGGTAAACAGTGAAGAGGCTCTCCAAAATGTAAGTCTCATCTGCACCCAGTCATCCATTTTAACAATGCAACTCAATTATACCACATTACATATTTGAGACTTACCCCCATGCTGCACTCTTGGATGGATCTGCATCATGGCACCTGTTATTGCTGTCCATGTGCACCAAGCTGGCCACTCCCCCTGCCCCTGTCCCAATCAATCACAGTTCAAGTAAAGCAGCAACAGCCATCAAGCTCCGCCTCTGCATGGAATTGATGATGAGGAGAAAGCACTGGATACGATCAGCTGCTGTGTGTGTCTGTGTTCAAAAGAATCCTTCACTTGCTGGTGAAAGTTAAAATGTCTTGGATTCTTCCGTGCGCATACAAATTCTGATCAGCTGCTTAACCTTTCCTGTTTGAAAGAGTCTGGACTTGTAGATCTGATATCTTCTGGTGTGGGGGGGGGGGGGGGGGCTTGGGAGTGTGCTGTCGGACGACTGTGCTGTTGCAAGTGAAGTGACAGTGTCACATCTGGTGGATGTTTATCTGCTGTGGCTCTGGTTGGGGAGGAGTGGGCCCTGATTGGCCGGGCCCCTAGGGACACTTGGGCCCCTTACATATGTAATGCCTGTACTCCCCTGATGGCGGCCCTGTGTAGATGTCACTTTTCAAAAGTACTAATTCCATGCCTGCTAATCTTTACACATGACATAATGCCCACAATAATTGTGTCTGAATTTTAATAAGTACTGAATTTTTGGAGTGAACCATAAAGTATTGTAATTGTAGTAGTGTAATAAGATGTCAATGCTGATCTCCATGAATACAGTACAAGTGAGTGTTGTCACCCTAGGACAGGTATTACGTTGCTGAGGCGCCTGAAAAAAGAAAATAATGCAGCCATCTGAGGATCAAAAACCGATTATATTCCATTTTATTCTTGGGCTTAGATTAATTTTAAGGTAGCTTTATTTTGGTTCTATACTGTAATATGTCTATATATTAAATGAAAGCCAAGTCCACACACTTGAAGAATGATATACTGTATCTTTGCATAGATCTCTTCCTATACAATTTCAAAAAATAATTTTGTGGTACTTAGCACTAAGTAATAGCACCAAGTAACATTCTTAGCAAGTTTTTACCATGTTAGCCATAGATAGCAGTAGGAAATCAAAACTGTAGGCCATACCTTTCACTGACTGATTGAAAATAAGCAATCTTTCAAAAAACAGACTTTTATGTAGACCTCTTTATATATACATATATATGAGGACTAGCATTCTATAAACTGCAGTGCAATAATACATAAATGCAATAGATCTTTTAAATACATAACCACGTGGAAATTTCCCGCTATTCAAAGTATTGTGTACAGTGGGGAAAATAATTAGGAAAAGGGAGATATCACCGCTCCAGGAAAACAAACAGATAATAAACTTTCTCTCGGTTTGGAAGTCATAGGTGCTAGCAATTGCTAGTAGTAATAAACAGGAAAAGATTCTGGACAGCCTCACTCTTGAAAAATAGCCTTATTTTATTAAGAAAAATTCTGATCAAAATAAAAGATGGAAATCACAGCAGACAAAAAAACTGAAAATAATTACTTGATCCCCTGAAGATTTTGTACATTTGCCCACTTACGTGAAATGAAGGATCTATAATTATAATTATTATACATGATTTATATAGCGCCAACAGTTCACACAGAGCTTTGCACACATCTCAGGAGGGATTTTGGTCTACTCTTTTTTACAGATCTTCGCTAAACCCTTAAGGTTTCTTGGCTGTCAGCTCCCTTATTTCATTTTCTATAGAATTAAGGTCTGGAGACTGGCTAGGCCACTCCCATAACCTTGTGTGTGTCTCGTGGTATGTTTTGAGTCATTGTCATGCTAGAAGACCCGTTCATGACCCATTTTCAGTGTTCTGGCTGAGGGCAGAAGGTTTTCCTCCAAGATTTTGCAATACATGGCTGAAACTGCCCCAAAACATAATGTTTCCACCTCAATGCTTGACTGTAGGGATGGTCATAGTCAGCATTTTTCTTCCTCTAAACATGGCAAGTCCCTCTCCTCAAGAAGGCACAAGTATAGTCATGCCAATGAACATCTAAATGATTCAAAGAAGGATTGAGAGAAAGTGCTGTGGTCAGTTGAGACCAAAATTTAGCTCTTTGGCATTAACTCAACTCGTCATGTTTAAAAGAAGAAAATTGCTGACTATGACCCTAAGAATATCATCCCTACAGTCAAGCATGAAGGTGAAAACATGCTTTAGTTCTGTTTTTCTGCTAGAGGTACAGGCCGACTTTGCTACATTGGCCAATAGATGGGGCCATGTATTGTAAAATGTTGGATGAAAACCTTCTTCCCTCAGCCAGAACAATGAAGATGGGTCGTGGATGGGTCTTCCAGCATGACAATGACCCAAAACATACCGCCAAGGAAACAAGGAAGTGGCTCAAGAAAAAGCACATTAAAGCCATAGAGTGGCCTAGCCATTCTCCAGACCTTAATCCTATAGAAAATTTATGGAGGGAGCTGAAACTTCCGATTGCCAAGAGACAGCCGAGAAACCTTAAGAATTTAGAGAAGATCTGTAAAGAAGAGTGGACCAAAGTTCTCCTGAGATGTGTGAAAACCTGGTCACCAACTACAAGAAACCTCTTACCTCTGTGCTTGCCAACAAGGGTTTCTCCGCCAGATGCTATGTCATGTTTTTCTTGGGGATCAAATACTTATTTTCCTCGCTGAACTGCAGCTCAATTTATAACATTTGTTTTATATGTTTTTTTCAGGATTTTTAGTAGATATTCTGTCTCTATCATTTAAAATACACCTTTGATAAAAATGATAGACCCTTCATTATTTTGTAAGTGGGCAAACTTAAAATACCTACCTAATACTATGAACCAAAAAAACAAATATAAAACTATAAAGTGCAATAATATTATGAAGTGTTCATTGTATACTACAGAGTGCAAACTGCATTACATCAGTGAATGTGATTGGAATGAGAATGAGCACACCAGCGCTAGCTGGTGTCTTGTTACCTAATTGGATAGATTGATAGCAGCACAGCCATTGTCTCATGCTGCTGTCAATCAAATCCAATAATGCGGTGGCGGGGCTGGGTCCTGTATTCTGTGTGAATGGACACAGATGCGGGACCCGGGCAGGTGTCCACCAAGGAGAGTGCTTCTCCAACATGGACACTTGATGCGGGGAGGAGCCACCAGCACCGCTGAGGGACCCCAGAACAGGAGGAATGGGGCCACTCAAAATGAACTGCACAGTGGCAGGTAAGTATGACATGTTTACAACCCCTTTAATCCATACAACAATCCATGAATCAGTATTCCAGCGCTAATACAAAATGTCCTTGTGTCTAAGCTACACACTCCTAAAGCCAGCAAAACTCAAATCACATTTTTGAAGCTCATCCTTGTGCTTTATAAATATGCAGCCATACTGACACTTTTTTTTATTAGACTCCTTTTTTTCCTTCTTCAGATATGGTGTCATACACTGTAAAATGATAACCATATATCCATAAGTACAATGGACAGGTTAACAACAGCAGACAAGGAATGATAGATGAGAATACAAAGATAAAGATCAGTAGGGCAAGAAAATTATGAGTCCAGGCAGTAAAGCAAAGATATGAAGTACGTATATTTGGTAATGACATTTGATCATTTCAAATGTTATCTGTCTAGAAGCTGAATTGTGAAACTACACAAAGATGATAGCTTAGTTAGGATAATTTTCTTTCTCCTTCCTCGAGATCCTGAAATTCCTCACCAGGACAGTGACCCTCATATTGAATACTATGGTTATTTCAGCAAAAGCAATCTGCCACTGATTGTGGATCCATTGCTTTGCGTGTGCAAGAAAAAAAAAAAAAAATATATATATATATATATATATATATATATATATTCCTGCAAAAATGTGTGCAATTATATTTTTTTTTTACAGAGATGATCCTAGCATTTATTTTGGTAGGAATGCATGTCCTGTTTTACCAACAGAAAGACCTATGGTTGAACATTGCACAAAAATAACCAGATACTGTAGATCTAAAATAATATTTTCCCCTATAATAAGTACCTTCGACTGTGGTAATTTACTAACAAATAGTCAGTTTTCTGTTTGTGTCTGCAGGTCTAACACCATTTATGGAGGCAGATGTGCTTATCTTGCATGGATTTTTTTAAGGAACTGTGGATAATCACTTTAGGAGGTTACCTGAAAGACTTAAGTGGAGGTTGTGGGAATACCTCTTATTTTAATACCTTTGTTTAGTACTGATTTCAGTGATGAGTAACTACATGGGTTTTTCTCACTTGAGTGGATGACATTTCAAAATGTTTTCCCTGTTAATGTAAGTTGCCAATCCATGGCTGCAAAGCAGATGTGATTGTGCTACAGTGCATCCGGAAAGTATTCACGGCGCTTTACTGTTTCCACAGTTTGTTATGTTACAGCCTTATTCCAAAATGGATTCAATTCATTATTTTCCTCAAAATTCTACAAACAATACCCCATAATGACAACGTGAAAGAAGAAATCTGCAAATTTATTAAAAATGCAAAACTAAAAAAATCACATGTACATAAGTATTCACAGGCTTTGCTCAATACTTTGTTGAAGCACCTTTGGCACCAATTAAAGCCTAAAGTATTTTTGAGTATGATGCTACAAGCTTGGCACACCTATTTTTGAGCAGTTTCTCCCATTCTTTGCAGGACCTCTCAAGCTCCATCAGGTGGAATGGGGGAGTGTTGGTGCACAGCCATTTTCAGATCTCTCCAGAGATGTTCAATGATGTTAAAGTCTAGGCTCTGGCTGGGCCGCTCAAGGACATTCACAGAGTTTTCCCATAGCCACTTTGTTATCTTGGCTGTGTGCTTAGGGTCATTGCCCTGTTGAAAGACGAACCTTCACCCCAGTCTGAGGTCCAGAGTGCTCTGGAGCAGGTTTTCATCAAGGATGTCTCTGCACTCATCTTTCCCTCAATCCTGACTAGTCTCCAAGTTCCTGCTGCTGAAAAAACATCCCTTCACTGTAAGGATGATATTGGCCAGGTAATGAGCTTTACCTGGTTTCCTCCAAACATGACGCTTGCCATTCAGGCCAAAAAGTTCAATCTTTGTTTCATCAGACCAGAGCATTTCATTTCTCATGGTCCTAGAGTCCTTCAGGTGCTTTTTGGCAAACTCCAGGCAGATTGTTATGTGCCTGTTACTGAGGAGTGGCTTCTGTCTGGCCACTCTACCATACAGGCTTAATTGGTGGAGTGCTGCAGAGATGGTTGTTCTTCTGGAAGGTTCTCCTCTCTCCACAGAGAAACACTGGAACTCTGTCAGAGTGACCACAAAGTTCTTGGTCACCTCCCTGATTAAAGCCCCTCTCCCCCTATCGCTCAGTTTGGGTGGACAGCCCGCTCTAGGAAGAGTCCTGGTGGTTCCAAACTTCTTCTATTTGCTCATTGGGAACTTCAATATTGCAGAATTTTTTCTGTACCCTTCCCCAGATCTGTACCTCGATATAATCCTGTCTCAGAGGTCTACAGACAATTCCTTGGACTTCATGGCTTGGTTTGTGCCCTGCAATGCACTGTTAACTGTGGGACCTTATATAGACAAGTGTGTGCCTTCCAAATCATGTCCAATCAACTACATTTACCACAAGGATGCTCAGTGGAAACAATATGCACCTGAGCTCAATTTTGAGTGTCATTGCAAAGGCTGTGAATATTTATGTACATCTGCAAACTGGGACAGGAATCGGATAGCATGGGTGTGAACACCCATGCTATCTGATTCTGCTGCAGACCAAAAATAGGGTCCTGTGCGAGTTTGATGTGAATTCAGCCATACTGTCTTTATGGCTGAAATCACATCGTACAGAGATCCCATGTGATTTGCAGTGCGGTGCGAATCACATCCGATCTCAGACATTGCACCCGTGGGAACCAGCCCTAAGGGCCATTCCGGGCATAGAATTAGCTTATTTCTTTGGTGGGCAGCACAGTCATTTGCTTTCAGCCATGACCAGCAACCTGTACAAATCATAGACAGGTACATCAGCTTTTTGCATGTAATTTTACAAAGAGCGGTTACATGCAGTTAGGAATAAATGAACGGCCCTGGACACAAACTGTCTGGTCTTAACGGCATTTAACCAATCACCTTCTAACCTATCATTGATCTGTACAGAGTGCTGGCTGCGGCTGATCATAATCACCTGTGATGCCTGCAACAGAAATAAGCTGATTCTTGGTAGTATATGGCCCTTATCTGCCATCTGAATGAGCCCCTAGGGTTAAGTCTTCCATTTACAGTGTATTCTGTATAACCTAATTTCCCCCTTCGTTTTACCATTCTTCCGCTTAGTCTGTGCCTTGGTTTTTGCTTATGCATTTTTATAAAAAGCAAGAGGAAAAATCCATTTAACCAATGTTGGATAATTACAAAGAGTGAAATTTTTTATGTTGCCCATTTTTGAAAGTGCTGAAGTGTGAAATTTGAAATCAAAGCAGAAACACCTAGTACTCGTATTTTTCTTTCATTCTTCTCTCCCTTCTCAAATCTTCATTATTTCACAGTCTTTTCGATGTAGCAATACTCTGTAGTAAATGAGTTCCATGGTTAGTGAGCTGATCAGAAAGAGGAATGCTCACACTGAGTGCTAACATGGAGACATAACTCAGTTTGTAGGCAGGAGAGTAACCAAGAAACGCAAATTCTTCTATTTTATTCTTTAATTAGTTTGAATTAGCTATGGGAATAGTGGCGTAAAATAACCCATCCAAGGGTGAAATGGAAAAAGGGATAGGGTGGCTCTCTTTGGTATATTAATATAACCAGGGAATTACAGATCTGTCTTGCTTCACTGTAGTACCTGTACACTTGAGTCTATAAGATTCAGAAATGAACTGCTGCCTTTCACAGAGGAGAGGAAGTAAAATGAGGCATTTGATCTTCCTATTTTGCCTGCAAGAAGGATTTTTTTAAATATAATTTTACAAGAAAATACAATATTCCTTTTGGTAATTATGCATCATAATATTCCAGCTTTGTTATGCCCTGTACAATGACTACCAAAGTTATCTGAATAACACAGATACCAACATTATCTGGAAACAGATTTTATTCTACTTTTGGTTATCATTCATTTGTTCATAAACTTACCGGATATAGTGATGGTTGATCCCTATTCCAAGTTATGTTTCCACTAATTCTCTATACGGTAATCCATGCAGAACTGGGCAGACTTTTTTTCTGGAAGGGTTGCGGTTCTGCAGTGCTCAAAATCAGTAATTAACCACTTCAGCCCAGGAAGAATTTACCCCCTTCCTGACCAGAGCACTTTTGACGATACGGCACTGTGTCGCTTTAACTGACAGTTGCACAGTCATGCGACGTTGCACCCAAACAAAATTGACGTCCTTTTTTTCCCACAAATAGAGCTTTCTTTTGAGGGGGATTGCCTCACTAGAGCATGACAAAAAACACTGCTTCCGATGACAGGGAGCAGATCTCTGTCATGTTGCTAGGCAGAAAAGCAAAATGCCTTGCCCATTCTGCCGCTCCGTGACACGTTCGAGGGCCCCCGTGGGCACGGTCACAGAGTATGCGGCAGGCACGCGCACACCCACAATGCCGCGATTTTAAGGGGATGTTCTTGCATGCCCATTTGCCCAGCTGTGCCATTGTGCCGACGTATATCATCGTGCACTGGTTGGCATTCATATCCACTTTGTAGAGCATGAGCACTTTAATTGGGATTTGGAACTTTTTATTGCTTCAACTTTGCAACAGAAGTCGCATTAGTTTTAAAATGTGAAATTTATTTAACATTTGTGGCACTTAGTACGGTATATTTGTTTTTATTATTAGTATAATTTTGCACTTGCAAGGTCTTATTCACTGCAGTTGTTAATTTATATGGTATCACTTATTCATACCAATAGTTAGTTTTCCCATGTTTAGAACAGTACCACAGCAAAATGACATTTCTAAAGGAAAAAAAGTCATTTAAAACTGATCGCAGCTGTAATGAATTGTTGGGTCTCGGCAATATAGATAAAACTCATTGAAAAAAACAGCATGGGTTCCCCCCAGTCCATTACCAGGCCCTTCAGGTATGGTATGGATATTAAGGGGAACCCTGTGCCAAAATTAAAAAAAAATGGTGTAGCCCCCCCCCCCCCAAAATCCATACCAAGGGTCTGGTATGGATTTTAAAGGGAACCCTGCACCTAAATAAACATAAATGGCGTAGAGATCCCCCCAAAACCCGTACCAGGCCCTTATCCGAGCACATAACCTGGCAGGCTGCAGGAAAAGAGGGGAACAAGAGAGTGCCCCCTCCTGAACCATACCAGGCCATATGCCCTCAACACGAGGAGGATACTTTGGGGTCGCCCCCAAAGCACCTTGTCCCCATGTTGATGGGGACAGGGGCTTCATCCCCACAACCCTTGCCTGGTGGTTGTGGGGGTCTGTGGGTGGGGGCTTACCTGAATCTGGAAGCCCCCTTTAACAAGGGGACCCCCAGATCCCGGCCTCCCTCCTATGTGAATTGGTAATGGGTACATTCTACCCCTACCATTTCACAAAAAAAGTGTCAAAAATAGTAAAAAAGACAAGAGACACTTTGGGACAATTAAAAAATAAAAATGTCTCGCGATGTAGATCCATCTCACGCCACCCAACGGGCCGAAAAAAGAGAAAAAAAAGCCACAACAGCTCTGTCTCCATGGAAGGCTCCTGCTGAGTGACGCTTCTTCTTAGTGACAGCTGTTATATAACTGAGGACAGGGCCACCCAGTGACGTAAACAGGTGACCCCCACCCCCCCTCTGACTCCACCTGACGCATAAACACCGCATAATGTTCGTTGTTCGCCGAACGTCCGAACAACCAAAGTTCAGCCCGAACTCAGGCTCGGGCCAAACCGTTTGCCCATTCCTAAATGTAAGGTACTTACTGTGTCTAAAATGTATCCCTTTTGATATCACTTATTGTAATCCACTGTGCCCTCAATATGAGCAACAGGGAGGTACCACAGAAAAGCTATGACTCCCTTAACCCCCGCTCTCCTCCTCTCGCCACTCATTTGCATATTTGACCAACCAGTCAGTGAATATTTCCTCTAAACTTTTGAATAAAAGTACCCACCCACTTATTGAAGAAGCACTTACCCAAGTTCCGCAGCATCCCTGTTGTATTTGATAGTCTTACATTTTCAAAGTTTCTTCTGAAGTCATTCTTTCATTCGTCAGCAGCTGTGACTCATTTATTTATACTGCAGTTTATCAGCAGGTCTTCCTGGAACTGATAAAATAAGTGATAAACCCATAAGTGATAAAAAAAAAAAATAACTGCAAGAATACATTCTCATAAGGAATACATTATTATCGTTATCATGGGAAACGTATCCCTCCTCCCACTCAGCATGATGTTGTTGAAATTGCCACCCATATTCCGCAGCCATTCAGGCTATATGTGAGTTCGAATTTGGGAAGATCACGGCCAATGAAAGGTTTACAGCCCACAATAGAGTGCAAAACAGGTGGAAATAATAAGGAATGATTCAGAAAAATACAATTGCCAGTGATTTTCATTTGCAGTTCTAGTTTAAATAGAATAAAAAACAAAAGGCCATTATAACAAGATACTGACATTTCATAACCTTGATGGCTTCCTTCCTCAAAGTACAACATTACCATAGCGGTAAACATCAACATCTTGTTATGACAGACATTTGTTATTTTATTTATACTTGTTATACTATAAATTGATATTTGCTGCTTATTGAGGTGTGCTAGGCTAGCTGCTTTCCTTACATACATTGCACTTCCCTGCCATCTTTGTAGACACACAGCACCCTTGACAAATGGTACCAATATGAAACGGTTACCTCAGTGAACCTGAGGTCATTGCTGAGAGGGTGCCTACAATTTTACCTCAAAGCAGCGAGACACTTACATGCGCAGCAATATGAAAATTATGGTAAGATTTGTCTGCTGTTGCCATGGTTTGCGAGAAAAAAAAATTGTGTTTAATTTTTGGCAGTGGTAGAAAGTTATAGTTGGTTTGCATTAATCAGTTAATACTTAATCAACTTGACTGAAACTGGCTTATTGCAGGTATATAAAGTATATACATTTTAAACTAAGCTGAGGATTTTATTTTTCATTTTGGGTACTAATCTTTAACATATTAGGACTGATTATCTATGGCCGTCTAGATAGCAGGCTAATTTGAGTGTGACTTTTTAAAACCGATTTGTTATTTTATTTATCCTGTTGTACCAATATCATTCACTAGGAATTAGTGGTAACCCTGTTTAAGCAAGGTTGGGGTTCTTGAGGCCAATTCCAAAAGAGCCATATCTTGAACAATGTTCTTTAATAACGGAATTGCTTTAAATTACACCTAAGGTGAGCCTGTGGCCAGGCTAGGGAAAGCCAACTAACTACATTTGCATTCTAAGCATTATATTACCTTTAAAACATATTTGCTTACTCTATGGATTCATTTTATGGGAAGCTTGTATTCCAGTTGCTCTCTCAGACTGTCATTCCCCCTCCTGTCTGTAACACTGCATTCTTTTCATCTCACCACTCCAATCATTTATGGTCTCCCCAACAGTGTATGTTATGTAAACAGAGGCTGTAGCAGCATAGTGTGATTAGCATACATGGTTGCCATGATGAGGCAAACCGGGTTCTCCCTGAGCAGTCTAACATGGAAGAAGCTCATGGTGCAGTTGCAATTGAATTCAAAATTCAGAGAAGAAAATTTAAGAGATTGCATTATTATTCTGAAGTGTGCACAGTCATAATATTGGCCAAGCTATTTGTATTGTCACAGTCTAGGCATTGCTTTGCTTGAACTAAAGGAAAAGATTGAAGGCATGCCTAAGTGGTCACATACTAGTGCCTCCTCCACACATCAATACATGGGCATATCAATCTTCTTCCTCTTTTCATCACTGTGGAGCTGGTTTCCTGTGTGCCGAACATTTTCTTATGTGTTATACTAACATCACTCCTTTTGTATCTCCACTATTGTGTTGTATCTACTGTCTCCTCTTTCATCTATCGTAGTTATATAAACATATACAGTGTATGTGCACATGCTGTATATAGAAAGTATAATATAGAAAGAATGTATTATGTTAGATATTCCATAGGTACAGAACCAGAAAACAGAATTGCAGTTTAATGCAAACACATATTCCTACCTATCCATGCTTTACCCCAACTTTTTAGGTTATGGAGAGACCAGAATACATGGAACACGGGCTGACTGACCATTCGGGCAATTCAGGCAGTGCCTGAGGGCCCGGGCCACTAGGTGGCCCCATGAGAGTCTTGTGGCAGGAATAGAGCAAGAAGTGATTTTTCTTTGCCAGCTATAGCCCTCCATAGAGTGGGCTGGCAAGCGGCTCTGCTCCACTCAGTGTGGCCGAGCAATGTGCAGGGAGGAGGGAGTGAGGCAAACAGCAGGGAGAAGACCAAGCCTGCTATACAGCTCTGTGGTGCCCTGGCATCTCCACCTCCATCAAGCAGTTCACATGATACAGTGGAGGGGCTGGGGCATCTGACTTGGGCATGCATCGGCTTGAGTATACATTACACAAGCACGTTAGCTGCCTATCAAAAGTTTTGTGTGTTTGAGAAGGGGGTGGGTACAGAGATGTGTTAGGGGTGCAGAGGTGTACAGGAAGTGGGATGCACACTGCAAAGATATATATGTGGGTACAGATGGGTGTTGTGTGTTTGTTGCAGAGATGTGTGATGGAGTGCATGGATGTTCCGGGGTCACAGAGTCATGCAGCTGCTTGGTGTTACAAAGGCTTGCTGAGGTGTGCTGGGGGATATAAAGAATGCTGGGAGATGCAAAGGTGTGCTGGGGGTACAGAGGTGGGGGGGAGAGATGTGCAGAAGAGTACATGTGCTGAGGGGTATTAAGGGTATGGAGGCATACTGAAGGGCACAGAGGATTCTAGGGGTGGAGAGATGTACAAGGGGCTTTGATGTTAAAAAAACATATAGCGAGATATATGGTGCAGCTTAGTGTATCAGGAATACTCATAGAAAAGACGTTGGCCTTTATGGCGCGGAGGAGGGGGCACCGTAATGAGAGAGGCTCTCCATTATGGAGCAGTTGAGAGACTTACTTGGATAACGCAGATGTATCGGAGGACCCTCTTCCTTTGCGCTGTAGGTCAATGTACCAGCTGTGCTATGTTGTATATCTCACCTTTTACTACACTGGTTTATTTCTATTTTATCTGTCTACTGTAACATTTAAATGTTGTGTTCCATGTCTCTCTGCCCTTTTAATAAAGAACTAAAATTTGAAAAAAAAAACATATATGGGAAAGATAAAAACGCTTAACTTTAAGAGAGCAAATTTTCCAAGGATGAGGGCTGCTCTCCAGGACTGAGAGGGAATATTGATATTGATAAACACAGAACAGAAATGGGAATTCTTCAAAAAGACTGTATGTAAACTCACTGCAAAGTATATTCCCATGGGCAATAAGTTTAAAAGGCTAAAAATAAAACCTATGTGGCTCACGGCCAAAGTTAAAAAGCTATAAATAATAAGAAAAGAGCTTTTAAAAAAAGGAACACTATCATCATTTATATGTTACAAAGAATAGAACAGAATATGTAAAAAGGAAATTAAGGATGCAAGAATTCAAAACGAATGACAGATTGCAAAAGATAATAGGGCAAACCCCAAAAAATTCTTGAAATATAATAATGCCCTGTACACATGGTCGGACTTTCCGATGGAAATTGTACGATCGGACTGTGATGTCGGAAATTCCGATTGTGTGTGGGCTCCATTGGACTTTTTCCGTCGGAATTTCCAACACACAAAGTTTGAGATCTGGATCTAAAATTTTCCGACAACACAATCCGATCGTTTCAATTCTAATCGTGTGTATAAAATTCCGACGCACAAAGTGCCATGCATGCTCAGAATAATTTACGAGATGAAAGCTATTGGATACTGGGCCCTTTATAGTCCCGTTGTATGTGGTTTACGTCACCTCATCCTGAACGATTGGATTTTATGCAACCGTATGTATGCAAGACAAGTTTGGGCCACAATTCATCGGAAAAATTCATACGGATTTTATCATCAGAATGTCCGACCGTATGTACAGGGCATAATAGTTAAAAGGTCAGGTCTGAGCATATAGGCCCTTTACAAAATAATCCAGATTGGGAGAATGGGGACAAAGTGAAGGCAAATTTATTAAATGCTTTCTTCAGTTCTGTGTATAAAAAAGGAGCACGGGGAGATCAAGCCCTTAATAGGGGTGGTATTGACAAATAATCCACTATGGCTCAAAAGTGATGTTTAAATATTTAGACAGAATAAAGGTGGATAAAGCACCTGAACCAGATGGCACCCACCCATGGATCCTAAAAGAATTGAGTTTGATCATTTCAAAGCCAATGTATCTATTTTTTAGGGACTCATTAATGACTGGAATAGTTTCACTGGATTGGCATAGGGCCAATGTGGTGCCTATATTTAAAAAAGGGAAAAAAGTCTTTACCAAGTAACTATAGACCTGTTAGTGTAACGTCTATAGTTGGGAAGATACTGCAGAGTTTATTAAAAGACCACATAGATGTGTTCTTGCTGTGAAAAAATATTTTAAGCAACAGACAGCATGGATTCATGAAAGACAGATGTTGTCAAACAAATCTGATAAATTTTTATGAATAGGTGAGTAAAACCTTGGCTGTGGACGTGGTATACTTGGATTTTGCAAAAGCTTTCCATACAGTTCCCCACACAAAGCTAATGTGTAACGTAAAGTCTACAGGCTTGCAAATATCAGTTTTTAAATGGATAGAAAACTGGCTAAAAGACATAATTCTTAGAGTAGTGGTTAATGATTCATACTCTGAATGGTCTAAGATTATCAGTGCTGTACCCCAAGGTTCAGTGTTGGGACCTTTACTTTTTAATACTTTTATGAATGATATAGGGTCTGGTATTAAAAGTACCATTTCAGTCTTTGCAGATGACAGTGGAATAATATCCTTAAGCCCCATACATCCTGTAAAGCCCCATACACACTATCAGATTTTCTGCTGATTTTTTCCTTCAGATTTACCAAAACCATGTAGTGAAAGGCCCTGCCTGATTGCATACAAATTGAAACTCCTAAGGTTTGACCTCATATTACATGTTTTTGTAAATCTGAAGAAAAAAATCAGCAGAAAATTTGATAGTGTGTATGGAGCTTTACAGGATGTCTCCAACTTACAAGCCAACCTCAATCCACTGTTTAATTGGGCGACTATATGGCCGATGAGGCTTAATGTAGATAAATGTAAAGCTATGTACTTGGGAGAAGGATCTGGGGTTTTGTTATATCATAAGCTCAATAATAGCATGCAATGCCAAGCTGTGGTTTACAAAGCGAGCAAGTCTTTCCTTGTATTAAGAGAGGTATGGACTTCAAAGCGGGAGATATCATTTTGCCCCTGTACAAATCATTAGTAAGACCTCATCTGGAATATGCTGTTCAATTTTGGGCACCAGTTCACAAAAAAAATATCTGGGAACTGGAAAAAGTGCAGAGAAGGGCAACAAAACTGATAAGAGGCATGGAGGAACTCAGCTATGAGGATAGATTAGAACAGATCCATATAGTGAACTTGGTGGTGTTATTCACTTTACGGTCAACACAGAAGACAAGGGGGCACTCTTTACTCCTACAGGAAAAGAGATTTCATCTCCAAATACAGAAAGGTTTCCTCACAGTAAGAGCTGTGAAAATGTGGAATAGACTCACTGCAGAGGTGGTTCTGGTCAGTTCAGTAGATTGCTTTAAGAAAGGCCTGGATTATTTCCTAAATGTACATAATATAATTGGGTACTGACATTTATAGGTAAAGTTGATCCAGGGTAATTCTGATTGCCTCTTAGGGATCAGAAAGGAATTTTTTTCCCTGCTGTAGCAAAAGGTTTTTCGCCTTCCTCTGGATCAGCTGTGGGTATAGGATTGTGTATATGGGATTGTATGATTTTGTTTTTTATTTATTTATTTTTATGGTCGGACTAGATGGACTTGTGTCTTTTTTCAACCCAACTAACTATGTAACTATGTATGCTGGGGGGATGCATAGGCCTGCTAGGGGTAACAAAGGCTTGCTGGGGAGTACGAAGGAATGCTAGGGGCGCAGAGGTGTGTGGGAGGCTGCAGAAGTGTTCTGGGGTACTTGAGGATACAGAGTATTCTGAGAGGAGCAGAGAACCATGGGAGATATAGAGATGTGCTAGGGGTTGCAGAGGTGTGCAAGGGGGTACTCGGAATTTTTGGAAGGTATGGAGATGTGCTTGGGGCACAAAGGCATGCTAAGGGGTTTGGGTGCATTCTGGGGGTGCAAAAGTGTGCAAAGGAGTACAGAAGTGTGCTGGGGTGTATGAAGGAGTGCTGGGGAAGCAGAGGTATGTGGGAAGCTGCAGAGGTGTGCTGAGGTACTTGGAGATACAGAGTATTATGTGGGGTGCAGAGGTGTGTGGGGATGTAGATGTGTGCTGGGTGGGTGCACAGGTGTGCAAGGGGTACAGTGGTGTCCTGTGGGTACTGGGAATTTTTGGAGGGTATGGAGATGTTCTGGGGGCACAGAGGCATGCTAATGGGTTTGGATGCATTCTGGGGGTGCAAAAATGTGCAAAGGGGTACAGAAGTGTGCATATGTATGCTGGGAGGGGGGTGCAGAGGCCTGCTAGGAGTAACAAGGTTTGCTGGAGAGTACAAAGGAATGCTGGGGGTCCAGAGGTGTGTGGGGGGGGGATATAGACCAGAGGATAGGATCCATCCATGCATTGCATGCCGGGAGCGGCCAATATTGCTGCACCCATAGACCATCTGTGATAAGAGGTGGCGGAACGTCTGGGGTGGGATGGAGCTACAGAGCCCGGTACTGGCGGGACTTCCCTGGGAGGAGGAGGACACCAAGCTCAGTGACTTGAACCTACCATCTGCCTTAATGAAGAAGAGACACATAGAGAAGATTGAGGGCTGAAAGTCCCTGACCAAGAGCTGGAGGAGGAAGGATTGGGTAAGAGAGACAATAGGGACACCACCAGTGGGAGGGGATACTTGGGGGGGGGGGGCTGTGGATTTGTGAGAAAAACTGGGGGTAGGGGTTCCAGGGATATCTGAACACCTGCAATGTGGGCAGTGCAATATGTAGGTGGGGCTTTGTGTGGGCGTGACTTGAGGTAGGACGGGGACACAGGGGGCCCCCGTGAGTTGTCAGTCCTCCCCTGCATGGAACATATTTGCATACAATCATTCAGCAAGTTGTCTGGAATAATCTGATGATGCTTAAACAAAGAAAACAGCTGGAGATGTGTGAGCTATAGAAATAGCATAACTCTTTATGTAAGTGGTATTAAGTTTGATTCCTAATATACTGAGCTGGCTTTTTGATGTTGCACAGCCTCTATGCTTATTATGGTTTGCACTTGAATGGCAGCCACTACTAGAAAGTGAATGGGATGAGATTATGATGGGTGATAAGAATATCCCTCTCTACAAATAAACCTTGACAATCTCCGCTCATTATAGAAAACCTTTTACTATCAGCATGCATTCGATCCTCCCCCCAAGCTGCAGTCCCAGCTGTTGGACTGGAGTTATAAATTAATTACTCATATCTACCATTGATAATTTTTTTTACGACATGCCATTATTAATTGGTCTCTTTCATCCTGTTGTGTTTCCTGCATTACAGCAGTAGACTTGTATTACACGTGTTAGTGCATTGCAGTGCCAATCATTTTCATTCTTGTGGCACAATTTTATTTATTTTTTAAACATTTTAGTTTGTTAAAATAATGGGTTTTTACCCATCTTGATTGGCCAATGTGGGATGACATAAGTCATGGCTCCTGGTCATGGGCAGCAGTCAGTCATCCTGGCACACAGGGACCTTGCCGGTGATGGAAACTAAGCTGTGCATGTGCAAGATTGCAAGCAGGTAGTAAGGTTTATTGCAGAAGAGACATTAGATGAGAAATACTCTGCCTGCTCACAAACCTAGTCATTTTGCCTTTTTGTTCCACTTTAAGTAAAATTTGTGTCTTCTGATAAATGCATAATTCTGGCAAGCAAAGAATGAGCTCAGGGGTAGATGTAGATTAATGTTCCCTAAGCATGGTACATCAAGAAAAGGAACATTAATCTACAGATCGTTGGCACAAAGCAGGTAAAAAATACAGCTTGGTGACCTGCCTGTCTGCAGCCTGTGACTGGAGCTGGACAGGAGCAGCAGCACGCTGTTGAGATCATTCTTTCCTTCTGAAGCATGTTCAAAATTTTGAGTGATAGTTCTGTACAAGGCGGTAGTGAAGAGTGCTCCCTCCCCGACTGAAAGTCATCCTGTGTGTTTTTGGCAGTTTACCTATGCTTAAGAAATCTGTATAGAACAATTGTAGATTTAACATGCCATCTGAAAATAAAAGTTTCAACTTTTTGGGTGCTCCTTGCAGCAGACCTTTCTGCCTATTGGCAATCAGTTTCTTCCCAGACACCTACTAATTTTACTGGATTCTTGATCAACTCAGATTAGTTATACCTTTTTTATTTTTTATTTTTTTTAAGCAGCATTTATTTTCAGCTTTTGTATAGTTAAATAGGTAACAATAAATATACAAGCATTACAGCACAACAGCAACAGCATAAAAAAACAGAGTGCTGAAGGGTATGAAATGATCGATTCATAAAGAGTAGGCATAGAGCTAATATGCAGATTACATGTAAAACAATATTGAAACATTAGAGGGGATCAGAATGCATATCTTACATGCCCGGTGTATCTGCCTGGCTTCAGAAGGTTAATCTTGGCCATCCCCAACCTCATACCAGTGACTCCAAATTAGATCGTATTTTTTTTGGAGCCCCTCTGTTCATATTAGATTTGTTTCAACGCTATCAGCTTATTAAGATTATTTAAGGGTAAATATATATTTTTTCTCAAACGGCAATTAGAAACATGCAATAGGCAAACAGTGTTAGATTTACTAAAACTGGCGCACTCCAAATCTAGTGCAGCTGTGCATGGTGGCCAATCAGCTTCTAACTTCAGCTTGTTCAATTGAGCTTTGACAAAACAAGCCTGGAAGCTGATTGGTTTCTATGCAGAGTTGCACCAGATTTTGCACTATCCAGGTATAGTAAATAACCCCCACAATGACAAGGCACAATCAGCCTGGGATCAAAATACAAACTTTTTAATATAATTTTAAATGTTATTGAGACAATACTGGCCAGCCAGCCTGCCATCCACTAGACAACCTATTTTGTACTTTAAATATAGGGGTTGATTTACCAAAACTGGAGAATGAAAAATCTGGTGCAGCTGTGCATGGTAGCCAATCAGCCTCTAACTTCAGCTTGTTCTAATAAGCTTTGACAACAAAAAAAAAAACTGGAAGTTGATTGGTTTCTATGAAGAAATTTGCACCAGATTTTGCACTCTCCAGTTTTGGTAAATCAACCCATGCCATTGGTGACTATACTTACTTCTTGATACAAATCGATGTGATTTCTCCTATGTCTTAGTTCTTTGAAATTGTTATTTATTTATTTAGAAATGTCATATGTCTGTTCTTTCGTTCTTCACCTTGGCTTTCACAGTTTTGGTCTTGTACACAGATGTTTATATGTTGATGGTCTTCCAGTGAAAAATTTCCCATGTTGTCTCACGTCCTAAGAACTGCAGGTGTCACATACAGCTGCTCAATATAATGACATCAGCATAGGCGTATTAAGCTGAACGCAATCTTTTGCAGTTGTATGCAGTACCTGCGAGTTCCAAAGCAGAGCAATGACCCAGAAAATTTTAAATTTTACACTAGAAGACCATCAGCATGTAAACGTCTGTGTGCATGAGGCCTGAAACATGAGGAATTTCAATGACGAGTATGTTTTCTCCTCAGTATTTTTTCACATTTAGAGCATCCTTTAAAAAAGTAACCAGTCAAAATGTCAAAACAAACAGTCAGATTTTTCTCCTCCACATTTATTAACAACCTTCCCAAGCACAGGAACATCCAAGTGTTTTACCTCAAGCAGCTGGAGCCCTTTGCTTTGTGAGTTCACAGCTGCTCCAAAGAAATGAGCCATCGATACATAAAAAGGCTCACTTCCCTTTATACAGATGGTATGAAAATGAACAAAAAACGAATTAAAAAAAACAAACTGATCAATCCATACTCTGCAACAGGAAAAAAAAGAACCTGCCGGCCTATAAGTTAGCCCGGATTTTGTCTTTGTATGTATTTTTTTCTTTTAAACTTTTTGTGCTTAAACGATTATTCAACTGAGTAGCCTATTTTTCTAAATAACAATCATAGTTACATAATTAGTAAGGTTGAATAAAGACACCAGTCCATCCAGTTCAACCTGAGTGAGTACACCCTCACATCAGTCCCTACCCTCACATTCATATACTAGGGCCAATTTTTGACAGAAGCCAATTAACCTACCAGCATGTCTTTGGGTGGGAGGAAACTGGAGGAAATCCACGCAGGCACAGGGAGAACATGCAAACTCCAGGCAGGTAGTGTGGTGGTCGGGATTCAAACCAGCGACCCTTTTTACTGCTGGGTGAGAGTGCTACCCACTACACCACTGTGCCGCCTTATCATGTGAACATAAATGTTATAGGCTATAGGAAAGTGCACTAATTTGGATGAGGACAGCAAATGTTGCCTAACACACTGAACTTTGATCCATATTGCAATGGTGTGCAGTAAACTGGTCAGAATTCTGGCCAAATTAGCCTGCACCAGCTTCAGGAAATCTGTCATCGGAGCTGCTATAGGCACTTTGAAGTATTTTATAAAAAATGCCAGTAGATTTCTAGAACATAGAGACAAAGTTTCAACTTTAAAACAAATTGTTAAGATGTACGAAAAATTCTGTTTGCCTTTGGCTGAGGAAATAGGTGCTGAACTTCACCCATTGTTTCTGTTGGATTTATAGCTTGCTTGAACGGTGCCCATTGATTAACCTCCCTGGCGGTATGATTATTTCAGATTTTAGGTGCTGAAAGTGGTACAGTTATTTTGCATGGAAATTTGGCGTTTTATATTGTAGGCCTGCAATTTTTAGGAATAACTCTCTTAAATCTGTTCAAACAAGAGTCTAGTAGACATCCTGGGTATGATAAAGTTTATAATATAATAAATAATGATAATAAATAATAATAAAAATTATTCAATAATGTAATCAAATCCAAAAACACTGAAATTTGCTCATTTGAAGAATTGTCGCTGCCATTAGATTTAGTGTTTGATGACAAATTTCCCCACAAATCGCTATCGCTCAATTCTGCAAGTGATTCTAATTTATTATCACTGTTTTCTAGTTG
Organism: Lithobates pipiens; assembly: GCF_037356315.1. Taxonomy (NCBI): domain Eukaryota; kingdom Metazoa; phylum Chordata; class Amphibia; order Anura; family Ranidae; genus Lithobates; species Lithobates pipiens. Next base: position 233,758,886 of record NW_027507748.1, read on the forward strand.
GTCTAAAATCACTTTTGACATAAAGGGACACTTTTTGGTTGCTATGGACAATCTCCAAATTCCAGGCAGAAAAAAACTGTATTTATAATATAAAACTACATGCAGGGCACTGGACAGACCACTAGGGACAAAGGGGATGTGTATTTTTTTTTATACAGTACTGTAATCTGTAAGACTACAGTACTGTATGTGTTTTGTGTATTTTACTTTTTTGAATTTGGCACCGATTTCCACTCCCGTGCGTCGTAACATCGCAGGGAACGGAGCTCGGCGGCACTCGGCACTGTGTGAATCGAGCGGAGGACAGCTCGATCACACAGCGCGGAGGACATCGCTGGATCCAGGGGACAAGGTAAGTAACCTCTCCCTGTATCCAACGATGCGATCCCGAGTCTGGCTCGGGGTTACCGCTCGTGGTACTGAAATTGCAGCCCGAGCCAGCCTCGAGATTACCGCTAGGGAGGTTAAAGTTTTTTTTAATAAAATGGTTCAGACTAAGTTTTTTGGATTGGTAACAATTTAAGAGGCTGTATAGGTGCACAAACAGGGGAAGACTGACAACTTTTGGCCCAGGGGGCAAGTACAACCCAGAAAACCATGGTGCAGTTACTCAGCCCCTCTTCCACACTCCCTCTTTGCTGCCTCCTCCCAACCTTCATCCCAGGCAGAAGCTTTGCTCCAGGTACTCTCTGCTCACTTGGCTAGTTGGGCTGGACAGCTCCTGCTGCATCTATTCCCAAATTGGCTATTGGGGGATGGCCAGGGGCTGGCCGGGGGAGGACAGCTTCCGGTGGGTCACAGAGCCAGCCTCTGCTTGGACATGGCATACACCATCCATGCTGTTCTCATCCTCGGCAGAAACTTTTCACTCCTCACTAGGAAACCTTTAGGCATGTCTGCAGTGGAAGCCATGCCACATTTTTATGGGGCATCAAAGCAGCCTGGGGGGGGGGGGGGGGGCAATTGCTCCACTGTCACCTGGCCCAGTCTGCCCCTGTGCACAAATGAGTACAAATTATGTGTAAAGAAGGCTCTTTTTAGAACTTTTGTGGTGTTAAAGGGTATGTGTATATCTCCCAATCATCCTGCCTAATCATCATCTGCTGGAATTTTATTTAGGCAAGATGGATAATCTCTTTACACCGCAACTGTGTTAGTGTATGTGCACAGTATTCTATGGTGTACCCCCCATTCCTCCAAACAACCCTTAGGTTCAAGATGGGTGCATTGTTTCTCTAACGAGTTTATGCTACCCAGAAACCTTGTCAGATTTTCCACAGCTCGATTGTACAGAAGATGACAATTTTATTTGATTTCCTATAGACAAATCATTGCTGCAGTAAGACATTGAATGAAACTACTATGGGCAAGATGTGCGCAGCATATTGTATTACCTTTCTATTTTTTATTACAATGTTTTGTACTCTACTAGCCCTTGGGCTGCATAAATTAGTTGTCTGGGTCTTTAAAAAAGCCACATGTAATTAAGGATAGCTTTCCTTTTAAATACATTGGCTCAATAAATGGCACCAAGCGATTTTGCAAATAAAACATATTATCTCTACAAACAAGAAATAAGAACAGTAAAGGCATTTTCCAGAATAAAAAAAAAATAGACACTTTCTACACTCAATGCACATAGTGGAGCTCACAAGCTGGTAGAATCATGCAGCCTTTCCATATGTTTAGGTAATCTGTTCATATATTTCCCATCCTGTGTAATTTCAAGCATCCAGTTGTGGAAAGTACATTGCACATCTAGAGGAATGTCTGATACCATCAAAAGCCAATTGATATCTTAATTGGTAGTCATTACTATTTACAAGATGTATAAAAATCTTATTGTGTAATAGCGTATTTTTCATGCTCATGCTGGGTTTGCGTCTGACTATAAAATTTACACACTAAAGCTTCAAACCAAAAGCAGAGCAGATACAAATGGTAAAGTGTTCCAAAATATTTTTTTGTCACCAAATTGGTTAAGAAATGTTAAAAGACTAAACACAGGGCCCTTCTTTATTCAAATAATGATATATTATCATTGCTATCAAAAACCCACAAGGTTGCTGATAACAGTGGGAATTCTAGAGATCTACAAAAATGGACTTTACAGGGACCACTAACATTTTAAAACGTATACGTTTATTCAGAATGGTTTTAAACAATATAAGAAATTAATCAAATAATTCACCCTATACCACCACATACAAGACTCTATGGTATGCAGTGATGGCGAACCTTGGCACCCCAGATGTTTTGTAAATACATTTCCCATGCTGTTCATCCAAAACTGCAGAGATCATGAGCATCATGGGAAATGTAGTTACAAAACATTTGGGGTTGAATATGCTTTACATGTTTTGCGAAAGGTATAACTTCTTCATAAGCTTGGGTACATAATATCTGAACAAAATAGAAAGCACATAATTACAAACGCACATGTACATGTCAATTTTAAAATCAATATAATGATCAGCAATAATTGCCCTTACAAAATATTTACATGTGTGAGCACACATCGAGGTGGGACGGATGTACACCAGACAGTCCTATATGGATCCCAAAGTGACTATGGGGACCAAGGGATAAGGTGAGGAAAAGAAGGGGGATACAAGCAAGTCCATGAATAATGACACGGAGATGGGGGGGGGGGCCCTATATCATCCATAATAATAATAACCGCTGGTGTATGTATATATACCTGTGATATTAGAAGTTGATATGTAGATAAGGGAAAATATGCAAGCTTGGCAGAAAAAAGTACATTTTTGTAGATCTCTAGAATTCCCATGAATTAGAAAGCACTTTAATAGCACCCACTGCTGCCACTGAGTGTTGGTGCAATACACTTGTATCCTTGTTGATAACAATGATCCCCAATAATTACAATTTTGGGAATTATTCTTGTATACTATTGCTGGAATTATGGGAAATTATATCCTTGGTGGACCTCATTGAGAACTGTACAATAAACAAATGATTTGCTATGAAATGTGTTGGGGTTGTTAGACATTGCATTCATAGATGTGCACAGGGGATTTGCCAGGTGTGCCCGGGCATACCCTAATCACTATGTGCAGTGCTGATCCCCACTACTGCCCAGGCTTCCCCCATGTTGACCCCCCCCCCCCCGAGTGCTGCTGGCTTTCCGATCTCTCATCTCCCCTCAGCTGCTGCATGGGTTATCTTTAATGGAGAATGGGGGAAGGGGCTAATAAATATGTAATTTACTAGTGCCTTTTCTTTTCTAAATGAACACAGTCAATCACTGTGTTCATGCATAACTGAAGCATATTAAACTGTGTTTTATATGCTTCAGTTTGTGAATGAACAGGAAGCCACTCAGCACAGGGCATTTCCCATTCATTCACTGTTCCATGCAGCTAAGGCGTGTGTTTGAGCTTTGGGGCGCACACCTTAATGCAGTAGGCTGCTCACAACTATTTTCCCATTGTACCCGATGGTGGTTTATATATCACATTCCTTGTATTTGAGAGCTTTAATTTTGGGTGCTCTGATACTTGGTGCATTTGAACTGTGTGATATTAAAAAAACCTGCAGTCAAAACATCTTGTATCAACAAGTGATATGTTTTGGATTACTAGGCCACATGATCAGCTCCAAGAATTGATCATTTCATGGGGCAGATGATGTGATTTTCACTAAGGCTGTGTTCACACTGGAGAACACAGCAGCTCACAGCAGGAGTCCCATGCGTCTCCCTTCACTGTTTCAGGTCCAATTTCAGCCAGAATTTTTGGCTGTATTCAGACCTGAGCTGGACCAGACAATGTGCAGGACTCATGTGCAATTCACACTGGAGCTGTTGCGGAGATATGTGAACCAGCTCCATAGAATAGTGTGAACCCAGCCTAATATATTGCTGGTTAGCTCCTAGTGTTCAAGACTTCCTCACATCTTTATTATCTTATTTCTTATTATACTATTTTCTTATTTCACATTATTGGCACATGCTACCTTCTACCAATAGGCACCAAACATCAGTCTCCAAGGAGGAAATAACAAATGTCCAATTTTCTATGGAAATATTTGCTTTAACCTTTGTGGATATAGAGGTCTCTCCGTAGGGAAAATCCAAACGTGTCTGTGGACTGTTCTATTTACCTAGCAAATTTAAAATGATTAAAACATAGAAGTTTACCATATTTATGACTTTCAATATTACATGCATTGGATTTTTGAACTACAATAATGTTCAGGGGTTTAGAAGCACAACCTTTTATAAGATTAGGAATATTGTGTTCTACTGATTTTGATTATTTTGTTTTATCAATGTAATACCCTTGTGGGTTGCTGGTAGCAGATAGAGTGTATGCTTATTTAAATATATGCAGGGCACTGTGTTTAGGCTTTTAAAAATGCAACCCATTATGTAGGAAATAAGAATGTTTTAAAACACTTTAATATTTGTATGCAGCCAGTTATTTTTTGCATGGACCAGAAGTTTCTGATCTCCACTGATGACGTTGAATGCATTGCAGTATAGTGGACTTAAAGATCTGTTTTCCATCCGTAAAGGAAGTGGTAGTGAAAGAGTGCATTTTTCACTTTCACCACCCAATTATGTACTGGAATTTCTCTTTTACACGATTGGATGATTGAAATAGAGCAAATTATCTCCATTAAATCAAACTGGTAGGAAGCTGATGCCTTCCTTGTTTAATTAAATATGCTAAAAAAAATCGACTGTGTTTTTAAAGTACAGTTTTAAGGTAGTGCCATGGCAACATGTAGATAGTGAAGTAGACTATAGCAACCAAACAGACTGGGTTCCTGCTTTATCTGCTGAATACAATCAGAAAGAGGGCTAGTTGTTATGGTCCACTACATTTTACTGCATATAAGTGAATTTGTACTCAAAGCAGTCATGCCCAATTCATTCCCCCTTTTTTACACAATGGTCCTGAAATCTCTTGTATTAGTTGACCAAATACAGGTATATGTTGACACCTGTGTTTAATCTAAAGCGGTCACCATGCTTTGCTACGCATAAATATCTACAGTAACTTTGGCTCAATTTCCTTAATAGATACAGTAAATAAACACTTCTGAATCCTTTGTTTAGTTGGGTTTTCATTAGCTAGTTTTAGGACTTTCAAGAAAAATAGAACACCGTTAGAGCATATTTATGCAGAAATATGAGCAATTCAAAGACTCAGAGTTTATGCCACCAAAGAGCATTGATGTGGCATATAACATAGCATATTGAGAGCAGGGTCAGGACTATATAAGATGCAATGGGCTTGATTTACTAAAACCGTAGAGTGCAAAATCTGGTGCAGCTTTGTATGGTAACCAATCACCTTCTAACCTCAGCTTGTTAAATTAAGATTTTATGAAAAACCTGAAGGCTCACAGGTTTTTCTATACAGTAGATTTTGCATTCTCCAGTTTTAGTAAATCAACTATAGTGTACAGATAGCAGCAGTTAGGAGGAATTATGTAATTAAGTGTATGCTGCTAGTCAGTTAAAGGTAAAACAAAAATAAAAAAATATGTTCCTGCACTGGTGTCCATGAGAGGAAGAATACACCAAATAAGGTGGTCAGTAGAAGGAAGAATGGCACCAGTGGGTATCAGAAATGTTCTGGCATTCAAAGGGACTACTGGACATGTGGGGCCCACATTCAAGGATTTCTATGATTATTTAAGTGACCACCACTGCAATAGAGTGTGCCTCTTTGCTATAGTAGATACATGCAGAAAACCTAAAAATCTCAGATGTACTGGAAACCTACTTATCTACCATTCATAAACTGTAAAATGTCAACGAGATCAAATAAAATGAAAATACTTTGTCTCACTTGTTAGATGTAAAATATGTATTGAGCAGAATTGTAACATCTCAACTGTAGATAGCAAGTTCATTAACTACTGAATACTGCAGTATTGTTATGTTCCTATTCTGTGCCCCTTTAAGCACACAGTAACATTTCTTGAAATAATGTGATATAAATTTCTGTGCCATTTGTTGTAGTGCTTACTGAACAACTTACTGAATTATACCTCTTGATAACAGTCAATGTTTGAAGAGCATTTTGTTTCAACTCACTACAGCATATTGATTGGTGGCACACGTTCACTCACACAACCCACTGCTAACAAGAAGGGTCATGTGTTCATGTATCTCTACTAGAATTACAGTACAGCAATCTTTTACACTTAGAGTAGCGATACCTCAGAAACTGCTAACAGACTCAGAGCTTCTAATGCACATTCATTACATTTTTTAAATTTGCATATCCTCTAATATCCACATAGGATTCATACAATAAAATAACATTAGCTGACATTTGCCATTATCTGTTCTTTCTTTGAAAATTATGCTGATTTCTACTATTCACCCTTTTGTAACCTGTTAAATATACAACTACACCAGGCTGACGTAGCAAACCATTACATTTTATTATGTAATGTAATGATTCCCAAAGAAAGCCAGCTGTTCGTTAGGCTGAAACCGTGTTTTTATGTAGGTTTAGCACTTTTTTACAGCATTTTTTACTGCTATGACCATAGCCATTTTGACGTGGCATTCATAGGCTGACATCAACCTCAGTAGTGACCAAAACCTTTTTTTTTTTTATCCCCCCAAGCTTTAGTTGTTATTGCAACAATTTTATCTGTGGGATGTTAAGTCACCTGATCACTTCTGCAAGCTTGAATAGTTCCGAATTCACGTTCATAATTTCTGAACTGATCCTAGGGCTCACCTTATTCCTCCTTGAGCAATTGAACCCTAATATGTCAGAATGGAGAGAAGAAGGTGATGCTGACAGGAGTTTCCCAATAAGCACACAAAAGGAAATTAAAACACAAAAAAAAACAGTTTGATTAATTTGGTGCCTCCTTTTGAATGGTTCTGCTCATTTCCTGTCTTGGTGGCCATGCAGGAAGTGAAGGAGCATCTCCCTAATGTATACAGGAACAAAACATTTAAATGGGTTCAAACACCTCCCTGCTCTGTCAAAAAATCTGGTAGTTGTGGTTAAACCTTTTCTGACATTCATTGGCTTGAGCACAGGCAGGCAGCTTAATGCTACTGGTTAATAAAAGTCTATGTTAGTGAGTCTAAGTAGGTGAACGTGCCTAGATGTGAGCTTTTTATAAATATCCCACCTATAGTGTAGTAGATCCATAGATTAAAAAACATAAGTCTTTATTCACACCTGAGCAGAGTGTATTCCTGATCATTTTGATGGCTTATTTTTTCATGCATTTTTTTAAGCGTACTATCTGCATTTTTTGCACGTGTATTTCAGAAGTTTGTTTCCTGGGTTGAGCAAGGGGAGGAGATTGGTTCTATAGGAGGAGAGTAATTCTTCAGGCACAACAATGAGTGTTATAGAGTATAGCAAGAGTTAACAGACATTCCCATTGAAGTCTATGGAGCCAAAAATGCCTGATCCCGCTGGGAAAAAAAACACATGTTCGCATAGAGCGACCGAGTGTATAAGTATGAATAGACACAAGAAAGAATAGGATTCTGCACACTCCGGCAATTAGAAAAGAGCAAAAGGAAAGAAAGAAAGAAAATATAAACATTATTTGGGTTGCCATATGAGGGTCAACCACTCGTAGAAGTCATGTGAGGAAAACATCTCACACAGGGCAAGTAGAAATGATGGGATGCTACCAAAGGTAAAAAAAAAAAAAAAAAACAACAACAACACAGGACTAAGGCCGCATACACACGGGCGGACTGTTCGCCCAACTTTGTCCGCAGAACAGTGTTTGGGCGGACAGTCCGCTCGTGTGTGGGCTTTCAGCGGACAGTTTCAGCGGACAGTTGGACGGACAAGGTTTTTCGGAATTTCCGAAAAACAGCCCGCTCGTGTGTAGGCTTGTTCATCAAACAAAGTTGCGCGCATGCTCAGAAAGGATTTTCACGCCGAAAGCTATAATGCAGTGTATAGGACGTCGTATTTTGCGTCCCGTCGTACGTGCCGTTCACGTCATCGCGCACGGTTTCAGCAAACTGTTCGTTCGTCGTGTGTGGCCATGTCCGTCCATGCTAATTTTGAGCGGACTGTTTGCCGAAACTGTTGGACGGACAAAGTTGGGCGAACAGTCCGCGCGTGTGTACGCGGCCTCATTCATAATGGCATTCCTGCTATTAGGCACTGGAATCATTTTGAGGATTGTTTGAGGATTGGTAGTTTTTAGTACACCGATTTACTTCTGCTAGGGATGCTAATGGCATCCCCTGATACACAAGGGGATATTTATCTGCATATTAAAAAAACATTGTATTAATATAGATTATTCACAAGAAAAGAAAATCTGAAAGCCACACGTTACACACTAAACAGACAGTGACTAAAGTGGAAAAATATTGTCTAATGAGAGACCCTAAATCACACAGAGATGAAAAAGAAAATCCTAAGTCTTGGGTTCCTAAAGAGAATCAGAACTAGCAATGATCAGTGTGCAGTACTGGAAGCTGAAGAAAAACGAAGATTAGTGTGAGCATGAAGTGGTGCAGCATGTAAATATCCTACAATGTAAAGTCAATTATTGGTGTAGCATATTAAATAATTTACTAAATTTGACAAGAGAACTGAGACGAGTTGTGAGGTTCATAATACATACTGATGTGGGTGAAATATATTAATTTAAATTAGTATATTATTTGATACATTAAACTTGCACGCTTCTTGGTAAAAGACAATAATATGGTTGCACAGAGAAGAATGAATTGCTGCTTGTTATTTCCCAAGGCAATTAAAACTGCTGCCATTTTGAGAATCATTCTAATTGAAATGTAACAGACCAGATTCTGAATTCTCAAGAGTTCAATTCCAGTGTTAGATAAAAAGAAAACAGATAATATATTTTCTGTTTCCAACATCAGGAGCTGTTTACTTGTCAGCATCCAAGATGCAAGCAGCAAATACAGATGTATAGAAAGCAGAATAATTCTTAACAAAATTGGTAGCAGAGAAACTGAAAGGGCCAGTAGTTTCTTCTATAGGCCCCGTGTCATGCAGCTCGGGTTAATCAGCTGGATCAACTCACACTGGCTTGTAAAGTAAACAGGCCATGAAACTAGGCTTCTCTTCCAGATGGGTTTTGCTGTATCAGATATTGATAATGCATTGCGGTCTATCACTGTCAAAATGTGTTGACTGCTTTATTTTTAAAGGACCAATGGTCTATTAGAAGAGTGAGATTCTGGATATTAGCTTAGAAAACGCAGCTCGGTCCAAGTCTACTATACCCTAGGGCCAGTCATTGACTGATGTTGTGTTCTCAGTAGACTGGTCTTATTTGTCTTATTCAATTATTTTCTGAGAGAAAACACTGAGGTTGAAAATGGCCGATAATTAAAATCCATGCTTCATGTAAATCAGTAAGGCATGTGTCAGCATAAACAAATACCATTACTATTTGGAGTAAACTGATTTCTTGCCCTGAATTTAAAAGCTGATTATATTGCTAATGTATTGTAATGTTAAAGGACAACTGTATTTATGCCAATTAGCCATAACTTTATGTCCACTGATAGGTAAAGTGAATAACATTGATTATTTTGTTATAGTGGCATCTGAAAGTGGGCCATATTAGGCAGCAAGTGCACATGTTGGCCCTGAAGTGGATGTGTTGAGAGGGGAAAAATTGGCAAATGTAAGGATTTGAGCGATTTTGACAAGGTCCAAAATATAATGCCTAGAAGACTGGGTCAGAGCATCTCCAAAGCTACAGCTCCTGTGGGATGTTCCTGGTCTGCAGTGGTCAGAACCTACCATAGGTGGTCCAAGGAAGGAAAACTGGTGAACCAGCGACAGGGTCATGGATGGTCAAGACCCATTGATGCGTGTGGGAAGCGAAGGCTGACCCAATAGAAGAGCTACTGTAGCTCAAAGTTCTGAAAAAGGTAATGCTGGTTCTGATAGATCTCAGAAGGCACAGTGCATGACAGTTTGTTAGAAAGGAGGCTGCATAGTCACAGGCCAGTCAGGGTGCTCATGATTACTCCCAGCCAAACACGCCTACAATGGGCATGTAAGCAGCAGAATTGGACCACAGAACAATGGAAGAAGGTGGCCTGATAAATTCAAGAATGGTTTGAGGAACACAATAAAAGTTTGAGGTGTTGACTTGGCCTTCAAATTCTCCAGATATCAATCCAATCAAGCAACCTGTATACAACCAAATAGCTGATACCTAGCCCTAGACAAACCGGTCACATTTTGATCCACGTATGGCCTGCTTAAAGTGGTTCAAAAGGCAGAAGTTTTTTTACCTTAATGCTTTCTCTGCATAGGGTAAAAAACCTTCAAGCAGCTCTCCCCCAAGCCCCCCCCAAATACTTACCTGAGTCCAATCTCGATCCAGTGATGTACACGAGAGCAGAGGCTCTGTCAGCACTCTCCCTCCTCATTGGCTCTGACACAGCAGCCATTGGCTCCTGCTGCTGTCAATCACAGCCAGTAAGGAGGGGGCATGGCCGCACTATGCTCTGTGTGTCTTATGGACACACACAGCTTGCTAGTGGCTTGCTATGGGGGTAATAGGGGAGGGGCCAGGAGCATCGGCAGGTGACCCGAGAAGAGGCGGATCGAGGCTGTTCTGTGCAAAACCAATGCACAGAGCAGGTAAATATAAAAAGTTTATCAAAAATGAAATTGTATCATTTACAATTGCTTTACAGGGTACACAACAAATGTTAAAAGGTTTAAGGTGAGGGAAAAAAAAACACACCGGGCCTTGGGGAAAAGGGGAGAAAAAGACTGTGGCGGCACAGTGGTGTAGTGGTTAGCACTCTCACCTAGCAGTAAAAAGGGTCGCTGGTTCAAATCCCAACCACGACACTACCTGCCTGGAGTTTGCATGTTCTCCCTGTGCCTGCGTGGGTTTCCTCCGGGTACTCCGGTTTCCTCCCACACTCCAAAGACGTGCAGGTAGGTTAATTGGCTTCTGTCCAAAATTGGCCCTAGCATATGATTGGGGACCTTAGATTGTGGGCTCCTTGAGGGTAGGGACCAATGTGGGTGTTCAATGTACAGGGATAGGGGTAGACACTCGCTCAGGTTGAACTGGATGGACTGGTGTCTTTATTCAACCTTACTAACTATGAAACTATGAAGTGGATATGGTCTAAAACGAATAGTAAATTAAAGGATTTATTAGCAGAAAGATGACTACAGCACTTTTTAATAGCAAAATGGCTGAACAGCAGTAAAAGAGTCCAATACTCTAGTACATTATCATGATTTTAAAGGCAGCAATGTCTGCATATCTGCTCTCCTGTGCTGATTGCAGGCCTCTGTGTATCTCTTATCACAGAATACAATGCTTATCAGTGCAGATATGCAAATTAGCTGGCAAAAAATTGCACCAAACTGCATAGTCATTTTGATCATTTGTGGACCTGCACTGACAAGCACTCTGCCCTGCACAGTATTAATCTTAATTCATCACTGAGAAGGCTTGCAGACTGCTACAAACAACTGCCAAAGTCAGTACAGGGGAGCAAAATATCTCAGATAATGCATGCAATATTAATTAAAGATTATACAGAAAAACAATGTACAGAAAATGTTTAGAGAACATGATCGATTAACATGTCTGATACAGAACAGCATGAACAAACTAAAGTGCAATCTACAAAAGTACATTTAAAGATACCGAATAAATACAGGTTAACTTAAAACAATAAGACCTCAAGCACGCACATGCTGAAAAGTCTTCTAGCATAAAAATCATTGCACTCTCCCAACGCTCAGAGACGCAGGTGCCATGTACAGCCATCAATACAAGTGAATGTGTATACACTGAATGCTTCTGGATGAATATGCTGTACGGTCATGTGCATGTAAATGTTGATGCAGAAGTGATTGACGTTTATACATTCAGTTGTATTGTGTTGGTGGCTGTATGCAGCACCCGTCATTTGGTGGGCACAGGACAGCCCCGGTCTCACTCCTTTATGTCTCAAAGGTAAATGTAACCTCTGCTTGGTCCAGTACCTTAAAAATCTGTTTGCTGCTTCTTTGGTGCACTTTTCAGCAATGTATGTAAACACACTGCACCAAAAAACATGTAAGATCTTGTGTCCAAGAGCTTTTGTTCATATCAGGACTGTTTCTCTCCCCATAAAAAGTCAATGGGATTGCAAAACAAGATGGGGGGTGAGTTTTGATAGGAAAATTAATTTCAGTGGGCTGCCAAACACACAGGAACATGCAAAAATTATGGAACATGTGACTTTTTAAATTATGCTGCACCAAACTACATGGTACGACATTCGTACGCATTTCTTAGATGCGCTTCAGGTGCCATTAACAATTAATGGAACTCGCACGTGTCTAAGAAGGGAAGCATGTTTCCTGTACTGAAGTTGGATGGACAGGCCTTGAAGAAGGTTGATGAAGCTTTGAAGGAAGTAAAATGCAAGTCTGTTGCACCTGTCAATGAATTCACAGAAGCTTCCCAAAATTATCTAAAATGGAAAACCTGTAAGCAAGCTGCATTTGTCCAAAGCCTGCACAGGCCCTTATGGGCACATTGAGATTTTACCGTAGATTAGATTGTAAGTGCTTCCTTCTTCTTTGTTCCTCCTTTGTACCCTAATAGATTGCAAGCTCTTGTATTTATAGTATCCCCATATACAGGGCAGCCATCAGAAATGTTTGGACCCCTTACACAGCTTTATGCCTGGTCCCCCCGAGCCTGTCCACTAACATTCCCCAGGGCTTGCCCACAGGCCATCCCACTGAATCCAAACACCGGCCACCTCACCTGTATGCTCTCAGCCCCCTCCCTCAATCCTGTATATATGTCAGCCCCCCCTCAACTCTGTATATATGTCAGCCCCCCACACCTGTATATATGTTGCCCCCCACACCTGTATATATGTTAGCCCCCACCTGTATATATATGTCAGCCCCACACATACACGCAACTGTAACCACATAGGCCTCTGGCCTCTCCCTGTATACAAACTGAATGTACAATGTATATGTAAAGCGCTGCGTAAATTGACAGCACGATATAAGTACCTTAAATAATGATAATAATGACACAGAGAGCAGCAGAAGCTACGAGATTGTTTCTGTAGAGCACAACGCGGCTCCCCTTCACCTGTCCTTGTATCGGCTGTATACCCCCCCTGCCCATATATACTCTAATACAGGGGTTGACAAATTTGCTTGGAATCTAGGAGCCAGCTTAAAAAGTTAGGAGCCAGGTCCGTGACGGCGATCCGGACCTGTCCCTGGCCTGACATGGAGACGAGTGAGGGGAAGATAGCAGCGCCGTCGCCACCCCCACCCCCCCCCCCCCCCGTCTCCAAGTCATTGCCCATAGCTCTTAGAGGGACATTTTTTTTTTTTTCAAATGACAATTTTTTTTTCAATTGCATTTTAGTGTAAATATGAGATCCGAGGTCTCTCTGACCCCGGATCTCATATTTAAGAGGACCTGTCATGCTTTTTCTATTACAAGGGATTTTTACATTCCTTGTAATAAGAATAAAAGTGACACAACATTTTTTTTAAAAGAACAGTGGAAAAAAAAAAAAAAGTTAAAATAAGCAGAAAAAATAATAATTTTTAAACGCGCCCTGTCCTGCCCACATATAAAATCGGTGTTCGAACCACACATAGGAGGTAGCGCCGTGATCGGTAGAGCGAGAGCAATAATTCTAGCCCCAGAGCTCCTCTGTAACTCAAAACGTGCAACCTGTAGAATTTTTTTAAACGTCGCCTATGGAGATTTTAAAGGGTAAAAGTTTGTCGCCATTCCATGAGCGGGTGCAATTTTGAAGCGTGACATGTTGGGTATCAATTTACTCGGCGTAACATTATCTTTCACAATATAAAAAATAATTGGGCTAACTTTACTGTTGTCTTATTTTTTTATTAACTAAATTATTTTTCCCAACAAAAGTGCGCTTGTAAGTCCGCTGCACAAATACGGTGTGACAGACAGTATTGCAACAACCACCATTTTATTCTCTAGGGTGTTAGAATAAAAAATATATATAATGTTTAGGGGGTTCTAAATAAAGGGAAGAAGAGGCAGGTAATATAAAACAGTCATTAGCATTGCTGGTTTGTCATACCAACGGTGACCACAAGAGGGCGCCAGATTCCATAAGGAATCAAAGGACCGCAGAAGGCGCCCGGGTTTTGTCGAGCCCTGCTCTAATATGTTTTAAGCTCCTCTACCTTCTGTTACATAGTAGGTAAGGTTGAAAAAATACACAAGTCCATCAAGTCCAACCTATGTGTGTGATTATATGTCAGTATTACATTGTATATCCCTGTATGTTGCGGTCATTCAGGTGCTTATCTAATAGTTTCTTGAAACTATCGATGTCCTCCACTGAGACCACTGCCTGTGGAAGGGAATTCCACATCCTTGACGCTATTACAATAAAGAACCCTCTACGTAGTTTAAGGTTAAACCTCTTTTCTTCTAATTTTAACGAGTGGCCACGAGTCTTGTTAAACTCCCTTTGTTGCCCTTCTCTGTACTCCATTTCCAATACAACCTTCCTGAGGACTGGTGCCCAAAATTGGACAGCATACTCTAGGTGTGGCCGGAGCAGAGTCTTGTAGAGCAGGAGAATTATCATTTTATCTCTGGAATTAATCCCCTTTTTAATGTATGCCAATATTCTGTTTGCTTTGTTAGCAGCAGCTTGGCATTGCATGCCATTGCTGAGCCTATCATCTACTAGGACCCCCATGTCCTTTTCCATCCTAGATTTCCTCAGAGGTTCTCCCCACAGTGTATAGATTTCATTCATATTTTTGCCACCAAATGCATTATTTTACATTTTTCTACATTGAACCTCATTTGCCATGTAGTTGCCCACCCCATTCATTTATTCTGATCTTTTTACAAGGTTTCCACATCTTGCAGAGAAGTTATTGCCTTGCCTAGCTTAGTATTGTCTGCAAATACAGAGATTGAACTGTTTACCCGATCCTCCAGGCCATTTATGAACAAATTAAACAGGATTGGTCCCAGCACAGAACCCTGGAGGACCCCACTAGCCACCCCTGACCATTCCGAGTACTCCCCATTTATCACCACCCTCTGAACTTGCCCTTGTAGACAGTTTTCAATCCATGTACTCACCCTATGGTCCATGCAAACGGACCTTATTTTGTACAGTAAATGTTTATGGGGAACTGTGTCCAATACTTTTGCAAAATCCAAATACACCACGTCTATGGGCCTTCCTTTATCTAGATGGTAACTCGCCTCCTCATAGAAGGTTAATGGATTGGTTCTGTATTCTGTAGCCTCCCTGGCGGTATTCCCGAGTCTGGCTCGGGGTGAGATTTCATTACCATAAGCAGTATTTCCGAGCCAGACTCGGGATCCCGTCGCAGGATCCATGTAGGGGTTACTTACCTTGTCCCCTGGATCCATCGATGTCTCCCCACTGTGATAAGCGAATGGCCGTGTCTCACTCGATCTGTGACAGAGCCGAGCTCCGTTCCCTGCGAGCTCTACAGCGACAATTCTGCAACTCAGCATATTTATATATATATATTATAATTTATGATTTCATATTTCAAAATTTATCATACCCTGGATGTCTATTAGACTCTTGTTTGGATGGATTTAAGTGTATTATTTCTAAGAATTATGCTAAGAAAAATGCTAACCATAACATACAAGGCCATCCACAACCCCCCCCCCCCCATCTACATCACCAACCTCATCTGCAGATATCGCCCAAATCGTCCCCTCCGCTCCTCTGAGGACCTCCTGCTCTCTAGCTCCCTTGTGACCTCCTCTCATGCTCGCCTTCAAGACTTCTCCAGAGCCTCTCCCATCCTCTGGAACTCCCTGCCCCTGTCCGCTAAGCCCCAACCCTATCCACCTTTAAGAGTTCCCTGAAAACTCATTTATTCAGGGAAGCCTATCCCACACCCACCTAACTGTCCCCGAGCCACTCCCATCAAATCATTCTCTGCAGCTTTTACATTTTGTACCACCACCCCCTCTCCTTAGAATGTAAGCTCTACGAGCAGGGCCCTCCTGTACCTTTTGTATTGTACTGTAATTGTGTTGTCTCCCCTATACATTGTAAAGCGCTGCGTAAACTGTTGGCGCTATGTAAATCGTTAATAATAAAAAAAAGAATTACAGACCTACAATGTAAAACGCCAAATTTAAATGCAAAATAATGGTACCGCTTTTAGCACCTAAAATCTGAAATAATCATACCGCTAGGGAGGTTAAGGATGGTAAACTCTTACATTTTCTGAATTCTTCACTTATACCCTAATGAATTGTAAAGTCTTCCACCTTCTGTATCTATCCATTGTACTTATTTCATTATCAGTATTAGCGATCTTCTCTTGAAAAACAAGATTGCTGGTACTTGTAGCTACAAAGTATAGGCCAACTCCCAAGATGTGGATCTCTATATTTAAAAAGGGTAAACAGTGTAACTCTATGACCTCAACTCTTTCTTTCTTATCAGACACGAGGCGAGGAATAAAAGTATAGTACAGCAAGCTCTGGAACCTCCCCATTCTTTAGTGAATTCAGTAACATGCTCCCCTGATGACAATAGAGAACAAGAAGATAAAGTGCCAACCCAAGATCTATAACTAGAATAAATGCTTATCTGTACTGTGTGACAACATGCATTTATTCTAGTCACTATTTTCTGTAGGTAGGATAGCACTGTTCTCCTCAGGATCTCCTCCACAGCAATTCACGTTAGAACGCTCTGTTGCTTCAGTGTCAGGACGCATACTGAAACCTCTAAATGTCGGTAGTGAAAGACAAATGGAGACTACAAGCAGGTTACTAGGACCTTTTCATTGCTGTGATTTCCTACATCTGAAGACTAGAAGAAGATGCAAGCTCTGCAGATATAGGCATAGGATTTGCAGGACAGAGCAGATTGTGCCATTCTCCTCTAACACCATCTTCTTACCTGCTAATGCCTGATGATAACTGGAGGGAGAATAATCTGTGCTCCTCCCAGCTCTTCTTCTCTCTATGCTATGGGCACTGTGGGCTCATTCGCAAAATGCCTTAGGCTGTATTGCCCAATGCAATGACAAGCCAAAATCCAAATTCACTATTTCCAACTGACTGCACGCTGCATTGGTGTGCATAGGTGACAGCGGAACCTGCTGCATTAAAACAGTGCTGAAACATATGACATACTGTGGCATGCTGTGAAAAAAAAAAGTACAAAAAAAAAAAAGCCTTCCATCCCAATTGCATGCAACACAAGATTTATGAATCTAGCCAAACTCAATGGTGCTGGCTAGGGGGGCAAGTCTTGTGGTCGAGATCTAGCGCTGGACTACAGGCAGGCTCGCTATGTACATACAGACTTGGGGGCAAGCAAATCTAACACAAACACAAACTATAGAACATTATGAATGTACCAGTGCATGTCAGCCACAGGTTTACTTTAGAGTATTGCTTCAGGTGAACAGTTGGATTACTGTACTTATAAGTGAACCTACACACACACGCACACACACACACGGCTGTTTACCTTTGAAGTTCCCATGTCATCTATCTGTAGTCTGCTCACTGAGAAATGAATCAGCATCATTAAACATTAAATGCTGGTTTACTGTCCCATGAGCAAGTAGGTGGAACATGTAACGTTGAACCAGGAGTTAAAGGATTCTTCCTGGATATTCAATGTAACAGATGTATCTAAATCACAACAATGTCAGAATAGTGAAGAATTAAATCTTAACTATGAGCAGGTATGAACAGCAATTGCAGTTCTGTGTTCTTTCATACATCCTTAAATGTTTTTTATTTTAATACAAGCAATGCAAGTACTTGATTTTAGCTTGATATTAGTCCTTTGCATTCCACGTTATACCAGAGCTCAGATTTGGGGAGGTAAAAGTAGCACAAGGTGTAAGCTTATAGGAGAAAAGAGAGATTAGTTCATCAGTCTACCTCTTCTTCTTTCACTGTCCAGTCACGGGATGAGGAAAAGAACTGTTATAAAATACAGCAGAGAAAAATCAGGGCAGGGTTGTGTGGTGTGGCAGAGCTGTATAAATCTCAGAACTTGACAGACAGAAATATACTGTAAGTCCTTTGTCAGTTCAAGTGTAAAAATAATTGAACTGGGAAAAAAAACGATATTTGTATTTCTAATATTAAAAGAAAAATGAAAGAATTAAACAATTATAGATGTGTACGAGTATATGCAGATCAATAAAGAAAAATTGGCAAATTGCCGAGTGTCATGCAATTCTTGAATCATGATTGCTTGAATTCCAATATTGAGTCAATTTTAGACACAGCTGCAGTTTTTGAATCACTGACTCTCCTGGTTTGATCAATCGTATATCTTGACTCGAGTTCTCCATTAACTGCTTTGTGACTACAGTATGCCCATCTAAGTCCTCAGACACGAAAACCCCATTCCATGAGAATGTTAATTAACTTTACAGCAGGGATTGAGGAATTTGCACCTGAGTGTATTCCAAATTCTCCAGCTCTGTCAGTGTGACAAATTAGTCATATAGTTATAGTCTAGTTAATTGATGCATGCAGATGCTGCTAAATTTGATGTGGGCATTGAGCGACTTTAGTACAGTGATGCGTTTACTGGATAGCATTTGCAGCACACCGAACGTGCTCATTTGTTGCTTGGAATAACACTCTAATACCAAATGCCCCTACAGAGAGAGGATCTGAGGCTGTAAATTAAAATATCACAAATATAAGCAAGCTAATGAGTATCTCTCTCTCTCTCTCTATCTATTTTATTTCCCAGTATAGAACGTTTCCATGCTATATGATCTAGCTATAACAAAATAAAACAAAGGTGACCAAGAAGTACATAAGCTTGGAGCATTAAGAGTGAAATGTATTGGCTCTGCAAGGTTTCATTAGCTCAGAGGACACATAGTTTTTTGCTTTCTCACCCTGGAGCTTTTTCAATTTACACTTCCCCTGCAGTCACTAACAGGATTCAGCAACACCTTCTATCGCTCACTCTCCTAGCCATCAACTGCAGGGTACTATAAATGCTTCTTTAAGCTTAGGGTAAGAATGGTACATATTCCTTCTGATCTTAATACATTGTAAATGACTCCTTTCTGTGTTTACGATGCAACACAAAAAGTCAATGTGGACCCATTTAAAATCGAGAACAGATACCATTTTCTGCACAGGACATTGATGATTACTCTACAGTGCACCTGCATGTTACACTCATAAAATGTTGCCTGCGGTGTCCTACAGCGTGTTCTCATCATAATGCTGTAGAGTACACTTATGGATAGGAGAAGGAAAGCCCTGTCAAACAACCTGTCAAAAGTCATGTGACGCCTCCTCCAGGCCCTTTTCTTTCCCTTTCATTAAAATGAATGGAGCTTCATTTGCTTTAGAGTACTGAAGCAAGAGGAGCACAAAGCACAATTGTAATGCACAAATAGATGTGCTTTATAAATATATGGTACCCAATTTTTATTTTATTTTTTTGAGAATATGGACAATATAGACCATGGCATTGCTTTTTAGTTTGCCATATTTCTAACCAAGAAAACAAATTTCCATATTAAAATTCAATTAAAAGCTAACACCTAAAATGATTATGTGACCAGGAAAATCATGAATAAAATTGTGATAAAGTAATTACTAAGTAGTATTGTCGCTATAGAAACCTGTAAAGAAATATTCATGAAGAAGTAAGTATAAATGGAGGGTTAAATATTTTTAATTTTTCAGTGTTTCACCTCTGAGAATGTTCTTCCATGATGGGAAAATATTCCTAGCACATGTAAATTATGGAATGGGCTGTTTCTTAGCTATGTGTACAATAGGGTGCTGTGGACATCAAGGCCAGAGTTACAGTAACGTACATTATGCACGTTGATGCAGTGCCTTTGAAAGATGTAAATGGGCCCTAAAGAGTGTCTCTAACCCAAATGTTTTTGGTTATTTGTTTAGAACAGGGAATTGTTAGAATGCCTGTAATGATTTTTTGTGTGTCTATGGCCCTGTTCTGGAGATATTTCTCTTGCTTCCTATAATGAGGGATAATTTCTCTTAGCCCTTGTACACACGGTCGGACATTCCGACGGAAAAAGTCCGATCAGACCGTGTTGTCGGGTAATCCGACTGTGTGTGGGCTCCATCGGACTGTTTCCGTCGGATATCCGACGGACAAAGTTTTAAAGCTGGGCTATAAAACTTTCCGACAACATAATCCGATCGGACTTTGTCCGATTGTGTGTAGAGAATTCCGATCGGACAAAGTGCCAAGCAAGCTCAGATCAAATTCCTAGATCAAAGCTATTGGCTACTAGCCTGAACGTAGTCCCGTCGTAATGAAATAACGTCATCGCGTTACGTACGATCGGATTTTCCGACAACTTTGTCCGACTGTGTGAATGCAACACAAGTTTCGGACAAAATCCATCGGACAAAATCCGACGGATTTTGTTGTCAGAATGTCCGACCGTGTGTACAAGGGCTTATAGGTGCAAAATGACAATTAAACACTCTTTAATAGTAGAGTCGAGAAAAGATTGAACCTCTGTTAGCTTTTTATTGTTCTGTGCCCAGTAAAGCTTTTTCCTCGCTTCCTTCCACAGTAATGCTGGCCATATATGAACCACATTTCAATTCATGTATGGACAGGTTGGTTGTTTAAAAGTTGATCTACAAATTAACTTCTATACAACCACCCTGTCAGGTTTTGTCAGATCGATCAGTGTCTTGGCTATTCAACATTGATCTTATTTTGATGGAAGGCAAGTCTCCCCACTGTCAAAATACAATAACTCAGCGGGAAGGATTCCCCCACCCACCTGGAATGCATTGATGGGGAAATTGGGTAATTTTTATTTTTTTGTTGAGCCTGCTGGTTGAATAAGAAAAAAAATATTAATGTATGGGCTGCCTAATGCCTTTACCCAGATAGGAAATCAAGGGACATCTCTTTAATAGGATACTGACTGTCTAACATTCTAAAGTTTGCCTAAGCTATCCAAAATTGAAAAGAATGTTTTGACTACAGATACACTTTTTAAATTTACCCTGTCACTAACTGCAGCAAAAACTATGACCACCTTGTAAAAGGCATAGATAAATACTTAACCTTTTTGGGGTTGTTGTCTTAAAACTTAGCTGTATTGCAGATTACCACCTTCTGGATATGTCGAAGACATGGCCCCGCACCATGCGCTGTGTTCATATGGCAAGGTATTTGACACACCTGAAAGTGTCAGATACCAATAGTGGCTAGACATCTACATAGCTCTGACATGAGGAACCAAAGGTGTGAATCAAAATGGCCATCTCCAGAGAGAGAAACCATCCAGAACAAAGCATGGTAAATCCGCAATTCCCCGTTGGAGGGAGTCCATGAGGAAAGCTGGTCCTTTTTTCTCTGCCTGCCTTTTTTGGGCAAAGCTTCCAGAGTTACGTTCCTCTTTAAGCAAATACAAAGACTATATAAGCATCCCATAGGTAAACCTCTGCTGAGAAGTACAGTATATAATGGTAGCCATTACTCACCCTTCCTTCTGAGTGTGCCTGACTGTTGTGCCAATCCTCTGACTATCACAATGGGGTTGATTTCCACTTTGCACTACAAGTGCCCTGCAAGGGCACTTGGAAGTACAGTCACTGTAGATCCGAGAGGGGGACATGCAAGCAAAATAAAATACAGCATTTTTGCTTGTACATGATTGGACAATAAAACCAGCAGAGTTTCCCCTCATTTCAGATCTTCCTCTCAGATCTAAAGTGACTGCATTTCCATGTGCACTTCCAAGTGCATTTGTAGTGCAAAGTGGATTTGCCTTTAGTAAATCAACCCCAATGACTAAAGATCAGTAGTTCTAACTTTTAACATGTTGTAGGCTTGTTCTGAGCCAGTAATAATGAAAATAAATGAAAGTCAGGCAAAAGGCATTTTCATCAATAAGCCAGCAATGGCAGCTTGCAATGATGAATCCCAGTACAGGACTTATTTAGGTGGATTTTGCAATTAGAATGCAATGTGTGTAGCTAGGTTTAGATTTAAATGCTTAGACTGGTAAATCTTTCTGCATGTTTTTGCAGTCAGGACTGCGTTTTGCTGGAAAAGTTTTTACACGTTTGTCAGGCACTGTGTACTGCAGACAAGAGATAAATTGAGCAAGTAAGTTGAAGTAATCAGTCCTTGTGCAAATGACAAAAGATTATCGGAAAGAAAAAATTAGATCAGATAAGACAACAAAAAATATAGACAACGCAGAGTTCACTAGTAAAGGCTGCTGTTTTATAAATGACTGTCATCTCCAGCAGCAAGAGATTTGCATTGGGGCCATTTTTCACACCTAAGAAGTTTGGTCTTTTTTTCCCTTTTGGCCTTGCACTTGGAAATATAAAGATTAGATGCTTTAAAGAGATTCATTCTTCATGCCCTTGGTGACGATGTGTAATTGGATTTGTGAGCCAAAACCATTGGCAGGCTCTCTGGTGCTTGTTATGGATCAGTCCATGATATGACGAAAACTGAACCAAGGGCAGTGACGCGTTTACCAGAATCCATATTTTTTTCTCTTTAACCACTGCAGCTCTCATACCCTTTATACCCATTATGGACCACAACAATATTTACATTTCTACTATGGAACTGTTTATGCAGTGATACCTTTGTCATTATTAAGATCAAAAAGGTAATACATACATGCTTTCTGGGAGACAAACTAAGCCTTCTTTAGCAATATTGACTATTATTTTATTTAAATTATTTGATTTTGTAACCTGAATTGTGTTTTTTCTATATTAACCATTGCTAGGATGAATAAAAGTAGTGTTACCATAAATAAAAAGTATACACATTTTCCATAAGTTGTCCCATTTAAAATTATGTATACTGTATGTTTCTGATACAAAGGAATGTTATTTTCAAAGGAAAAAAAAGTCTGTTTTTTCCCCCCCAAATATGCACTTTTTTTAAAAATGCGACAGTGAAAAAAAATAAAACAAATGAAAAAAAGTATTTCAAAATTAGCAGAAAAATAATAGTTAAGGGAAATATATATTTTTTTACTTATGAGGTTTCTGTAACTGATGTTCTATACATAAGGTCATACTTTTGGACTACAAATGAATAAAGTATTAATCCAATGTAACAATACATTCTTACGCTATATTACTCAATGACGATGTTTAGAAGCAGCTTTTCACAGATTGGTGAACCTCTACCCATCTTTACTTCTGAGACACTCTGGCTCACTAAGATGCCCTTTTTATACCCAACCATGTTACTGACCTATTGCCAATTAACCTAATTAGTTGCACATTTCCAGCTGTTCCTTGTGAGTGCCACTTACTTTGCCAGCTCTTTGCTGCCATCAATTTCAAAGTTACCTTATTTTGTTTTTCTTAAAATGGTAAATTTTTCTCAGTTTAAACATTTGATATGTTTTCTACTTTCTATTAATAAAACAAAGACGATTCTGCCAAGAGTTGTCCCCCTTCCCCTCCCTGCCCGCAACTTCTTGGCTGTGGGACCATTCACAAAGTGCAGCCCGACTCTAAAAGTAGACCCAGAGATTAGTGAACAACCAGCTCAGGTGAGGATGGTGCTGGATCCCTGGACAGGTAAGTATTTGTAGTTGCTGATTTTTTAATTTGTATTCTACAGACTGAAGATCATCTTTAAGTCCAACAATGTGCATGCCACCTCCTGGACTTAACTCCTTTATTTACATCTGACAGGTCTATGGTGCTTCAGGAAGAAACCTTCTGGAACTTCAACACTGGGCATTCTGGTCTCCGCATCTTCAAGTGAAGAGTTGATACAACTGCTATACCCACCCCCTCTGCCTGCCCAATCACAGAAGTCTTGTATTATGTGAACTCACAAAATACAAATGCTTCTGTGAATGAGCAGCAAAGGGGAGGGACTGTCAGACCTGCTGTGAGTGCTTCTCTCCTCTCAGAGCCCTGAGTCTTTTCTCTAGGAGTGCCATTAGCATGTCAGATGTAAATAATAGAAATTATTCCAGGAGGTGGCATGTACCACAATGGACTCAGCTCATTGCATGCCTGCACTTTTTACAAAGTGCTTGAATTCCTGGAATTCAGCTTTACATGTTGCAAATGTAAAAGCTCTGCAAATCTTGTGGTTGCTTTTCCATATAAGAGAATTACATACAGTATATATATTTTATATTGTAATGCATACAGTAAATCTGTTACACACCATAAAGTCCACCTATCCTATTGAGTCTGATGTTTCTGCACATTGTGATGCCTTTGATAGATACTAACATTAAACAAAAAAAAGTGGGGCTTTTATCAAATGTCATAAGTTTACCATCTGGGAATCAACAGTCATAGACTATCTTTAGGCTTGTTAGAAACCTATTTAAAACAATAGGTTCATCAGTGCCTACAATCGGACTAGATGCGGTTCAGAAAGTGTCCCTGCCCCTATATTCTCAAAAGTAACATGTCCAATTAAGTGTGCGCCTTTTTACAATCTTCCATTGTAAATGACAACCTGTTATGTGTGCATGAAAAGCACTTAAACACTCTTGGCTGCTCTGTTATCCATAGGCTGCACGTTTAAATCAGTTTGAAGAGTAGAACTTACAGGAATGAAACACAGCTTTTGGAGATATATATATAGATTTGGAAATGGGAAATCATCAAGATGCTGCCTTAATGGCTATACTCTACCTTAAAAAAAGGGGGAAAAAAAACTAAAACTCCAAAACATTATATATGTGCTGGACACAGAGACCCTGTAGAATAAATCCGTAGTTGCAGTTATTTTTGTCATGCAATATTTGCACTACTGCAAATCTATATTTTTAGTAAAAAATACTAAAATTATTTTTATTGCACACTGATACAATATAATCTCTCTTTTTTGGTGCAACACAAAAGATGGATTTGTGTCAAGTAAATGGATACCAAATATGTCTATTCTGAAAATTCGGCATCCTGTGAAACTGTGGACTTTTTATTTTTTATTTCGGCAGAGGTGGATTGTTCAGAGCAATTGCAGAAATTGATATACCATCCATGTATGTGGTTATGGTTTGACTAGATTCAGTATTTGTATATGTGCGATATTTTGTACTCATGCTTTCAAATACAAATTTCTATATGACGGTACATAGTCAGTACACTTTTTTTTTTCGCCATCCTTTGAAATGGCATATTGTACCTGAAAATGTGCAATAAATACATGTGAGTGGTACTGGTTAAAATATAGATAGTCGAATATGAAAATAGAAATACCCTTCTATGTTATATCATGCCTTTTAAATTGTAATTAAAGAGATGCTCAATGCTTGATTGCTAAATTGAAAATAAGAGGATGTCTTTTCTTTTTTATGACAGTAGGACACTTGTCTCTTCAGATGCAAGGCCTGTTAATGATAGCTTAATATAGGATCATAAAATGTCTCTTCTGCAACATTTAGATTTATGACTCTATAGAACAGTGTTAATGTCTTTAATGTTCTGCCTTTATAGTATTTAAACCACAAGTAAATCCACAACATGATCTAAATATGAACCTTATAATGGCTAAAGAACAGTCACAAGTAAACAGTTTTGAGTCACTCACTGCAATATTCTATTGCAGGGATCAAAATGTCCTAAGCTACTAGCCAGGCCTCAAGGGTTACTCGCCACCAGTTGCCCCACCCAACCCTAATTCCACCCCTAAACATGCCCTCATAAAATGACACTTAAAATGTCTTATGCAGAATTATGTTATAAAAATAAATATTAACACCAATGCAGCCTGTGCCCACCAATGCAGCCTGTGCCCACCATGAAGTCTGTGCACAGCATGCAGCATGTGCCCACCATGCAGCCTCATGCAGCCTGCCCCCACCATGCAGCCTCATGCAGCCTGTGTCCACCATGCAGGATACCTGTGCAGGGGAGGAGAGGAACAGGAGAGCCACCCGGATGATGGAACACAGTGATAAAAGCTTTCATTACAATTACTGTGTCGCATATAGCCCCACTTTACAGATCGTCCATCTTGAGATTGGACAGATGATCTGTCTATCAAAGTCCGTAGACCAGGAGGAGGGGCTATATGTGACGGAGAAAACACCAATTGATGAAAGCTGTTATCGATGTGTTGCCTTCGCTCTGATTATCTGGGCGGCTCTCCTTTCTCTTCCCCTCCACGATCGCTGGACTCCTAGTCAAGGAATGAATTGAATGGGAGGAAGGACTCCCATTCAACCCAGGCTACCAGCAGTGCTCGCTTCCCGCTCCCAGGCAGCCAATAGCTTGTCAGCCCTCAAAATCCACTCGCAAAATGTGAGCAGGAGAGTGGAATTTTTGGGGGCTGCTCTATTATACTAAGAGCAATACAAAAATGACCCAACACACTTTGCAGCTACTAGCACAAAACCTCTATCTCACTAAACCTTTTCATCTGAAATGTTTCAACTGATGGGATTAATCATACATCCCATCAGGTGATCACAAATTAGAGATGTGGTCCTAAGTGTCTTATGAATAACAGCACTTTTCTTCCTCAGGAATCACTCCAGGACCAGCAATATGAAGTCTTGTATCAGCTACAAACCTACTTGTTATAGAACATACAAGGCTATTGAGTCCTTCCCTGTCCCATGTGACTGTTCTGGGTAAAACATGGGTCACCTAGTGCTGTCACATGGAAGAAAAGTCAGAATAGGTTAAGGGCAAGGGTGAGTGATCTCATCGAGAGCCCCTGGCCATGTATTAACAATCAGGACTTGGAACTCCTGATTCTAGGTCACCTGATTGCTGTGATGGCCTCTGATTGGCTATCACAGTGATCAGTCACTGTGAAGCATGTCCCTGTGTTTCTCTCTCTATGAATGGAAAGGACAGATAAAATTTATATTTTTCTTTCCTTGCAGAGAAGAAAAAAACGTGTGTGAAAAAATAAATAAAAAATAAAAGAAAAAAAATAAAGAAAAAATTACCTAGACTAAGGTTTGACCTAGGTAAGTGTTTGGGTCAAAGGTCAAGGTCAGTATATTTTGGGTAGGGAGTGTGTTTTAGGTAAGACAAAAAAAACTACTATTACTTCTGGGCTGTACTACAGGTACAAACAACAAATAACATACTTTGGTGGTAGGTTATGATAGTAGCAAGAAATATACAGCTAAATATAAAAATAAAAAATGTTTTAAAATCAGGAGATATCCATTACTATTTACTACCTAAAACCTATAGGTTTACTCACAGATATCTTAGCAAAATTGTGCTTAGGCATTAAGATCCTTTTACCCTTAAACCTGAATGGGTAAAGGTACAGGCTTGGGAGCTGCCATCTAGGTTACACAAAAAAGTCCATCAAGTCCATCAGATATCTAATCCTTTTTTTTAATTATCAATGCTCCCCGCTGAAACCACTGCCTGTGGAAGAGAATTCCACATCCTAACTGATCTTACAGTAAAGAACCTTCTACGCAGTTTAAGGTTAAACAGTTTTTTTTTTTTTCTGCTAGTTTTAGTGAATGACCACGTGTCTTATTAAATTCCCTTTTGCTGAAAAGTCGTATCCCTATTGTGGGGTTACCAGTACGGTATTTGTACATTGAAATCATATCCCCTCTCAAGTGTCTTCTCTCCAGACAAACAAGTTCAGTGCTCTTAACCTATCCTCATAACTTAGGTCCTCCAGTCTCTTTATTAGTTTTGTTTGCCCTTTTCTGGACTCTCTCCAGTTCCAGCACATCCTTCTTGAGGACTGGTGCCCACCTTGCTACCTAAAAATTTACTGACCAAAACAGGTATGCAGCTAGTGAAGTCTCTGAAAAGTAGTCCTGCATGATTATTTCAATCTGGGACTTACTATGTGCTGAAAACAGCATCAGGATTACAGCACCAAATCACCAGTTGGATAAATATGCTAATTGGATCTTAAATGTAATGTTAAAGGAGTGCTTATCAAATCAAGCACTACACTGAGAAGCAACTGATTGATAACCTGTTTTTTTTTTTTTTATGAAGATTATTCTTGCTCATCATATCATTTTAGATATTCTTTGTAACAGTTTGGCTAACAATACTAAAAATAAGACCTGATTTCCCAGACTAATAAATGAGAAGCATGTTCTGTTGCAGTATGTCTGCATTATTCTGAAATAAATTAATTTGTTTCTTAAAATGTGCATGTAGTATAATCTTTTAAGTTTGCAACACTTTCTGTGGATATTTTCCTTTTATGAACCCCCTGATCTTTAAGGAAATCTGTAGTGAGGTTTGGATTTTTCCCTGTGTGTGTACTTCTGCAGTTCAGAAGAGAACAGTGGCTGTCAAATAATGAGGTGTAGGGGCCTCAACTGTTGCCCCAGGCATTACAAAATGGCCACACATTACCTGCAGTAACAGGGGACCTTTTTCATGAGGTCAGTAGAGATAACTGCTGCTACTCCTTTACAAAGGAATGCTACTCCCACTAAAAACTGTTTGGGTCCAAGGTCTTTACAACAAGTGTCAGAGTTTCATGTGGCCCTTAGGCTGCAAGTTAGGTAGCAGGGACCTAAAAGGAACTTGACTCTCTATATGCAATGAAAGATTTTTTTGCTTTGCTATAATCAAACTGCATGATACCCTGTTCATAAAAAGTTCTCTTTGGTTGTCTTCTGTTGAAACTTGTAAGTATGTATGTGCGTTTTTACATTTAGTAAAGACCCCCTTAATGGCAAGCAAACATGTTTTGATTGAAAACATGATAACTCTGTGGAAGGATAATAGGCTATGATGCATATGTTAAAACAATTAGCAGTATTGCTAATGTGTGTCTAGGTCTAGTTGTTGTTTTGTAGTGACTGAGATTGTTTGGAGTATTTTCTAGTATGTTCTTTCCTGGTCAACAGATGATGGCTGCTTGTTCATGTATGGTTCATTATTGCCAACAGTAAAGGTTTATCAGCCAATAAACCAGCTACTTGGCCCAAGGCGTGAGCTACCACATCAGCCAAATTCTTCATCTGCATGTATGGCTGTGTGCCTGCATTTGTCATTCAACACTAATGGCAAGGGGCCAGTCTTTGAGTACAATATTATGCCAACCTTGAAAAAACAATTATCTGTATTCTATTCTGAAATGCAGCATTCTGTTATGAAGTTGCTTCACATTGGCATTGGGAAATTGGATATAGTGTATGCAAGATGAGCAACCACCAGAGTGTGACAATATTTCAACATAATTGTATGCTTATTTAATGAGTTAATAAAAAAAAAGGAACTTCAGCTGATTCAGCGCTGTATTTTTACTCAAAGAGTTAAACATAAAAATATGTACTATATGATGACAATTCTCAGGGGGTATATGGGGGGGTTAGTATTTTAATGTGGTTCAAAGCTAATTTTATGACCCGTACACACAACCGGACTTTCCGTCAGACTAGGTCCGTCGGACAATCCGATTGTGTGCAGGCTAGTCCGATCGTTTTTCGGAAAAAAAATCAGACGAACCTAGAAATAGAACATGTTTCAAATCTATCCGACGGGCTCAGTTCCGATGGACCAAAATCAGGAAACCTGTTCGTCTGTGTGCTGGTTCGACGGACCAAATACGACGCAAGGGAAGCTATTGTCTACTGGCTATTGAACTTCCTTGTTTAGTCCCGTTTACTTTATCTCGTTCAAAGCAAATGGACTTACAAACAGACTTAGTCCTTTCGTGTGTGGCCAAGTCCGTTAGTTTGGAAACTCCGCAGAAAGTCTGTCAGGAAGACCATCGGGCCTAGTCTGCCGGAAAGTCCGGTCGTGTGTACGTGGCATTACAAAACCTGTGCTGTGTTCGGGGGATTTTTTTTCATGAAAAGTTATAAGGATTTTTGCAACTAACCTATATTACAAAAAAAAATGAACAGAAAACTGAAACTAGTTCTTAGATTAAAAACATATAAACCTAAGTGCTCAACTGTTAGAAATGTTTCAGATTAAATCCATGGTCTCTCAGAGCATTTCAGGGTCCGTGACTGTGAAAGCGTTAAGCAGCCAGAATTTTACTAGACCCAGAAATTAGATGAGGGGCCAAATCCTGCAGGCACTAACTATCCTCAGGCATAAAATAAGCACAGGTGGAGTCCCTTAGGTAGGATTTATACAGGATAAATGACAGTGGCACTAAAATCCTTGTGTATGTTATTAATGAGTCCCCAGTGAGCCTGTGTTTAAGACTCTGGCTTAATAAGCATTCTACAACTGTGTAGGTGTTTGCAGAATGCCTAATTACTTCAGCCTAAACTCCCAAATTATTCCAAGTGCTATATTTGGGATAAATGGCTGAGCTGAACACAAAGTTACAATTATGCTATGATTAATTTGCTAAAAAGATTGGCTGGTCTAGCTGCAAGAACAGGCAAATAGGCTAATCATTACATAATAGACAGTTGTGGTCAACTCGTCAAGGGGTTTCTATGAAGAAATTCAGTTAGGACTCCCCTCCACACACCCTATTATTCAATGAAAACCATAATACTATGAAAGAAGCAATGCAAAAATAAAATTGAAAGAAAATACAGGATAAAAAAAAAAAAATGAAAGCATTGTCAGTTAGCTGTACATAATAATTTCCGTAGAATGCAGTGTACATGAGCAGTAAGAATCATTTTCACAAAAAAGTGTTGCACATGTGATATATTCAATACTATTCTTTTATATGTATTTTATTTACTAAAACTATTACAGGTGGATTAAACAAATGTAATACATTATCATAATACTGGCATAGTATATTTGTTGTGCATATTTTGGTTTCGGTAACCTTGATACTTTTGTATTGTGCAGTATAACAAAGCACAGACTA
Organism: Lithobates pipiens; assembly: GCF_037356315.1. Classification (NCBI taxonomy): domain Eukaryota; kingdom Metazoa; phylum Chordata; class Amphibia; order Anura; family Ranidae; genus Lithobates; species Lithobates pipiens. Next base: position 233,789,667 of record NW_027507748.1, read on the forward strand.
CAAATTGCATTATCTTACATTACCATTCATTTCAATGGCACGATATTGTGCATACACAGACAAAACAACAAAGCTGAGGCAGTTGGATTTTTGAGGCCTATGCAAATGATGGAGATTACTGTATACCATGTGCATAAATGTAAATGGCTCTTTATTCTTTAAAATAGAATTCCAACCACAAATATCAAGATAAAAATGAACAGCCCAATGAAAGGTAAAATAACAAAACCAGCTTTTGTTCCAATGTTCACCTTCAATCCGGAGATTTACCTCTGCAGCATTAATAAACTAAAACCCCCAACAACCCGAGCAGCACAGTGGCTAAATGGTTAGTACTTCCTCCTGGCAGCAATAGGGTCAATGGTTTGAATTCCAACCTCAGCACTACCTGCATGATGTCCCTGTGCCTGCGTGAGTTTCCTCTGGGTACTCTGGTTTCCCCCCACACCCCAAAACATGCTGGTAGGTTAGTTTAATCCTATCTACATTGACCCTGGTTTGTGTATGTATGAATATGAGATAGGGACCTTAGCTTGTAAGCTCCTTGAGGGCAGGGACTGATGTGAATGTACAAAATACAGTATAATCTGTAAAGCACTCTGTAAATTGAGGGCACTATATAAGTACCTGTAATCAATAGATGCATTCATTGGTTTATTGAGGCTTTACTAATGGAAGATTGTTAATGGACTGATTGTGTTAAAATGATACACTGTTATCACTGCTATTGCTGTTTTAAAGAGATTTTCAGTAAAGACGTTTGTTTCAAAGCCATTTTTTTAGTAGTAAGAAAGCATTCCCTCCATATTCCTCCTACAAACCATCTGTTGTTGCTTATGGCCAAGAGGGGTCATGCTAGAGCTTTTGTATTTTTTTTCTTTGGTGTATGAGCTGCTCTTAATTGTAAAGCTGATAGATGTTCTCCTAGGCATTAAAAGACACGAATGAAAGATTAATTCATACAAATGTCACATTGGCATAGACATGCTGTTGTATATGCCCACTTCAATGCTTTTATTGTCTATACACAATACAGCTGTTCACTAGATGGATGTGTTGCAGAATGGGCTCAGTTGACAATAAGGAGGCTCTAGTGGCATACAGTGTTGCCATCCGTCAGTATTTTTACTGGCAACTAGCAAAAAATGGGCACTTTTCTCCTGCCAGTAAATGCCAGTGACAGGAAAAGATTGCCAGTAAAATATATGGCTATGACGCTTGATGCTGGCCAAGATCATTCGCGTGCCTGCTACAGTGTGTTTGGGTGGCGCCAGCAGGGGGCAGGTCTGGTGGAGGCGGTGCTTGAGTGTGTCATCGGGCAAGAGAGCCGAGCAAAGTGGCCAGAGCCTCGTTTGCGGGTCGGGAGCAAAGCAAGCCAGGAGCAGGACTGTCAGTGTGGTTTGGATTGAAGAGATTGTCACTGTGACTCAAGAGGAGGCATGTCGTGTTGGTGAGGTGTTGTCATCTGTGCTGCTGCTTGCTGCTGTCATTGTCATTGTGAGAGTCAATTTCATTTGTGTGCACCTATTCTAATGTCTTGCCCTCCTGAGTTCTGTCCCCGAGCTACTTGGTTACTATATATATTGAAAATAAAATCAGAAATATGATTTTTTGTTCCCTTAATTGCATGGTGTACGTTATCATAATACTGGCATAATATATTTGTTTGTTTGTAGCCTAAATACTTAAAACCATAATTTTGTAACTTTTGGAAATGCCAGTAAAAACGTGGCTGTGCCGGTAAAGTTTGTGTGTCATGTCAGTAAATTTCAGTCTGGTAGGTGAGCAACACTGGTGGCATAGCCTTTTGGTGTATGGACAAGCCTCTTTATTATCTGAATAGGGAGGGAACTTGAGATTGTACCCCAAAAATGAATACTTTGCATATGTTACAGTTGTGAATTTGAAACATCAAAATAAATAGTTGTAAAACATGCATCTTTGTTAGATAACAGATTTGAATAAAGCTTTTTCCACCTAAAATTACTTGAGAATTGCAAGACTACTGAAAGTTTTTGCTTACGTGATTGCATTTCTATATTTTTGAACACAGTATACTTTATACATAAAAAAAAGTTCTTTCTCTTCAATCCACACATTAATGCTTGCCTGTACATGCATTTCGATTTTATATTAATGCAAATTATAAATCATTTTAATGAAATGTGTGCATTGGGTGCTGCAGCTATTTTATTGGTTATTCAAGTGTATACATGGATGATGAGTTGATGTGTATAGTTATAAATGAAGCTGTCTTTTATGTTTGTAGTCTGTACATGAATTTCAGTGTGTGTGATCACATTTAGAAACCATATTAAAAGGAAGACAAGAAAAATGGTTTGGAAGTGTCATCAGAGGCTACATTAAAATGTGATTTTAAGAGAGTTTTTTTACCCCATGTCCCTTAGAGAATTTGAGGCTTCGAGTCTGTGACTGCGAAATCCCATTGCAAAGTTCATCAGGAATCGTGTTCCAGCTGCTGGAGTGATAGATAGGTTTAATTACACTGAATTACTGCGGCAAGAGCTGCTCTGCTCTCCCCAATGTCATTAAAAAAGAGAGGATTTTTCAGTGCCTAGTCACTAGCCAAGCCTGGAGCTTACGAATGAAAATCTAGTGGTTAGTGGCATGCGTCTAGACCAGAGGTCAGAAGGGGCTCAAACCTATCATCTTCTGTTGATTTCCTGTAAGCCTTACCTTACAGCAAAGGGGCTGATCTGAATCAGCTGTTCACTGGTCGAATCACGCCTTTGAGCTAACAAATTACCATTTTAATTTCATTTCTTCATGATCTTGTCCAAATTTTATTGATTCTCCTGTGCCCCAGAAAAGTAAAATGATATTGTACATTGTTGTTTAGGAAAACAATATTCCAAAATGGCATCTACAAAGCAAATATATCTATATATATATATATATATATATATAGATATATTTTGAACTATTGCAGGTGTTATGCTAGGTGATAACTATGTACTGTACAGTGAATATACTCTACCTTTGCATTTGTAGTTATGTGTCTCATGCCAGAGGAATTTTATAACCAACTCTACTTAAGGGGAAGCCTTGCCCAAATTCTACCCTAATGCTCTCAGTTCTTCAGTATCTTGTGCAGAAAGAAGATGGGATACTTATCTTTGAATGTTTGAATTGAATTCTGGTGAATTAAATCTTAACTCCAGACTTCTTAAGGCTTGTTTAGTTGTATAGAAGAGAAGGCTAGAGACCGGTCAGCATCATCTTGTGCTTTTCTTCTCAGCATGACTGTTCTTAACACACCCAATTATTTTATTTCAGTTCTTTCAAACATGGGGCCTCACCATCACATATGGGTTTTGTCTAGGGCAGTCTGCATGCAAATCTAGCCTGCCTAGGAGCTATCGGTCCTCCAGACTGACATCTACTTATTAAGGCATATTGACAATTGCATACCTTATCCCAAGAGCCAGCCCACTGCTTGAATGAGGGCTGAGGACTCCTGAGAGCAGTACTCAGGAAGGGTCCTGTGATGTTTTCAGGAAGCTATGTACAGCACTTTGATGAACCCTCCAACCTGCCATGATCTGCCCGCATTTACAAAGAAGCACAGAGACTCAGTAATGACATTGTTTGGTCTAATGTATGTAATAAACAGGTTTAATTTACAGTTGTCATTAGCGTGTTAATGAGAGGGAGAGGAAGCTTCCAGGAAAGACAAATATAAATAGAGTAAGCTTTAGTTATGGAAGGAGTATAGAGGAATAAAGGTAAGGGTTTTTTTATACGGGTAAGTGGTTGCGCTGCAGTTTTACCATGTACACCACCTGGCTGCAAGCTAACATGCCCACCATTGATATTAGCACACACCACCACTGCTGTGGTTGTGACACAGCAAAAATTATACCACAGATTGTGTTTGGCAGCCAATACTAAACTCAAGTACAACCCATTCATGTAGATTGGGCAATGCCACAAAGGCCCTGCAACCAAGTGTAACACACATGGTTGTGCTTTCAGTGGTTAAAACTGGTGTCCAGAAGGTGACATATCACATCTGAGCTGCCAGTATAAATGCCTCTGCAAAGCAATTCACAGTGGTGTAGTGGTTAGCACTCTCACCTCACCACTCTCACTGTGCAGTAAGAAGGGTCACTGGTTCAAATCCCAACCACAACACTACCTGCCTGTAGTTTGCATGTTCTCCCTGTGCCTGCGTGGGTTTCCTCTGGGTACTCCAGTTTCCTCCCACATTCTAAAGACATGCAGGCAGTTTAATTGGCTTCTGTCCAAAATTGGCCCTAGTATATGAATGGGGACCTTGGATTGTGGGCTCCTTGAGGGTAGGGACCAATATGAGTGTGCAATGTATAGGGATAGGGACAATTGTAGACACTCACTCAGGTTGAACTGGATGGACTGGTGTCTTTATTCAACCTTACTAACTATGAAACTATGTTGATCACTTTTCAGAGAGGAGGCAATGATGACAGCAAGTGTAAACAAGCCCCAACTCCAAAACACTAGAGTTGGGATGTTGCAGTCCCAGATGAGCCAATATGGACCGCAAGAAACTCTCCAAACTTTTCCAATGCTGACCTAATTGTTGGGGCAAAAATAGTGTTACTAGACTCTCTAGGGTGAATGTCATTAATTCATACAGATTAGAGAGAATCATGAATACTACATTGGGACACTAGATGGGGCTGATGATCATAAAAAATAAATATCTATTTGCTATGATCATCATCTCCACGTACAGTAGTAGCCATAATGTGGTATTTTCCCAGACAACTTAATTTTTTATGAATGAATAACATTTGATCTGTAAATTGTCTAGTAACATAAAATTTTGTCCCAACAGAGGGCCAAGTCAGCATTGGAAAAGTTAGAGCATTTTATGTTGTCCACCTTGGCTCACCAGAGACAATATCTGAAGCCTAATGTTTTTCCCCTATTCACACACAACATTAGACCCCAGATCTCTCCTCTGCCCTCAAAAGCATCCTCATCACTTCCAGTTTCATATAGCATAGAGATTATCAGGAACAGATGTTCCTCCTTCTCATTTATGGTAAGCTGGCCCAATCACCCACATCAGTCCCAGACTCCCCAGTGGAACAAGAGAGCCTAGGAAAGGTCGTGGAGGGGGACCTTTATTTCAACCCCTGTAAAAGTGATCAGGCAGCCGTATAGTCTCTCTCTCTCAAAACTACAAATTTTTAGTAAATAATCAATTTATAATACTTATAAGATAATTACATTAACCTTATCTCTTTTATTTAGAATTTGTTGTTGTACTCTGTTTCAGGTGTCCAGAGTTCCCGTAGAGTTATGTGAGCAATATACTACATGCGGGGAGTGCTTGAGTTCTGGGGATCCTCATTGTGGCTGGTGTGTTTTGAATAACATGTAAGTATGATTACTTTAAAGTGGTTATAAAGGCTTGTTTTTTTTTTCCAATTTAAAATAACAAACATGTCATACTTACCTCCACTGTGCAGCTTGTTTTGAGTGGCCCCAATCCTCCTCTCCTGGGGTCCCACGGTGGCGCTGGTGGCTCCTCCCTGCATTGAGTGTCCATGTTGGGGAAGTGCTCTCCTTGGTGGACACCCATGCGGGCGTGCTCCTGAGTCCCGCATCTGTGTCCATTCACCCAGAAGTGCTTGTCATCAAAGCTGTGTCCAACTTAATATGAGCTGACTATCACCACACAGGTAGTTTAGTGCCAGATAGATGGGTTCTTAAATTAAGCAGGTTTTAGGTTGACTACTTATGTTATGGATAATACTACCCCGGTGTGGATGGTACAAATATAGAACTGTATCTGTTGCTTTCAACTTGTTTAGACTATGATATTACAATGTAATTAGTATGGGCATATTTGGCATAGCAATTTGCAGCCCTTCAAGTTTTAGTAATGGGTCACCAACATTCATGCCATTTGTGGGTGTATTTTTTGCAAATTTTTATGTCTGAGATAGTGTAACATGAACTGTTGGAAGTGTTTCAAAGACAATTACTATGTGAGCACTGTAATTGAAATATGTATGGTTAAAGTCTGTACTTAATGCAGGAAGGCCTGAGTTAAAATGTTTTATACATGAGCTGGTTCTGTCACCCTACATAGGAAGATCGTATTAGTGCTTGGCTTTGTTTTTATTGAAGGTATTAAGACAATATCCATGACCCACATTTGTTAAATATCCAATGGAAATGTGTAAATCTAATTTCAAATCTTAACTGTTAACTGTATATTTTTGGTGGGTATCATTTTTGGCAAATCATTCTATTAATAAAACGTGTTCACTATGGAACACATTATTCTCTATACATTGAACAAATACATTTGCACGTGCTGTATTTAAAAGTAAACATCAGCTAAATGCAATTAAAATACATGTGATAAGATCTACTGTTCTACCTAACCTAAGGCCTCCATCACCCATTCTTCCCTGCATTTCTAACCCTTTCTTAGTAAGTCAAGGCTTATGCAAAAAAAAAGCAACTTTCTTTCACCAAAATATGGTAGGGCCAAAGTCTCACTGCTGTTATCTTCCTTTTTGTAATCCTTGACACACATCGACCTGTGAGGGATACTGAAGGAATAACATTACACTGATCCCTGAGCTTTCTCCTCTTGTAAGTACATTCCCTGTGTTAGATTAACAGCTCTGTCCAAAGCAATAGAATCTTTATTGGCTCAGAGTACTGACCCACTCACTAAGTTAAGAGGCTAATATTAAAGCGGGAGTCCACCGGGACTCCGCGTTTTTTTTTTTTTTTTTTAAAAGCCAGCAGCTACAAATACTGCAGCTGCTGACTTTTAAATAGTGACACTTACCTGTCCAGCGCGCCCGCGATGTCGGCACCCGAAGCCGATCGCTCGCTCGGCGGCCGGGTCCCGCCGCCATCTTGGGTATGGGAATCAGGAAATGGAGCCTTTCGGCTTCATTTCCCGGTTCCCTACTGCGCATGCGCGAGCCGCGCGGCGCAATCCGGACGGTCCCCGCTGCCTCTGGGAGCTGTGTGTTTCCCAGCAGGCAGCGGGGCACTTCCTGAAGGGGGCGGGCGCTTGCGGAACGGGGGCGTAACCTACGCTCGTTCCGCAGGCAGCTAGCCCGGAAGTGGGTGCAGTTACCTGGATTATCCAGGTAACTGCACCCCCCTCCCCCCTGAAAGGTGCCGATTGTGGCGCCGGAGGGGGGGAGGGATCAGATGAGCGGAGGTCCATTTTAGGGTGGACCTCCGCTTTAAGACAGAATAAGACATATATGTTAAATGAAAGTAAACACCCTAACACAACAGAACTGAATTAAATTGTGTTTTTATATATGTTTGGGGATCATCTATAAATGTATTTAAAAATATACCTAACCAGGAAACAGTAGCCTCCCTGGCGGTATTATTATGTCAGATTTTTGAATCTCAAAGCGGTACATTGTTTTGTATAGAAATTTGCCGTTTTATATTGTAGGCCTGTAATTCTTAGGAATAACACACTTAAATCTGTCCAGACAAGAGTTTAGTAGACATACTGGGTATGATAAAGTTTGAAACACAAAATCGTAAATTATAATATAATAAATACCCATATTTACATGCACCCCAATTTAAGAGGGAAGTTTAAAAATAAATAAATAAATAAATAATAAATAAAATAAAATAAATGTTTTCACAGCCCCCTCCCCAGTACACAGCCCGCCCCCATCCAGTACACACCCCACCTCCCCCTGCAGAGTACATACCCCCACATCCAGTATACAGCCCCCCTCCCTCTGTGCAGTATACAGCCCCCCATCCCGTATGCAGCCCCCTCCTGCACTTCCAGGAGATCTCCAGTCTCCTGGGACAACACTGCCAGCATACTCTACAGTTAAGAAAAAAATCACATAGATGGTCATGTGACTGCTCTCCTCCTCCAATCTAAAGCTTCACTCGGAGGCAGAAGAGTGGGAGGAGGAGAGCAGCCAGAAAAAAATAAGCTATTGTGATATTTAGAAGCTTTGTTTTACAATAACACTGACACAGGAGGAGCAGTGTATGAAAAGGGGCTGGCAAGTGATTTTTTTTCTCAACTTTAGACTATGCAGACAGCACTGTCCCAGGGCCAGGTGAGGCGGGTCGGCCGGCCTGACACCCCCCCAAGTGGGTGGCTCCTGGGGAGGACCGCCCAATCGGTGTATAACACGCAGACACTGTTTACCCTCTGTTTTCTGGGGGAAAAATACACATTATACGCCGATAAATACAGTAACTATAAATAATTATAAAAAATAATAATAAAATGAATTGTTCAAATTTACTATCGCTGTTTTCTAGTTGGTCTAAAACCACTTTGGCATAAAGGGACACTTTTTGGTTGCTATAGACAATCTCAAGTTTCCAGGCAGAAAGAACAGTATATATTATATAAAAGTGCAGGCAGGGCACTGGGCAAAACACTAGGGACAAAAGGTAGCTGAAATGATTTAAGTATACTGTATGTGTTACTTTTTTGTACTTTTTGAATTTGCCACCGGGCTCCGATGCTTGCAGGGAAGCCCAGCACACAGAGCATCGGGCAGAAAAATTCCTTTTGTAGGCTCTCTTTCCTTTATTTTCAGCTGGTGATCTGGCCAGTAAGTTAGTTGTTTTTCAGAAGAACAAGCTTCTTGCAAATTTAGCAGTTACAGGAACGAGACAAACCATTTAACACTGGTAGGAGTGCTTACAATGATCAGCTTTTATTTACTTATGTAAAACTTTATACCAAAAGGAAATAAATTGTTTGCTGCAACTGGTTATAAAGCGTGGGCTAAAGTTTAGCTTCAATTTTTTCGTGTATTTAAATCTGCAAGTGATCTAATACTTTCTTCCCCCCACATTAATAATGCTGCTATCCAAAGGTGCCCCTGTGCACCTTTATCCAGATTGGGAGCAGGTATGTTATTGGCCAGATCACCAGGTGAAAACAGAGGGGCAAAAAGTGTAAAAAAGGAAAACAAATGCAGCCACCAGATCTATTGATTGGTAAGCTGCAATATATTACATTTTCAATTTTGAGTTTAATAACGCTTTAGGTTCTAGTCCTGAATTATCTTAAATTATATAATGCCGCACAGCATATAAAAATATCCTTGCTCCTGAATCTTTTTAGTTGTCAATTGTATTAGGTAGGGTATCAAGCCGCTTAGTAATAAGACAGTTTTTTAAAAACTATAAATAAGAAAGAAAGGTGATAAAACCTGAAAAATGCTTTTATCGAGCTAGAGTAACAACCTTCACTTAGCATTTATACCCACAATAAAAACCACAATATTACAGAGACTTTCAAGAGAACATTAGGTGCCCAGAATTTGAACTAAACTATCTTTCAGCACAGAAATAAACCTATTGCAGTCATTTCTATTGCCTATAGTGCCCTTTCACATGCTGGCATTATTTACTATCACCAGCTTTGATTAAAAGGAGCTATTTGCACAGCTTAAATGACTTTATACTATAGGCATGTGCATCAAACTGACATTGTCTGTCATCTAGGGTGACTGCTTGCTGGATCTTCCATGTATTAACTACATTAGTGCAATAAAATACAGCATTGTATTCAGGTTCACTGTTAGGAATAATTATTTATTAAATGAGTGGAAAAAAATAAAGGCAGCAGCATTTTTTTTACTACTATTCATAATATATTGGCAATGTTTTTCTCTAAATGGGAAATGGTAGTGCAATTGTTTTTCATACATGGCTGTTATTTTTTTTTCTAAATATGTTATGGTGATGCCATCATTTTTCACGCATGACTGTGGTACACGACATGAGGTATCTTTTTTGGGGCCATAACAATAGATGACTTTCATTTAGTATTTTCTGTTTTATATGACTCCAAAAATAAATGTAGAACCCCCTCACATTCTTGTTAGAGATTTTTTGCCATTAACCTATTGTTCTTCCCTGACGGTGCTGAGGTAATAACAGTGCTGAGGCTCTAATATAGTGCAGTGCTGGCACCAAAGCTTTAAAAAATGTCATTCTTTCGTCTTGTGACATTTGAGATGACAGACCATCCTTCTTCCAAGCATAAAGCACAAACTGAATACATGCAATCACATCTTGCAATTTATACAACTTGCAGCTGCCATACTTAATCACTAAATAAAAGAAAAAAAAAAACAATGCAACAAGCCGAGCTTGTCGACCTGTCATATAGACGTGCAATTGTTTATAGTATCAAGCAGAAATAAGATGGGACACAACCACAAAGCACAGGGTTTCATGGATAAGCTGGGTTTAAGCAGATCCAAACAGAGGGTGAGGCTATACACTAGATTTATTGACACCATAAGGAATGTGCAGGGCTTGTGCTCCACAGTGAAGTTGAATGATCCCTCCTGCCTATGCCATCTGCTTGTTAATGTACTGGCATTGATGATTAATAATGCAGATTATATTGATGCAGGATTTTGGGAAGTGTGTGTGTGTGTGTGTGTGGGGGGGGGTGTTAGGTGGGCATATGTTTAAAGGAAACATTTTTTTTGATTGACTAAAAATTTTTATAATATGCATGTTTTTGTTTCTTGTTATTGTGAATATGTTGGCTTTTCCCTAGTTCTAAAGCCAAATAAATTTCATGGTTCAATAGCTCCAGCTGGAAATTACATGGTATGCATAGTCAGTGCAGCAGGGTTATATATTATCTACTATGTATCAGAAAAGTTGGGAAATATGTCCATCTTAATGCTTTTTCTAACAATAACAAAATTACAAAATCACAGGAAACTGGCCAGCAAGGTACTGTTTGACACCCATGGTAGCATTTTGATTTATGTTTATATTTTGTTATGTTAGAATACCTGTAGCTAGGCAGTTTTTTGCCCCAGAATAAGGGCATGTCGGAGAGCTGCCCATCATCCACTGAATGCTTCCAGAACTTATTCAGAACTTTCTCTTTCAACTTGCTTACTTTTAGATGTGGGGGATTCAAATAAAAAGAAAGAAAAAAAATCTTTCAGCATTACCAAATGCCTATTATCTTCTGGATTCCACCACTGGTGCTGCCTGCTCCTTCTTCTTCTGGGTACCTCTATAGCAAGCCTTGTGCTATGGGAGCAACCAAGTAGGCATGCTCTTGAGTTGGGCTGTGTCCATCCATAGACACACACAGCGTGGCTTGGTCATGCCTCTCATTCTTTCTTTCTTCACATGATATGACTGCTGCTCTCAGAATCTCCTGTAATAAGGAGTGGTTTCCTAGGGCAGTGCTGGAGCTTGAGAGGACTCAGGTAAGTATTTAGGGATAGGGGAGGGGGGGAGACAGATATTGGAAGCTTTTTTACCTTAATAGAGAAAATGCATCAAGTTAAAAGTTATTTTGCGTGTAGAACCACTTTAAGAACATAGTGCTCTTTGCTCATAATTCCTCTCTGTAATGGATAATTTTCTTGCTATTGCATGGATATATGCTCCTTGCTAAATAATAAAAAAAATCCTATTTAAATGGATTGGAATTAGTTTTTGTCAACAAAATGTATTCATAAATCAGTATAATATGTATTCTTTTTCTCATAGGTGTTCTCGGAAGGATAAATGTGAACGTGCAGTGGAACCTTCCCGGTTTGCATCTAAAATAGAACAGTGTGTTAAGGTCACTGTGAACCCCAACAGCCTTCCAGTTTCTGAGCACAGCCTTCCGGTAAGAGAATACAGGGCAATAACAGATGCTTTAATACAAATAAGTAAACGTGCATTCTGAATAGATGCAGAGATTGATTTTCAAGCATCATGAAAATATTCATATAGTGCTCCTGAAAACTATTAGTGCATTAATCTGTTTTTTGTCCAGGTATGAACTGGGGTTATATGTGTGCTTGCCTTACACCCAGTTAGGGTGAAAGATTTTAGGGTGATTTAAAAACACTTAGCATTCTGGTAATGCAAGTTGCTCATTCAACATGCTGTTCTAAGACTTACTGCATTAAAAAAAAAAAAAAAAAACCTCTGTTCAATTAATTCCAAGTTCCCCACCAAGACCAGTTGAATCAACTACCTCTCTAAAAGTTTTAGCCTTTAGCCCCGGTTTACACTATAACCCGCATCTCACCAAAGAAGTGCAGGCACCTTATTTGGAGCCGCAAAGCAAACCGCATCACATGGTCTTTTGTACCATGCAATCTGGTGTGGGTAAACCCCACTGCATTTGCAATCCTTTTGCGGTGTTGTTAACTTTGTATTGACACCTGCAGCGAATTGCAATTGCGATGCACTGCAAGAAGCATGCAGAGAGCGATGCGTTTCCCGCACCTCATATGTGTGAGTCTAGTGTTCATAATTACAACCAGGGCATTGTAATCCAGCCTTTTTTTAATTTATTAATTGAATGAGTTTGTTTCTATGGCCGTATCTCGTAAAGCATTCTACAGCTTACTGATAACTCCTTGTTAAGCTGATTGTAAAAACCTTTATATCCTAATCATACAGTACAGGGCACAGCAGAGCATTCGTACATCATGGGTTATAGGTGTGTACAGGGCCCCTGATAGAGGGGGATCACTGTTCTTCCTGTAGGGGGACCCGGACAGCAGGAGGTTCAGTGGAGCAGAAAAGAACTGATGACAGAACAATGCCATCCTTGTCTCTCACCCAGCAACTGAAAGCCGGTTTGCTGGTTGAGAGACACGAGGGGCCCAGGCCGTCCCTTCCTTGGATGATGAGCTTGCCGGCGCTGAGCTCCTTCCCCGCCCATACTCACAGCTGGGAAGAGGAGATGGGAAGCTGGAGCAGAGAGAGGGGTAGTTCCTCTAAACTCAGTATACAGCACATGAGACCAGATCGCTCTTACTGTAGATCACATTGCACTGCATACACACAGCGCCCCCTATCCACATTTCCTGCTGCTCAAGAGAAGAGCAACTTTTGGAGGAGATGGGGGGATGGGATGTGTACAGTGCAATGCCATATACAGTAAGATCCCAAACACCCCAAAAAGGATCACAAATGCAGCGGGGTTTACCCACACCAGTTTGCATGGTACAAAAGACAATGTGATGCGGTTGCGATGCCCTTTGGTGAGATGCGGTGCAAATGAGCTCATGAGTCTAGAGGAACGCTCTTCTGACAGGAGGGGAGAGCATAAAACTGCACACCTCCTGCTGGCTTTGTAGTGGCTTCCCCCTGTAAGTTGCGGGGGAGGGGGGTGGGAGCCTGTTTGTGTAGGGAAAGTAATGGGAATTTGGGGAGGAGGGATATGTGCTAGGAGGAGGGTTTGGGGGGAGTGTTGAACCAGATGAGGGGATGTTTTTCTAGGAGGGGGGGTGGAAGAATGTGTGCTGGGAAGGGTAATTTAGAGGGGGTTGTGCTAGGAGGAGGGATTTGTGGGTATTTGTCCTAGGTAATAAAAAGAGGAGATTTTGTGCCAAAAGTGTGTGGGGGAATTCGGGGCTAATAGGAGGGATTAAGGGGGATTTGTGCTGGTGGAGGGGGGATTTGGGGGGGAGAAGATTTGTGCTAGGATAGAAAGTTTGAGAAGATTAAGGATGTGTACTAGGCAATTGATTTCTTTGGGTTGAGGGAGATTTGTGCTAGAAGGGGGGATTTGGGGGATTTTACCTGGGGTATGGGATTGGAGGGGCAAATATTTGTCTTGGGAGGGGGGATTTTGGGGAGAAGATTTGTTCTAGGATAGAAATGTTGATGTGTGCTTGGCGGGTGATTTTTTTGGGGGTAAGACAGAATGTTTGTGTCCACTATTGATGATTTTCATGTATTTTGTGAAAATATTGTTTTGATATTTGCGTACAGGGGGAGGGGGGTCATCCGGTAGGCTGTATGGGGCCCAGTGATTCTTAAAAACGGCCCTGGGTGTGTACCTTCAGGTGATTGGACTTTAGAGGATGTGCCCACTGAGAGCCTCCAATATAACTCTACTGCACTCAGCTTTCTGAGAGTGATGGACTATAAAAAAGAATTATCCAGAGACTAATGCATACGTCTGCCAACTTACTAACATGTAGTGTGGCCTTGGTAGTTCTTAAATACCTCACAATTAACAAAACAAAAAACAGGTTATGGCATAGACACCAACACCCTAAAGTAGCCACTCATAAGAAGACCACGTAGCATATACTTAAACATTCAATAAGAAAAAATACATTTATTGATTAATACGAAAGATATATTAAAATTCATTATTAAATATAAAAACGCTATGCTCACAGGGCCCAAAAGGATTAATATCAGAGTTGTATAGCAAAGGACAGGACACATACCACATTTATTGCACATCAAGCTGGGCAGATCACCTTTGATGGTCCAAGTGGCAGTCCTTATAGTGGAATTCCACCAAATTATTATTATTTTTTTTTTAAGTCAGTAGCTACAAATACTGCAGCTGCTGACTTTTAAAATATGGACACTAACCACGATGTCCTTACCCAAAGCCAATCTGTTCCTTGGCTCTCGAGTGGAGGCGCCGCCATCTTCGGTAAGGGAATCAGGAAGTGATGCCTTGCAGCTTTACAGCCTGGTTCCCTACTTTGCTGCACATCCTCATTGGTCCCTGCTGTCTTCAGGGACCTGTGTGTTTCCAAGAAGACAATGGGGGGGGGACAGAGGAGGGGCCAGACATGGCGTAGATCACAGCGGAGCCCAAAAGATGATTGCGCTTAAATGGTTGCAGCTATCTTCTCCCACTGTCCCTCAGTGGGTTGACTCAGTTATTCAAATCATCCCCTATGAGAAAATAATTTATGAAAACAGAGGTTGTATGTGTAAACATCACAAGATTCGAGATGCTTGGTGTAACTCCACTCATACATACAAACTACCACTGATTAATGGCATTTTGAACAATATTGTACCTGTCCATTTTTTATCTGGGTCTGGCAGACAAGTTGACTGAATCTAGTTCTCGCTGAATGTTAAGGCAACACCATTGTTATAGCTTTGAACTGTTTATTGCTACACGCAGTCATTTGCCTATTAGGCCTCATGCACACTGGATGTTTTTGAACATTTTTACAGCCGCTGTTTTTGGCTTCCTGCGTTTTTTCTACAGTCAATGGAGTCTCCAGCATGTTATCCTATATTGTGTACACCCCCCTATTTGCAATAAACAGCATTTAAAAAAATAGAAAAACGTATACCCTTCTTCATATGCCTGATTACAAAGACAACGTTGTCTTAAAGTGTTACTAAACCCCCCTGATCTGTATACCACAGTGAGTGATAAACTGCACAGTTTCTCCAGTGCTGAGAGTTCAGGTAGAAGGAGATTTTCACTTCAGCCTGCATACACGCCCACATGTGAGATGCCAATATCATGTGGCCTGGCTAGCTCTGAGAATAAGTAATTAGTCTCTCCAGTATAAAGTACACAACTGAGCATGTGCAGGTTGGCTACCCTGCCTGTGTTAGCTGGCTTTCCCCCGATAGCCAGTGCAAGAGGGAAGGATCTATGCATACAGGATAAAACAGCCTTTTTACACAATGCAGAGGATTAACCCCTTAAGTTCCACAGTGAGTATAACAAGCACGCTATGTTGCATATACAAACAGATTTTACTGTTGTGGGTTTAGTAACACTTTAACACATACAAGAATGTTTGGACAGAATTACAGGTCCCATATAATTCCCATAGCAACCATATTATGGCTAACATCAATATATCAAGATCAAAAAATGTGCATATTTTCTTCATGTGGTTGTTATGTATAAATGTGGCCTCTACAAAAAAATAGAACAACTTCTAGTAAAGCAAAAATTCAATGCTAATGATTGTATAAGGCATTTTATAATATATATCCAGTAATGGTTGCAAGTTGTTCCTAAGGATGCAGGAAGTCCTCCAATCAATCACGTAGTGAATATAGAATAGCACATTTTTGCAGCAGTTTATAGGTAACAGCAGTACAGCTGTTTAGCTGTATAGAGCAAAAGCGAAAGTAAGCTATGCAAGCAGATATCAAAGTAAGCAGAAGCAGAATTCCCATTTAAATAACACGAAAGACCAATCTGAGTTACACCACAGCTGTCCATTCGACACTGCTCAGACATTCACTGCAGAATAGTGCCAACATTTCTATTAACATGCTTTCTTGTTATTACTGAAGATGTGGATTCCTAAGAGATTTGTTGCACTGCGTTGTTTGTTTGGTCAGCAGTCATCATGGCTTCTTTTGTTTGCTAATATGCATTCCAAAGATATCACATTGAACAGGTCAGCAGTTCAGTAGTATTGTATATGTTCAACACATTTCATCAAATGGTGTAGCTGGCTTCACCAGGACAACCGAAGATGGTGGACCTTTTCTCCTTTTCTGAAAAAATCACTCTTAGCCCCTGTACACACAGTCGGACATTCTGACAACCAAATCCGTTGGATTTTGTCCGACGGATTTTGTCCGAAACTGTTGCATTACACACGGTCGGAAAAAGTTGTCGGAAAATCCGATTGTACATAACGTGATGACGTTATTTTGTTACGACGGGACTACGTTCAGGCTAGTAGCCAATAGCTTTGGTCAAGGAATTTGATCTGAGCATGCGTGACACTTTGCCTGTCGGAGTAGGCTACACATGATCAGAGTATGTCCGATCAGAGCATTTTGTCGGAAAATTTTACCGACAAGTTGGAAAAGTTGGTCCGTCGGGTATTATCCAACGGAAACAGTCCAATGGAGACCACACACAGTCGGAATATCCGACAAAACGGTCCTGTAGGACACATTCCGTCGGAATCCCCAACCGTGTGTACAAGGGCTAAGAGAGTGATGACTGACAATCACCATTCCCTGCTCATAGAGGACTAAGAACTGAGAGTGATCAGCGGTTATGTTCTCTGGCTTAAAACCAACAGGGGACATGTGCAGCATCACGCCAAATATGTATGTTTCTTTTTTATATTCCCACACAAGTTGCATTTTTGTAAGTATCCCTTTCTTTAACAGCTGATATTTTTTGAGTGTTTGTTAACCTGATTCCTGATTTCCTTTTACATAATTTCTTGTGCAGTATTCTTTATAGCTTTCAAATGGTGAAATTGTTCTAAAGTGTAATATTTTAGAAATGCAACTTATTCTTGTTTTGGCTTTTTTTAACTCTATAAGTAGCTGCTTGTGTTATTTTTTAGTTTTTTAAGCTTTTTATAAGTGTATTACATTTTTTTATATGTTATATATTATAACAGAAAATCAGTTTTAAATACTATTTGTGAAAGGTTTTACATAATCACACAGTTTTCAAAATGAATCCCATTAGAAAAATATATGATTCTTGGATGAAAGTTGTGTGAATCTTTTTGTGAAAACATTTTTAATTGGACTACTGATTTATGTTCTATATCTTTTTCGTAAAAATACTACCTGCCAATCTATGTGTTGGAGAAGTAGACTGGGAAAATGTGTCTCTCTAACCACCTTAATTCCGCCATATGTACTGTATATATGTTAAACTAGGATTGTGGCGGAGGCTACAACTGTGATCTCGCTATAATTTTTTAGAGCAGGCAATTCTGCACAATGTAAAGTAATCTGAGAGACTATACAGCCACTGGATCACTTCTGCAGGTAGCAGAAGAGGGTCTACCAGGCTCCCCTATCCCATCAGTGAGCCCAGTAAGGATGTAACTGGTGGTATTGGCCTCCATAAACACAGTAAGAAAAACTTATTTTGTTCCTCCCACTGTGTGACATCAGACACAGCGGTTCTAAAGGCAGAAGTTGTTATACCTTAATGGATTCTCTGCAATATGGTAAAAAAAACTTCTGCATACAACCCCCCCCCCCCAACCCCCGCTTACCTGAGCCCAATCTTGATCCAGCGATGTGTACAAGAGCAGCGGCTCTCTTAGCTCTCTCCCTCCTTATTGGTTTAGAGACAGCAGTGGGAGCCTTTGCCTTCAATCACAGCCAGTGATTGTGTTTGATAGTGAGGAGAGAGCAAGGGTCAGGGCTAAGCCACATTCTTTGTGTTTCTGGACACACAAAGTGATGCTTTAGAGCAAGCAGAGCAAGTGGTTTGCTATGGGGATGCTTGACTGAGCGGAGGAGCCAGAAGCACCAGTAGTGGACCCGAGACGAGGAGGATCTGGGCTGCTCAGTGCAAAACCGCTGTACAGAGCAGGTAAGTATAACATGTTTGTTATTTTAATTTAAAAACATGGGAATCACTGCAATCACTTTAATGAGCAAAGAGCATGCTTTAAACTACTCATAAGAGCTGCATCAAAATACATTTTAACAATATTAATAAGATATATTTATGAGTGAACAGCCATGATACTTTCTATTCACAAGGGTGCCACTGTAAATGTTGTTGCAACAAAGAGGATGCTCCAGCTGTTAGATTTACAGCAAGGTTCCCGTTATCGCATGGCCAGAGCTGACATCACAGATTTCAGTCCACTGCATCATCACTAAAAAGTCTGGTTCTGCCAGGTGCCTGGATTGACCCCCCCAACTCACTCTCTCAGCGAGCTGCTAAGAGACTGAGCCGGCCGCCCCCGCCCCCTCCACAGCTCTATGCTCCAGTGAGCGAGGAGGGAGAAGAGCAGAGAGCACTGACTGACAGTCAGCATCTCTCTGCTCAGGGGGCTCTGAAAACTGAGATGCTCTCATTGCAGAGGCGCCGGGGGACATTGGACCCATGCTGCATCCACCGAGGTAAGTATGATTCCGAAAAAAAAATCCTTTACTTCTATTTTAAATCATAAGCAAATATTTCAGAATAATTTCAAAGAAATTGCACACAATAGAATTCAGGCTTTCCTTCAGCAGCAAACATTGCTACTACTGTCACAAATATACACTTATTTCAAAAGCACAGCCACAATAGGTGCACTAACTAAATGTAAGTAAGCAGTTCTTTTTTCCTCCCTCTCAATATTAATCCCTTCTGTACACAGACAAACTGATAAATTGTGGTATGATTTCTAATGGTAAGGGGAAAAAATCTAAAAGTAGAAATTAATAAAATATACAAACTTATTCTTCTTTCTAGCTCACTCTGGAAGTCACTGATGTCCCAGATCTTTCTGTTGGCGTAACTTGCTCATTTGGTAACATTACTCAGGTCGAGGGGCAAGTGTCTGGCAATAAAATTGTCTGTGTTTCACCATCCTCAAAAGATGTACCAATCATTCCTGCAGATCAAGGTATGACCTTTTTCCTTCAATTTTATTTAATTAATTTTACACCTATAGCTCACAATAGACTTGCAATGAGCCTGGGTGCAACTGTCAGACTGGGGCAAGGGTATTGTACTTAAAGCAATTTGTCTGGAAAAGGAGTATGAGTACTGACTTGCTTGACACCTTATATGTATATTATTGTTCCTGATCCTTGACTGAGGAAATATTGACAATGTTGTGATGGTAGAGAAAAAGGGGCTGTTGGAGAGGTTGCAAGAAGTGAAGAGGTGGGAGCGTACAAGATTGTTGCAGTCAGACTGAGTAGGAATCTGGTCAAAAGATTAGATTAGTTGGAGAGGTAGCCAGGGTGTTAGCACTAACAGGAATGTTGAGGCCACAAAGAATAATGGTGGGTATTACAGAGTAGAGAAAGTAAGGTACACATGCAGAGATGTCTTTAATGAAGCATGACCTCAGGCTTGGGGCAAATAAATGACAGGAAACCTAGAAGAAACTGGAGAAAAGAGCAAATACAGTAAGCTTCAAAAGAGGAGAGTGACAAAGATACCTCTGAGGGAATCTAGGATGGAAAAGGACCTGGGGGTCCTAGTAGATGACAGGCTCAGCAATGGCATGCAATGCCAAGCTGCTGCTAACAAAGCAAACAGAATATTTGCATGCATTAAAAAAGGGGATTAATTCCAGAGATAATTCTCCTGCTCTACAAGACTCTTGCCGCACTTAGAGATTGCTGTCCAATTATGGGCACCAGTCCTCAGGAAGGATGTACTAGAAATGGAGCAAGTACAGAGAAGGACAACAAAGCTAATAAATGGTCAGGAGGATATTAGATACGAGGAAAGGTTGTGAGCACTGAACTTGTTCTCTCTGGAGAAGAAACGCTTTAGAGGGGATATGATTTCAATATACAAATACCATACTAGTGACCCCACAATAGGGATAAAACTTTTTTTCAGAAGGGAGTTTAACAAGACTCGTCGCCACTCATTAAAATTAGAAGAAAAGAGGTTTAACATTAAACTAAGTAGAGGGTTCTTTACTGTAAGAGCAGCAAGGATGTGGAATTCCCTTCCACAGGCAGTGGTCTCAGCGGGGAGCATCGATAGTTTCAAGAAACTATTAGGTAAGCATCTGAATGGCCGCAACATACAGGGATATACAATGTAATACTGACATATAATCACACACATTGGACTCAATGGACTTGTGTCTTTTTCAACCTCACCCACTATGTAACCTACTATGTAAGAGAGGAAGGTGTAAAAAAAAACAAAAAAAAACTTGAAAGTGCTTTGTGGGGATAGAAGGATTCCAACTCCACCTCACTTTCATCAGCTGGGTCTGGGCGAGTGAGTTCAGAAGAGGCCAACATGAGAGGGGGCAGCTGGATAGGTAATGTCAAGATACCTCAAGCCAGGTTTCAGTATCTCCTAGTAGGTTATGGGAATTATAGATAAAAAGTTTAGAAGGGAGAGAGGCTGGTCCTTGGAAGCCAGGGAATAGAAATTAGAGTATGTGGACTGTGTGTAGAGTGTATTGCCAGGTGTGGGGGTAAAGGTTAGATAGCAGAGGGCCAGGACTGGGTGAAATATACCCAGAAATCAGAGGAAGAGTGATGATAAGAGAAGCAAGACGGGAGCAATGTTTATATAAATGCACGTGTCCCAATGTTCTCAGGGTTATGTCGGCATGTAAGTTCAGAATGAGTAGAAGGTGGGTGCAGTAACAAGAAAAGTGTGGGAGTGAAAATGATTATAAGCTGTGGGGCTGGATAGGGAGAGTACAGAAATCACAGTTTAAGGGTAAAGAGTGTAGTAACTGGACTGGAGATGGGAAATACAGGTTGTCCTGAAGTCTGCCAGGAGTACCATTTGTAAATGGTTGGCTATAGTTAAAGTGGAATGTGTTAATTGCCAGGGCAGTAATGCTAAAAAATTATGTTTTAAGAGTTCACTTGCCCCTGGATAAGGGTGCCATCCTCCAAAGTCTGTTCCAAAGTTAAATGTATATGGGGTGGAATTAATAAAGGATAGATGGGAACAAGCGCAAACGTTTTACACAAGACAAGCCGATCTATAAAAGCTAACATCAGTCTTTTCCAGTCAAACAAATCAGGAAGGTATTCAGTCTCTGTAATATAGATAAGTTAAAAGATAAAGTTAAACTTAGGATACAGGGCATAGGATGAGTTTCACACAGACAACCCATTTCAAGTATGTAGTGTTCACACAGGCAGCATGTAGAGCAAAATTGAATTCAGTACACATAAGTTAATATGCTAATCAGTGACATCTGCCAAATGTATGTCAGACAGCTTGTCATAAAATCCTGATGCTATGCTGTTGCAGGAAGAAAAAAGCAGTGTAAACTGTATATGGGTTTTATAAAGTATATGAGATTTATTAAAATTGTGATTCCATTCTAGTATCCATCCTATGAGAAGCATCTGTATGTGTATGTGTAACCAATTAGAATTTGCCATCTAAAGTATTTTGGAAGCTAAAACTTTTTTTTAGTTTTGAAAGAAGTGGGGAAGGATTATTAGAACCCCTGTCAGGTATTTATTGCTAAGCAAAAACGACAACAGCATCAATCAATTTGTACTAACATTATATTTGCAAATGTTGTGCAACAAAAACTCTGCTTTTAGCACATTGTTAAACAGTGTAATTTGTTTTCATTGCTGGCTGGCTTGTAAGGCTGGGTTCACACTTATGAGAATTGGATGCGGGTTTCCTGACGCATGACAGGAGAGTGTGATGGGCTCACAATGTAGCCAGTTTACACATCTCCTGGCGCCGCTGCAGAAGGGACCTGTGTGTTTTTGGTCTTGTTTCAGGTCCGAATTCAGCCAAAAATTCGGACCTAATTCCGACTTGAATGGGGAATGCACCGGACCCCCTGCTGTGAGACGCTCAGCAGATAAGGTGAACCCAGCATGCTGTCTATTTTGCCCCTGGGGAGATTCACCTTTTATAAAGGAGACACTTGTTCTGGGATAAAGAATGATTTTCACTCATTTTGGAGAGCCTTTCTCAATCTTCCTGTCTCCAGGAAACTATTAAAGAGAACATCCTCGATGTTACACAGACCAGATAGTTTCCAGAACCCTGGATTTTAACCTTTCCACACTATGCAAAACATAGATGCACTGGGATTCATTTACTAAAACCAAATAGCAAGTTTCCCTTAGCTGGGGGATTTTCCCCAGAACGTAGTAAATTTGGTGAAATTTCACTTTCCAATGAATACCCAATCAAGTGCAATAAAAAATAAATTAAAAAATACACAATTTTTGCTTTTACACAAATGGATGATGGAAGTCAGAGCTTCACCTTATTTACTAAGCTCTTGGAAAAATTTCCCTGATGTAATGTGCAACTTTTTTTGCAAAATGAACAGACTAGTTACTATTAGTACAGTAGATCAACATCATTGACTTTTGATACACTTAAAAGTCTACAATGTCAGATACAGTACCATTTTGTATTTTTTTAAGCGTCTTCCCATTTGCTTCCTATACCCTTGAGGTTGGCAGATATGTCTTAGATATGTGTCTCTATTAGTACTTCCATACTGTAGGTTAGCAGAATTCTCGAACTTTTCGATGTTTACTCGAAGACCAGCAGATGGGGGAGCAATATATTCTAGAACCCAAACTATTGGTACATCTTGAATGTATGTCAGTTTATGTCTTTTTATGATGTAGGTGCCATTGTAATTGTAGTCAATTTTCTTTTAGACTGGTATGGTGTGGAACTACAACTGATCTCCAAAGAGACTGGAAAGATTTTTGTGAGCACAGACTTCAAATTCTACAACTGCAGTGGCCATCAACTGTAAGAAATCTCTGTTGTTCAAAAATTACAGTTTAGGATGCATAATGGCTTCATTTTTAGCATTGTCCCGCCAGTTAGCGGAGTATAAAAATAAATATATTCTAATTGCAATCTCAGCTTGCTGGTCAGTAGAATGATTAAATGTCATTGTATAATGCAATTCATAATTTGGAGATATTTATATTCATTTGATTGTGCAGGGAGTACTTGGGCACTTCTAGCGCAAGAAAGAGCTTTGCACATATAATGTGAGCTGTACTGACATAGGCACTATTCACACCTATGTGAGCATTAGCATATGCTGCGGAATGGGATCTGAATATGGATTTAACGCACAAGCCAACACAGCACACTACTAAGCACAATACATTCACATGTATGCATTGTGGCGCAAAGAAGGCTTGGGCATATGGCAAAACATAATGTGTATGCTGGGTTGCCATTTTAAATGGCCGTAATGCATTTATATCACATGATGTGGTATGTGCATTATAACACACATCACAGAATATGTCAATGCATGCATGAATAGGTGTCAAGGGACCTTTTTACAGCAGCATGTTTGCTCTGTATTCATATGCTCCAGTTTTTCATTAGTGTAAAAAGTTTCACCTTTGGCAGCAACTATGTGGGCAAGGTCCGTCCAGTACATTAAAACCAATTGTTTGTAGCACATAAGCCTGGCTCAAAAATTCACATATTTGTTCATGTTCCTTTTTTGGCTAGTTTCTATGATGCCCCAACTTCACAGTAGTGAGTGTCTCCCTGTTTGCAAATCCACACATGAGCAGTGCAACCTCTCTTCCCCTATTGCAGAAGTGACTTATTTTTTAAAGCTGAACAGTTAGTTTTAATCTACTGGTGCTCCTTTTCTGCAAGGTCACTTTATTAAAAAGGTCTGCCAAAGGTGAACTTATCATTTAAGGTTCATTCTCACCAGTAAGCCTTTCATTTTGTCAGGGCTTTATTGAAATGTCACAAGTGAGAATTCATTACATTTTATTTACCCTGTAGCCTTGTGATGTGGTAGTACTTTTTTCAGCATATACTGTACCACTGCAACCCCCTCAAGTCTGGCTTTCTGCCTTGTATTTCACTGGAACTGTGCTAGTATTGACAAGCAAATGCATAACACGTTTAAAGTGTTTGTAAACCCTTACAGACCACTTTGACCTACAGGTAAGCCTATATTAAGACTTACCTGTAGGTTCAAGAAATATCTCCTAAACCTACACGGTTCAGGAGATATTTGCAAAAAGGCAGGCACCGCTGTCTATGGCACATTAACCGTAGACAGCGGCGCGCAGGTGCACTGAGCATGGCGCTGCTAATGGCAATATTCCATTAGTAGCGGCTCCCGTGCGCATGCAATCACAGCGATGGAGCCACGAAATCCCGGAAAGAGGATGGACACTCCATGGAAGAGGGGACAACGGTGACATCGCTGGCTCCTGTGTCAGGTAAGTGACACATAATGGGCTACTAAGCGAAGCACAGTAGTCCATTATGCTTTACCTTTGCAGGGAAACAAAGAGGAAGTAAACCCATCAGGTTTCCTCTTTAACAGTAGTTTTTAGTTTAGTGAGTAAGGATTCTGAGAAAAAAAAAACCTTATGATGGTGGTATCAAAATGTGGAAAATGGCTTTGGCTCTTCAACGCTTGTTAATTCTATTTAGGGTTGTACTTAAAATGAATAGTATTATTGCAGTGTGAAAAAAAATGGTTTTAAGGTGCAGGCATACAAATATGTTCGCTCTCAAAGTGTTTTTCCTTCATTAATGAAACAGACTTGTGTAGATTATGTAAAATATTTATATATATATATATATATATATATATATATATATATATATATTGAAGCTATAAAATGCAACCTTAAAATATTCTCTGTAATCTGCCTTTTCATTGGGTTTGACCTAAAAAAGTGTGAAGCGAAGTGGATTAAAATCAACATACACATGCATTCATGTGTATGGATATTGAAAAAATAGGGTATCTCTTAGTCTTCAATTGGATTTTTGAAGTAAACCAAGTTAATTTACTGCACTAAACCTCATTTCACAGTTTAGTAAATCAGGCTTACTCTGTTCACTGTTATCTCGCCATTGCAAAATGGCCAAATTATGCATCTTTCTGCAATAATCAGGATCAAGCTCTTTATACTCTTGTTTTTTTCAGAGTCACCACAATAAAATATGTATGCTGTGGGTTACTGTACTACTTAGACCTACCCCCAACCACTACATATACCTCTTTGTACTTTCCTCTGATCAACAGGCAACCTGACTGAGGATTTATGACCTATGCCGACTATGCTCTTGTCCTCTTCTGACTTGTGACTTGTGACTTTTTCCCAGAGACTTTAATGAAAAAGCCTTCTGGAGATTAGACATCAAAATTGTACTACTGTGGGGCTTAACTGAACTCAGAGGAGAACTCAGAGGAGAATCGGAGCTTGTCCCAAACTGTTTTTCCCACATTTAAATACATGGGGTATAGGTAGCTTGAGGATAAAAGAGAGGGGGAGTTCTTTAACTTGGGTTGTTTAAAAGCATATTTTTCCTTTTGTAGCTAAATATATACAAATCACAGAAACTGTGTGATTTATTGTGAGTAGTTTCTTAATTGTGTTGTATTTAACATTATGTGTAGCAAAAGAGTGCCCCTTCATTGAGCAAGATGAAATTCTGGATCCTAAAAATATTCTAGTGGTATGCATGTACAAAGTTTAGACTCAGGAATGTAAACTATAGCACATCATACAGAGAGCAGCTATTTGTAGTGTGTGCCTGGTGTATTTTCCACAGGATCACTGCAATGTAAAGCAAATGTAATGCAGAGCAAAAAATGCAGAGCACAATTGTCTTTTTATGTGGAGTACACATTGTTATGTGGTTTGCAATATGCAGTGTTCCATAGTATGTACGGCATACAGTACAGCATACAGATTGCAGCAGTTCAAAGTATGTAACATGCAGAAAAGCATACAAATTGCAGTGGTCCAGGGTATGCAATACACAGCATGCAGTACAGAATGCAGCTGAGATCACTTGTGTCACTGGTCACTCACAAGTGAGACAACAAGTGTCTTTTGGTTCCATGGCACTGGCTTGGTTGAGTGTTGTATGCTCTAAAACTATGCCAGCACCAAACCACCATGGCTACAGATCAATTAATCTGTAAGCCTGGTTTCACTTACAGGGGCACAAAGCTGGCCTAGACCTAGCAACATCCATGGTCTTCAGCAGTATGGTGCAGACATGTGAAGTTGATAATTTTTCATTTCAAGACTGTACTTTATTGCCATACAAAATCTATCCTGGGTAAAGTGGCAGTAGACAAGTGCATCTATAATGCATGTTTTCTTCAGGTTTAAAAATCTACATTTTTTCTTATGGTTCATAACTGCAGAAGATTTTTTGCAATTGAATAACTGCAGGTTCAGAGCAAAGACTAATATGTAATACGATGCAGTTAAATCTGGTATTTTGATATGCTTTGGTATAAATATTGAGGTTGTATTGACAGACGATACTTGCTACAAGCGTGTAACTAGATATATTTAAAGCAAATACATGTATGTTTAAAGTATGTCAACGTGATGCAGTGTTTATGCTGTTAGAGTCTTTCTTGGTTACAGGAAACCTCTACTGTTTATGCTCGGCCATGTTCAATGTATATGCAGAGGAAGTAGCTGTTTATACTAGTTGGCTGGTTCTAGAGATATTCTATGCTTTTTTACTACAAACGTTTATGTCTTAGATGAAGTGCTAAATCTAGATAGTTAAATACAAAAATCATGGTAAAACGAGAAGTCCAGACTTTGTCTTAGACCATAGAGTGTTTTTTTTGTTGGCATTTGCTGCTAAATGTTTAGATGGACTTGTCACAGAAATCTAAACAGATTCCCCTGTCATCCAGTCACGGGTGGTCTCTTTGTAAACTGAATCATCTGTCTGTCTTTCAGTGTATGTATCTGTCATTTACACCTCTCTCTCTCAAAAAAAATCAATTTTATTCCCCACTGTATGTTTTGTCACTGACTTTCGGAATATGTTTAATTTTTAAGGGTATTCTCAGGCTAGATGTATTTTAAGGTTTTATTTACTTGTGTAATTCTACATTTCTAGCTGCTTGTCATTCCATATATTTATTACTTTATTAAATGTAGAGCTGAATTGTATTTAAATGTAGATTAAACATTAACAACCACAAACTGCCCAACAGCAAAAAATGTTGAAATAAGATATTGGCGGCCCAGAGATATTGTTTTTAGTATATTTAGTCAGACCTTTAACCAGCTCTGAGAAATTCTTTCTCTGTTTTCTACAGGTGCTTGTCATGTGTGAATAGTGCATTCCGCTGCCACTGGTGCAAATACCGCAACCTCTGCACTCATGATCCCACTACATGCTCTTTTCAGGAAGGCCGTGTCAACGTCTCTGAGGTATTACACTGTACAGTTTTTTTTTCTAGGACGATCAATTGGCTTGTATGCACAGATATAAAGAACGCTGCCAATCTTTTTCACTCCTTCAAGCCTTCACTTACCAATAACCATATCAGCAAGGGTTGGTTTAGTTGTGTAGCCAACCCAGACCTCTGTTGTGTTGGTGTTCTGTCAGATGCTCACGCATTCCATTCATACAAATTCACTTGATACCAAGTGGCTACAGAGCTCTCCACCATTACATTGCATGACTGATGTTATAGTCACAGTTAAGGACTCTTGGCCTACACTTAAGCTTGCAGATTTTCATTACCATAAAGGCAACTGACACTGCTGTCGACTGATCCTATTGTTTAATTTTTTTTTCCTTACAAATGTTGGTATGGTGCCATCGCTGCCAAGTTTGTTGACATAATCTTCTAAATTGTCGACCAGTGTATTAGCAGCCAGCTAATACACATATCTTACACATAGCTTGTCCACATATCAAGCAGCCAGGCAGGTACTCTATATGCATATTTAGTGCCTGAACTTTCACATTGAGCAGGGAAAACTGAAACCATCATACACTAGCCTTACAAATTGTCAGATGTGCGCATAATAACATTTTTCTATAGTAGTCATTTTCTTTCAGTAACCAGATGCATATCAAAAAATCTTTAAAGGTAAATAATAGTCCCCAAAAAGGAGATTTTATTCACAATTAATAAATAAATGATATCATCGGGGACTTTTCCACCACTTACAATAGTATTTAGAAAACTTTCAAATTAAAAGTTGTTAATCGTTTGTAATGCTCTTATTGTACTATGACTATAAGAAAGTAATGTTGTAATGCAAAACAAGTTTTGGAATGAAACAATTCACAGAAATTGTACTATTTTAAAATATTATAACATCACTGCATATAGTAAATATCTTTAACGAGAGTAGTATTTGTTCAGTTGTCTGTGAACTACAGCAAATTAGCCATTTTGTTGATTACATCATTATGCAGTGGTTTTGTGGATCATATACCTTATTTATTGTTGTGACTAGCAGTTAGGATTTTACTTGTATTTGAATATTGCCCCATTAACCATATGATAATACATATTGTTTTTTAATTAGCATTATATTAATCAGCTATTTATATAATGAAAAGCTACATTGCATTGATTACCACACGATCACTGCATATTGTGAATTTTTTCACCATGCAGTGTTTGTCCTAATCCTTTATCAACTATAGTAAGCCTGCCATCTCTTTGTATTCACCAGTAACTTTACTTACTATTCCCATTGTTTACTGTGTAGACCAGCCTTTCTCAACCTTTTCAACACAGAGGAACCCTTAAAATAGTTCTCCGGTGCAGGGAACCTCTTCTAAAAATTAGAAATCTACAACTCATGATACATTAGTGTAATGGTCAATGGGAAAAATGGTCCTTACACTGGTGGTCATTGGGACGAATTACCTCCTTACAGATAGTTAAAAAGATCAATGGTGTCAGTGGGAACTTATCTGAGAGGCAGAAATGGCCCAATGCTGAAGGAACCCCTACAAACCTCTGGAGGAACCCTAGGGTTCCACTGAAACCTGGTTGAGAATCACTGGTGTAGAAGGTGGAATATGTCTAGCTGATGACACAAATGTGGGATTTTTTATTTTTTTTTGCAACTTTTTGACTCTACAATATATGTGGCTTTTTTAGAAGTATAATTTATGCAAGATCCTTATCACAAGGTTTAGATACAGAAGAATATTTGAGAATAAAATGCATGAAGAAATGTTTGCAGTATCAGCTGCAGGTGTGTTTTTTACAGTGTGACCATTAACATTTGACTTTTAACATGTTGCTGATTCAAGTGAATTACAAGAGTTTTGATACAGTATTTTCTAACTACTGATGTAAGTGGTGGACTATATAGAAGCATATCAAAAGGTATCATAAATGAAGCTGCATTTTTTTCTTTGCTCTTTAATCAGGTAATATCCTATTTAAATGTGTTTATATTGCTTCTACCTTGTTTTAGTTTATTTTTTTGGTGGACTTCATCAAGGCCAAAGCACAAGAAAAACTCAGTGAAGCATTCTATTGACATATCAGACAATAAAAAATACTCCCCAAGATTGGGAAAAACAAAAGGCGTTATAAGTGACAATGAGTGTGGACTGCATGACTGCCACCAAAATATGAATAATCTATTTATTGAAAATCAAAGGATGGTAAACATCTAAAGATATAGGAGTATAAAAATCCCATCAGGGAAACACACAGAACCACATGAACAGTGCATGATTACATACTACACATAACAAACAATGCACTGATATAGACATATCAGCGTAATCACTAGTCTACCTGGGCAATATTTAACATTTTTCACAGACATGTTAAATCCTGCATTTTGTGCTAGAAATTTCATTTAAACCCAAAACAATTACAGTATATATAAACAGTTGTTTTGGGACTTTGCGGGGGACTAAGAGCAAACTGTAAGTGTAGATGGGCTTATAATTAAGTGCTGAAACACATCATTTCATAGTTCTACTTTAAAATTAATCTAAAGTGCATTTCTATAAAGATTTATTGTTTAGTGTTGACATATATGTCAAATACAGAAAAATATATGTGCTGTGTAAAAAATAAAAAATAAAGCGTAAAATATAATTTATAATCCATCTAGTGTTTCATATAAAACCTGTAAGAAACCTGTCCAGAGGGAAATTGTAAAACCATTGCTATACCTCTCCTTCTGAAGATACTAGTTTCAAAAGTGTTATGCTGAGTTCCCAAAGTAACTTAGGAAAATTATGTACTATAGATAAGGAAATCTGCCCCTTCTCTGATTTTTTTTTTTTTCAATCAGCATACTTTTTTCTGGGTCAGTAACTCAAAAACTATTGAGCCAGTTGCTCAGCCTAACAAGCAGACAGCAAGATTTTTTTTTTTTTTGAAGGAGGTCAGCAATAGCAGCTCGTGCATTTCACTGATGACTGGTTTACTGTAAATACTCAGCACATGTGTGCAAATTACATTTTTCTATTATCTGAGAGGATTAAAAAAAATATCATTAGCCATGTACAGCAACAGAACTTGGCTTGCCAGTGCTTAGCTATTTGTATTTGTATGGGTGTTGCAGTTGCAAGCATTCACCAAAATACAGTATCTCACAAAAGTGAGTACACCCCTCACATTTTTGGAAATATTTTACTGTATTATGAGTTTCCATGTGACAACACTGAAGAAATTACACTTTGCTACAATGTAAAGTAGTGAGTGTACAGCTTTTATAACAGTGTAAATGTGCTGTTCCCTTAAAATAACTAAACACACATCCATTAATGTCTAAACCGCTGGCA
Organism: Lithobates pipiens; assembly: GCF_037356315.1. Lineage (NCBI taxonomy): Eukaryota > Metazoa > Chordata > Amphibia > Anura > Ranidae > Lithobates > Lithobates pipiens. The sequence continues at coordinate 233,820,406 of NW_027507748.1, forward strand.
ACAAAAGTGAGTACACCCCTAAGTGAAAACAAAAAGTACGGGGCTTTCACTGTGTCCAAAGCTGTGGCATGGCGATCCCATCCCTAAATCAGATGCAAAAAAGAGACCCCCTTAATGGGACTTTAATAGACCACCAATGCCACCAAAATTTCAAGTAAAACTTATATTTTTATTCATTACACAATAAAATAAATAGTGACACCCAGACACAAAGTGTCTCCAATAAAAATATACAGTCAGAGAAATGCACAAAAAAAAAATCTATACAAAAAAACACTGATACTCTCATAGATGTCCCAAACCCGACGCGTTTCCAGTCTCTGCTATTGCAGAACCTTCATCAGGGGTAGAGAGCAGGAGATAGCAATATCGCGGCAATTCTTAGTTACAGCACTCCTCCATGTATATACGGTGGGGACACTCTGACTGTATATTTTTATTGGAGACACTTTGTGTCTGGGTGTCTCTTTTTATTTTATTGTGTAATGAATAAAAATGTAAGTTTTACTTGAAATTTTAGTGGCATTGGTGGTCTATTAAAGTCCCATTAAGGGGGTCTCCTTTTTGCCCCTAAGTGAAAATGTTCAAATTTGGCCCAATTAGCCAGTCTCCCTCCCCGTGTCATGTGACCCATTAGTGTTACAAGGTCTCAGGTGTGAATGGGGAGCATTAAAGCATGTTAAATTTGGTGTTATCACTCTCACTCTCTCATACTGGTCACTGGAAGTTCAGCATGGCACCGAACGTAAAAAGAACTCCCCGAGGATCTGAAAAAAAAGAATTGTTGTGCAAAAGATGGCCTAGGCTATAAGAAGATTGCCAAGACCCTGAAACTGAGCTACATTATGGTGGCCAAGACCATACAGCAGTTTAACAGGACAGGTTCCACTCAGAGCAGGCCTCACTATGGTCAACCAAGGAAGTCGAGTGCACATGCTCCAAATCATATACAGAGGTTGTCTTTGGGAAATAGACGTATGAGTGGAGGTTGAAGGGGTAGGGGGTCAGTCTGTCAGTGCTCGGATTATATGCCGCACACTGCATAAAATTGGTCTGCATGGCTGTTGTCCTAGAAGAAAGCCTATTCTAAAGATGATGCACAAGAAAGCCCATAAATAGTTTGCTGAAGACAAGCAGACTAAGAACATGGATTACTGGAACCATGTCCTGTGATCTGATGCGACCAAGATAAATGTTCAGATGGTGTCAAGTGTGTGTGGCGGCAACCAGGTGAGGAGTTCAAAGACAAGTGTGTCTTGCCTACAGTCAAGCATGGTGGTGGGAGTGTCAAGGTCTGGGGTTGCATGAGTGCTGACAGCACTGGGAAGCTACATTTCATTGAGGGAACCATGAATGCCAACATAGAAGGGAGATTAAGGTCTGGTGTAACCCCTCTGACACCTCCATCCCTAATAATGCACAAAAAACAAGAAAAATAGCCCTGGGACTTTAAATGAGGTGAGAGAGGTTTAGCCAATGTCCACAACAAACACTGAGACAAAATCAATTTATTTGTTTCAAAATGTTATACAACAGAGCGGCAACAACAATGATTGTGAGTTACCCGGCATAATAGCCAATGTGCACAACACAAGTGAAAGTAAATATACAAAGATTTATTACAAATGTTATACATCCATGAGCAACAATAAAACATAAAAGTTGCTGGGTCAGTAAATACACATACACAATAAAAAATGTACATACATGTGGACAGAAAATATGTAAACATAATGCAGACATCAATAATACCCAGCATGTACTGGCATAAAACAAGCATCAATAGAGCCCTCTGCATTTTGCGAGACCCTGCTTGCTTCTTCAGCACGGTCCCGTTGGATGGTGGACATTTTATGGGCACCCATGCGTCACCGCCCGTACATGACGTTGGGGCCGTAACCTTCAAGCCCTTGTGGGGCTCAGACGTTCAGCACGGCTGGGATTCCGATTCACAACTTTTTTTGGATAGAGCAGTCACATCTCTAAGAACAAATTGACAACCATTGGATTTTTTACTCCGTTGAGACGTTTTCAAGACACAAATTAAGGGGCTAAGTGGAGAACGCAGGGAGAAATACCCCTATCCAGACCATGCTGATCCTCTGGATGTTCCCCTGTTGTGGCTTTTGTTTGTTCCGCCCCCTCAGCTCCCGAGCTGGATGCACTACACGGCTGCCATTTTGATATCAGCGTTTGGCGATTTATCTCAGACCTTCAATACAACATTCATGCATCCCCCCTGAAGAAGCGAGCAGGGTCTCGCGAAATGCATAGGGCTCTATTGATGCTTGTTTATGCCAGTACATGCTGGGTATTATTGATGTCTGCATTATGTTTACATATTTTCTGTCCACATGTATGTACATTTTTTATTGTATATGTGTATTTACTGACCCAGCAACTTTTACGTTTTATTGTTGCTCATGGATGTATAACATTTGTAATAAATCTTTGTATATTTACTTTCACTTGTGTTGTGCACATTGGCTATTATGCCGGGTAACTCACAATCATTGTTGTTGCCGCTCTGTTGCATAACATTTTGAAACAAATAAATTGATTTTGTCTCAGTGTTTGTTGTGGACATTGGCTAAACCTCTCTAACCTCATTTAAAGTCCCAGGGCTATTTTTCTTGTTTTTTATGAATGCCAACATATACTGTGACGCACTGAAGCAGAGCATGATCCCCTCCCTTCCGAGACTGGGCCATAGGGCAGTATTCCAACATAATGACCCCAAACACACCTCCAAGACGACCACTGCCTCACTAAAGAAGCTGAGGGTAAAAGGTGATGGATTAGCCAAGCATGTCTTCAGACCTAAACCCTTTTGAGCATTTGTGAGGCATCCTCAAATGGAAGGTGGAGGAGCGCAAGGTCTCTAACATCCACCAGCTCGGTGATGTTGTCATGCAGGAGTGGAAGAGGACTCCAGTGGCAACCTGTGAAGCTTTGGTGAACTCCATGCCCAAGAGGGTTAAGGCAGTGTTGGAAAATAATGGTGGCCACACAAAATATTGACACTTTGGGCCCAGTTTGGACATTTTCACTTAGGGGTGTACTCACTTTTGTTGTCAGCGGTTTAGACATTAATGGCTTTGTGTTGGAGTTATTTTGAGGGGACAGTCAATTTACATTGGTATACAAGCTGTACACTCACCACTTTACATTGTAGCAAAGTGTCATGTCTTCAGTGTTGTCACATGAAAAAATAAAATATTTACAAAAATGTGAGATGTTCTCACTTTTGTGAGATACTGTAAATAGATCCCCCAGAAATCTATCCATAATTCTCGCCTCGCTACTTTCCAAAATGGTATAAACTTTCTAATAAAAGCATTCACCCCGTTTCCTATTTTATTGTGATAGAATCTTGTTTTGGAATTGTTCTAATTATGAATTTTAATAGCAGTGTAATGAATAATGGGGTATGTTTTTAATTTGTTAAACTTTTTTTGTTTATGTACAGGCATCTGTATCCCACACTTAATAAGTGAACAGACGCGGGCAGGACTTAGGAGGAAGGCTGGGCATGATATGGGTTCCTGTCTGTCTTTTAGGTTATAGTAGTGGCAAATAGTTGTGAGAATAATTACATCCTAGGCTTCATGACACACATTAGGATATGGGCTCAAAAGCAGACAGCATGTATATTCATATATGTTCTTGTGTGTTTTGTGAACTTTTTGACTTCAGATTATTTACGCTCCATGTCTAATTTATGAAAATTCATGAACAAGGTATTTAATTATGGGAACTATTACTAAAATTATTTACATACTTTCTATAGTAGAGCCAATACAGTTAAAAACAACAACAAAAAAAACAACATATTGTATGTGTTTGTTATCCTAGGGCTGTTATTTAACTTACTAGAAGTTAGTGGCAAAAGCTATGATGGATTGGTCCAGTTCCCTGGGGTTGCTCGGCATATGAATAGCACTCTAGCAGAATAAGTAATGAAATTTGTTTAAACACGCAGTGTATGTATCCGCAACTCTCTGTGGGAGCAAAGACCTTTAGAATGTCAGTTACCAGTACTGCTGTGGAATAGAAACAGGGATAATGCATGTCTTATAAAGCTAGAAACACACACAATTTGGAGATTAATCAAATGTACACAAAGGTGAATAGATGAAAAACCATCAGTAGTTAACTCTTTTGGGCTAAAAAAAAGTGAGTGTATATAGCGTTTAAATGAGTGAAAAATCAACCAACTCATGGACTGCAAGAAATTGAGTATTTCACTTTCTAACAAAAAATATTTATGATTTCTGGTCTCACATGCACCATACAAAATTACACCTGCAGTTTACTTGGTTCTTACTGACACCATTTACATATTTTTGCCCACGTTTCTTATAACTTTTGGTTGTGTATTCTAATGCTAACCCATATTTTTTTATCAATCTGTAATTTGTCTGTTTGATAGCTAAAATATATAAATTAGTTTGTACTTCCTATGAGAAAGGTAAAGCTTATCAATTTATAAACTCGAAATAATAGAATAATATGTCAATTCCAAAAAAGCAGATTTTCTACCATTTTTAACTTTGTATAAGTGTGTCTATTGAGATAGAGCAATGTTTTATTTTAACCAGTCTTGTATGTATCTTGGGCATACATACTGTACACCCAAAAATATATTGCCAAGGTACACAGGGCATACATAACACCTCTTGTCACTCTCCATGACACTTTTGCCTGCAATTCCTATCTGTCAAAATTACACACATGTATAATTACAGCAGGCAGCACTATACACTGAGTGGTGAGTACCTGGATTGAAAACTGGCTACAGGGGCGAGTTCAGAGTGTAGTGATAAATGGGGAGTACTCGGAATGGTCCATTTTGGAAAGTGGGGTCTGTCTTGAGACCTGTTTAACCTCCCTAGCCGTAATCCCGAGTCTGGCTCGGGTTGGGAATTTTCTAGCAGGAACGGTAACCCCGAGCCAGACTCGGGATCGCATCGCTGGATGCAGGGAAGGACGCAGTGAGACTTACTTACCTTGTCCCCTGGATCCAGCGATGTCCCCCGCACTGTGTGATCGAGCTGTCCTCCGCTCGATTCACAGTGCCGAATGTCGCCGAGCTCCGTTCTCTGCAACGTTACGGTGCACGGGAGCAGAGAACGGTGGTGAATTCAAAAAAGTTAAAAGACACAAAACACACACAGCACTGTAATCTTACAGATTACAGTACTGTATTCAAAAATGCACTTTTATATTATAAATACAGTTTTTTCTGCCTGGAATTTGGAGATTGTCCATAGCAACCAAAAAGTGTACCTTGTTCAGTGTTTTAGGATTTGATTACATTATTGAATAATTTTTATTATTCTTTATTATATTATAAACTTTATCATACCCGGGATGTCTGCTAGACTCTGGTTTGAAGAGATTTAAGAGCGTTATTCCTAAGAATTACAGGACTACAAAATAAAAGCCAGATTTCCATGCAAAATAATTGTACCGCTTTCAGCACCTAATTCCAGACTGAATCATACCGCCAGGGAGGTTAATGTATACATAAATGATCTGGAGGATGGGGTAAACAGCTCAATCTCAGTATTTATGGACAATACTAAGCTAAGCAGGGCAATAACTTCTCCGTAGGATGTGGAAACCTTGCTAGAAGATAAGAACAAATTAACAGGGTGGGCAACTACATGACAAATGAGGTTTAATGTAGAAAAATGTAAAATAATGCATTTAGGTGGCAAAAACATGAATGCAATCTACTCGCTGGGGAGGGCTTCTGGGGGATCTAGGATGGAAAATTACCTGGGGGTCCTAGTAGATGACAGGCTCAGCAACGGCATGCAATGTCAATCTGCTGCAAGCAAAGCAAACAGAATATTGGCATGCATTAAAAAGGGAATTTACTCCAGAGATAAAACAATAATTCTCCCGCTCTACAAGACTCTGGTCCGGCCTCACTTAGAGTATGGTGTCCAGTTCTGGGCACCAGTCCTCAGAAAGGATGTGCTGGAAATGGAGCGAGTACAAAGAAGGGCAACAAAGCTAATAAAGGGACTGGAGGATCTTAGTTATGAGGAAATACTACAAGCACTGAACTTATTCTCTCTGAAGAAGGGACACTTGAGAGGGAATATGATTTCAATGTACAAATACTGTACTGGTGACCCCACAATAAGGATAAAACTTTTGTGTGAAAGGGCATTTAATAAGACTCGTGGCCATTCACTAAAATTATAGAAAAAGTGATTTATCCGGAAACTGCACAAAGGGTTATTTGCGATAAGAGAATTGAGACTGTAGAATTCTCTTCCTCAAGCAGTGGCTTCAGCAGGGAGCATCAATAATTTAAAAAAAACTATTAGATAAGCACCTAGACGACCAAAACATACAGGGATATACAATGTAATATTGACATAAAAGCACATACACACAGGTTGGACTTGATGGAATTGTGTAATTTTTCAACCTTACCAACCATGTAACTATGATGTCAAAAACAGATGGAGTGATTTGGAGATGCATTGATCTGCATATAATCGTCAGATTTATAATTTTATTAAAACTTTTTTTTGTATATATATATATATATTCAGTTTGTATTTCTTTAGTTCATTAATTTAGGTAAAAAAGTCATTTTTTTTAACATAATGGGGGGGTCTACTAAAACTGGTGCACACAGAATCTGGTTCCACTGTGCATAGTAACCAATCAGCTTCTAACTTCAGCTTGTTTAATTAAGCTTTGACAATAAAGCCTAGAAGCTGATTGGTTACTATGCACAGCTGCCCCAGATTCCATGTGCAGCAATTTTAGTAAATCTCACCCATAATGTCAATAGATTGTGCTGAAAATCACCATATCACCAGAAAAGAAGTCTTGAATGTGAAAAAAAAACAATATAGGTATAACATATATAGCTATAAATCACTGGCGTGAGATGATCATCAGTATATAAACTGGATAACATGATTAGTTACTGAATCTGCTAGTTCTTTATTCAGCTCCAATATTTGATATAAAGTCAGTTACTCAGCAACTTAACAAAAATATTGCTGGTACACTAACGCTACTGAATTGCTGATTTAATATTGTCCTTAGTCCACAAAGAAAACTTGTACAACAGCAGCAGTTGGGTAGCTGCTTACTTTGCAGGTGAGAACATATGACTGTTTCTACACAGATTGGCAATGGAGCTGTCTCTTATGCAGCAGTATGCTTGTGTGAGAACCCTAGATGGAAAATTACATTGTGTGCCTCTTTTACTGTGCAAGGTAATGTTTTTAACTTTAAAAAAAGAAATCTCTTATTTTCTGATCCAGTGCATTTTTCTTCCAGGACTGCCCACAGCTTGTACCCACTGAAGAGATCTTGATCCCAGTTGGGGAAGTGAAGCCAATCACGCTTAAGGCCAGAAACCTGCCCCAGCCACAATCAGGCCAGAGGGGTTATGAGTGTGTTCTAAACATACAGGGTGTTATGCACAGAATGCCTGCTTTGCGCTTCAACAGCTCCAGTGTCCAGTGCCAGAATAGTTCGGTGAGTATTTTTATGGAGGATGTCGGCTACAGTTGGCTGCAACATGGTAATAATTTGGTTATTTGTAAATCCTGACAAAAATTCAAGTGATATTAAAGTCTAGTTTTTTTTTGTTTAAAAATAACAAACATGTTATACTTACCTGTTCTGTACATTGTTTTTGCACAGAGCAGCCCAGATCTTCCTCTTGTTTGGTCCCTCGTCAGCGCTCCTGGCCCCTCCCTCTTGCCGAGTGCCCCCATAGCATGCAGCTTGGTATGGGGGCACCCAAGCCGAGCCGCTGGTCTGTTTGTTCATTCAGACATGGAACTGTGGCTCAGCCCCACCCCGCCTCTTCTCTCTCCTCATTGGCTCACTGGCTTTGATTGACAACAGCAGGAGCCACTGGAGTCCGCTGTTGCCTCAGCCAATGAGGCGGATGAGTCCAGGACAGCCAAGACTCTCATGCAACATCCCTGGATCGAGATAGTGCTCAGGTAAGTATTAGGAGGGGCTGCTGCATAGAATGCTTTAAGATAAAAAAAACCTTCTGTCTTTACAAGCCACTTAAAGCGGAGGTCCACCGGAATAAAAAAAATTTAAAGCCAGCAGCTACAAATACTACAGCTGCTGGCTTTTAATATATGGACAATTACCTGTCCAGGGAGCACACGATGTCGGCAGCTGAAGCCGATCTGTCCATCGGCTCTCAGCTGCTGCCACCACCATCCGCGGCTTCACTTCCTGGGTCCCTACTGCGTATGCGTGAGTCGCACTGCACATCCTCACTGGTCCCCGCTGTCTTCTGTCTTCCAGAAGACGGCTGGGGAGGACAGAGTAAATGCCAGAAGTGGCATAGGTCATAGAGATAGCCGAGGTGATTTATGCCAGGAAGTGGGAGCAAATACCTGTATTAGATCAGTATCTGCTCCCTCCTCCCCCTGAAAGGTGCCAAATGTGACACCGGAGGGAGGAAGGATTCCAAAAAGTGGAAGTTCCGTTTTTGGGTGGACCTCCACTTTAAGACCTCATGCGCACTGGACATTTTTACAGCTGCTAATAGGGGCGTCTGTTATTTTTTTTTTTCAGCCTTTAAACTCCTCTCCATGTTAGACTATGTGTCCATGCACACACAGGCTTTTAGCAGTGTTTAGTGGCAAGAGAGTTTAAAGGCAGGAAAAAAAAACACTGCCAGTGCAACGAGGAGCTGCAGAGTTTTGACAGAAAAAACACTTGACGCTGCTAAACGCTAGATGTGTTTAGCACTTTAGCACAATCATTTCAATAGCCAGAATAAATAAGAATTCTGGCCAATGAAATAAATGCCCAAACACCAAACATTGCTAAACTCTGCTAAACTGGTTTGAAAAAATGCAGCTAAGGTGAGTTTTTAAAATAAAGGGTGAAAAACAATGTAGTGTCAATCTAAACAATCACAGTAGCGCAAAAGAACAATAAAAATAATTCAAAAAGTGACCATAATAAAATCAATAATAATCGTCCATCATAAATGAATTAATTAAAATATAAAAAAAAAGATTCAATTGTGATATTTTAATTAATTAATTTATGATGGACAATTATTTTTTATTTTATTATGGACACTTTTTGAATCATTTTTATTGTTCTTTTGCGCTACTGTTATTGTTTAGATTGACACTACATTGTTTTTCACCCTTTATTTTATTATTTGCATTTTAAGTAGCAGCATGTATATTTATATTTAGTTCAATAGCGCAGTGCTTATAAAAGAAGAAGGTGATTTTGTAGCGCTGACTTTCCCTTGTCAGGAGACACATTTTACGATAAACCAGTGTGCATGAGGCCTAAGCCCTTCCAAAGAAAGCAGCTCTAATCTACCTAGTTTGCAATAAAATTAAACTGCTGTTGCGTTTCTAACCTTAAGCACCGTAAATTATAAATATGTTTTGGAAGAAAAGTTTTTCTGGTGTTTCCGTGCTGCAGCCTGGGGGGGGTGGTCACTTTGAGGAAAAAGACAACAACCCGACAAAGGGGTTGCAACCAAATGCTAATTCACAGCAGGCTGATAGAACAGAGGGGGGGAGTCTTTATCTATCCTTGTGAGTCCCCGCTCATTTCAGCAGAATTCTTAATGCACTTGCTCCTGGCAGTGCAGCATATGGTCTGCAGGAGACAGAAGCAAACCGCAAAAAAGAGTAAATAAACACTTTCACTGAACAAACAGCTGCAGGAAGTATTTTCAATGTATGAAGTGTAGATGTATGAATATGTGAATGAATATCGTGTATCATTATACAAACCACTATGTTTATAGAGGTGGCAAGAGTTTTATACTTTTGATCAAAGTACAATATGATATATTTAATCACTACATGGCTGTGGATTGATATAATAGATTTTTTTTATTTTTTAAGTCAATACAAATAGCTCATGCACAGCCTAGCAGGCTTTCCTTTTGAGATAAAACTCTGTATGAAAAACACCATTTTGTCTGGGGTTTGCCATCCAATGCTAAATCTAACTAGCTGAAAGGTACATATGAAAACACATAGAAACATGCAGGTGTTCTTAAAATAGTTCTAGACTAATATAATAATTTAGTACAGTACAACGATAGGACATTTTAAGATCATCTATACACTCCCCATTGCCCTTGTTAACATTAGCAAGATTTGCCTGCTGCTAATAACAGCCATAACATCAGTGTTTATTTTCTATTATAACAGCTTTAAAAAGTACAATTATAATATAATTAAAGCGGAACTTCAGTGTTTTTTTTTAAAACTTTCCATCTATTCAATCTTCTGCCCTTGTTGTTTTAATGTTGGATAGTAAAACATTTTTTTTCTGCTAGTAAATACCTCATACAGCCCACTTCATGTTTCTTGTCTGGTAAAAAGCCTAAGCTTATGACATCATACACAGCTCTCTCTCACTCTCTTGAGAGTTTGCCAGGAAGGGAGGGGGGATGAGTCATAAGAGGGCCAATGAGAGCTGGAGGTGTGCCTCTGTGTAAATCCAGGAAGTGAACCAGTCAGCAGGTTCAGCTGCCCACAGTTAAAATGATTGCAGCCAGACTCAGTGGAGGGGGATTTCTGCAGCATATTTAGAAAGTACAGAATCACAGTATATATAAAACAATATGCAGAGTGGTTGGAGGGAAGCTTCAGAATGGCAAAGATGTTTTTATTACAAATTATGTGAGCAGACTGCAGTTCCTCTTTAATGCTATATTATTAGGTAGTTGGGAACATATAAAGGTCCAGAAATGATGGATGTGTTTTAAATATTATTATGCTCAAGCAAGAGTTACATTTTTAAATGTATTTCCTATACATCATGTCATTTTAAGAAATGCTGTAACATTACCACTTCAGCCCCAGAAAAATGTACCTCCTTCCTGACCAGAGCACTTTTTGCAATTCGGCGCTGTGTCGCCTTAACTGACAATTGCGGGGTCGTGTGATGTTGTACCCAAACAAAATTGACGTCCTTTTTTCCCACACATAGAGCTTTCTTTTGGTGTTATTTGATTACCCCTACAGTTTTTATTTTTTGCGCTATGAACAAAAATAGAGCGACAATTTTGAAAAAAAAACACATTATTTTTTACTTTTTGCTATAATAAATATCCCCAAAAAATATATAAAACATTTTCTTCATCCTCAATTTAGGCCGATATGTATTCTTCTACATATTTTTGATTAAAAAAAATCGTAATAAGCGTAGATTGATTGTTTTGCGCAAAAGTTATAGCGTCTACAATATAGGGGATAGATTTATAACATTTTTATTATAATTTTTTTTTTTTTTACTAGTAATGGCAGTGGTCTGTGACTTTTATCATGACTGCGACATTATGGCAGACACATCGGACAATTTTGACACATTTTTGGAACCATTGAAATCAATACAGCGATCATTGCGATTAAAAATGCATTGATTACTGTAAAAATGTCACTGGCAGTGGCAGGGGTTAACACTAGGGGGCAGTGAAGGGGTTAACTGTGTTCCCCGGTAGGAGATTCTAACTGAAGGGGGAGGGACTAACTAGAGGAAGTGACGGATCGTGGTTACTAGCTAATAGAAACACATGATCTGTCACCCTTGTCAGAACAGAACAGGGAAGTGTGTGTTTACACACTCGTCCCTGTTCTGTGTCTCCTGCTCACGAAAGTCCATGGCCATCAGTCATCGCAACCATCGGCCACGAGCATCGGCACCCCCGCGCGCGCAAGCCAACATATAGTTACATGGTTTTGCGCAGGGGAGCCAACCTGCCACAGTAAAACTGCGGCGGCTGTTCTGGAAGTGGTTAAAAACATTTTAATAAAAGCACATACCTGTGAAGAAGGGTGTACATACTTACCTTTTCTGTCACCCACTCAGTGCTCATTGCGGAGAAGCTGCTTCAAAAGTTTGCTGGGAAAAAGACACTTCTGGCACTGTCAGTCTCCTGGGATCTCACAGCTTTCGCGGATTCCTCCCTCTGACTTGCAAAGCAGTTATGAGAGTTTTTACCATCCAAAGCATTTGTATATTCCACTATCTATTCCTGATATTTACTCTGGCATTTCATTGAGATCTCACTGAAAAAAAATAGGGGTACTTGAGAAAAATGAGGACTCTTAACCAATAACTCACTGTGATTTCTCAAAACCAGATCATACACACCTACCTAGAAATGATACGAGACACAAGAATTAAGTAATAAAAAAAAAAAAAAACATATTAGTATTTTTTTATATTTTTAGAAATACTAATGCCAGTTTGTTGATCCATAGTAACAATAATAGTAGTGGGGTAGAAAAGATGTAGCTGGATAGCCGCACACCGAATTATTCAACTCTATTTGAAAAATGTAATCAAAATCATAGCATCTAGGCTGGTAAACAGACTAACTGCACAGCGGCTGTGCAGTTAGTCTGTTTACCAGCCTTGATGCTATGATTTTAATTACATTTTTTAAATAAAGTTGAATAATTTGGAGTGCGGCTATCCAGCTACATCTTTTCTACTTCAGTTCCTGTTGCAAACAGAGCCAGCACCCTGTGGGATTGTGGAGACAGCTGTTTTGGGAGAAGTCATTACCTTAGAGCGGTAATTCTTTGTAATAATAGCAGTGGGGTAGTTCAATATTGAGGCATATCTGATACAGTACAAAATACTTTTAAAGGGTAATTCCACTTTCATGGGAACTAAAAATGGCGTATAAAAAAAAAAAAAAATAATAATATAGAATATACAATTGCAACACAAGTCATACTGTAATTGAATTTTAGTAAAAATTACCTTTTTTCTTCTCAATCTGTAGCCGCTGTCATTTTCTGTACATGCAATTCAATATGGCTACCTGGAGGTATTCTGTACACAGAATATGTACAGAACACCCCCCCCCCCCCCTCGAAACATTATTTCCTGTTTGTGTGATTGGCTAACTGATTTTCCCAGAAGTCTCCCCTGCAACAAAAATGCCTTTTTTGGTGAGATACTCCCAAAGGGAAATCATGTGTAAAGGGATGCAGATCCAGCAGCTTTCCTCATTAGAGCCCTGCAGCTGCAGCAGCGGGTTAATAATTGAATGAACCCACTCCCATTAGATTCACCTAGCACAGGGGGACAGAGGAACAAACAGTGATTTCTTCAGAATAACAAAAGGTAGGAAACAATGTTTGTTAAAAAACATTTCAATGTACATAGGTCAGACCAGAGGAGAAACAAAAGTTACGCTTTAAATACCCTGTCTATCTATGCAAAGATCTTTATGTGGGCAGTGGTATATGTAGAGAGAAGTCACATCAGAATACCCCAATATTCATAGGTTAAAGAATAGTAGTCCTGAGCAAATAGGTACCTGTACACCAGTATACATTAGACTGACCCAGACCAAGCATACATTGTTTAGTTATGTTCTCATTGATTTGAATTTCTAGACAGAGTGACAGAAGAATGCCCTGCCTTTCTTATGCCACTAATCTAAGGGCCCATTCACACTATGTGCCATTGTTACCTGCATATTTCTTCATTGATAAACACAGGTAACTGCAATGACATACAGAAAACAATAGTTTTTTAAGTGTCATATTCACAGAAGAACGTGGTTCTTCTCTGTGTTCCAGAGCTGTTCGATATTATGCAATACATTTGCATAATATCGCACTGGATAGTCTTCTAAGTATGGCATGAATGACTTGGGAGCTGAGTGACACAGTAAAACACACATCATACTACCCGCTGAGACATATAGTTAAAGTTATTCTAACCAGAGAAGTGTTCATTGCTGTAACTAACTTAAATCATATATATCATGGCACTTGATATGGCACAGTATCACTTTCCTTCAGCGCTGTTCTGTGGTCACATGATCTTCCCCTGTTCTTTGGCATCTGCATACAAAGATCTTTGGGGGAGGTGGGTGTATTACTCTGCTGATGTATGCTCTCTACAGTATAAGTCTATGTCTGCACAACCCTGATTGGTGCTGTGCCAGTCACATGAATAAAAAAACGGTTTTCAGAAGAGCAATTTAAATTACATTTTCATTGGACATCAAATGTGTATTTTGTATGCATTGTTATGGTGTAGGTGGAGTCAGAGATGATTGACGCTAGCTTTCACTTTGTTCAGGCAGAATCTGCATCCAACGCTCCTTTTTTGGCTTTACAGGTATTAGCAGATATATTTGATATATTTAATACTGATTTATAATAAAATCAACATATGTGAGTTTCTTAGTGAATGTGATCAGCATACTATATCCTACCCGCATAGTGTTTAGAAATAGGAGGACAGGGAGGAGGGGGAAGAGTGGGGATTGTTATTTACCACTTTGTATACACCCCCATGTGTAAATCTATAGTCATGAGGGCTGCATAGATAAGATATATAAGGAAATTAAGGGCTTAGAAGGGAACTGAAAGTGAGCATGCTCAGTAGAGGATAGAAGTTGGTCTACACAATCTCAACCTGGCAGGATGAACGAGGAATATGTCACTCTACACAAAACAAACAGTTTTGGGGTTTTCATGAATATGAACACTCTGTTAAATAGCATATAATGAAAGTTTTAGTCTGGGTTTAACCACTTCCCACCCGGCCGATGCATATATACGGCCGGGTGGGAGCCGTCTACTCCTGATAAGACGTTCAGGAACGTCATTCAGGAGTAGCGGGATTGCGCGCGCCCGCGCAGCGGCGCGATCCCGATGTGCTCGTGTCACCCGGACACGGCACATCTCAGATCGGCAGGAGGGCTCTGTGATTGGCCCTCCTGATCACATGACGGCCGTGTCCAATCACGGCCGTCATGTGATGTAAACAAACAGCCGGTTGCTAGGCAATCGGCTCTCCTCTCCTCACACGGAAGTCACCGCTGAGGAGAGGAGAGCAGAACGCTGCAGCCGGCTGATGATCAGTGAGTATGGGCTGCTTTTTACAGCTTTTTACTCACTGATCATCAGTGTAGTGTAAACACACAACACACCACACAGTACAAACACAGTCCCCACATATGTCCCCAAAACACACATGTCCCCAAAACATACATGTCCCCAAATAATAAAAGCACATGTCCCTAATAATAAAAACATGTCCCCCACATATGTCCCACTAAAATCACATGTCCCAATGATTATCTGCACACATATGTACGTGATCACCTGCACACATATGTACATGATCATTTGCGTACATATGTCCGTGATCACACAAACCAATTATTATACACTTAACTGAATTTTTTTTACCAAAAACATGTAGCAGAATACATTTTGGCTTAAATTTATGACAAAATTTGATTTTATTGGATTTCTTTTCAAATAGAAAAAAGAAAATATTGTTTTTTTTCCAAATTTCCGCTATTTTTGCGCTTATATCGCAAAAAAAAAAAAACGGAGTCGTGAATAAATAACACCAAAATAAAGCTCTATTTGTGCGAACAAAATGATAACAATTTCATTTGGGTACAGTGTAGCATGACCGCGCAATTGTCACTGAAAGCGCTAGAGCGCTGAAAGCTGAAAATTGGGCTGGGAAGGAAGGGGGTGAAAGTGCCCTGTATTGTAGTGGTTAATGACGCTTTAACTGCAGCCCAAAACGACTGCTGCCTGCAAACTAAAGTTCTCTGGCTTAGTGTGTGAGCAAGTTTGAAGAGGCTGTAAAGCCCCATACACACTATCAGATTTTCTGCTCATTTTTTCCTTCAGATTTTCCAAAGCCATATAATATGAGGTCAAACCTTAGGAGTTTCAATGTGTATGCAATCAGGCAGTCCCTTACACTACATGGTTTTGGTAAATCTGAAGACAAAAATAAGCAGAAAATCTGATAGGGGGTATGGAGCTTTAGTCTGTCAGACAGATCCTCTAGAATGCATCATCACTTAATTTTAGGAGATGCCAATACCTCACTATGAAAAACCATTAAGCAGCGTTATATGATTTTATGAGGAAGGTCTTTTTTAATTTCAGTTTTTTATTTGCTGGCATTTGATACCCAATTGAAGTCACAGAAATAGATATGCAGCCAGATAGATATTGTAACCTTCATTTTTATGGTTTTACCTCTACTGTTCCTGCCGGGGTGTCTAAATATGTTTGCACAGTGTAATAGGCACCAGAAAAGACCCCAGTAGTCTTTGTAATTTACACAGGCTTGGTCAGATACACCCCCTACCCCTCTCTGCAATTACATTTTCTGTGAGAAAGCGTAGAGGAGTGTTTTGGTTATTACTTTAAATGAGATCTATAGTCATAGCCTATACTTTTATTTTATAACATCAGCATTGTAATAGCAGTACAAATTATAGTTATTTTTGACAATCCAATATAAGCTTTTTTTTAAAAAAAAAACAAAAAATCTCTATTTATTTTGTGAGTGCTGCCAATCTGCCGGCCAACACTTATCACAACTACCTGGATTCCATAAATACGTTTCACTTTATCCTCTGATCATTCCTTTCATATTCTTTAGATTTGCATATCCTATATTGCTCTGCTGCCTGCAGGAAGTGATTCCTGTACTGCCTCTTAAAACTCCTCCTCTCAGCACCTCTGTAGTTCAAAAGACAGGCTTTGTGAAATGTGTGACAGGGCCTAGAAAATGTGTCACAGAATGTAAATGTGTGCGGCCTCACAGCTTCCCACTGCGCATGTGCAAGCTGTGCATTATGAATGTTCCCACAGTTTCTGGGACCTGTGACGTGTCCCAGAAGGGTGTGAAGGATGAACGTCCACACTGATTGGGATGGCGATCTGACCAGAAGTGAGAGCGGGTACCTGTCAAAACCTGGTACCTGCTCCCCACTCTGAAAAAAAAAAAAACCTAAAGGGGGAGGCCGACAAGCAGAGATTCCCCTTTTGGGTGAAGTTCCACTTTAAGTTTGCAGACAGTTGTACCTGTAACGTTGTTGAGAGGTAATCGTATATAGCAAACCCGTGTAGTGTAGACCCGAGATTTGGCATAGATCCAAACTTTGCATAACTGGATCTGGGCAAGCTATATATATTTTCTTATGAATGTCACAGCTTCTATCTCTAGGTAGTCAGGCTGAAAGTTTAGTTCACTGTAGTATCAGTTAGCTTTTAATTCTGCTCATATATTTCACTTACAGCGGTTCTAACTTTGTGTTCACTTTGTTTTCAGTATTTTTATGAGGGAATGGATATAAGTGACCTGCCTGTAGTTTTCTCGGTCGTCTGGAATGGAAATTTCATCATTGACAATCCACATGATATCAAAGGTAAAAAAGAAAACGAAAAGCAAATATGCTCATGTCACGCTGATTTTAAATAACATAGAAAATCCAATGTACTACCAAATAAACTAGGTAAACATGTTACCCATAGATACATTATGCTGTTAACCATATGAATAATACTAGTTTTCGAGTAAAAAAAGTTCTGAGAGAAATAAAAGGGCTTATATTGCTTACCTTCTAAAAGGGCTAATTGCCTAGCTACCTCTATTAATTGGTACAATGCATTCTGAGTCAATGCCCAGAATAAGCATCCATTTTTTTAAGCACTCTCTATAGACGATCGTTGTCTTTTATGTAGAAAATGCTTCAACGCCTTAAACCATGTTTATTTTAACCACTTAAAGAGGAAGTGAACTCATTCTGCTTACATTTACCTATATAGGAAAGCCTATAAAAAGGCTTACCTATAATGGAGAGGATTTCTCATACGATCATGGACACCATGCAGGTATACGATCTTAAGTGGAAGTCTTGGACTCCCTGAGGCCGTAGACCTGTAGGCTGGGACAGTCTGGGAGTCTGCTCACCCCAAATAGGGGTACCGACTCGGTTCAATGATTTTTTAGCCCCGTACCTTCTGGAGCAATTATTATGATTTTACAGTTTAGTTTAGGTTTTTTGCTATTTTTCTTGTCTTTCTTAGGTTTTCAATGGCATATCCATACTCGGATACTTATTTAGCGTTACAGTTGCTACTCCAGTACTTGGTACAGTGGGGGATGCTCTTACCCTGACTGTTTCCTTGCTTTCCATACCCCCACGAACGATGACTAATGGGTTGGGTTGCAGGTACTTTTCAGACAATCTTCTGTTATGCACTAGGAAGCTTGTTACTCCATTAATGCAATCAATGTACTGTTGTCGCTCTGTTTATTGTGCTGTGATGCTCATGTTCTGGAGCAATCAGTCGCTTACTGTATGTGCCTATTCTTTCTTTCTGTCTCAATAAAAGTTCGTATTAAAAAAAAAAAAAAGGCTTACCTATATAACTGCCTGGATTCCTATATAATAAGGCTTACCTATAGGTAGTGAAAATATCTCCTAAACCTGTACAGTTTTGGAGATATTTACATTGCATGCTGGCAGTGATATCACCACAGGTGCCGTTCCTTCTGAGCCTGTGCCGTTAACAGCGGCTTCCACGCGCATGCGCAGGAGTGACATCTTCTCCAGCCAATTACAGCACCAGAGCCCACAAATCCTGAAGAAACACTGGCTCATTATGCCTTTGTCTTGCAAGGTTTATTTTTTTTTCATTTTTTTTCTGAGGTTTACAACCTCTTTAACGAACAGGCCTTTTTCTGACATTTGTTGTTTACAAGTAAAAATCTGTATTTTGTGCTAGAAAATTACTTAGAACCTTAATGAATAAAACAAAACAGTACAGTTAGCCTTATGTGTTTGTATAATGTTAAAGATGATGTTATGCCGAGTAAATAGATACCTAACAACATGTCATGCTTTAAAATTGTGCACGCTCGTGGAATGGTGACAATGGTGACAAATGACAGTACAAAATCTCCATTTTATTTTACTTTTATTTTTTATTTTTACACTGTCCCTTTTTTTTATTTTTTCATTTTTTTGATCACTTTTATTCCTATAATATGTAAACATCCCTTGTAATAGAAATAAGCATCAAAAAGACCCAGATATCTCATTTACCTTTAAAAGCAAATTAAACATTTTTCTTGAACCATTTAACTTTAAAAAATAAACATTTTGAATCATGCCTTTAAAGCGGAAGTAAACCCATCGATGTAACAGTTTTAAAAAACAGGTACATTGCCGGCATGTGGCGGGAACGTAACTGTCACATTGTTGTGCTCTCAGCCAAACCTTCAAACCATTCAATGACTGGTGTTATAACTGATCACATGTGCAGCAGCATCATGGCAGTTGAACATTAAACAGAGGCCAAGATGGCAGCTTCCTTGGCTGAAAACAAAACTTTAAGCACGAGAACCAGACGTGAGATTGGAGAATGCTCCGGCCCTCCAAGAGCAAAGAGCTGAATGTGGGCTATCTTGCCCTCACTTGACTTCCTGCCTAGCCATTGGCTGCATCAGCTCGGTTCTGGGCTTATCAATGGCTCCGGTAAGCTCAGAAACAACCCCAAAGCTATGTATGTGATTTCGTCTAACATAAAAAAGAAAAACGTTGTCAGGGTTACGGCAGCTAGCTTAGGAAATGAGGCATTAAAATGCACATCAAATGAATCCACTTGCTATGACATATTACAGCATTTAATGTGCAAAGATGTAATTATTTAAATTTTTAAATTTTTGTTCTCCCTATAGTTCATCTGTACAAATGTTCGGCTCAAAGAGAAAGCTGTGGTCTCTGCCTGAAAGCGGATCATAAATATGAGTGTGGATGGTGCAGTGGGGAAGGACGGTGTACCCTACAACATCATTGTATAGCTAACCAAAACCGGTGGCTGGACTGGTCCAGTAGGAATGTCAAGTGTACCAACCCACGTATTACTGAGGTTTGTAATAGGCTATTTTTTTTTCTATGAATATGTAATAGATAACATTTGCTTTGTATCTGCTCATGGGTTAGCCTGTGTGACCATATAAGCCTTTTGATTTCTCTAATCTTTTCACATTTGTCTTTTTTTATGATTATCATTTTAAAAGAATTTCCATGTATCCTGTGTTTTCATTGCTCCTGTATTAACTGTTTAAGCTTGGTCTCTAAATCTGGCCATGCATTATACAACCTTATTGTACCGTTTTCCTTTACATTTAATAAAAAAAAATAAAAAAATAGGTCAAACTTTAACAATACTTTCAATTTGTATCAGGCAGGCAATAAATTGTATAATATATGGCCAGCTTTACACACAATATCTACAAACTAACACCTAATAATTAAATAAAAGTGATGTACATGCCAAGAAATAATAGTCTCAAGAAACAAAATTTACTTTTCACGGAGGTCTTGGCACACTTAGAGCAGCATGATGTGGCTGGTGTTCTCATAAAATGTCAATTAATGACCTTCCATGTACTGTAGATAAACTTGGCAACCAGGTGAGGATGACTAAAATGTCTCTTTATTTCATCCAAGGAGTACACATGTTCCAAACAGGGCCAACACTAAAGTGTTTCAGCCTGTCAAGACCTTAATAAATAAAGAAAAAATATGGTTTTACATCGAGTAAATAGATACCTAACATGACACGCTTTAAAATTGGGCACACTTATGGAATGGCAACAAACTATGTCACTATAGACAACCTTTAAAAGCTTCTACAGGTAACCAGTTTATAGTTACAGAGGAGGGCTGGTGCTTAACTTATTGCTCTCGCTCTGATGTTCACGGTAATTCCTCACATGTGTGGTGTGATCACTGTGTGTGCACATGGAATTTTTTTTTTTACGCTATTTCTTTAAAAAATTGTATTGTATTTATTGCTGTTACAAGGAATGTAAACATCTCTTACAACAGTTGAAAAAAAATCATTGGCGCAATTAACTGAGAGAATTATAACTACTAAGTAGCTGCTGTCACTTAAAGTGATTTCACTTCCACCTATCAACAATATTATGTGCGAACAAACAGTGCTGCACTACTAAAATATATTATAATATGACTAATCCGTAAATAATATACTAAGGGAAAAATAATAATATCATACAAATTGATATTGCGCTATTAAATGTGTACTATGAATGTGAAAAACCGCAAGGCATGGCAAACATCCAATTTTCGAGATAGCCGTGGTGTGAGGTCAGTGCATAAGCTCTGCCCCTAGACGCATGTCACCAGGGCGTTGACTTCAGTAAGACCCTTTACAAGAGCACATCTATCCCACTGTGGTCAATTTTACAGCTGTGCGGGGAGCACAACCTACCTGTCCCCCAGTGGCCAAGATTTATGCTGACAGTATCTGCCTCCTGCTGACATGCCCCAGTCGATCTCCAATCACACCTCTCCAAGCCCCTTATGCAGCTAAGAACAGAGGTAATGTGGTCACTAATTAAAAAGGAAAAACAATAGGTACCATATTTATAGGCGTATAACACGTGTGTTATATGTGGATATTGTACCTGGCTACCTCAAAGGGAAAGGGGGATCGAGCTCCATCGCATTACACAAAGCCGGGATCTCCTGTGTACTCCGCGCTCGCAGTCACACACAGTCCTACCTCCGGGGCCAGCTCTTAGGGTAAACGTCACATGTCCCGGTATTGTACCAGTGTTCTGTCTATCATAAGAGCTGGCTAAGGAGGCAGGACTGTATGTGACTGTGAGCGCAGAGTAAACAGGAAATTCCTCTCGGCACAGATCAGGCTGCAATGATGGGCAATGGAGAGATGCATCTGGGCAAAGATCAGGCTGCAATGATGGGCAATAGAGAGGTTGCATATGGACACAGATCAGACTGCTATGATGGGTAATGGAGAGGCTGCATATGGGCACATATCAGGCTACAATGATGGGCAATGGAAAGGCTGCATATGGGCACAGATCAGGCTGCAATGATGGGCAGTGGAGAGGCTGCATATGGGCACAGATCAGGCTGCAATGGTGAGGCAGCGTTGATGGGCACTGACCCTTATTTTACTTCAAAGTTCTCCATTTTTTTATTTTTCCTAAAACTTCTCTCATAAAATTAAGGTCCTTGTTATTTGTCTCTGCATGTTATACACTGATAAATACGGAATTTATCATTTTTAAATACAGTATATACATATATGTTTTGCTTTGCATTTACTGCATTACATGTAATGGGTTGTTTTGCAAGGTAAATGTTAAAATTTATTTTAAATGAGGGAAGTGTTGAGTGCACAGGTGTACATGAAATGCTAAGTGCTAAGATATCTGTACAGTGGTGATCTCCCCATAAATTGTATCAACCCTATAGGTCTTATCATAAGACAATAATCTTATGAGAAATCCCCTATAGCAGTGGTCTTCAACCCTGTCCTCAGGGACCAATAACAGGCCAGGTTTTATGTATTACCTTGGGGAGATGCAGACTAAAATACTGCAATCACTGAGCAGCACATGATATCATCACCTGTGATGTATTTCAGTTATCTTGCAAACCTGGTCTGTTAATGGGCCCTGAGGTCAGGGTTGATTACCACTGTCCTATAGGACTGCACCTATCCATTTGCTAGATAGGTTTCCATAAGCTAGAAATTGCAATTTTTCCTTATCCCTGTCTGTAAAACTGCTCCAACTCTTTTGGGGTACAAGGGGGGTATAAGTGCATCCTGTTTTCATACCCAGCCACAAATCCATAATTGGATTGAAATCTGGACTCTGTTTTGGTTATTTCAAGAAATTAGCATTGATGTTTTTAGGAAGTTTGTGTCATTTTAGCTTTAGGTTTGGGATTTAATGTCTTGTTGGAAGACTAATCTCCTTGGGGGTCAGGTTTCTTGCAGACTGCATCAGGTTTTCCTTCAGGATTCTACCATCACAAGCCTTCTTAGGGCTTGCAGCATAGAAAAATCCCCAGGCCATAATTTTGCTATTATCATACTAATCACAAACCTAACGATAGCCATACAATTAACAAGTTACATAATGAACCTGTCTGAAATTGAATTAGTGTTTAAAGCGGTTGTAAAGTCAGAAGGTCTTTTTTTTTAATCTTGATGCATTCTAAGATAAAATACCTTCTATGTGCAGCAGCCCCACTAATACTTTCCTAAGCCCATCTCAATCCAGCCATGTTTCAGAAGTGTCTTGGCTGCCAGAGACTCTCCCTCCTCATTGACTGAGATGGCAGCGCAGCGCTATTGGCTCTCTCTGCTGTCAATCAAAGTCAGTGCCCCAATGAGGAGAAAGAAGGGGTGGGGCCAAACTGCAGCTCCATGTCTGAATGGACACATTGAGCAGCAGCTTGGCTCACCCCCCATAGCAAGCTGCTTGCTGTGGGGGCACTCAACAGGAGGGAGGGGCCAGAAGCGCTGGTGAGGGACCCCAGAAGAGGAGGATCTGGGCTGCTCTGTGAAAATCCACTGCACAGAGCAGGTAAGTATAACATGTTTGTGATTTTTAAAGAAAAAAAACTGAGACTTTAGTATCACTTTAACCCTGTTGGCACCTCTCTGCCAAAAATACTTCAGAGAAGCCAGGCTGACAATATACCTCACTTTAAACACATTTGTTTGTTTCTAAACACAGTATTTTTAGTGCTAACACTAAAACTATGCCGTGTGATTAAAAAAGAGTCATTTCTTTATACAGCCATTTTATGCCCTAATGTCATACTATGTGCCTAATTTTTCATTCACAAGACTAATCTTTTTCAACTAATATCCTTCCATTTTAAAAAAGCTTTCCACTTTTGTTAAGCCTGTGTAATTTTGATTTTGCCTGGTATTAACTGTAATTCTACTTTATCTCATTGTTGATGGTAGCATTGTTATTTGTATAAAGTGGAACAGTGGGGAGTAGAGTATGAATAGGACTTTAAATGTATTTATTGACAAAAGAGTTATGTAACAAATGTGTAATCATTTGACGTAATTGTTAGATTAATTGGATTTAGGCAGTATACTGTTTGCTTAAAAGAGAAATTCTACAGTAAGGAATGCAGGTCTGACCTTTCAGTAAACTGAATTACATTTTTAAATATGTAGAACAACCTTTTTTAACAGGTGAGATGTCTCTATTTTCTCAGCCATTAAAAAGCTCAAGGTACCTTTTGAGATCCACCTTTCCAGATACATTTATTTTTTTCCTATTTGATCTGCTCACAGGCACGTTAAATTCACATGTAGAAGTGCATATGCTGTTACAAGAATAAACCAATATGCACCATGACAGTTTTACAACATGCACCATGACAGAAATCCTTTGTTTACGTCTAGCTCCCATGGTTCTGCATCCTCTATATGCCTGTGAGCAGTGCTAATCATTACTGAATCTCCTGCTGGGTCCTCTGTCCCTTCCAGTGCCAAAGGTCAGCAAGACACTTGCTATGGAAATGCTGGCCCCCAGACAAGCGCTGTGGAGCAGATGTGCCCATTGAGAAATCAATTTTTCGAGGAAAGGAGGAGGCAGCTGTAAAGGGTAGCTTTTTTTGAATGCTGTAGACCATGGGATGCTAAGGGAGCTATGATGATCAATGAAGCAGAACTGATGATTTTAAGTATGCATCTCCCCTATGTTTCCAGCTGAAATTTAACTTTTGTAAGGAATAGTCTTTGGTTGTCTGGACAACATAAGTGACAGTGCTGCTTGTCTGGATGTAATTAATCACACTTTACTGCAGTGTGACAAAGATTTTTGGCTGTGCTCCTGCTCTTTTTGTTAATTGTAACTCCTTCACTGCTGGAGCAGCTGCTAGACATTTGTTTTAACTGTCTTTCCCCTTTTATCTAAAGCTAGGATGTCCTAAAATCCCAAAGTACAGTAGATCCACAATTTTACTACTGGTTGAACTACCACAAAGTGTTGGTTACCTGTGGTGAAAACCTTTAGGTTGAAACACCCAGTTGTACACATTGCATTCAACCAGAGAAAATATCCCCCATGAGACCAAAAAAAAAAAATGTCAGTGGTTTCCTTAAAAGTCCCATGGGGGATAGTTTCTCTGGTTGCATACAATTAGGGGATGTTGGCAAACCACAGTAGTACAATGAAAATCTCCTCTTCTCTTTATTTGTACACATTGGGGTTGATTTACTAAAACCAGAGAGTGCAAAATCTGGGGCAGCTCTACATATAGAAATCAGCTTTCTTTTTTTTTTTTTTTTTTGGTCAAAGCTTAATTGAACAAGCTAAAGTCAAAATTGATTGGCTTCCATGCACAGCTGCACCAGGTTTTGTACTCTCCAGTTTTATTAAATCAACCCCATTGCATTATAGTCCTTCAATTGGTCTTTCTTGCATCCCACCATTCATCCATACATCCCCACTAATGCCGCGTACACATGACCGGACTTTTCGAGGGACTAGGTCCGACGGTCTTTCCGACTGACTTTTGGCGGATTTCCGACAGACTTTCCGAATGAACGGACTTGGCCACACACAATCACATCAAAGTCTAATGGATTTGAACGTAATGACGTATGACTGGGCTAGAATAAAGAAGTTCATAGCCAGTAGCCAATAGCTGCCCTAGCATCGGTTTTTGTCAGTCGGACTAGCACACACACGAACGTATTTCTCGGTCCGGCGGATTTCTGGTGGAAAAATTTAAAACATGTTCTATTTCTAAAGTCCGCCGGATTTTTGGCAAGCAAAGGTCCGATGGAGCCCACACAAGATTGACTCGTTCCGTCAGACCTATGCTGTCAAAAAGTCCAGTGGTGTGTACGTGGCATAAGTGTATTTCAAATGTGGTTTTGCCCCTTAGAAATTAGACGTTGTTTAAGCAATAGATTTCTTTTTCATTTTTTTTTAATAATATTTTGTGGGGGATTTTCAAAACCACGTTTAATAAAACTTTCTAAAAAGAACAATTCACGCAGTACACTATTGGTTAGTGTTATAGATATGTTAATATCAAGAAGGAAAATAACACATTTGAGAAAATGAAAGATGCGTGTCCCATTGTTCACACTAGGATGGAAATTACTACAAGCTGAATGCCCAGGAAATATTGTGCAACATTTTTGTACACTGTCAGGGGCGTAACTATAGGGGGTGCAGAAGTTGCGACCGCAACCGGGCCCTGTGATGCAGGGGGCCCATGCAGCCCCCTCTACATATGGCCGGCAGCAGCATAGGCAGCTAGGGGTACCAGTGCACCATGCACACAGGTGACTGGAGGTGGAGGGTGACTAGCAGAGCTCCATGCTCGACTATCGCACTGACTGCTCTTTAGTTGTGCATTCCCCGCATGACCTGTGTCCTCAGCCGGCTCCTCAGAGTACCCCTCTCCTGCTCCATGCATTGCCGCTCAGTCCGATGTCTGTTCTCCCCAGCCAGAGTCCCGCCACCCCGAGTCCGGCCCACACTGCACTGCATACTTCTCCCGGGTAAACAAACTTTAAGCACACAGATGCAGTGCAGCCCTATGAGACCTCCCCGGAGGACACTGCAGGCTTGTCTGCTAGCCCCCCCTCCTCCACCGTCATACACAGATGATGAAAGGTCTTTCTGGGAGATATGCTGATCGCCCGTCCAGCACACTGGATGGAGCCCAGGCCAACATGGATGAGTGCGCGGCCTACAGCTTGGTCATGGTGAGTGAGAGGACCCCACCCCCCACACACCAATACATACCCCCTCCATCTCCCCCTGGGGACAGGGACCCCTTCCCACGTGGGGACAGGGACCCCCTCCTCCCCTGGGGACAGGGACCTCTTCTCACCTGGGGGCAGTAACTTCATTTGCCCTGGAGAAAAGGGGACGGAGACCCCAATGGGGCACCTAAAAATAAATTAAGAAATAATAATAAAAAACTACTGATACCAGTGGTGGAACTACAGGGCTCACAAAGGTCATACCTGTGACCCCGCCCTGGAGTTCCACCGCCGAACTCGGAGGGAAGGGCCCTGGCTGGGGTTTAGGGGGCCCTTCATGGTTTCTTGCATCGGGTCCTGAAGGTTCTAGTTACGCCACTGTACACTGTCATAGATTCACAGAAAGGTTACTTAGTTGTAGTGTGTGTTAGATAAAAGTGGTTGTTCTCATATATAAAATGCAAAGTACTGAAAAAAATTGAGGATACATCACATCTTTTAATCATAGATGATGAACTCTGATACTAGACTTCTGATAAATTGATGTGTAAAAGCTGGAAAAATTCCATGTTACTGAATAAGCATCAAATAATCATTAAAATGTTTAACCTTCTTCAAAATGTTATTTCTGTCACTGAAATATGTCTTTGTTTGTTGTACCAAAGATGATAAATCATGATGGCAACACAGAAAAAATGCATTAGTATTAAAAAAAAAGAAGAATTTTGCAAAATGCCATTTTTTTTCTATGGTGGAACATTGGCAGTCCATTCAAATAAATGGACTACTTTAGTGTACGACACATTTGGAAATGAATGGCTTCTAAACCAACAGTGTAAAGATGATTAACTATTTTGTCTGAACCCAATATTGCATCCCCTGTTACTGCAGAGTTTACATTATTATCTAACAGTTGTGAAATCCATTTCATGCTTCATAATCACCAGGGACCCCTTTATCACGTGATATTACAATGTTTCATTCATAAAAAAAAAGAAATAAAAAATAACTCTCATATTTGTGTTTCACACCATCTGGCATATAATGTACTTTGTTTTATAACTCCTCCTTCTGGTAATTATGCTTTAAAGAAGTTGGGTTTCATCTGTAGCATTTATTTGTTCTAATCAATTGCAGGCACATAAAAGATGGTGCTTCTTTTAACCTATTGCGTTTGTTTTCCAAAATAGCATCTATCCAATGCCTGGAGACTGTGCCTGCCTAATATGAACACTAGGAAATATTATTTTTACTTTCTCATTCTATAATTCATTCTCCAGACTTAATAGCATACTAGTGCTGAACTCTTAGCTCCCTACATTCACCCAAGCCGGTCCTGTCCTTGATTTGATCGTGGATCAATCTCTGGAATGCTGCTCCTTAATTGGTCCCCTTTAAAAGGCTTGTAGTTTTTTTTAAAATCTTTCAATAAACATACAATTTAAAAAAAAAAAGGCTTGTAGTTAAATCCATTTTAAATCCACAGAACCAAAAATGGTGCTTTTCTGTTGGAGTAATTACATGACTTTGTATGTACATACCTATCGCTGACAGTGATAGAGCTCATGTATTTTTTTTCTATGCACTTGGTTTAAGAAACAAGCAGACACTCTACCACATCATTGTCCTTACTACTGGGGTGTTGATCTTTTATCTAGTGCCCTTCAACTCTCAAGGCAGGTACTGTATGTTCTTTGTCCTTGGCAAAGATCCAGGGCATCACTAAAAAGCATATTTGATGGTACTAGATTCATTGAGATAGTAATATAGTGTCAAAACAAACACAATTCCATATACAGTATTGAACAAAAATAGAAAGAAATCCTGCGAGCCACCACTGTCTAGATGCTTAAAGTCGTTTATAATTATCTAAAAGCTGCTAGCGTTGAACACTGTCACATATATTGTGCAAAGATAAATACTTTAATTGAATATGCTGCGCTAAAACTAATATAGATTGTAATGTATACTAAATCTATGTAAAAATAATCAAATTAATATAACTAATATATGAATATGATATACACAAAACCAATTTAAAGTGCCTCATGCATAGCTGTGTTTAAAACCATAAACATAAACAAATAATATATAGAAAAAGTCCTTCTGTACAATATATAGTGTCCAAATATGTCATAAATGATCGTGCTGAAAATAAACAACACTGCAGGATTTATGTGATTCAGATCATAAGACAAAGTGCTCATGTGCATATATAGTTACATAGTTAGTAAGGCTGAATAAAGACACAAGTCCATACAGTTCAATCTGAGTGAGTGTCTACAATTGTCCATATCCCTATACATCCCTATACATTGTACATCACACACTCCCCATTCATATACTAGGACCAATTTTAGACAGAAGCCAATTAACCCACCTGCATGTCTTTGGAGTGTGGAAGGAAACCGGAGTACCTGGAGGAAACCCACACAGGCACAGGGAGAACATACAAACTCCAGGCAGGTAGTGTCGTGGTTGGGATTTACTGCTAGGTGAGAGTGCTAACCATTTCACCACTGTGCCACTCTACGCATCCAAATTGCATCCGACTCTAGTTACGTGATAAAAGTTTATGTAATTCAGGAACAATAAAAAGTGTGATCCAAGACGTGCTGGGGTGTCTTCACTCGGGTGCCCCCTTAGGTAATGCTCACCTTGGAGCATGCACTTTGCAATTAAGCTAAGTCAAAGCACACGTGAACCAGCTCTGGGCTCTTTATAGTGTTAGGCTCCTGGGTTCCTCAGCATAGTTATCCGGGATATGTGAAAGGAAAAGCTCAATAGTGCAATGACATTTTAAACTATTTATTTCACTAAAGCAAAGATCCCCATCTGGGATACTCACATTTATCAGGTGCGTCAGTGCACCATTCTATGATGAACATGTAGCAGATTATACCAGGGTGTTATCGGGATGATACAAGCGTCTTCCTTAGCTTACAAGATGTCTTGTCGTGCCGTCCTGACCCATGCCCAACTAGTGTCGATACAGGGATATGTATCTACTTCAGAGGGAAATATACTATATTTACCTTGACTTGTCAGACTCCGGGTGTGTCAAAATGTGCACAAAATCACTATTGTAATTAATAAAATGAAAGCAACAAGATCTGCCAAAGGAAAGACTGCTGGTCAAATATTGAAGCCAAAGGTCAAGTCAATGCATTTTGGGGGACCCTTCAACAAGACTGAAGAATATATTAGAAATATATAGGTGTATGTAAAATTAATATACTTAAGTATACTAGACAATAGCATTTAAACTGATAGATACAGTATTTATAAAACAAAATAAATATATTCAAAACACAATAATTATTGTATTAATTCTTTAGAAAATTATGTATTTGTAATCCGAGAGCCAATTGTAATTTAAGAAATCCGAAACATATAATTTATCATAGTCTAGTGGTCTCTCTATACATTAGGGTTTCTGTACATAAATATTAGTCTAAGTTTGACTGTGATACTGAAATCTTGAGAATAATTGAATATTGAAAAGTCTACAATTTCTGGGGAAATTGTGTGAAGTGTTCTTGCCTCCACCTATTGGAGTGGGCGGGAGAACTGGGTGGAGTGGCTTAAGTAACTGTTGTGTGATTGGAGTGGCTGGAGTAACTGTGAAAAGTGTTAAAAAGCTTAAATAGTAGTAAAAAAGTTGAAGAAGTCCCATCATTAGCTGAACATTTTTTTCAAAAATAGATTTTTTTATTAAATGATTTTTTTTTCCAAAAATGTCATATTGTTTTGGCTGATCTTGGGGTGGTCATAATGTTTTGGCTGATCATGGGGTGGTCATAATGTTTTGGCTGATCATGGGGGTGTCATAATTGTTAAAAAGCTTAATATTTTAAAAAGTCTAAATAGTAGTGAAAAGGTCCCATCATTAGCTGAAAGAGCTGAACATTTTTTTTTTTTTTTAAATTCATTTTTTTTAAATACTTTTTTTCAGAATTTTTTTTTTTCCAAAACCAATTTTTTTTTTAAAGATTTTTTTTTCAAGGTCATAATGTTTTGGCTGGTCATGTTGTGGACATACTGTTTTGGCTTATCATGGAGTGGTCATAATATTTTGGCTGATCATGTGGTGGTCATAATGTTTTTGCTGGTCATAATGGTTTGGCTGATCATGGGGTTGTCAGCTTTTGTCACTTCCCACTCTAGTTTTTCGCCGTTCATTCCTATGGGACAAATTTTGCCGCAAAAATAACGATATTTTGTGAACCATTTGGCGAAATGTTCCACAAATTAATAGTACACCAATCGGGAACAATCCGCACTTTTTAGTATATTATTGTATATGTAGTGTAAAAGCTGTGGGAGGAGTTAGGGTGGTAAATTTGTCTATAATGATAATAATAATAATATATATGTGAGATAACAGTAAGTGGTCTTTCTATGCAAGAACACGTAACAATAAAATGCGGAGCCAGGCTGCCGGTGACAAGTACAAGAGGCTTGAAAGAGAGCCATAGTATTGCCTATGGCTAAACCACCCTGAATGCGCCCGCTCTTGTCTAATCTTGGAAGCTAAGCAGGGTCGGGCCTGGTTAGGGCTTGGATGGGATACCAGGTGCTGTAGGCTTTTGCTTTTCTTCCAGCAAGGGTCACTCTCCTCTATGCCTCTTTTTACATTCATTTTTCCCCAAAGTGCTCTGCAAGCCCTCCAGCACACCTAGCTCCTCCAAAATCACCCCTGCCCAGCCCCCACTTTTTATAAGCCCACTTCCCTTTTCTCACCCCTTCTTTCAAAAATACACTTTCTTTTTTATCTCTCTCTTTCTCTACCTGAAATGATTTTTTTTTTTCAAAAATGTTTTTTTTTCAAATATGATTTTTTATTCTTTTTATTTTTTATAGGGTGATCATAATGTTTTGGCTGATCATGTTGTGGTCATAATGTTTTTGTTGATCATGTTGTGGTCTAAATTATTTGGCTGATCATGGGGGGATCACAATGTTTTGGCTGATCATGGGGTAGTCATAATGATTTGGCTGATCATGGGGTAGTCATAATGTTTTGGCTGATCATGTTGTGGTCATAATGTTTTGGCTGATCATGGGGTTGTCAGCTTCTGTCACCTCCCACTCTAGTTTTGAATATTTCGCCATTCATTCCTATGGGACAAATTTCACAGCAAAAACAACGATATTTTGTGAACCATTCGGCGAAACGTTCCACAAAGTAATAGCACACCAATCGGGAACAATCCGCATGTTTCGGTATATTACTGTCTATGTAATGTAAAAGCTGTGGGAGGAGTTAGGGTGGTAAATTTGGCTATAATAATAATATATATGTGAGATAACAGTGAGTGGTCTTGCTATGCAAGAACACTTAATAATTCAGATCATAAGGCCTGAATATGTCATTTAATCTTGTTAGATATATTTCCAGATATTCTAATATATCTAAGAATCAGATACAAATTAAATAAAAGATTTCAAGTAAAATATAACTGGAAGCATCCACACCATTAACGAAAGTATTCACCTAATTCAGTACTGATTTTGTTTGTGTGTCCAATATAGGTGCTGATGTTGACCATCATTGACTGTAAACATTCATGTTCTCTAAGGACGTTAAGGGTAATAGGTCTAAAAAAGTAAACTGTACACCATGGATATTGTTGTTTTTGCCAGAGGTTGTTTCAAGGATAAAGAATACAAAGTACTGGTCTGATTAAACTGATGTCTTTGTCTTTTGTATTTGTGTGTCAAGGAAAAGTTTAATTTGAAGTAGTGTATTGAATGGCCAAGCTGTAAGATGCACAGTGGGGAAGAGGAATAAGACCAATAATTGTACTACCTGTAGGATGTGGTATCATTTTATTATTTATATCCAACAGCTGAGATGCTTGATTTTTTTTCTTTTGGAGCTGATGGAATAAAAAGAGGTAGATATTCAAAATGAATATGTGAGAGCATGAAGGAGGACTAGGAGCTGAAAAGGCAGAGATCTTTGAAATATCCTAAAAGAGAAGAATGGCTTAACCGTGTAGATTTTTGTAAGTGGGCAATAAAGAGTGAGACTGAATTAGTTAAATAGTGAATATTTGAAGGGGAAACAAACTGTTGTTTATGAATGAGCTAATAGAGGTTTGCAAAGGTTAGAGGTAGTGAATTGTTGGCGCTGTATTGAAATAGGCAGGAGATAGTGTGATAGTACGATTGTTTGCTAAATATTCCTATTGTATTGTAGACTGCATGTGTGCCATAAAAAGGTCAGTGGTGCTTTGGCTATTATTTAACAGTTCACAGGTGCCAAAAATAAGCAGTGATTTGGTGGGCAGGGTATGCTAATAAGCTGTCAGTGTTGTACATACTGTATGTGCTTAACTGAATGGGAAGGTTGACCTTGGAGGGGAATAGGAGTATACTTGCTGCTGTTATGTGAAGGTGTGTAAAAACTAGGAACTAACCTTGTGATTTTGACAATATGCATAGTCCAAAAAGTAAAAATTCTAAATACACAAAAAAGTGCAAACAGAAAGGAAATGATTTCCATGCAGTCTGATGTCATTGTAAGGATCTGAGCCCAGCATGGCAAGGGAAGTGTGATCTCTACCTAGCCATCATACTGCCCCAGTTGCAGCACACATTCCTCAACTATCTTACTTGGCATAGTTTAAAGCCATATCAAAGCCACCTTATATATTACTGAAATACAGTCTGGCTGTATATACAGTAATTAATATACTTCTTTCTGTGTAATTTTAAATGCTATGTATGAGTAAGGGCAAAAATATTCTGGAGAGTCACTCCTCTCTGCTAGGGATGAACTCTGGCGTGTTCGCACACTCCACGTGCAGAGCCCGCCAGGAAGTTGGCGCAGCGCTGCACTAGTGTGAAAGAAAAAAGAAAGTAGACTTTGCGCTATACCTTTAAAACATAAAAAACTTTTTTGAAATTGTGAATAATGTACTCCTTCTACCGTGGTATATACCCTTCCTACGAGGTTTGGAAGTGAACTAGTTGGATATCTCAGAGTGTTAGATCCCCTGGAATTGGGGTTAAATCTTATACGATATTTTTTAAATAAGTGGCGGTGGCTAATGTGTCAAAAATTGGTGTAATAAAACATTTTTTTGGTAATACCAATAAACCTAGTGGGTAAATACAATGAGGAAAAAAAAAACCTGTATGTTTACAACCAATATACGTGCATACAAATCTATAATTTACACAACCAGTATATGTGCTTACGTGCATATAACATATATAGTAGTGAATCTATCTGTTAAACAACCAGAATACATGCATCTAATATTAATTGTGCATGTGTATAAAGAAATGAATAAAAGGTGTATAAATTAATTAATTAATAGTCCCAAAGAATGTTAAAGGTGACTTGTGCAGAAAATCTATGACCGCTTCTAAGAAACTCCCAGTGCGTTTTTTCCAGTGCAAAATAATGATTTTGCCCTCCCCAGATACCCTGCCCCTCCAGGGTCGGATTTGCCTTCACAGTGTAAGCCCCTGTGTCGCTGCCTGGTGTATCCCTGGGAGCTTTTTTTTCAGCTGGAAATATCTTGTTCAAGTATTCAATGGAAAAGGGGGATATCCATAATGTAAAATGTTTCCACAATATGTTTGACAAAGTTTTAAAATCACAAAGTGAATTAAAACCGCCGCCGGCCTCTACAGCTTGCTGGGGAGAGTGTGCGTCCTATGGCCATTCCCTACGCGTTTCGTCATCAAGACGTCATCTGGAGTCAGCGCTGCGCT
Source organism: Lithobates pipiens (assembly GCF_037356315.1). Lineage (NCBI taxonomy): Eukaryota > Metazoa > Chordata > Amphibia > Anura > Ranidae > Lithobates > Lithobates pipiens. Next base: position 233,854,533 of record NW_027507748.1, read on the forward strand.
AATCACAGGCAGTGAGACATTGTCCCGGTCTCTGCAGCCACACATCGGGAAATGTCTCACTGCCTGTGATTAGCACAGTGCTGCGCCGACTTCCTGGCGGGCTCTGAACGTGGAGTGTGTGAACATGCTGGAGCTCATCCTTACTCTCTGCACACTGATCCAATCAACACCCCTGTTGAAGGAGCATACGCGCTTATGGTTATAAGCATTTACGAGTCTTGATTACCAGCCTCTTCATCTAGCACTTAGAGAACAAAGGCTCTGAGAGTTAAACCCTCTAAAAACACTGACAGCACTGGGTTTTTTCTTCTCCCAGAGGGGAATTTACTAAGACTAGATCAGCCAGAATTTGGAGCAGCTGTGCACGGCAACCGCTGCTTCTATTTTTAATTTTTAAAGCTTAAATGAACAAGCTGAAGAGACAAGGTTGATTGGTCACTATGCACAGCTGCTCCGGATTCTGTTTGCTTCAACATTGGATTTCCTCTTGGTGCTCCAGTTTCATTCCACAAGGGGCAGTTAGGTTGGTTAGACTACTGAACACAAGTGCTGGCAATTATTATTGTGCCATCCTGAGGTTTACTATTGTGCTGGTGGTTATTATTAGCTTAGGGTTATTGCTTACCCTGACACATGCTGGGGGTTATTGCTGGGGGTTGTCATTGCTAACCCTGAGATGTGCCAGGGTTTATTATTACTGGTCCAGACACTTGCTGGTTACTGCTGTCCCTGTCACTTGCTGGGAATTATTGCTGATCCTGACACATATTAAGTGTTATCATTGCTGATTGATACCATTGTGGAGGGTTATTATTGCTGCCACTGACACCAACATTAAGGCTAATTTTACTCCCACAATCTCTTTATGTACCCCTAGGCCCTAATTTGTCTAAAATATAGCAATTCAAAAGGGGAGGGGTGCCACACTGTAAGCCACATGCCATGAAGCAACAACAATCAACTATGCCCACATTATTCCCACACCTACAAAAGGTGCTATGGATAGCCCAGGTTCCTCCTAATTATTTTCAGATGTAGGCAACTAGGGTTTATTTTTTTACACCCATTAACATAAATTATATAACTGCTTTTTGCACTTGATGACCAGCATTGTAAGGAAAACACTGTTGCATACTTCTGACCACTGCACTCTGTTTTCTTAAGTGCATTTAAAAGGGGCTATAGTATGTGTTTTGTGAATTATTTCTGTATAAAATTGTATCTTTAATTTGCTGACTAAGCATTGCACATTATTTTATGCTTCTTTTTTCATAATACCTCAAGCCATACACTGTGAAGCAATACCCACTTTATTTACCATGCCTACAAGTGTGCTGTTGTCAGCATGCTACATATGCTACATTTATCTTCTTCAAGGCAGTCATGTCTTATTAGTTATCTCTCCTTTTATCATAACATGATATGCAATAATTTTCTGTAGTTGCCCATGATCTAGAGATTCTCTGGTATAGTGGATGAGGCTAGCGTTATTGTGAGAATCAGTCTTTATTAATTTTCTTCCAATGCTGCTGCTGTTCATCCATGTTTTTTTAGTCCAGTTGTATTCATTGCTTTCGTTAATAAAATTGCCTACCACTTTTTGTAATCAAGTTGTAATTTAGTGGATGATTTGCTTTCATGCTAAGTGTAATTGAATAACTCTTTTTCCAGATTAAGTTGGTCAACTCACTTACTAAATATGTGGTATTAAATTACACACTATGCAAAACTGTGTTAGAGTATCATGATTAAACATTGCCATGCATCTAGGTAGAAAGAGATGACAAATATGACATTTTCCATATGCCTCAGTCCTTTTGTATCTCTCTTTCAGATTCTCACTGTGTCTGGACCACCTGAAGGAGGCACCCTAGTGACAATCCGTGGGACGAATCTTGGGTTGGACTTCTCTGAGATTGCTCACAATGTGCTTGTAGCTGGAGTACATTGCACTCCAGTGCAGGAGGAATACATAATTGCAGAACAGTGAGGCTTATTTTATCTTAAATTGCATCGTATGGACGTTATGGTTCTCAAATATAAAAACTGTGATAAAATAATTTGTACAATCCTAATCTTCCTGCAATAACAACCAAAAACATACCAATTTAAAACATAAATATATTGTTACAGAATGTGAAAGACGCAATATGCAATGATATTTCACGCATGGACTTTTCCTGGCTAACTTTTGATAATGTTCTTTACAGTTGCACTGATTTGCATTTAGTGTGATAACTATACCATTATTGACTTAGATACATATTTATTAAGAGTTGGTGAGTCTGGGCATATTTGCCTGCAATTTTCAGACATTGAGAGAATGTGTAGACTTTCTCCAGTGGCAGAGGCAGAGATATATTTCAGAGAATGCAAAAATGGATTTAGAAGACCTCTGTGCAGGCTGTTATAAATTTTGTAGATACTGTCTGATCCCTGAATGCCAAAACAGGGTGGCCAAGCTTTTTAAAGTGGTATGCACTATACTGATTCTAAACAAGGTTTTGTGAAATTTGATATATTTTAGAAAGGATTTTATTACAAATTGTCTGGTTTCTTATTTTGCATTTACATTTATTTGCATTCTTCTGGTTGCACACCACAGTATAAAAATGCATATTCTAGCTATTTATAAATAGACTGGAATGAATATTTTTTTAAGGAAGACTGGTTATTCATTACAATCTCTTAGCCACGGAGTCGAATATAAAAAATGAAACCTTCTTCAGTTCTCTTTACTATAGTGAAAAATGCCCTGTTCCAACGATACTGTTATGACAGCACTTTAATTTCATGCTGCAGTTGGTGACTTGTGCTGTATAGTTTTAATTACCTGTTCTCCCCCACCATATAGATTTCTCAGCAACTACATATCTCATAGTGTGATAACACAGACAGCGAGCCCCTCTATTTTTTTCCTTTTTGAAGGCAATGTAGTCCATTAGTGCAGTGTTTCTCAACTCCAGTCCTCAAGATGCCCCAACAGGTCGTGTTTTCAGGATTTCCATTATTTTGCACAGGTGATTTGATCAGTTTCACTGCCTTAGTAATTACCACAGCCGTTTCATCTGAGGGAAATCCTGAAAACATGACCTGTTGGGGTGCCTTGAGGACTGGAGTTGAGAAACACTGCATTAGTGTCATGTTATATTCTGTGAAATATAATGTGTTTATTTGCCATCCTCCATGGGTTTCCTGGTTGGGAATGTTTTGTTCCCTATTCCCCGGGGGATGCCTACATCCCATACCTGACAATTGACACACTACTTCTTTAAATGACTCACTACCCACAGCATAGTTTAGATATAGCACACCATCGTTTCTCACAGTGTGCTAGGAGGGCTCAACTTAGTTCATTCTGCTTTTTCACAAACAGTCCTTTTTTGCTTTTGGCCTTGTGTATCTTACTCTGACTGGTGTTGGCTATATCTAGTCCTGTGTGTTTACCTATATTGGCTTAGCCTTTTGTCCTTATTTTATGTATCTGGTTGCTCCTGGTTATAACTGTTTTTGCTCCTCTGTCTGCAGTACACTGCCACTCTGTCTGTTTCTGTCATTCTTTAACTCTCCTACTAAACAGTCCCATGAGTTGAGTACTGGGAACTGTCTTTTTACACAAATCTATCTGTACTTTCAGCAGCTCACATCAGGCAGTTGAAGTGTACCCGTGTGAGATGTTTCCCAGGATATACTCCCTTTTTTTCTACCCTGACCCTCTACTTCTGCATGTTGGCACTGTGCTCAGATTACTGTTTCGGCTGTACTATGGATTTTAGTGAGAAATAAGCTAGACGTGGCCAGCTACCCCTTAAACTTTGATATGTCCCTTTTTGTGAATGTAATAAATATTTCTTCTGCGTATAGACAAAGGTGCACAGTTTGTATAAAATATACATTTACTGTATTTGTTTGTAAAACTTAATACACCTTGAAAACATAAAACAAGCATACAATCACACATGGATTTTCCAACATGCCAAAAAACCTTTTATGTGCACTAGTGAATTCCTATACAAAACGTTTGATATGTCACTTGAATAAACCGGCTTGCTTACATGGCCAAAGTATATGCTGGCTAGTAAAATATGCTGGCCAGTGTAAGTGTTCTGAGCATTAAATTCACAAATTATTCATGATAAAGAGAACTTTATATTCTTGTTAGAATTAGCAGACTACCAATTCCTTCCATCTTTTGCAGGATTGTGTGTGAAATGGGTCCAGCTCTAAATGCATTCAGCTCTGGACCAGTGCTTCTTTGCGTTGGAGAATGTAAACCAGAGTTCATGGCGCGATCCTTGCAGCAGTACAGCTTTGTGGTGAGTAAGCAATGATGTTCCTGAGATGATTTCCATAGTTCATTACTGCAATTGTTTTTTTGTTTTTTTTTGATAAGTTAAAGGGATTGGACTAATCAGCAAAAACAACTCAACTTCACTTGCTGCACACTTCTTCTTGCACACTTCTTGTGTCAGCTCTATTAGATCAGCATGACAGCCTGGCATTCATAGAAAGAGGTCAACAGCTGCAGCCTATATATCTGTCAGTACAGGTTGTATATCTGATTGTTTAAATGCAGTGGCACTCGTGAAGAAATTGTTTGCATGGCTTGGGCTGTGATAAAGGAATGCTCATCTATTACTGCAGATGACACATGAGTAGATGGGAAGTTTACTTTTAAACTAGAGATTCCTTTTATTCTTCAGAGTAGTCATAGAACAGTTTGCCACCCTCACACATAAGCTGGTTGCTAGCCTGCATGTAAGATTTCATAAATTAGGCAAAATGACTATTACAATCTGGGTACCGCCCACCCCACATCCACAGATTTACTTTTGCAATGTGCCCCTGCTTGTCTAAATGCTATCTAAGTCCTTGGAAATTTCTTGTGCTTCCAGATATGATGAAGCATATCACTTTCTCAAAGCCCTCAGAAATATTTGGTGGGTTAGGATATGGGTGAATATGTAACTTTCTCCCCTGCCTCCCAGGATGCACCATCTACTGAGAAAGGGTAGAAAGGACACTGACCCTGTGTAAGCACATGGGCAAATGACAGATCCCTTTTAAGCATTCCCAGTGTTCACTGCAGTAGTACTCTGAATTAGTATACCCACAAAACATTACCTTTTCTGCAGCTGACTGCTATCTAGGAGATGCCTCAAAAGCCAGGATAAAATTCTTACCACATTGCTCTCTTCTCAGCCCATTTATTTCTTCCGGCCCTCTTTTCTGCACAATCTACAATTTACTTTGCTAGCTCAAAGCTAATAGTAATACGAAAGTGGAAGTTCTCATCTCTTATCAGCTGCTCTATGTCATCCCTAGCAGCAAATTATGGGTTGGTTCAAGCTCATGATAAAATTACACATTTCTTCTGCAAAAATCAATGCTAAGCTTTCTGCAGCTGAACTGCACAAGGCCATAACTGTCACTCTGTATTTTATGATGTTATTTAACAAAAGTATTTTGGAAATGACAAGGAAAAATAGGCTTGATTCTCGCCGTTGTGTTTTGGCACATTGTGGGTATAGTTCACTTTAGGTACTTGGTGATTTTTAGGTGCATTTTACGTGCATTACCTTTCAAGACTATGCAATTTGTGTCAAACTGCATTAAGGATGCAGCAAGCAGGAGGTGTTAAAATGCTAAAGACTAGATAAATTATTGGCAAAAGATCAGGAAGCCAATTTATATAAAATGTGCCTTTTTTTACATTTTTATGTTGTTAAGTTTTTCTGTGAAATAAAGAAGTCAGAGAGCCCTATGCATTCACTGACCTTGCCATTAAACTACCATTTTTTTCTGTACCCCACATCTCCAGTCTTTTCAGTTTGACACAATTCCAGTAAATTCTACACTTGGTAAGAAGTTGTCTATAACTACAGTATATTTAATGAAAAGGCCACCCTGCAGTAATGCTTATTTTTGTTATTGCTGCCCAAGCATGCCATTATATCTTCCCAACTTAACAGGTTTGTTTTGGTTTGCCACAATATATCAGTGAAAAGATAAAGATTTTTGGGCAAAAATAATAGATTACATCTTCCTGTAACCTGTGGAGTTCACTTAAATGGTGCCTGGTACTGTATGTCGGGGCTCCATAGTTCTCCTGGACCTGACCTTTAGTGACATGCAGTGGTGGAAAAAAAAAAAGATTCTCCCAGTTAACAGCAGTTAACACATGACAGTTATGTAACGAAATACTACCACCAGTGTGGCCCAGCCCTTGAATTTGCCCACACCACCACTAAGGAATGAATCTATATATTGCACACCTTGACTTTGTAGGACTAAGGGACATTTATAAATGTTTGTCCCGCAATTTGGCTTTCAATTACTGTTACAATTTAGAGAATATCTGTTTTCTTCCATGCTGTTTTTACATCGCCGGAAAGTACAAAAATCACCATGTTGTAATAAGTGATTTAAGTTTTTAAGATTTAAGTTGAATTACATACCAGGGACACACTTGTGTTGCTACCTGAAGATTTGGATTACATCCAGACCTGTGACTATGCACAGCTTGGGGCACTGCTCCAGACAAACATCCAAAAAGTCTGGTGACTCCTACTGTTGGGTGTAGGCAGAAAAAAAATCATGTCTTTGCTTTTCACTCTGCCCACAGGATTTAGTCATGGTCGTGTGCGGCTCTTTGGCCTTTTATTCCCAGTCGCATCATCCTTTCTGTCTAGAAGCATGAAAGATTTCAAAGCTATTGATGGCATTGGTGTGCTAAATTGCTACCTGTGAAAGTTCACAGCCCAGTGACAAGCATATACAGTGTATATTTATTTTAGTTAATAACTGTAATAGCATTAAGTAGGTAAAAATAAGTGAGATCTCAAAATTTCGGTAATTTCTGAATTACCTACTGTGCACAAATGAAAGGATACAATATCGGTGATAATCAGTGATAATCTAAAAAAAAAATATTCTTTAGGAAGTTTATCTTTGAACTATGTGTCCTCGCAAACTAAAGGAGGGGGGCTGGGGTAGGGCCTGGCAATAGAGCAGAGTTGTTCTCTTGGAGTTGTGCACCACTTTGGCCTTAAACATCTGTGTTTCAAGCTACAGAAAAGCCTTTTTTCCTTTCCCAAATGGGGAAAGCACTAGGGTCCTGCCTTGACACCTGTATATGCAGGGAACCACTGTTGTACCCTGAAATTGACAGTTTAGGCCGCATGTAAGCAGGCCAGCTTGGCACTTATGCGACCTTCTGCCTCAGCACCCCGCAAGGAGAAAACTAGACCCTACCATCATTCTGACTTTCTCGTTTGTACTGTCACAGCTGTAACTTTGGCTCTCCTCAATCTCCAATCCCTCAATTTCCATGGGAACTTTGCCCATTGGAGTCAACGGCCTCTTAGCATCCATATGGGCAGAAGAGCTGTAAATCTGTGATCTCCTGCAATTCCCCCCATACGTAGTGGGACCTGAAGGTGGTATCAGGCTGAATAGAGGATACCCTTTGGAGGGAAATGTGTAAGCTCAAACAGGAGTGAAGGGGCATGGAGACTTGGGTAACTAAACTGGTAGCCATAATTGACTCTATTGAACTGACTCAAGACTTACATTAATAGCGTTTCACTATTATCTAGGTTTGTATGGAGGATAGTTAAAACAAGTAACCATAGAAACAGATCATTCTTTCTTTATACTGTCTCATAAATGATAGCACTGTTCCACTTTCTTGCTGTGTAGACTACTAAGCTGGCAAACTGGTTGGATTTTCCTGACAATTGCACCCAGATACTGGGACTTTCACTTAGGCCTCCAAGTGAAATAGGATCCAAAACCAGACCTCTGTGTCAAACTCACACGCCATTTTGTCCCTTTTGTCCAGAGATAAACAAAATGTTACTGACTAACATCTCTGAGGAAAGGACACTGACCTTACATGGGTGTGTGACCTAACTTCTTGATAGTTTCCCGTTAACCTGTGCCATCTATCTGAGAAGCTACACCAGTTACTATAATTTTCATTTGTATTCCTGATACCTATCTTGCTGCAGTTGACCCCATGTGTTCACCCAATTATTGTACCTGTCCAGCCCTAGCCCAGTGGAGAGTGTTCCTCTTCAAATTTGTTTAGCCACTTTTGGTCTCTAAACCAGTTCAAGATTAGAGAAGCCTGAAACAAACCATTACTTATCTACTTCAGTCATCATTTATGTCCAAAACTTTTTTCAAAACCTACCTTCCACTTGGCATGTCATTGCCACTTTATATTGATGCCAGTGGGAGGATTCATCCTTCGGTCACTCTCAGTTAAACAGGAGTCTGGGGTACCTGCTCCTCCTGAATTTACTGGGGCTGTCATTAGGCCTTATTTAAAACGACTCTTCATTATCCCAGCATTACTGCATTATTCAGCAGTACCTTGCTTTCTGCTTATTGAAAGTGGGAGTAAACCCGCTGACATTTTTTTTTCCAGACCTGTAAGGCAAAAGGCATAATGAGCACCGCATACTAGCTCATTATGAAATACTTACCTTAGAATGAGGCCCCGACATCTTACCTGATCCATGCCGAGGGAGCTGACATGTTCCCTTGGTGTGTCTTCTGGGTATCGTGGCTCCAGCGCTGTGAGTGGCCAGAGCCGCGATATTGTCACTCCCACGCATGCAGGGTCCGGTGTCTGCTGGGCTTTCAGTCGAGAATCCCCTGTGTGCATGCGGCGCTGCAGTCAGCGGCTCATTGCGAGGGGAATATCTCCTAAACCATACAGGTTTAGGAGATATTTTTTTACCTACAGGTAAGTCTTATTATAGGCTTACCTGTAGGTATAAGTTAAAAAAAAGACTATACAACCGCTTTAAACAGGAGCCATAGTGGTGTGAAAGCATGCACCCCATCCTTGCTCCCTTGATGGTATGGGGGACCGGGAGTTCATGTCTGTGGTTTATTTAAGCAATTCTGCATGTTACAGAACCTCCAACATCTGTTTCAATAGAATTACTCTTCTCCTCATTGGGGCCACATATTTGTTCTTCAAAAACGAGGTTCACAGCAGATTATTGGTATTCGGGAAACAGCTATTTTTGTGGGTTAACTGCCAGAGTTTTCATCCATGCCCTGTTGACTGGGTGACAGACCTTGCTTTGTTGGCATTTCTGACCAAACTGCTCATCTTTCCTCTTTTCTACAACCCCTTTCCACTTTCCCCTCCCACCCTAACACTTTACAGCCACTTTCCCTACCCTTTTTTTCTTCCCAATCCTTTACTTTGGTACGAGGGGTAAAAAGAAGACATACTTGTATCTGGACTGTTTGTCTCTCTCCCACAAGGACCATTGACTCCTCCACTGACTGCCTACTTTTATCCCAACTATCTCCCAAGCGGAAACAAGCCTGGAAGCCCCCTCTCAGCTGAAGTGCTTAAGCATGCTATTTCCTCCTTTCAAGCTGGGGCCCAACAGCATTCCCCTTTCCTATTACAAGGCCTTTCAGGAACTCCTTATACCATATTTCTTGCAGGTCTGTAACTCCGTAATTAATTACAACCAACCCCTAGTGGATATGCCCATGGCACACATTACTCTAATTCCCAAGGATGTAACTCTTAAAAATGTTGATCTCCAGTTATTCCAAAATACTGACCAATTGGCTTATTCTCCATATGCAGATATGCACTTAGACCAGATAGGATTTATATCCCTATGAGAGGTCTGTGACACCACCAATAGAGCCTTCCACCTAATTTATTCTTCCTGCTGGAGGATCACTTTTCTCCTGCTTTTATTCACTAAAACACAGAGAAGGCCTTTGGCTGGGTATACTGACACTAAAAACACCCCTATCATATTTTATTTTTGACCCTCAAGCTGCAGTAATTTTCAGTGTCATTCGCAATACAAATAATAGTACAATAGGCCAAAACAGTCAGTCCCCTTTGAATGTTTAGGAAGTGTTTACAAAAAAATATTATACCTTTGTAACAGTGCACGTTACCAAATAAAGTTTGGACAGGTGATTACATAAGCTTAAATTAAAAGTCTCTGAAAATGTAATTATGTCTTTGTTGAATTTTTCAGAATCCAACAGTTTCACATCTTAGTCCAAGCAGGGGTCCAGAATCTGGGGGTACCATGATAACGATAACTGGCTACAATCTTGGAGCTGGTAGTACCGTTTCCATTCGCTTTGGAAACCAAACCTGTGAATTCTATGGGTGAGTATAAATAATAATAATCTTAATAGAAGTATAGGCCTTTGAAAGTGTCGGTAGATCAAAAAGTTATAACTTAATTATAGGTGAAGCCTAAAGTGCTGATCCAGCTCCTAGCTGTCTGCTATAATTGCCAACTTACCTCTTGTCAGTCTTAGCCCTTGTACACGCGGTCGGAGATTCCGACGGAATGTGTCCGATCGGACCGTTTTGTCAGATATTCCGACTGTGTGTGGTCTACATTGGACTGTTACTCGGACGGACCAAGTTTTCCAACTTGTTGGTAAAATTTTCCGACAAAATGCTCCGATTGGACATACTCCGATCATGTGTAGAGAATTCCGATCGGAAAAAGTGCCACGCATGCTCAAATCAAATTCCTACACCAAAGCTATTGGCTACTAGCGTGAACGTAGTCCCATCGTAACGAAATAGCGTAATCACGTCAGATTTTCCGACAACTTTGTCCGACCGTGTGTATGCAACAGTTTCGGCCAAAATCCGTCTGACAAAATCCGACGGATTTGGTTGTCAGAATCTCCGACCGTGTGTACAAGGGCTTAGATTTTAGGTTTTTCAGGCCCACCTTTGTGTGGTCTACATATCCTGCTGCATTCTCCATAATGTAAAACAAATGAAAAATTCATCCATTCCCTGATCTTCTCTGGTGATTGTGAAGCTGGAAGCAATTCTGGTTTCAGAGCTGTCATTCCCCAGCTGCTACAGCCAAGAAACCAACTATATTATTAGTACAATCTGTGCTTGATTAGCTGCATTGGAGGGCAGATGAGATATTGGTGTCTAATAGACCCCAGTGCCTCCATAAAGGGTACTGTACCTGTCACCTGCCTAATGCTGTCACATAGGGGGCTTGTTGTATAGATACAGTTGTACTGATTTATATTTAGTGTAGTAACAATGCAGTTATCGACTCAGAGACATATTTAGAGTTAGTGATTCTAGGCATATTTGCCTGCCATTACTCAATTATAGCTATTAAGGGAAGGTGTAGATTTTTTTTTTCAGTGGCAGTAGCAGGGAAAAAATCCCAGAGAATGTAAATATAGATTTTTTTTTTGATTAATATACTACTTTATAGCGCTCATGGACTTGATCCTTGATGTAACAACATTGTTGTAAATAAATGCTAAAAAAAAAGAGTGTCATGCTAAAGTGTATATAAATCCTAACAATGAACTTCCCTTATGTTCTCCAGTTTGGTCTGGTAAATAGCATGTTGGTATATCTGTTAAATTGCAATAACTGAGCTTATAATTTCCTGTGTCTTTGCCTGTGCTACACACTTATCAGTTAAGAATGGTAAACTATAATATATTCGATTTTTGGTTGGGTTTAGAAAGACTTTAAATACAAAAAAGGGTATGGTTCTGTTTCTCAACAAATGGTTGCAAGCACAGTAATATTTTTCTCAGAGTGTGGAATGGTCCAAAGTTTTTCATCACAGATGGGGGGTATGAAGAAATATAGATTGAAAAAAAGAGTAAATCTGTGTTTTTAAATCATTTACCAGCACACTAGGCAATAATTGCGAGAACACAAACACTTCCTGGCTGACAATACCCACAAATTACAGACTTGTGAGGGATCCATGCTCTTTTAATTTAGCAAATAACAGTCCAGAACCCATTTTTTTTTTGCAAACACACATGCTGGGAAGGTTGCAGCTCTACTGGGCAGAAAGATGGCTATGAAGTTGAAGGGGCTTATAAATTAGGAAATGGGGGGGGGTTCAGAGGAAGCGATAGCCGGCAGTGAGCAAAGGACAAAGGGTAATAGTGGAGTCAGTAGTGATAATACAGCATCTAATCCTGGGGGGGGGGATGCCTTGACAAATCAAAAACAAAGCCTGAGAAAACATAGGGAGAAAATAATATGCACTCATACAACACTGAGAGGCATATACACAAATGCCAGGAGCCTAGCTAACAAAATTGAGGAACTGGAGCTGCTATTTCATGAGGAGGACAGCTAACATGAATGGGTGGCAAATATCCAGGGGTATTGCTTGTATTGGAAGGACATATTAGGTAGAAAAAGAGGTGGAGGGGTGTGTCTATATGTCAAAAATGATGTAAGGGTGGTAGAGAGGAGTGACATTGTGAATGGGACAAGGAGGGAGGTGGAATCTATGTGGGTATAACTTCAAAAAGAAGAAGTAAGTGGGAAATTAATATTGAGGTATATTACAGCCCCCCCAACCTGAAGGAGGAGGAGCTGGACCTACTATCACAGTTAGAAATGACAGCGAGGCAGGGCAATATCATCAAAATGGGGGAAAATTGTCCCGATATACTGGGCAAAGGGAACAGCTCACTCATCAAAGGCTCGTCATTTCATGAATCCAAGTCTGATCTCAGATGTGGCAATCTGAGACAACTTGAGATCTAGCCATCACAGGATGATCATATTTAGCGTAAACCATAGAAAAAGGCTAGCACAAGAACACTAAATTTCAAATGAGACAATTTTTGAACTGCGTTCAATACTACATGACCTCTATTGGGACCTAATTCTAGAAACATTGCACACAGAAGAAAAATGGGAATGTTTTATTAACATATAAAAAAAATAAAGGTATCACACAGTGCATTCCAATCGGCAATACATATAGAAAAGCGATAATTATAGACACTGACACACGTATACCTACACAGGTTGAACTTGATGGACTATTGTCTTTATTCAGCCTTATCTACTATGTAACTATGTAATTATACATAGCAGTGAGGGTAAACATGCATTGTACACACACTTGTATTGGTCAGTGGGGATTTTCCATAACATTGCACAAGGTAGAGATATCAAGAGTATGGGGGAAGAACCAGGGCAAAGGTATAAGTCAACCAGAATGAGAGAGAAAGAAAGGAAGTTTAAATTTGTTTTTATGTTGCTGTTGAAAAGTTCCACTCACTTGCTGTCTTGTAAAATGTTGTTAACAGGACAAGAAGTGTAGGTAAATCCCTCTTTAATGAAGCCCCAGATAGCAGTAAAAACACGACAAGTTGTAAACCTCCCCTTCACAATCAAAAACTATGAAAAAAATGGACATGCACTTTAAATAACTATAGTCTTCAAACATCTACTACAATTTTTATAGTGTGTTTTGTTCCATTTATGACTCTAAAATTTTCTGGTACAAAGCATAGCAAAGTAATTTACATATAAAATAATTGCAAGTATACAACTTCTTTAATCAGCCATAATAAAGTAATATAACAAAGGAAAGTTCATACAAACAGCATACAAAAAACAACTGGGTGGGGGGGGGGGGGGGGGCTAATCAAGCCTAATTAGGTTAACTAAGGACTATTGATGAGTTAAAAGGAAACAAGTTTTATTAAATGCGTGCCGGTGTTTTATCGATTAGTGCCCATCATTGAAAAGTGCCCGTGCATTGGCAGTATTGAAGGGCCAGCTGATTTGCCGATCATGCGCACATCATAGGAGGTATTTCTCATCGGGGGATGCCATTTCACGGGCACAATTGAAACCTATACACACAGCGGAAGATGACTGTAGGTGTCAGATTGTGCCTTGCTGTTGTGGGGCGGCTTTACACTGTGCTGTGGTCCGGTTTTGTCTGTGTTACAGGGCAGGTTTGGTATGTTGAAAGGCCAATTTTGCCTGTGTGAAAGGGCGGGTTGCAACACAGAAAAAAACAGCCCTTCAACACAGCCACAAGCTGCCCTGCAGCAGCAGCAATGCACAATCTGACAACTACGGTCTCCCTCCACTGTTTGTATAGGTTTCAATTGTGCCAGTGAAACGTTATCTCCCATTGAGAGATACCTCCTATGATGTACGCATGCACCATGGTTATGTCAAGCCAGCTGATCGGCAAATCAGCCGGAGTGCAATTCCATGCTGCGCATGTGCAGGCACTTTTCGATGGTGGGCACTATCTGATAGAACCCCAGTTAACTGAATTTGACGTTATGAACTTATCATAGTAAAAAGATTTTTATTGGCCCAGTTATTTCAAAACATTTTATTTAATTTTGAATAGAGTTCAGACTTTGTCCATTTTTCTTCTGATCACTTCAGTGCCCAATGATGTCATGGATGAAGTAACAATTTTATGTACCCTGTCATATGCTGAAAAGGCAAGCAAGATTAATTATGCTAATGTCTCAGTTTAAACATTTGTAAATTACTCAGTGGTATTTTGAATTTATGCTCCTTCCAAATTTAAAACAAAAAGTAGAAGCAACAGTGTAATCTCTTAATATTTTATGTGTAAGCATCACTGGGGCCATTTGTAGTTGGTAAAAGAATCTCCCAAAACATAAACTTAACATTGAGAAACATCTCTGCACTGATATTGATGAGAAGCTTTAACCAACCACTTTGCATTAGTAATGTTGAAGGTTAAATATTCAGTCAAATGCAGAAGCATCATCTGTAGGCATCCCTGTTCTATGTTTGGGTCAGAAAGATGCAATGTATAACTTTTTGGTAATAATTGTGAATTATTTGGTTTCTGATGCATAAATCAAACTAGAATTCTCCTTGTGTTTTTTTTAAGCATCTAGTGTGAAAGAAGGAATGTGGTAAATTATCTAAAACCTATCTGTTGCCAAATTTAAAGCACTGTCATAAGATATACATATATTTTTTTTGAAAATGGGGACTTTTAAAGTGGATGTAAACATGATTCATGAAAATTGAGCTGGGCACATATATCTGCAGTGTTTTGTTATCTCTCTTCAAATCACTATGTCCCCTAGCTGTCTCCTGCTCTGTTCTTCTGTTATAAGCCTGATAACTCCTGAAAAGTTCTCGTCAACTGTTATAAAAGCAGCCTGAGTTTTGTGGGAACCATATTCAAATGCATTCATTTGATTTCGTATTTTTATTGCACAAATCTAATTTAAAGCATTTTAAAATTAGGTTTTGCTTTTTTTAGTTTTGGGTAAAGCAGAGAGTGGTTAGAAAACCTGTCAGGTTTTTATTGCTGTCTGTGCCCCCATTAGGGAGACCCATCCTCTCAATTTGTCATGTTTACCATCATCCTCCAGAACAAGAATTGAAGGGAAATCATCCAATGGGTACACAGATGCAAACAAAAAAAAAAACTGACATGGGTTATAACCTTTCCTACTCCTATAGTTCTACTTACTTTTGCAGTCCAGTTTGAGAAAACTCCACTACTGTAAATGTTTGTGTTCCCATTCACACAGCATATTAAAAAAACAGTTCTTACCTTTTTAGATGTTTCTCAGGGGAAATTATTATTAATAATATTAATATTGTTACTATACAGGATTTATATAGTGCTCACAGTTTAACTAAAGGCAAGGATTTGTTATTAAGTTTTATGCTGTCTTTGTCATCGTCCCCCTCCCCTAGTGAGATTCACCCTCTATCTGGCCTGTTTACCGTTCACAGTTATCATATAAAATTAGAAAAAAAGAGGTTTAACCTTGAACTACTTAGAGGGCTCTTTACTGTAAGAGCAGCAAGGATGTGGAATTCCCTTCCACAGGTGGTGGTCTCAGTGGGGAGCATCAATAGTTTCAAGAAACTATTAGATAAGCACCCGAACAACCTCACCTACTATGTAACTATGTAAAAAAAAAGAAATCCCACATTTTGGGTTGTCCCAAGAAAAGTAAAATAGATGAAACCTTCTAATGGGGACACTAGTTCGGGTGACCTGGAGGGCCCCAAGGGATTCCCTTCATTTGCAGGGATTTACTCCCACTTCCTGTGTTGGCTACAGGACAGAAACAGAAATTGAAGGGAAATCTTCCCAGTGGGACACAGGTGGCAAGAAAACGGGTTATAACTCTCCCTTAGTCTATCCAAACTTGTTGGGAAACCATTTTTATATGATTAGCAAGCACTAATTAGTTTGCAATAAATCATCATCTATTCTGAATAGGATAATAGTTGTAGCCTAAGAAGCAGCTATAATAACATGCTGAAAGGTAGCACTTATAACAAAATACAAAGCAAAGGTGTTTTACAGCACCTCGAATATAGCAGCAAAAGAGTGTATTTTTAGTTAGTTTGGTCATCTTGTAAGAACTCTAATAAAACTGACTTAACCATCAGACTTTCTTACCAATCTGCTATGTAACATTTATTTTATTGCGTGACGAGCAGGGGTTTGATTTTCGCAGTCTGTAAGAGTGCATTAAATAATGTTACAATAATAAGAAAAGCCGGCAACGCTGTAATCCTTGAAGTGTCGTTTATTGGTACATCAGAGTAAACAGACAATAAAACAATAAACTGACGCGTTTCGGCAAAAGCCTTAGTTGTAGCTAATATTAAATACCTTCCTCAGCTCTGTTTATACAGGGGGAGCTCCTGTCCATAGGGGTGGCATTGAAAGAGCCCCAAATGATCCACAATGGCTCAAAAGTGATATCGTCCAGAAATATTTAGAAAATATAAAGGTGGATTAAGCACATGGCATCCACCCACAAAACCTACAAGAATTGAGTTCTATCATTTCAAAGCCTTTGTTTATAATTTTTAGGGTCTCTTTAACCACTGCCACCCGCCCACCGTCAAATGACGGAGGGATGGCATGGCTCTCATTCTGGGTGGACGTCATATGACGGCGCACCCATGAGAAGGGCAACCAAGCTGATAAGAGGCATGGAGAAACTCAGCTATGAGGAAAGAATAGAGGAACTGAATTTATCCTCTCTTGAGAAGAGGGGATTAAGGTGGGGATATGATCAACATGTACAAATATATAAGGGGTCCATATAGTGAACTTTGTGTTGAGTTATTCCCTTTAAGATCATCACAAAGGACAAGGGGGGCACTCTTTACTTCTAAAGGAAAAGAGATTTCATCTCCAAATACGGAAAGGTTTCTTCACAGAAAGAGCTGTGAAAATGTGGAATAGAATCCCTCAAGAGGTGGTTCTGGCCTGCTCAGTAGATTGCTTTAAAAAGGCCTGGTTTCTTTCGCAAATGTACATATTATAACTGGGTACTAACATTTATAGGTAAAGTTGATCCAAGGAATATCCAATTGCCTTTCGGGGGATCAGGAAGGGATTTTTCCCCTGCTGTAGCAAATTGGATTATGCTTTGCTGGGGTTTTTCACCCTCTGAATCAACTGTGGGTATAGGATTTTGTATATGGGATTGTATGATTTTTTTTTATTATTGGTTGCACTAGATGGACTTGTATCTTTTTTTTCAACCTGACTAACTATGTAAGCCACTCATCAGAAAACACTGAGTCTTGCTGGACCCTCAGGGGAGTTTATTGAAATTTTTAAAAGGCGGGAGCATCAAACCAGCTTGTATAGACCTTGTAAAAGGTTTTTATTTTATAACAGCCGACGAGTTTCAGGGGCTCAGCACTCCCCTTTCAATAGGGCTAAAAATTAGACGATAGAGAAATACAAAGATTCCTTAAAATATGTTAAGCTATGTATA
This sequence comes from Lithobates pipiens, assembly GCF_037356315.1. Taxonomy (NCBI): domain Eukaryota; kingdom Metazoa; phylum Chordata; class Amphibia; order Anura; family Ranidae; genus Lithobates; species Lithobates pipiens. The sequence goes on from NW_027507748.1 coordinate 233,872,128, forward strand.
AAAGTACAAATATGTTGTTTAGTTTATGTCCTTTTTGGCTCCAATGCATTAAAAATTATGGAAACTTTAACAAATTTGAGAAATATTTACAGTTATTTTTTATAAGCTTGTAAACTAGTCTTTTATGACAATTTTTTTTCATGCTCGTGTAATATAAATACATACATATATATATATATATATATATATATATATATATATATATATATATATATATATATATATATATATATTATTTAATGTATGTTTGAAATAAACTTTTAATTTGTGGTGACTCCATAATCTTGTGTTTGCAGAAGTATTCTAAGCTTTTCTTATCGGACACCACAGTAGTTGCAACTTGTGGATTTCTCTCTGTACCCAATATATCATACAAACCTGTATGAACTAGGGAAGTGTTTCTCTTTTGGTGTATTGCGTGTTTGTGCTCGTAAAGCAGAGTTCCACCATATTTTTTTTTAAGTCAACAGCTACAAATACTGCAGCTGCTGACTTTTAAAATATGGACACTTACCTGTCTAGGGCACTGGCAATGTCCTCAATCAAAGCCAATCTGTCCCTCGGCTCTCGAGTGGAGGCACCGCCATCTTTGGTAAGGGAATCAGGAAGTGAAGCCTTGTGCTTCACAGCCTGGTTCCCTACTACGCTTGCACAAGTCTCGCTGCGCTTCCTCACTGGTCCCTGCTGTCTTCTGGGTCCTGTGTGTTTGCCAGAAGATAGCGGGGGGAGGGGCCGGACATGGCGCAGATCACCGCAGAGCCTGCGGACATTGCATGATCCCCCCCTTCAACACAGTCAGCATTGATGGAGGAATCCCTCTGACTCTGCTATTGTATTTTGACAAGGGGAGGTTTCCCAGCCATTAAAATACAATGATCACTGCTGGCAGCTATAGCCGCAGGCAGTGATAGAACAAAAAACTGACAGGCTGGTTGTATTGAAGTCAATTGATAGCCTGCTCATAAATCCATTGACATTTTCAGTCCATCTATGGCTGGCTTTAACATCATACTATTCAAATACTATGTATAACTTTCCCCTGACTATAAAGAAATGTAAAGTGATTGTAAATGATCACCTTGTAAAACAACCCATTCAGGTTAAAATAGAAATGAAAGGCAAAACATTTGTGTATAGATAAAAAAAAAAAAATTATAAATATCTTTTTTTCCCTTTTATTTTAAGTGACTACATTCCCTCTGTTCTCAGCTGCATACGTGCTGAGGGAGGAGGGGCAGCAACAGCACACTGATTTTCCCAGTAAATAGCTGTGCAAGGGGGTTCGGGTAGGGGGGCATGTCAGGATAAGTCTGAATACTGGAAGAGAGCAGGCTGAGTTCCCAGCATAAATAGAGAACTGACCACGCTGTGTTTTCATGCTTAGTGTGGTCATTTTTTTATAGAAAAGCAGAGGGACTGGCAGGAACACCAAAGATTTAATACAAAGGAAGCAATAAAAAGAGAACAGGATACTTTCTCATACAAGTATGTGGTACGGCAGACACATATCAGGAATATAAAATGTTGAGGTAGCAAACATTTTAAACATAAAAACTTGTAGCTCTTTAAAAAAAAAAAAAAAACATTATACAACCAATTTCAATGAAAATAACATGTAATCATCTATGAATGGTAAATGTGAAACTTTTCACTTTTTTATGTTACAGGAGGTCTCTTAATGAAATTGTTTGTGTGTCTGCTCCATCTATATATGGCATGGGTCCAGTTCATGTGTTTGTCAGCGTGGACAGAGCCCAGATAGAAAGCAACTTACAGTTTGAATACATTGATGACCCCAAAGTTCTCCGCATTGAACCTGAGTGGAGCATTGCCAGGTATATTGACTCCATATTTAAATGCATTTAAATGTTCTTTTATTTTTTGTCTTATGTCCTCCCGTTTTCAGGCAGAGTCAAAGAAAATATTATTATGAATAATATTGGATTCTGATTACATTTTCTAAAAACCCAAACAATGAACATTTCTTATTTGTTTTCTTCTGTCCTGTGCTCTTTGCCCATATTATCCTTAGCCCTACCTGATCCATAAAGCAGCCTATAGATTATGTGGATTTGATTTTATTTCACGGGTGGAAGGAAACAATTCCCCCATCAACACATTCAGCGTTGCCTGCAGTAATCACATGTAAAAATGAATGGATTGCCTTCAGTACAACCAGCCTGCCCAAAGATGGATCAAATCTCAGCCAGTCCCTTCAAGCCCCATACACACAGGCCAAATGTCAACAGCCAGTTAAAAAATAAATGTCTGATATTTAGCCCATGTGTATGTCAGTCTGTTGGATGTACATGCTGGTAAACCAGCAGCAGACTGACTCTGGATCATTGTTGTCAGCCAGTGGCAGGGAGCGCTGATCGGAGTGTTCTGGCGGAGGGGCTGCCCCCCTGTCAGAACACAACAGCTCAGTGGGGGATATTGCTGAACTAAATTCTCATAGTAAGTACAGCGGTTCGGACTTTTGCATGAAAAACGCTAGTTTGTACACAGCTTTAGTCTCTGTGCTCTGGAGATAATCAAAGTGGTTGAGTCATTTAGCAAAAGACAATGGGCATGGCAAAAACCCCTTGGTCTAAAATTGTATATTGGCAGTCCAAAATAGGATGTTAATAGTCGTTTTGAGATGTGTTGCTGCCATCAATTTCAAAATTGCCTTATTTTTTTCTTCAAATGTTAAGTTTTTCCAGTTCAAACTTTTGAATTCTAGTGTGAATAAAATATGGGTTTATGAAATTTGCGAATCATTAGATACTTTTTTTTGTAGATTTTGCACAACATCCCAACTTTTTTGGCATTTGGGTTGTAGTAAAACTCTAGAATTTGTCTTTAACCAAGTGTGGTGATAGCCCCACCTTCTGCATAAAATCCTCAGTATTGAGAAATTGATGCCTTGCTCTGATTACATGTTATGTCCAGACAGACCTGGATATCAGACCCCTTTCCTACTATCTATGGTTAACTCAGTGTGATGATAGCCCCATTTATCATGTTAAAAACGGTTGCTAAATTCATCTTCTGCATAACATCCTCAGTATTGAGAAATGGATGCCTTGCTCTGATCACTGCTTGATTAGCACATTATACAAAGACAGACCTGGATGCCAGACTTCTTTCCTGCAGCTAATGGAGATACCTAGAGGGTGGGCTTGTTTACTTGCTCAGTAATATTGTGTTCCTGTAATTCATGAAACTTTTGTTCTACAACTGTACACCTAACCAGTGGTGGCTGGTGCTCTATCAGTTGGGGGAGGGGGGCAGCAGATGGACTTGACCACACCCCCGTCACTCCAGCCCACACCACGTACCACCAGTTTGCCAGCTCACTCAGATGGTAGAGGTGGCGGCGGCTTCCCCCCTCAGTCTCCTCCATGTCCTGGTTCCTTTGGTTAGGCTTCCCATGTGTCTCCTCTGCCTTACATCTCCTCCCTCCTCCTCCTTCCTCCTCATAGGCCAATAGGATGGCTTCTCCTTTGGGCCAGTCGGTAAACGGGTCTCACGACCCACTTCCTGATTGGTGGAAGGAGATTCAGTGTGAAAATAGTGTCTGACAGTCACCGGTTCTCTGCTGACTAAATACTGAGAACTAAGCAATCAGTGGCTTTTGATCACTCATTTCTCGTTGTACAGCCAATGGGGGATAGCTGCAGCTGGGATTGGTGCTGCAGCCATCTAGGTGAGTATGATTGTTTATTTTTTTGTATTACCGAACGTCTCTTTGAAAAAAATAATTTTCACAGTTTCGATCTAGAAAGCCCATGACTTTGGAAAGGGAGCAGTGAAATGCTTACCACAGTCTCTACGCACAGGGTACTGTTAGATGGGATGTCAAAAGGAATGACATGGACCACTTTAAGGAACAAATCAGGCAAAATATTGATCTCTGCAATGTCTGCACTGAGACCAATTCTAAGTAGCATTAGTTCTGTAGCTTTATTGTGACCAGGAAAATAGGGTTCTCATTAACAACATAAAATGCAGTACACAGGGGATATTTGTGCCTTCTTGTTTGAACAGATGTCTAAAACTGCTTGTTGGTTGAGTTTCTGCCTCAAGCAAGCAAGTTAGGTAGGAAAATAAATCTATAATCAGACATGACTGTTGTATCCCCATGTTATTTAAACATGTTATTTATGTTAGCATTGTTATGTAGTTTAAGCAATGTGTTATTGTCAGAGCGTTTACTCCACACACATAACAGGTTTTATTCAGTGCCACAGTGCAACTGTGAATGAGGTGGACTTTCCCGCAACAGTGTAGTTTCCATAGCTAGGGCTTATTCGATACTGTGATTGGTTTCCTTTTCATTTTATGCAGGTTTGGATATTTCATTAACTGATGCAAACTCCTTGAACTATTTAGAATGAAAAAAATATTGATCAACGCTCACTTAATGCAGTCTTAAGAGTAAGAGTTCTATCAATTAGCAAATTGAATTTTCTGAGCAATAGACTTTCATTTACTTACTAGTCACCTCTGGGAAGCTGTACCAAATGCTTTAACAAAGTCCAAAAAGTAGATTAGTTTTACATCATCTGTCTTTTGATAAACCCTTGTAGGTGAACACTATATTTCTTCTATAGAATTCTCTTATATGGATCCTCGTAGCAGTCCCTTTAAAGAGGAACTGAACTTTGGAAACTGTGCCAAAAAAAAAAGCAGGCAAAGAACAATGGGCCTGTCGCCAGTATTACCTGTGATCTCCCTACTGCCGATCTTTTCCCTTTACTGACTTACCTTGTCATTTTCTTCACTAAGTCTCTGTATGGAGCCTCACATCTTGGTAGAAGCAAGTAACATTACCAAATCTCACTCCTCTTACTAGCAGAGTCAGCAGTATCCTAGATTCACACTCCAGATATCAGACTCCAGACATGAGCCTTGAGACAATAAGCACAGAAGTCCCTAGGCACTCTCATACACCAAAAAGTGTGCTGCTTATTTCACAGAGGAATTACAAAAGGTACAGTGGTCAGGGTACTGTATAAGCACAACCACCACTTCTAGAGAATAGGGAAAGAACTGAACGTTATAACATTTCTGGTTAAATACCTTGATTCCTTTTATAAATATAGATTACAATTTTGCTTTGTGCTACTGGTACCATGCCCCCTACCATTCCCCAGGGAGGGGGACCTTCCCCTGTCAGAACAGCACAACAGAGGAGATTTTTGTACTAATATTGGATTCTAAACTACAGTGCCTTGCGAAAGTATTCGGTCCCCTTGAACTTTTCAACCTTTTGCCACATTTCGGGCTTCAAACATAAAGATATAAAATTTGATTTTTTTGTGAAGAATCACCAACAAGTGGGACACAATTGTGAAGTGGAACGAAATCTATTGGATAATTTAAACTTTTTTAGCAAAAAAGTGGTGCATGCAAAATTATTCGGCCCCTTTACTTTCAGTGCAGCAAACTCACTCCAGAAGTTCAGCGAGGATCTCTGAATGATCCAATGTTGTCCTAAATGACTGATGGTGATAAATAGAATCCACCTGTGTGTAATCAAGTCTCTGTATAAATGCACCTGCTCTGTGATAGTCTCAGGGTTCTGTTGAAAGCGCAGAGAGCATCATGAAGACCAAGGAACACACCAGGCAGGTCCGTAATACTGTTGTGGAGAAGTTTAAAGCTGGATTTGGATACAAAAAGATTTCCCAAGCTTTAAACATCCCAAGGAGCACTGTGCAAGCGATCATTTTGAAATGGAAGGAGTATCAGACCACTGCAAATCTACCAAGACCTGGCCGTCCCTCTAAACTTTCAGCTCAGACAAGGAGAAGACTGATCAGAGATGCAGCCAAGAGGCCCATGATCACTCTGGATGAACTGCAGAGAACTACAGCTGAGATGGGAGAGTCTGTCCATAGGACAACAATCAGTCGTACACTGCACAAATCTGGCCTTTATGGAAGAGTGGCAACAAGAAAGCCATTTCTCAAAGATATCCATAAAAAGTCTTGTCTAAAGTTTGCCACAAGCCACCTGGGAGACACACCAAACATGGGGAAGAAGGTGCTCTGGTCAGATGAAACCAAAATCAAACTTTTTGCCCACAATGCAAAACTATATGTTTGGCGTAAAAGCAACACAGCTCATCACCCTCAACACACCATCCCCACTGTCAAACATGGTGGTGGCAGCATCATGGTTTGGGCCTGCTTTTCTTCAGCAGGGACAGGGAAGATGGTTAAAATTGAGGGGAAGATGGATGCAGCCAAATACAGGACCATTCTAGATGAAAACCTGTTGGAGTCTGCAAAAGACCTGAAACTAGGACGGAGATTTATCTTCCAACAAGACAATGATCCCAAACATACAGCAAAATCTACAAAGGAATGGTTCACAAATAAACGTATCCAGGTGTTAGAATGGCCAAGTCAAAGTCCAGACCTGAATCCAATCGAGAATCTATGGAAAGAGCTGAAAACTGCTGTTCACAAATGCTCTCCATCCAACCTCACTGAGCTCGAGCTGTTTTGCAAGTAAGAATGGGCAAGAATTTCAGTCTCTCGATGTGCAAAACTGATAGAGACATACCCCAAGTGACTTGTAGCTGTAATCGCAGCAAAAGTTGGCTCTACAAAGTATTAACGCAAGGGGGCCGAATAATTTTGCACGCCCCACTTTTCATTTTTTTATTAGTTAAAAAAGTTTCAAAAATCCAATAGATTTCGTTCCACTTCACAATTGTGTCCCACTTGTTGGTGATCCTTCACAAATAAATTTTTTTTATATCTTTATGTTTGAAGCCTGAAATGTGGCAAAAGGTTGAAAAGTTCAAGCGGGCCGAATACTTTCGCAAGGCACTGTATATGTTTTTTTGTTTTTGTTCAACCCTTCTGGGTTGAACGAAAAAGAACTAGTAGTGTGTAGTAGGCTTAAGGAAAGTAGGCAGCTGGGGGAATAGTGTAGTTTAGCTTAGGAGATCAGCTTTGTATACATTTAGAAAAAAACGTCCTTCATTTAAGCATGTTCCTCACTTACAGTTCAAAATCTCCAGTGATCTCCAATCACAGATGACAATCATACTATTGCATTTCAGAAATGCGTGGTAATGTATGTTCTTGTACACTGCTGTCTTGCTGTGTCACTCATTTTGAATAGCTACCCAATGCAGTGCCAGGAATGCCAAATAATCAGCAAACACATACATTTTCACAAATTGTTTGGACTGAAGTCAAGTTTCAAAGCAAGTGCAACCATAAAACAAACATGGTAGCAATTTAGAAATTAGATACATTTCTGTACTACTTTACTGCTGGATAAAAACATTTTGTATGCAAGATGTAGCACTGTGTCATGTCACAGACTAATAAATGAGTCAGGTTAAATTGCATATTGTGAATGAAGTGTTTTTCACAAAATTATGTTGTGATAGTGAAAATGGTTGTGTACCTTTCAACAACTGTTAACCATGTCTTAGCTACAAATATGCTCTAGCTTGACAATTTCAGTGATTTGTTAGTTATGAGGCCACTTATGTACATATGGTAAAACCTTTTATATAATGTATATTTACTGAGTATTAATTTATACAATGTATAAAGCTTAGCATGCATTAATAATGACTGTCATGACATGGTGATGAAGTGATAATGCTGAATTCTTTTGACTCTTTTATTTTTTTATTTTTTATTTTGTATGTGTTTTGAGGATTCTTTATTACTATTTTGGTGTTTTATAAGGCAGATGGATTTTCATTATTTTAGGAAGCTAATGAAAAAAGTGCATCCAGTTTTATAGTGTGCAGATTACCTTTACAGATGTATCATGGAGTACTTTCAAAAATGCAGTAAATGATTCTGAGAAAGCTTACTCTGGAAATTCTATGGTTGCCAGTTACTGCAAGTGGATGGGTAAAAAGCAACCCATAACCTAACAATTTCTAAAACAGGCCTAAAGTTTTTACCCCCAGTCTGAGATATTAAATCTGAGATATAATTGTATGTCTGCAGGCCTATTTCACCAAGTTCAAAGACTAATAGCTACACATATCTTATTGTAAACTTGCTTGGAAATATAAAGTATTTGTTTATTTTTTTATTAGATTTCTATCAGCTGCAGTATACATATGTAATTCTATTCCATTTCAAATTGCACTAGTAGAACTTGATGATCATCAGTGGTAAAGTGGATTAGAACCAGGTTACTATTTATGTTTTCCGCCAGGCATAAATTACCAAAATACTGTGCCTCTAAAAAAGTATTCATACCCCTTGAAATTTTCCACATTTTGTGAAGTTACAGGCAAAAACATAAGTGTATATTATTAGGATTTTATGTGATAGACCAACACAAAGCAGCACATAAATTGTGAGGTGGAAGGAACATGATAAGTGGTTTTCAATTTTTTTTACAAATAAATATCTGAAAATTGTGGTGTGCATTTGTATTCAGCCCCCTTTATGCTGATACCCCTAAATACAATCTAGTGGAACCAATTGCCTTCAGAAGTCACCTAATTAGTAAATAGAGTCTACCTGTGTGTAATTTAATCTGAGTATAGATACAGCTGTTCTGTGATGCCCTCAGAGGTTTTTTAGAGAACCTTAGTGAACAAACTGCATCATGAAGTCTAAGGAACACACCAGACAGGTCAGGGATAAAGTTGTGGAGAAGTTTAATGCAGGGTTAGGTTATAAAAAATATTCCAAGCTTTGAACATGGAGCACTGTTCAATCCATCATCCAAATATTGAAAGAGTATGGCACAACTGCAAACCTACCAAGACATGGTTGTCTACCTAAACTGACAGGCCGGGCAAGGAGAGCAATAATCAAAGAAGCAGCCAAGAGGCCCATGGAAACACTGGAGGAGCTGCGGAGATCCACAGCACAGGTGGGAGAATCTATTAGTCGTGCACTCCACAAATCTGGCCTTTGTTGAAAGAAAGCCATAAGAAGTCCCGTTTGCAGTTTGCAAGAAGCCATGTGGGGGACACAGAAAACATGTGGAAGAAGGTGCGTTGGCCAGATGAGACCAAAATTTAACTTTTTGGCCTAAAAGCAAAACACTATGTATGGCGGAAAACCAACACTGCACATCACCCTGAACACACCATGGGGTTGATTTACTAAAGGCAAAAAGACTGTGTACTTTGCAAAGTGCAGTTGCCCTCTACAAGAGCAGTTGCTCCAGAGTTAAATAAATGAGCAGAAGCTCTGCTGACTTCCATCATCCAATCATGTGCAAGCAAAAATGCAGTTTCTTTTATTTTACTTGCACATTATTGGGTATTTTTTGCAAAGGGAATTTTTACCTCATTTGTAAGCTCTTGAGCAACTGCACTTGCAGAGTGTAACTGCACTTTGCAAAGAGCACAGTCTATTTGCCTTTAGTGAATAAACCCCTATATATGACAAAACACTAACACTGCACATCACTCTGAACACACCATCCCCACAGTGAAACATGGTGGTGGCAGCATCATGTTGTGGGGATGCTTTTCTTTAGCAGGGACAGGGAAGGTGGTCATGGTAAGTTCATGGGAAGATAGAGCCTAATAACTGTGCAATCTTAGAAGAAAACCTTTTAGGGTCTGCAAAAGACTTGAGACTTGGATAGAGGTTCACCTTCCAGCAGGGCAACGACTCTAAACATACAGCCAGAGCTACAATGAAATGGTTTAGATGAAAGCATATTCATGTGTTAGAATGACCCAGTCAAAGTCCATACATAATTCCAATTGAGAATCTGCAGCAAGACCTAAAAATGGATGTTCACAGACGCTCTCCATCCAATCTGACAGAGCTTGAGCTATTTTGCAAAGAAGAATGGCAAAAATGTCACTCTCTAATGTGCAAAGTTGGTAGAGACATCCCCAAAAAGACTTGCAGCTGTAATTGCAGCGAAAGGTGGTTCTAAGTATTCACTCAGGGGGGCTGAATACAAATGCAGGCCACACTTTTCACATATTTACTTGTAAAAAAATGTGAAAACCATTTATCATTTTCCTTCCACATCACAATTATGTGATACTTTGTGTTGGACTATTACATAAAATCCCAATAAAATACATTTACAGTTTTGGTTGTAACGTGACAAAATTTGTGAAATGTCAAGGGGTATGAATACTTTTTCAAGGCACTGTAACAGGTCATCTTAGAGACTTCAGACATCATTTGTGAGTTTTTTTTTTCTGCTAATGCTACTTGCCGTTACTTACCTTATCCGTGTTGGAGGTGCTTTGTGTACTGATATTAAAGTCCAGTGAGCATCCAAAGTAATATAAGGCCTATATTCCCAGTTACACTGATGTCAGGATATTTGCCAAGATCCTTAGTAGACTGAAGACTAATTATGTAATTAAATTAGTTACTGGAATGACCAACCCTCATGGGAGGGCTACAAACCTAAATGATAGAATGGCCTACAGTAGTGTGAAAAAGTGTTTTCCCCCTTCCTCATTTCCTGTTCCTTTGCATGTTTGTCACACTTAAGTGTTTCGGAACATCAAACCAATTTAAACAATAGTCAAGGACAACACAAGTAAACACAAAATGCAATTTGTAAATGAAGGTGTTTATTATTAAAGGTGAAAAAAAATCCAAACCATCATGGCCCTGTGTGAAAAAGTCATTGCCCCCCTTGTTAAAACATACTATAACTGTGGTTGTCCACACCTGAGTTCAATTTCTCTAGCCACACCCAGGTCTGATTATTGCCACACCTGTTCACAATCAAGGCATCACTTAAATAGGAGCTGCTTGACACAGTAAGGTCCACCAGAAGATCCTTAAAAGCTACACATCATGCCGAGACCCAAAGAAATTCAGGAACAATTGAGAAAGAAAGTAATTGAGATCTATCAGTCTGGAAATGGTTATAAAGCCATTTCCAAAGCTTTGGGAATCCAGCGAACCCCAGTGAGAACCATTATCCAAAAATGGCGAAGACATGGAACAGTGGTGAACCTTCCCAGGAGTGGCCGGCCGCCCAAAATTACCCCAAGAGCGCAGCGACGACTCATCCAAGAGGTCACAAAAGACCCCACAACAACGTCCAAGGAACTGCAGGCCTCACTTGCCTCAGTTAAGGTCAGCGTTCATGCCTCCACCATCAGGAAAAGACTGGGCAAAAATGGCCTGCATGGCAGAGTTCCAAGGAGAAAACCACTGCTGAGCAAAAAGAACATCAAAGCTCGTCTCAATTTCTCCACAACACATCTTGATGGTCCCCAAGACTTTTGGGACAACATTCTGTGGACCGATGAGACAAAAGTGGAACTCTTTGGAAGGTGTGTGTCCAAGTATATCTGGCGTAGAAGGAACACTGCATTTCATAAAAAGAACATTATACCAACAGTAAAATATGGTGGTGGTAGTGTGATGGTCTGGGGCTGTTTTGCTGCTTTAGGACCTGGAAGACTTGCCGTGATAAAAGGAACTATGAATTCTGCTGTCTACCAAGAGATCCTGAAGGAGAATGTCCGACCATCTGTTCGTGTACTCAAGCTGAAACGAACTTGGATTCTGCAGCAGGACAATGATCCTAAACACACCAGCAAGTCCACCACCGAATGGCTGAAGAAAAACAAAATGAAGACTTTGGAGTGGCCTAGCCAAAGTCCTGACCTGAATCCTATTGAGATGTTGTGGTATGACCTTAAAAAGGCCGTTCATGCTCGAAAACCCTCTAATGTAACTGAATTAGGACAATTCTGCAAAGATGAGTGGGCCAAAATTCCTCCAGGACGCTGTAAAAGCCTCATTGCACGTTATCGCAAACGCTTGGTTGCAGTTGTTGCTGCTAAGGGTGGTCCAACCAGTTATTAGGTTTAGGGGGCAATCACTTTTTCACACAGGGCCATGATGGTTTGGATTTTTTTTCACCTTTAATAATAAACACCTTCATTTACAAATTGCATTTTGTGTTTACTTGTGTTGTCCTTGACTATTGTTTAAATTGGTTTGATGTTCCGAAACACTTAAGTGTGACAAACATGCAAAGGAACAGGAAATGAGGAAGGGGGCAAACACTTTTTCACACCACTGTATTTGATTCTGCAATAGCAATTAAACATTGCAAAGAAAAGTCACTTAGGGTGGCCATAGGTGGCCATTGAAAAAACTGATCTGATTTCCCCATCCACACATTTCTCATCACTTAGTTTCTGTATTCTGACAGCTGGATACTTCCTCACCATCAGAATACACTGATCAGCGCTGCAGTCCATAGCCTGCAGCACTGATCTAGCAGAAACTTTCCAACAGGTTGGTTGGAATCTACCAGGTTAGTACATTGATTTCTCTTCAACCGCAGTGGCCATACATGGATCCAAAATTGGCCAGTCCCTACTGAACTGGCTGTATTCCAATTCATGTATGGCCAGCATTAACCTAAATAGAATGGCATGTCTAAGCTTGGTTTTGTTCCACAGACCCTTGCCAGACTCAGTAATTGTTTCAGTTCACTGATTCCTTTTTTCATTTGTCTATCACAGGGATATCCATGAACCTTAAAGATGAATTTCAGGAATGGATATTATTGCATAGTTATATTGATCCACCTTGGATCAATGTCATTATGCATGTACCATGCCTGTGGCATCCATGTGGAAGCTGGAAATCACTGTTGTAGGCACTGCTACTACAATAATATCCACTAACTTCTGGGTCCCATGCTGAGGGGCAGTGCAATTTTAGATTCATCTGAGAAGTCATATTACTTGCATGCAACCAGTACCTTTAAAGGCATTTAGATGCTTGATACTCTGAACTCCGCAAAGCATATTGTTCGTTCAGTGTAAAACACCCACAAACAGCCTATTAGCTAAAGACTGGGAGATCTTTGCTGTCACAGCTCTAGATAGCATGAGCATTTTATTGTGCACTATAAAGAAAAAATTTACTTTTTTTTACTAAATCTTATGATTTGTTCAGACTAATGTTCACTGTTGATTGATGTGAATTTTTTAAAACCTATATAGAAAGTTATTATTATTATTTTTTTTTAACAATTTATATGCCTGACATTTTAAGGCAGAAAAACAATGTTTTGTATCTGATTAAATACGTGCAATGGTATCTTTTTACCATTTTAATGGGATTGGCAAGTTGCTGATTTTTTTTTATTATCAGGTGAGGAGATAAAGTGCCATTTGGAAAATAAATGACATATTGCAACTGTAAAACTGTGATTAAGAAAGGGGCAGAACAGTGGCTTGGTGGTGAGCACTTCTGTCTTGCAGCACTGGGGTCCTTGGTTCAAAACACAGGACACTATCTGCATGGTGTTTGCATGTTCTCCCTTTGCTTGTGTAAGTTTCTTCTGGTTTACTCCTACACGCCAAAGACTTGCTGGTAGATTAAATGGCTCCTGTCCTAGCTTGTGTGTGCAGGTATGTATGCATGTAAGTTCAGGGACTTAGTTTGTAATATCCTTGAGGGCATAAACTAATGTGATTGTGTAGTATATAAAGCATTACGTAAACTGACAGTGCTATATAAATACCTGTAATATATTAAAGATAGGAGTGAAGTACTTTGAGCTGAAAAATATACCATAAGGTTTTTCGGATTATATTTTGTTACTATTAAGTAAAACTCTCATTATATCCAGTTCTAATTGAATATCCTCCTATAAACTGGTTTTTGAAATGTGGAGTTTGGGGAATATCAGGGATCTGAGATATTTTCCCATTAGTTATTTACTTGTTTTCTGTATTAAAAATGCCACAGGACCTGAAGACATACAACAGGTACACCAGCACTGCATAGCTTGCTATGATTGCTATATTTCTGTCTTTGTACTTTTTATTATCTATAATGCGTTAGTAAAAAATATATCAACTTGGGGTCATTTCAATAACTGAAGGTATACTTTTTATGGCAGAGAAAGAGAGTAGTTCACAGACATCTAAAATCTTTACCCAGGGGAATTGCAATTACATAGTGACCTTTACATTGTGATGACTGGCCTTTACAAGGTTCACAATGACATTTGGGTGGTTCTAGAGTCATCTTCATGATAAGCCTTACCCAAATAAATTGTCAATGATAAAATGTCCTTCTTTGTCTTTTAATAAATCAGGAATTTATAATTTTTACATACTATATTGATGGTCCTTTTTTTTTTACCTTCTTGGGCATTCGGTTGCAGTTGCTAGGCTGTGTGTTAAAAATTAGTTTAAAAATATCATCAAGCGGAATAAATAATTGCAGATATAAAGTACAAACAGGTTGTATTTATAGCTGAATGGTATGCTGTTTTCACAGGCAAGCTTTACCATTTTCTGATTGCCCTCCACTTTCTACCTCCTTCACATTTTATTGGCCAGAGAGTCATAGTGATGGACAAGTAGGATGGGGGAGGTTGGAAGAAAATGCCAAGATCTGACACTACTCAGAACTTTTTGTGTTTTGCATGTCAGAATAGAAGTTAATTCAGCCATCAAAGCAAGGTATAAAACAGCCCCTACGTTGATTATTATTTTTTAGTTGGAACCAGCGGATTGAGCTAAAAAAAAATTGTACGAATCCTTCCTGTTGTATTGTATTATTACAGTGGGGAGCCTTCCCTGCCAATACAATGATCAGTGTTGCTAGCTATAGCCAATGGCACCAATCGTTCGGTAAAGGTCTGACAGGCTGGTTGTACACAAATCGATCGATAAATTGACTTGTGTGCAACCAGCCTGCCCATACATGGATTGAATTTTGCCCATCCCGTGCTGAACTATCTGAATTTTGGTGCATGCATGGAAAGCTTCACACTCCACCGCCTATATTGCTCTGTGAATTCACCTCACTTAAAATAAAGAAAGAAAGAAATGAAGTGTATTCTAAATGTACTACACACTATGATGCCATAACACAAGACACACAAATGCCAGAAATTATTGCAGACACCAGAAGGTTTAAAAAAAAAAAAGTGACCTTAATGATACTTATGAAACTTACTAACTTGATGATATACTGTACATTATTTAATAATAACACTGGCAATCAAATAAAGTATTTAGATTACTATTTTCTATTAGATACTCACCTTTCCTCTTTCCTGTGCCACTGATCACTGCAGTAGTAGTTGCCCACTGAAGAATTATTAGAAACTAACATTTCTGGGAGTTTGTTTCCTGGTCCCCTACTGCATTCTGTGGTTCCTCCCACTGCCAGCAGATTGACCCGTCACTCTCAAAAGTGTCACTTTCTAAAATATCTTCCACAGTGTGGGCAAGTGAAGAGCTGAGAATTTAGCTACTACTTTTCTAGGAGACCTTTATTTCAGGAATCATTCGAGCAAAAGAGTTGCTTTAAATTGTCAGGAAAATTTGTGTAACACTGTGCAATTTCATTTAATTAAGCTGTCTGTCTGTACTGATATCTTTACGTGAGCAGTAGTATGTATGGTGGGAAGTCATAGATAAATAGGGAAAGAATCAAGCTCTGATACGCTCACCAAGATCAGACAAACAAAGTAAAAAGGAAAGGATCCACATCACAGTCAAGCAATTACACTAATCCTTGCAAGCTTCTAACTAGTTTCCCTTGAAATTGCTCAAACTGAAAATGAGCAATAAGCAAGAGCGCTCCGGATTGTGCAGATTAACTAATTTATTCAAATAAAAAATTGCAAATTGCATTCATGTTCCAGTAAAAACAGGCATTGTGAAGTGTCAGCGTGTGCTGTGTTCAGTCCCCACTGCAATCAGCAATCAACCCCCAATCCATTCAAACGTGTTAGAATTCTGTTGAAACCCATACATTAAAATTAAAAATAGTGCCATTTTGTATTAGGGCATGTTTACATCTTTGCAGTGCAATAAAGCAAAGCGCGTTAATATGCGTTACTTTATACGATAATGTGTGTTGTGTTAGGGTAGCCCATTCATTTCAATAGGGTCTCTAGTGAACTAAAATGCAAATTGTGCATGTACTCTTTTTTAAAGGCTGTTCTCCTGGCTCTCTCCCTCCTCATTGGCTCAGAGAGAGCATCAGGAGCTATTGGCTCCCACTGCTGTCAATCACAGCTAGTGAGGAGGTAGCAGGGGCAGGGCTGATCCCTGCTATGTGTGTCTTATGGACAAGGGTAAGCAGCTTGATATGGGTGCACTCAGCAGGGAGGTGGAGCGTCAGACGGGGGCCCCAGAAGAGGAAGATCGGGGCTGCTCTGTGCAAAACCATTGCTCAGAGCAGGTAAGTATGACATGTTTTTTATTGTATTAAAAAAATAAAAGATTTGCAATCACTAACAATTAATGGCAGTACAGTACTACAATGTGCAACACACTCATGTGCATATGCAAACTGTGTAAACAGGTGGACAAAGCCTTAGGGTTGGAAAAACCGCATCCGATTCGCACTGGTGTAAACCCAGCCTTAATCTACATATGAATGAAATAGTAAAGACAAATAAACAATACATTTATTAATTAAAAGACTGGAGAAAAAATTCAGATTTTTACAGACTGTAATTTAATGGACAGTTGGCAACCCTAACATCACTTGTCCAGTTACACAGCGGAAGAAGCAGAAAGTTTACTTTGTAAAGGGAGAATGTACCAGGGGCCCTATTACTTTAATTTAATCCCCTGCAAGCCTGTTAAAATGAAACCACAAAACTGTGGCCACACACCTAGTTCACTGCAGAGGTTGAATTGCGCCTGGGAGGAAGCAAGACTTGGAGGAGGAGGGGTGGAGAGAAGGAATGCACAGGAGAGGAAAATGGGACACAGTGGAGTTGAAGTGCAGCATCAGGTGTATATTTTACAGTGGCATGGGGGCAGTGTAAGTGCTTGCATTTGACTTGATATCAGCTACTAGCAATTTCTTGTACAGAGAAGCTCAGACTGAAAGAGGTAGAAACAATGCAAGGAGACAATCAGTTTTTATGCAGTGCTCATGTACTAACAAGGAATATGCTGATAGTAGCAAAGAGCAGAGTGACATATTAATTGGTAAATATATAGAAAGCATGGCTGATATGTCCTTGTTAGATAAGGCACCTCATGCCAAAGGTTTCTTCTAATAAGGGGACAAAGGGAAGAGGATTATTGCGGTGTCAACAGCACTCAGTACGAAATATCATTAAAATAACAAATTTTATTACATTAAATTAAAAACAATATTCCAAATACTAATTCACATAAATATTAAAAGGAGCATATACAGTATACTGTAGGCCAAGATGATAATGGCTTGTGATAGTAGCAGGTCAAGTCTTCCCTACTAGTTTTGCCAAGATATTGGCTTCATCAGGAAAATAGGATGTGATCAATATAATTATAGTTCTACAAAAAGAGAAAACATATTTAGAAAACACATCATCAATAAACATGAGTATAATGTCAACCATGGTGCGGATTACTGAATAATTGGCGATACGGTACTCATAGTCCCATTATCCTCCCCAATCCACCAACCACCCCCCCCCACACACCATATGGTGGGAATAGACATCCCAACACCCCATATCAATCATCCAACCTACCCTATTACCCCCACGGGGCAGGGGCAATCCGGTCAAGATCCCAAGGAAGGCAAGCCAACACTACTGCAGTGTGGCTGCAGAGGGCAAAAAAGGAGACCAATAAAAACTACAAGAAGAAAATAATGAATCATGACAGATAACTCAAATAGAGCCCATGTCTGTTTCATAAATAGGGTTGAAAAGCCTCAATACATACCAAAAATACGTAAGGATATATTTGAAGGAAGGGGCGCTGTGGTGACCAGAGATAAATGATTGATCCAAGAAAGACAATTAAACTGGAGTTTAAGATGGAATAACTAAATAACAATAAAAATAAAAAGTGGATATAATGACATGGATATAGATGAAAATCCACTCCATCTAACTTTTAGAATCCCACTATATGCTAATTATTGGCTTACCCTTAAAAAGGTGTGACACAATGCTGGACTTCAAAATATTGTTCAAATGAACAATGAATGTTGATGTGGAACAGTGCCTGAGTTGATTAACAGGCACTATCCAAATGTCCCAGCATAGAAAGGCCTAGGCAAAAGAGTAATGCCGCGTACACACGATCAGACTATCCAGCGGACTTAGTCTGGTGGACAAACCGGCGGAAAGTCTGCCGGACTTTCCGAATGAGCAGATCTGCCCACGGACCTAGTCCGCTGGGCTATGGCGGGAGTCCACCGTACTTTTGAAATGAACAGACTTGCCCACACACGGAGGAAAGTCCGTTTATTTTGAACGCGGCTCCAGGTAGCCGGGACTAGCGATAGAAGTCAATGTCGCCGCTGGGACTGTGACATCATAAGGGGCGGGGACATCACCCGTGACCCCGCCCACTGTCCCTATATAAGTCGCCGCACAATGTGTCCCTGTCATCACGGCCAGAGACAGCGTTGAGTCAACATCTCGCGGAAGTAGAGGAGGAAGAAAAAGAGGCCAAGAAAAGAGAAGGCGGCGGCGATGGCGATGACGAGAGAAGACCGCTAGTAAAAGAGCTGGAAGAAGGAGCGGAGGCCCGGCACGAAGAACCGAAGAGGGGGACAAGACCCTCGAAGTCAGAAGAAGAGGCGGTGACAGAAGACCGGGCCACCGCTAGTAAAAGAGCTATAGGAAGAAGGCGGAGGCCCGGCAAGAAGAACCGAAAAGGGGGAAAAGACCCACGAAGAGAGGCACAAGACCCCCAAAGTCGGAAGAAGACCCCCAGATGGCAGCAGCGACGAAGAAGAAAGCTGGGCTCCTCTGCTAGTAAAAGAGCAAGCAGAAGATAGCGGAGTCCAGTGAGACACCACCCAAGATGGAAGAAGACCCCCGGAGCTGTGCAATAAATTATTTTAAAACCTTGTGTTTTATTTACATATTTTTCACCAGGTGAATGGGTAGGGGTACATTGTACCCCATACTCATTCACATAGGGTGGAGGGTCGGTATCTAGGGGCCCCTTATTAAAGGGGTCTCCCAGATTCCAATAAGCCCCCCACCCGCAGACCCCAACAACCAAGGCCCTTGTCCTCATCAACATGGGGACAAGGTGCTTTGGGGTGGGGGGCAGCAAGGCCCCCCTTCCCCAAAGCACCCCCCATGTTGAGGGCACACAGCCTGGTACGGTTCAGGAGAGGGGGTGCTCGCTCGTCCCCAACCCCTTTCCTGACCGGCCGGGTTGCGTGCTCGGATACCTTGGGGGACCCCATGCCGTTTTTCGGCGTAGGGCTTCCCCTTTAAGTCCATACCAGGTGATGGGGCCAGCGACATGTCAATCTCACCGCCGAAGGGGGCAACATTGACTTCCTTCGTTACTCCCGTCTACCTGGAGCCACGTTCAAAATGAACAGACTTTTCTCTGTGTCCGTTCATTTCAAAAGTCCGGCGGACTAGCACACAGATGGTCGGATTGTGCGAGTCCGGCGGACAATTTTTGAGTCAAAACTATTTTCTAAGTCCACTGGTCATTTGGGAAAAAAGTCCACCGGAGCCCACACATGGGCCGGATAGTCTGATTGTGTGTACGCGGCGTCACAGAAAGAAAGTAACGTTGTAATTAAACGCATCTCAGCAGTACAATGATAGGAGTCAATAGGAAAGAGAAACCCCCCATCCTTGACACTACCTTCTATAGACAAGTCCT
This sequence comes from Lithobates pipiens, assembly GCF_037356315.1. Classification (NCBI taxonomy): domain Eukaryota; kingdom Metazoa; phylum Chordata; class Amphibia; order Anura; family Ranidae; genus Lithobates; species Lithobates pipiens. The sequence goes on from NW_027507748.1 coordinate 233,891,695, forward strand.
AAATAACAGCGCCCCTTGAAGCTAGCAAGCTGAGGCTGGCAAGATCAGCCTTTAAAACCCCCCACCCGGTTGGCGTTTGACATCAACAACCGGGAACGGACGCATTTCCACCGTTCCTGCACAATATCAACATCCAACGACCTACAATGCCCAGAATGCCAAGCTCAACGCCAATTACGTCACACGGCTCCAGCAGTGCAGATATATGTGGGTGAGACATACGGATGGCCCTCCAATAGGATGGATGGGCGGAATTTATCGGTACCTATGTAGGAGGATCTAAAAAGTGGCAGATGATCAGGGAGGGGATAAGGAGTGAAGCCGGGAGGCAGGCTTCATGTCAATTGACAGTCGACCCTTGAGTGTCCATACAGCCATGGGCTTTGATCAGATCACCACCCCCTAGGGGGAACCCCAGTAGGCCCCGCAACCGAAAGGGGCACAGAGCAAATGGGGAAGGATGGGAAATGGAAATGGAGGGGAAGGGATCGAAGGAGGACGACTGGACTGGAGAAAGTCATGCAAGGCTCCTGTAGACATGACACATCCTCCACATACCGAATCGTCCAATGAGTTTATGCAGCATATATATACGTCAATAACACTGATAGCATATAATAATACCAAAAGAAGATATACTGTATAACTAAGCATTAAGAAGAACACTACAACCAACACAAACAATACATTTCAATAAATTGTATACAAAACATTTAAACAATATTAAGTCTAGAATTAAGAATATAAAGGATAATTAGAGACAATATTTTAAAGGACAAATGACCCGAACATATTCTGTGTGATCTTGGGATGGTAGGGGAATCATAGAGGCAGTGAATGGTCAGATATGGAATAAGGAAAGGGAAAAAGAAAGGGAAGGGGAAAGGCCAAAAACATTAACCATAATCAAAGCAATTGGAGGCACAGTAAGATAATCAGTTTGGGGTCTACCAATGTATACATCAGGTTAGAAAATAGAGAGTAATATATAAAGTGGACTAAATCACAATTATAAAAAGTATTTAAAACTAATGTATTCATTTAAACTCGGATATTTGATAGTATCTAGACTGTGTATCCACTTGGTTTCTGCGTGTATGATGGCTGGTTACTAAATGGTCCCTCATAGAGGGAGCCCATCGGTATGTAATCTCAGGGTAAGATTTTATATGTCTTGATTGTACTGTCTGCGGTCACTAGAGGCTGAAATTTAGTGAAGATGCCTCTCATCTGGGTGTGTTGTTTCAAAAACTGGGTGATGATACGAACGGTGTGGTTAATCTTAGGAGTTTTTTTTTGAGTGGATAAGGTCCCGTCTATTCAGCTTGACTACTCTGTTAAATGCCCTTTATAAGAGGGATCGACTATATCCTCTTTGATGTAATCTAAGGTACAAATCTTTAGCCGCAAGATAAAAGTCTGCATCTAGAGTACAATTTCTTCTAAGTCCTAGGAACTGACTATAGGGAATGCTGTCCAACAATGGTTGTGGATGTACACTGCTGGCATGCAAAATCATATTGCCTCCAGAAGGCTTACGATATAAAGAGGAATGAAGAATTCCTTCTGTGTCAACATGAATTTGTAAGTCAAGGAAATTAATCTTAGACTGGCTACACTCCATTGTGAAGTTGAGGTTATAGGTGTTAATAGCCAGTAAATCCATCAGCCGTGAGAGTTCATCCCGTGTGCCTGACCAAAAAATGAGAATATCATCTATGTATCTATGCCAGGCGATGACATGCTGGAGTAAATCTGATAGACAATCATTTGCAAATAGGTCCCTCTCCCACCTCCCCAGGTACAAGTTGGCATAAGAGGGGGCACACTCGGTCCCCATAGCCACCCCTTGCACCTGGAGGAAGTGGGAGGATCCAAACATAAATATGTGTTAGGATGAACTCCAATATCTGGAGGACAAACTGGCTATATAAATTGGACAAAGGTCCACGTTCTTTTAATTGAGTGTGAATAACCTCTATTCCCTTTTCGTGTGGGATGGAATCGTAAAGGCTCTCAAAGTTTAAAGCTAACAACCAAGTATTGAGGGGAATCTGTTTACAGTCTATATTTCAGAGCAAGGCTATAGTGTTTTTGACATAGGAAAATAGAGATGTCACATGCGGGTTTAGATACTTATCTACCAAGGCGCTAGCGTTTCCGGTTAAACCCTGGCAACCTGATACAATAGTCATCCAGGGGTTGCTCCAATGATTTGTGCACTTTGGGTAGAGAGTAAAATGTAGATGTCTTAGGTTCATTCACATTTAGGTAATTCCAGGTGCTTAGATCGATTATACCCAATTGATAGGCCTTAAAAATTAGATTATAGTATTCCTGAGTGAAGTTTTCAACTAAAGTCTTAGAAATAGGTCGGTACCATTGTCTGTTGTGAAGGATGTCGAGGCACATACGTTCATATGCCCCAACATCCATGACAACATTGCCACCCTTATCGACCGGCTTAATGACCAAGTCAGTGTGACATTGGGGTCCCTAAGAGCCTTGCAATGTTTAGAGGAGAGGTTATGCACATGTAGATCATCCAGATCCATATTCTTTATCTCAGATGTTATTTGTTGAACAAATGCCCAAATATTTGAGTTTGCCTGAAGCAAAGGAAAAACATGAGATCTGGGTTTAAAAGAAGTGGGAGGGGGAAAGGACACACCGGGGATGACCACACTGGATAATGCAAAGTCCGGTGATTCCTTGTCACTAGTGTGTCCCTCCTCCCAGAGCAACATCAGATCATCCATAGCTTGGAGTTCTGTCTCAGAGAATTCCATAGGTGGAAAATCAGGATATTCCAATGAAGAGGGTTTGTCATAGATAACTTTAAACATCAGTCGTCTAGCAAACAAATGTATATCTTTGATCAGTTGGAATCTATAAAGATCAACAGAAGAACAAAAAGTAAGACCAAGTTTAAGCACATAAACCTATTCCTCAGTTAGAGATACCGAAGAGAGGTTTATCACTTCTAATCCTGAGGTTCCCTGATTGGGGGAGGCAATGTGGGACTTGTTGCTTGATCCGGGGTTTTCACAAAAAAAATAGGTGCAATTTTTGGATCAATTGATTGAGCACTTCTGGGGAGCATAGAAGATAGGGTAGATTCACTGACCCGACAGGTCATAGAGGAGGATAAAGAAGAAGGAGCAGGTGTAGTGGCACCAGGTGCAGGGTATGATAGTGTATTAGACATAGAAGGTCTACCAGAAAAGGGAGTAGACGAGAGAGGTGAGTATGAACCACTGAGGGTCGACGAGTGAGAGTAGGTCCAAATGTGCGATGAATTGAGTCCGTGGAGGTAGTGGTATGATCCCTCTTTCTTTTTTCTTTTTTTTGGGTATCCTATTCTAGGAAAGGTCCTGATAAGTCGTAGAGCTGCTGGGTAAAAAAGAAACAGAAGTAGCATTAGGTATATCATTGTCTGCTTTGGGTACATCCAGGATTAGCAGTTTTACAGTAGGTTATAAGAGGTTTTATTCCATCTATATGCATAGGCGTTTTCATGGGCGGACTTGTACCAAAGGAATTTACCTTCTTTAGTATTGATGACACCCAACGTGTACTCCTCCAGATACACCAGCAGATCTTTCTCCCACCTGGTGAATCTCAGGGAGGCCACATTGAGGACATGGTCCTGATACCAGCTATTTATCTGAAGATCAGCTGATCAAGCTCAGATTCATATTGTTTACATAAGATGGAAATCATTTGAAAGGAGCACAATTTGAGATTGTGCTCCCAAGATTGTTTTAGTGAATTATTAATTTTCCTGACATTGGGGAATATCTGAATCCTCAGACCCCAGGGAACAATATGGAGTATTTTTCAAAATATGATTTATGCCAATAGATCCTAACTTTCTTTTCCAAGACACGTTGTAGTCTCATGAAGGATGGTCAAGGTCAGCATCGTAAATGTTGGCCTAATTTTGGGATGATCGGATTTTTGTCATGCGCCCCTCCCAGGCCTCACCACAACACACCACAGGCCTGTCCGTTTGAAACTAAACAATCAGATAATACTCAATTGTAACACATGAACATAGGTAATGTAAATTAAATAATTTAAAGAAATAGAAAAAAACTTTGTTATTTAGAGAGACAACCAGCCACAAAAGGTTGTGTATTGAAACACCATAGTCGTCGAAAATATATAGAAAGAGTGGCTGATATGTCCTTGTTAGATAAGGCACCTCATCCCAAAGGTTTATTGTAATAAGGGGACAAAGGGAAGGGGATTATTGCAGTGACAACACAACTCAGTACAAAATATTAAAATAACACATTTTATTACATTAAATTAAAAACAATATTCCAAATACTAATTCACATAAATATTAAAAGGATCATATACAGTATACTGTTGGCCAAGTTGATATTGGCTTGTGATAGTAGCAGGTCAAAGAAAATAACGTTGTAATTAAACGCATCTCAGCGGTGCAATTATAGGAGTCAATAGGAAAGAAACCCCTCCCATCCTTGACACTACCTTCTATGGAGAAGTCCAAAATAACAGTGCCTCCTGAAGCCAGCAAGCTGAGGCTGGCAAGATTAGCCTTTATAGCCCCCCCACCCGGTTGGTTTGTGACGTGCACAATATCAACATCCAAAGGCCTACAATGCCCAGAATGCCAAGCGCAACGTCCGGTGCAAATAGACATAGGTGGGACATACAGAGGGCCCTCCAATAGGATGGACGGGAGGAATTTATCCGTACCTATGTAGGAGGATCTAAAAAGTGGCAGATGATCAGGGAGGGGATAAGGGGCAAAGGGAGGCCAGGAGGCGGGCCTCGTGTCAATTGACAGTTTACTCTTGGGTGTCCATACAGCCACAGGCTGTAATCAGATGGCCGCCCATAGGGGGAACCCCAGTAGGCCCGAAAGGGGCGCAGAGCAAATGTGGAAGGATGGAAAGGGGAAAAATTGCTGAAGAGATCGGTGAAGCGATTAATTGGTGTGCTACTTCTTCTTTCACTGTTCAGTCACAGGTTGGAGGAGGAATTTACCCTGTAATGTTACTTCACGGTAGCAGAAATAAAAATCAGGCCCTCTGCCCTGCCAGGCAGAGCTGTGTTGTATAACAGTGTAAATTTCAGAACTGGGTGGTCAGAAATACAAATACTGTGACAGCTAAAACAGCTCCCTTATAGGTATTTTATCGCTGTATTTAGCAGTTTTCTAGATAGAGTTCCACTTTCAAAGATACAAGACAGCCTAAAACAAGCAGTTTGTCTGTCACAGATTTTGCACTTAATGCCCCACAGCAAGAGCACCAATGTGAGCTTGATCTAAACCTGGCTCCATACCTTTTATCAAACGCTCAGCTACCTTCTTTCTCCCGCAGAAAATGATAGAAAGGATCTTCTGCATGGCAAAAATTCACATGCCATTAGCATATCCACTGCTGGTAATGTGTGGTCAGCTTTAGAATTGTGATTTTATGGTTTTTGGATTACAAGTATGTTTCTGGAATGAATTATGCTCGCAATCCAAGGTTTTACTGTATTTAATGTATGTCCATAAAGTATCCTTCTATTTTGCAAGTGATCTAATTTTTTCTAGTTATTTTGTGTATCTGTTGTTCAACATGGGGTATAACCTATTTCTGAACTCTGTTTTTTTTTTTTTAATTGACAGTGGTCACACATCCCTTACAATTACTGGTACCAACCTTGATATCATACAGGAGCCAAGAATTCGAGTGAAGTATAATGGCAAGGAATCTGTGAATGTACGTCTGCCTGGAGCTGTTTGTCATTGTAATTTGTAACAAGATTTCTGCTTTTGCTTGTTTAGCTTGGAGAAAGGATGATCAAAATTTTAAAGTACTGTCATGTGATAATTTATGCAGATTTTGATTGTTTTATTGTTCTGCCATTTGGTCTTTACATTTTTATTTGCCTATTTGCAGCAATTGTGCAGCTTTAAGATGATATAGCACCACCTACTGCTAGTAGGAGGAACTAAAATGCAATAAATGCTGCTAGTTTTAATGCAATGTTTTCTAAACAGAAATTTCTAAAGTTAATCAAAACACAGAAATATATGTGTGTAAAGTACAAATTTAAAGACCCATATCATTATTATTTAATCATGGAAATTGTTTTTTCTAAAAATCCCACACTCAGGGGAAACGAGGTGGATTAATTCCTGACTGACCTCTATGTTCTCTGAATACAATCAGTTCTATGAGAAATCCAACTAAACCTAATAAGGTTTAGAAGAAAAGACTAGTTTGCTGACCCAACACAACTAATTTTCTTGACTTTTCATCAGGTAAAAATTATATTAGTACAGTATTATCCATTTTCAAAAATAATTCCTTTGACAGATTACAGATTTCATCATACATTAATTATTGTGCCTAATTCAATTTGTTTATAAAGTATCACCAACTTGCAGCAGACAACACTGAATAACTCAATTCAGTTCCTGTAAATCTGTTTCATAAAACGTCTCCAGTATTTTGGATGGTATTGTAATATTATTGTTTTTCTCACCAGGTGTGTAAGATAGTTAATGCCTCTTGTCTGATGTGCTGGGCTCCAGCCCTTACTCCAGAATATCGTCCCGGACTGGATGCTGTGGAGAGGCCAGACGAGTTCGGATTTATCTTTAATAATGTGCAGTCACTACTGATCTTCAATAATACCAAATTCATCTATTACCCCAACCCAACATTTGAGCTTCTCAGCACTACAGGCATTCTTGAGCAAAAGCCCGGAACGCCAATTATACTAAAGGTGAAGGCACATCAGAACTACATGAAAACATTACGGTATACAGTGAATCGAAAAAATATTTATACCCCTTGAAATTTGCCACATTTTGTCATGTTACAACCAAAAAATGTAAATGTATTTTATTGGAATTTTATGTGATAGACCAACACAAGGTGGCATATATATGTGAAGTGGAAGGAAAATGATAAATGTTTTTCAAATTGTTTTACAAATATGTGAAAAGTGTGGCGTGCATTGCTATTCAGCCCCCCTGAGTCAATACTTTAGAACTACCTTTCGCTGCAATTACAGCTGCAAGTTTTTTTGGGGATGTCTCTACCAGCTTTGCACACCTAGAGAGTGACATTTTTGCTCATTCTCTTTTGCAAAATAGTTCAGGCTCTGTCAGATTGGATGGAGGGCGTCTGTGAACAGCAATTTTCAAAAAGTCTTGCCACAGATTCTCAATTGGATTTAGGTCTGGACTTTGACTGGGCCATTCTAACCAATGAATGTGCTTTGTTCTAAACAATTCCATTGTAGCCCTGGCTGTATGTTTAGGGTCGTTGTCCTGCTGGAAGGTGAACCTCCACATCCATCTTCTCATCAACTCTGACAGCTTTCCTGTCCCTGCTGAAGAAAAGCATTCCCACAACATGATGCTGCGTGATGGTGTGATCAGGGTGATGTGCAGTGTTGGTTTTCCGCCACACACAGCGCTTTGCTTTTAGGCCAAAAAATTCCACATGTTTGCTGTCTCTCCGACATGGTTTCTTGCAAACTGCAAACAGGACTTCTTATGACTTTATTTCAACAATGGCTTTCTTCCATAAAGGCCAGATTTGTGGAGTGCACGACTAATAGCCGTCCTGTGGACAGATTCTCCCACTTCATCTGAGTATCTCTCCTGCTCCTCCAGAGTTACCATGGGCCTCTTGGCTGCTTCTCTGATCAATGCTCCCCTTGCCCGCCCTGTCAGTTTAGGTGGACGGCCATGTCTTGGTAGGTTTGCAGTTGTGCCAAACTCTTTCCATTTTTGGATTATGGATTGATCAGTACCCGTGAGATGTTCAAAGCTTGCAATATTTTTTTTATGACCTAATCCTGCTTTAAACTTCCCCACAACTTTATCTCTTACCTTTTTGGTGTGTTCCTTGGCCTTTATGGTACTGTTTGTTCACAAATGTTCTCTAACAAACCTCTGAGGGCTTCACAGAACAGCTGTTTTTATACTGAGCTGAGATTACACACAGATTGACTAATTAGGGGACTTCTGAAGTCAATTGGCTCCACTAGATTTTAGTTAGGGATATCAGAGTAAAGGGGCTGAATACAAATGCACGCCGCACTTTTCAGATATTTATTTGTAGAACATTTTGAAAATAATTTATCATTTTCCTTCCCCTACACAATTATGTGCCACATTGTGTTGGTCTATCACATAAAACCCCAATAAAATACATTTATGTTTTTGGTTGCAACATGAGAAAAGGGGAAAATTTGAAGGGGGTATGAATACATTTCAAGGCACTGTATATATTTGTTCTTAATATAACTGTGCAATTTCCTAGTGCAAAATGTTTTAGCAAATTGTTGTGTTAAGATAAATTTGAGGCATTGTAAAAGGAACATTTGACAATGATGGTGTTTTATAAATCACAGGTAATGTTATATAAGGCAGGAAGTTTAAGGTTTAGAGTTCCAATGGAGATGCTATGGGGAATTGTGTGCAAAAACAGAATTTATTAAGGTGACATTTATTGATTCATGGTTCCAAGAATATTTATTAGTATAAGTAATAGAAATGTTGTCTATTGGATCAAAAATTCTTAAATACCTTCAAAAAAACAAATTTACTTTTTGAGCATAGAGCAAGTGTGAACAGCACAGTTAGAAAGAATGGAATAGTAAGTCATAGACAGGCATAGGGAAACAAGTAGGAAAGCGTTTGAGTGTAAATGGGGGCTGAAACCATTCAGGGCATCAAAGAGAGGGCTGAAGCAGTCTAAAACTATCAGTTTGACATGCCTTGTAATGTTGACAAATGCAACCTCATAGATTTGAAGTAATGTGATGTTACTTTCTGAGCAGGGAAAGAATCTGGTTCCACCTGCAGCAGGAGGGGTAAAGCTGAATTACACTGTTCTGATTGGAGACACACCATGTGATGTCACTGTCTCTGAAACTCAGCTTCTTTGCGAGTCGCCAAACCTTACTGGCCAACATAAAGTGACTGTAAGTTCCTCCTTAAGTCTTTCTTCATTTTCATATATTTTTACACTGAGCATCAAGTGCAGTGTTGTGGCTGTTGCAAGTATAAAATTTACCATACTATAATTTTTATAAATATCACTATTTTTCAACTATTTTGACTATCCATCCTTCTTTCTATTGCATGAAAATAATACTTATCATTTTTAGCCTTTTGAAGCACATCTACACAGTTTTAATGACTTGTTATGTTGTGATAAACCTTTGACAACTAGCCAGAAGCCATCTTTTAACGTCTTACAGATCCAGTAAAAGAAAGCTGTCTTAGCCCACGTACACACGGTCGGAGATTTTGCCAACCAAATCCGTCGGATTTTGCCCGTCGGATTTAGTCCGACGGATTGTGTCCGAAACTGTTGCATACACACGGTCGGGCCAAGTTGGCGAAAAATCTGATCTTTCAGAACGTGATGACGTAATTTCGTTATGATGGGACTACATTCAGGCTAGTAGCCAATAGCTTTGATGTAGGAATTTGATCTGAGCATGCGTGACACTTGGTCCGATGAAAATGCTCTACACATGATCGGATTAGGTCCGTCCGGCCCAGTTGGTCGGGAAATATTTCCAACATGTTGGAAAATTGGGTCGGACGGAGATTGGGACGGAATCAGTCCGATGCATACCACACACAGTCGGATTATCTGACGACACGGTCCGATAAGACTCATTCCGACAGATTCTCCGACCGTGTGTACAAGGGCTTAGGCCTCTTGCACACAGGCTTCATAGTTTAGGCTGGGTTCACATATGTGTGAATTGAATTGGAGTTTCCCTGCATCAAATTCGCATGACATGCAAGTATTCACACAGGTCCGGGGCAGCCGTGGTCCACATTCCAAAAGGGTCCTGTGCATCTTTTGGGTCCGGTTCAGGTGCAAATTCAGGCAAAAATTCTGACCTAAATTGTTCCTGCACCAGTAAACAGGGACGCTCTGGACCCCATACTGGGAACCGCAGGCGCACATACAGTATGTCAACCCGGCTCTACCAATGTTTACTCACAAACTTGTGATGACCGTATGCAAGGAATGCAAGGAACCAAATATTATGTGTAAAGACCTGAGTAATGTTGATATAGGCTAGGTGCATAAGCGTATAGACAAGTAAAATTCTTCTTTATTGCCAGTATTTTAATATACTCATTTATACTTGGGTAAACATGCTTATAGATGAGTAAACTCATGCATACAAGTAAATTACTGCACTCAAATGAAAAATGTTTCTATTTTTGTTTTACTATTCTGTACTGTATTGTTTTACTGCACTGTATTACTGATCTTTATTCAGCTATGTGCAATGTCCCATAGACAACAGTGCATCTCATTTCTGATTAGTAAAAAACTCATACCATTTTTTGCTCCCGTGTGCAAGAGGCCTTTTAATTGGTTGCTAGGTTTGGTGTAATTTGCATATAGCTTAATTTTTCATTCCCATTCTACTTTCCCTGAGCATTTTCTATTTTCCTCTAGGTCCATGTTGGTGGCATGGTGTTTTCACCTGGTTCTATCAATGTGTTATCAGATAGCCTCCTAACTCTTCCTGCTATCGTGAGCATAGCTGCTGGTGGAAGCCTCCTTCTTATCATTGTCATCATTGTGTTAATTGCCTACAAACGCAAGTCTAGAGAGAATGACTTAACCTTGAAGAGACTGCAGATGCAGATGGACAACTTGGAGTCACGGGTAGCTCTAGAGTGCAAAGAAGGCAAGTGATATATTTTTTGTCAGAATTAAACGGTAACCCTTGGAAGTGTTATACTTTTTCATTGCTCCCTATCTTAAGAGTCAGATCCAAGATTGTAGGTGTATGTTTCCACTTGTGTGAAAAAAGATTTTCTGTTCCACCATATTTTTATTGATTTGATACATGCAGTTTGGATAAAATCATTTTATGTATTACCTGGTATTCTAGCATGTGAAAAAGGAGGTAAATATATCACATCACAAACAAACCCAAATGCCAGTCATATAAGCGGTGCTAATATGCAACAATAAAACAAATGTGAGCAATAATGGGTGCAAATATTAATGAAAAAAAAATGAGCACGCATGTAGCCAGTGAAATTTCAGTGGTGAGCAAATACAATTTCTAATTGCAGGTTTTCTTCACGGGTGCTGTTGCTAGAAATTGCCAAAGTGCTGAAGTGCTCTAATAGCTAAACAGATAATCCATGCTCACCCACCCCCCAAGTAGTTAGACTCACCAGATGAACTGGACCCCTCAGGTACTACTGCGTGTGAGTCAGACAGGCTTAAACTGGTGAGCAGGGTGATGAGATACCAAATCCAAGTTGTGGTTCTTCCTGTGTTGTTGTAACTCTAACAAAAATGGAGAGTCCACATAATACAGTATGTCTTGATTTATTCAGTAAAACACTTGTTTACAAATTTCTATAGTAAAACAAAGGATAAAACATCAAGAGTGGTCCGTTCGTTACAGGAAGCAGCTGGGTTCTCTCACAATCTCACCTGCGCTCCACCGCTCATCGGACGTGATGTCACTGGGGTACCGGAGTCATAACTGATTCGTTTAGACCCTCCCACAGGGCGTTATCAAAGACAGAGACTCACGTCATCACAGCTGAATATATAGTGTGACTGCATGGCTATATATTTAGCTGTGATGTCGTGAGTCTCTGTCTTTCATAACGCCTTGTAGGAGGGGCGAAATGCGTCAGCTCTGACTCTGGCACCCCAGTGACATCACGTCCGATGAGCAGTGAAATGCAGGTAAGGTTGTCAGAGAACCCAGATGCTTCCTGCATTGAACGGAACACTCTTGATGTTTTATCCTTTGTTTTACTATGGAACTTTAGAAGCAAGTGTTTTACTGAATAAATTTATAAATCAATACTGCACTATGTGGACTCTCTACCTTTTTGTTTGAGTTACAGCAACACAGCAAGAACCACACCTTGGATTTGGCACCTCATCATCCTGCTCACCAGTTCAAGCCTGTTTGACCCACACGCAGTACTGCCTGAGGGGTCCGTCTCATCTGATGAGTCTAAACACTTAGAGGGGGTGTGAAGCACGGATTACCTGTTTGGCTATTAGAGCACTTCAGCATTTTGTCTATTTCTAGCAACAGCAGCACCTGTGAAGAAAACCTCGAATTAGAACGTTTATGTTTATTTGCACACCATTGAACTTTCACTGGCTACATGCTTGTTCTTTTTTTTCCCATTAATATTTGCACCCATTATTGCTCCCAATTGTTTTATTCTTGCATATTGGCATTTGTGTTTGTTTGCACTGTGGTATATTTTATATATATAAATAAATATAAATGTATTATTATACACATTTATTGACTGCTGTCATGAACACTAATTAACTGTTGTCATGAACAGCAGCATCAAGCTCATTATTATTTGTTAGCACACTGTAGCACGGGTGAATTTTTGTTTATTGGTATTCTAGCATGTTTAATTCCACAGAACATTTGAGCGTGTTTAAAGGTTTTGTTTCAATAACTAATACTTGGTCTCGGATGTTAATTTGTGAGGCAATAGAAGATGGACTTTAAAGGCACACAGGTAGGCCATATAAAAGTAATTGGGTTTGTTTATTTGCATAGAAATTTAATGAAGACAATTATTACATATGAATGCAAATAAAATATATACAGCTGATATTAATATATCCTGCACACAACTCTGACACCACTTAATCAAATAGAAAAAATACAATAATACGTTCAACAGGGCGATAATTGCAATTCCTGTATTGTTATCCAGATAAGGATGTATGTCTAAAGTGATGTGGGTCAGGATGCGGATCCGGACACAAGTTGTTCACTTAGTCGCTCGTAAAGGTACGCTTCTTCAGGAACATAAAAATCTATTGAATATATACCAAAAGATATCAAATGAATATATATTTATTAACATAGCATACAAAACTTAAAATATTAAACAGAGGCTATATAGGATTGCTCCGATGGGGTCAGTTGGCCACAAGCGACCCCCAAAAAATGGTGGGCCACCTGGAGTCAAGAAGCAAAGCACCTCAGTTGGGATGCATATGTGTTAAAAAGTACAACATTTGAGAATTTTAACTATAGGAAATGTAATCGCAATGCTGAGCAAATCTAGAGTTCGCTGAAAAAATACAGCAGCTGACTGAGCAAATCATGATATAAATCGGATCTATATCACCAAAAAAAGAGGATAAGTGGTATTCACAATTTAAATTGTTTGTGTTTCATATAGATAACGTCAGAATTATTGGTGAATATCAAACAGCAATAGGTCATAGATAAAAATGTATTTGTAAATGGTGTAACATTATTGCTCAAAAGTATCTTCTGTTATATAAATGCACAGTTACTTAATGATAGTTACTTGTGTTAAAAAGTACATGATGCTAAAAAGCAAGCACAATGGTAGAAAAAACAAGCCACAGAGCTTACCATGTAGTCATCAATAGCAGAAATATTAATGTAATATATTGCTGGTAAGCAAAATTGTATGGATATATCCAAGGAGAAGTGAGCACTGGCACAGAGTTAAAGATGCACAGGTGCTGGTGATATAGACCAGCATATGTGTGTTTAAAGGGCCTGTTTAAATATTATAGAGAAACCGGCTATGGGCTCATAGAGGCTAACACCTATAATAGAAAATAAATAAAATAGTGTCAGGCGGGTAACCCACTCAGTACAAAAAATAAATACAGGCTAGGGGAATATAGATAGAGAATTGTAGGGTGTTGTTACCTCAAAAGTCTAGAGCCATGCCGTGCAGTACAGGTCATTCTCCTAGTGTCCAAACAGTGTCTGCTGAAAGACATAGGACATGCTTTGTGTATATGTGTGTCACTCACTGGTGGAAGTGACGCACAGCAGATAGTCCAATGGCTACCGCGCATGCGCCGGATGATGACGCAGTGGAAGAATTGATTAAGTGGTGTCAGAGTTGTGTGTGGGGTATATTAATATGAGCTTTATGTATTTTATATGCATTTATATGTAATAATTTTCTTTAATTTTCTTTACTTAAATTTCTATACAAATAAACAAACCCAATTACTTTTATATGGCCTACCTAAAGTCCATTTATATAGCTGAGATCTAGTGACTATAACTATAAGAAAATTAAGTAATACTTTAAATTATAGTGCTCCACTAAAAGATCTTACTCTAAAGTGGCTTCCGAAACTGACACCTCTGGCAGAGGGGAGTGAAAATGTTCTGTGTCCATTGCAGTGCTCAGTGGTTCCTCAAATCTCACAAAAACTCCACAATGAATGGATATGGGCTCAACCCTTGCCTTCGTTTATCCTAATTACTAATTCTATAATATGGAGAAGGTTTAGGCTTATTTAAAGATTAAAAGAGAATATTATAGATGTAAGAATAGTAAAAGTAAGAAAAGCTGCACTATAAGATTTCATATAATTGAGTCCATAAGTGACACACGATGTCTAAAGGAAGCACAACATTTCATATAGTTGAGTCCATAAGAAACACACGATGTCACAAACACATATGGATGCTGTAATCACTGGTTACTGAACACCGCAGTGTGCATGCACAAACAAAAATACATGCCCAATCACCGTAGATGTTAAATAAGCTTACCCAATGGCAAGCATTAAAGGCGATGCAGGACGCAGATGCTATTCAGGTGAAGCTGTTAAATCATCCATTCCAATATCCATGCGCTCTCATTGAATGCTCAGGGAAAAGAGAGGACCACCATAGTGTAGTATGTCAAAAACGTATTGTATTTAATAGTTACACTTAAAATTCTGTAGTAGTAAAATGCATAAAAGAAAGGAATGTCGGCCAGCAAACACGAACAGAGCCTGTCCTCCTAGTCGGATAGCGTGGTGACGTCACTACGTGCCTTCTTCCAGACGCGTTTCATCATCAACAGATGTTATCAATGGTGGATATCAACATTATAGATGCATGATAGCTATATATTAAAATACATAAATGAAACACATTTAATACAAGACACAAAGCTATGCTAAAAAGTATATCCTGCTGTCCCAGCTCCACCCAATTTCCCCATAGATCCTTCAAACTACTTGAGAAATTAAATACACATATTTCTATATTGCATTTTAAGCTTAATAAGTATGGATAAGCTACCCTAAGCAAAAAACGTGGTACTGCAATATGAGGGCCAAAAAAACCAGCAAAAATTATCAATAGTGAATCCAAATCTGAAAGCTCCTGGAACTGATGGACCCTAATATATGCATTGTTAGTCCTTGACCTTATAGCATCAGAGAGAAGACTGGCAAGAAACTTAATTCGTATTTTTCCAAGATAGTATATTTGGATATGAGTTTGCGATGAACATAGCTGGATTCATCTGTTGTGGCCTAGAGGAGGCAGAGTATTAAAATGTATGCATGCTTGTGTATGCTACCTCCCTCGCACAGGTACTTATAAAAAAGTGTAATTGACGGATGTGTGGAACACTCCCAGTACAGAGGAGGTTTTACAGGTGTGTAAACTTGGTATTATTCAAAATGACATGCACTCTCTCCCTCACAAGAGGTTCTTCCAATTTATATATTACAACTGGACATAGGAGGTCAGAGGGAGTAACTACTGAGTGTGGCAGAGTAAACAGCAAATCGACACTGCCAATAGTATCTGTTTCAGAAGACACTTAAGAGGAGGATTATTTCACAACAGGGCAGCATTCAGCAGCTCAGGCAGCAGGAGAGTTAGAGATTTATTTAATATTGCAGAATGGCATTTTGTAGGTAAGAATCAAAAGCATTAAAGCAAATCTGACAGGGTACTCGGAGATCTAGTGATTATTGTGCACTATTATCTCATTATATTGTTTAGGCTATCAATAGACCTTACTTAGCTATATGACCTAGTGTTTGTTAAATTTATTTTTAATTATGGAAGGATATCCAAATGGCTTCCTCTGCTGGGGGCTTAAGTACAAACTCTTGGGCCCGACAATGCTTTCCTTCTTGTTTTCATTGACTAGCAAATATATGTCCTCTACAAATCCCAGAAGATTTTCAGCTTATAGTGATAACATTTGTAAGTTGAAATAAGAATACTAATGATGTTATAAGGGTGAAGACAAGACTGACAAGACTGAAATCTTTTAGGAAAAGGGAGGCAACTTTCTTTGACATTGACAGCTGTTCTAGGATGGTATTGCAAACATTCACTGCTGCCATGTAACCTACTTCCCAGATCAAACTATTCTGTGGGGTCTATTCTGTAGAGAAATTAAACTCGCCTCCACACCCAGTTCAAAATATTCTCTGGGGTCTTTTACAGAAATGAAACTTACCTCCACACCAACTTCAGGTTGGAACTGCTTGGGACGGAAGCAGGACAAGGAAGTAGCTACCAAGCTTTCAGCAGGACCACCCCTAGCACTCCTTTTGATTACTTTTGACTGGCATAGAAACTGATAAATAAGCTTGGGGACTGAACTACAGATGTGGCACTATGAAAGTACCAATTCTACCCACCAATAATTCAAACAAGAAGTCTTATAAATTATTTTACAGAATACTGGATTTACTTCATGGATTTACAGACACCCATTTTTGTCAAAGGCTGTCTGTATGGATGGTTGACAACCCAGCTGCATAGGAATGCTAGCCTTTTACATATATATATATATATATATATATATATATATATATATATATTTATTTATTTATTTATTTTTTTTTATACGTTTTTAGTAGCGTGGGAAAGGTATAAATCCTCTTGTCAGTTTTTTTTAATGCTGTCAAGGTCTCTGTTAGGAAGCTTTTCCCTTATTTCCTGTCCCAATCACTGGGATTGGAAAAGGAGGGGAATTTTTCTCTGAGACATGAACAGCAAAAAAAACACCCTTTCTAGTTGGGTGGAGAATGGTTAAGCTTTGCTAAGTTTTTGTTCAAGTGCATGTCCTTGTTAAGGGCATTTCTCATCATCTGTGTACTTCACACCCTACCACATATGTTGTCACTGGGACAGGAAGTAAGTATAAATCTTCCCTAGTTCGATTTTTAGAAAGATTGTTCCTTTTGTACTTACACTTTGCCATCAGTCCTACTTTCTCCTCCTAGCACTACCTAGTGCTTTAAAACCGAACTGTTATATTTGTGTTATTCATTTTATTTGTAAATGAGTTTATTAGTCTTTGTAATAATTTTTGAAAATAATTTTAGTGTCAGAAAACAGGACAAATCACATTTGTACCTTGTACTTTATACGTTATATCTACAGCAATACTAGAGGTCTGTTTATAAATGTTGTCATAAAAGACTCATACAACTTTCACTCAAGATTCACACATTTTTCTATTTGGGTTCATCTGAAAACGATGTTAATCCTGAGGAATTGTTGTGTGAATATTGGGTAAAACGGTTTATAAATAGACCCTTGGTTTTCAAACTACCACTGGTCAAAACAGCAAAAAAAAATCTTAATCATGTTGTACAGGACACAGGAATTTAACCATGGTTTATATGAAGCGAGCTGGTTAGATTCCTAAATGCACAGAATATAACTGGATATTTATAGACCAGCTAACCTATTTTTAACCTATTTTTTCCTCAAGTTAGTCTCAAGTGAGTTAGTGGCCTGATCCCCTAAAGAGCTTTTCTTAGTGTTGCACAAGGATTCTCCTGCAGCCTAAAGCCTCTTTTCTCACTAAGGTCGTTTCTTCTTTCCATCTCAACCACAACATCGTTCTTCCCTCCTGCTCCAAAACATACAAATCATTTTTTTCTCCACTGTATTGGCGTGGTACATACACGAGAGTCTACCTTTCGACTACGGCCTCTTTTTGGCAATCATATTTCCTCTTGGTCCTTTATGAAATTTCCTGCAGAGGGCGCATTGCTTCTCACTCCATAATTGCTAGGTGGATTAGACAAGTTATCATTCAAGTCTATGGTTTAAAGGATAGGGTTTATCCCTGCCCCATAAGGTTCATTCTACTAGATCTGGGGAAGAGGCGTTTTAAAGGCTTATTAGCAACATGGATCTGTTTTCTTCCATTGTTCACTGCTGCCACCCTGTCTTCTGTTCAGATGCTTAGGATTTTATAAGGGACTGACCACAGAGGTGTAGCCAAAAGCAGGAAGAATGTATAGGCTATCAGGCTTAGCCTAAAGCCTGTTAATGTACTAACAGTGTGAGATTAGTACAGTAATCTCCCTGCTGAGCTATTGTTTTCTGACAGGGGGACTATCCCTCCACCAGAACACACCAGTCAGCGCTTGCAGCCATTTTGTTAATCGGATGTGGGGCCGCTGCTGGTTTTTCAGCATGCCTGTTGGACAGAAGCTGGACTGACTACTGTACACACTGGCCAAACGGATGGTTTCTATTTTTACCAGCCGATATTCAGCCCGTATGTACCACCCTAATGACAGTGGGAGTATAAAATGGCTAACTGGGTAAACCAAACTGCCTACAGCTTTGCGGAGTGGGAGGCAGGTAGAGGGGAGGAGAGAAAAAAGGTGACCAAAGGGACAAGGGATAGAGTAGGGGTCCTGGGAGATCTACCAGATGGGGGCACATGAAATTAATATATTGGTGAAAGTGAATCAGCTTGGAAGCAGTAATGTAGCATCAAAATTTGGAGGGAGATAGTATTCTAACCATGGCTGCCAATTCTTAGAAAATGTTGTGACTCTATCTTGGAGTACAGCTTCAAATGTTGTGTGGATCATTGCTTGCATTACCCTATCTTTTGTCTCAGTGTCTGAGTGAAGATTTATATGCTTTTGCTATGGTTTGCTTGCCAGCTGTGGTTATTTGTAGTAATATTTTGAATTGGGTCTTTGAAATATGATCTGGTTGGTGGTTCAAAAGTGCTATAAGTGGGTCTGGAGTGATTGTTTTTGAGAACAGGGTGGACAAAATCTGAAAAATATCAGTTCAAAACGAGTGTACCTTGGGGCAGGACAACCACACATGGAAATAGGTGCCTGGATCTCCACAGCCGTGGAATTCGAGCACTGAGTAGGGGTATTTTGATACTCTGGCCGGGACCAGGTGCTACTAAGTCATAAATGTATAGTTTGCATCCAGGGCGGTGACATTTTGCATCAAAGATTTAGAATTAGTCCATATTGTGTTCCAGTCATCAGGAGTTACTCCAAGGTCCATTTCCCATTTGTTGGGATAGTTTGGGCAGATGCAACCAGGTTTATCAAGTCATAGTAAAGTTTGGCGATTAGCTCATGAGGATGAGGACAAAAGCGTTGAGGTCATTGTCTCAAGGGTCTGGCCTGTTCAGCACAGTGGGACATCTAAATGCTTAAGTTGCAGGTAATAGAAAATTTCAGAATTTGGTAGATCAAGGGCTTCCTGGAGAGCTGGGGAAGGCCATGGGAGTGGTCAAATTACATAATCTGATCAGCTGTGCCGCTACCCAGGGCTGGAAGACAGACAGGGCCGTAAGGGCTAAATAAAAGGCTGGATTTTTGAGTTACGATAACATAGGTAGGTGTGGTGTTCAGAGGCCGTAAGGGATCTTGAGTTTGTCCCAGAGGATGAGAGAATGTTTTCAGATTTATATTGATGATCCATACAGTTAAGCCACATCAGATTTTCTACCGAAGATGGGTCGCATTCAACTGCCTCAATGTGTACCCAGAAGGAGGTTTCCTAAACCAAGTGATATTTCAGAAGTTTGACTGATTGTGCTGCATAATAGTATTTAGCCAATTTGGAGAGTTCCATCAAACATGGTGAGTCAAAGTCTATGAGGTCCCCATGTAAAAGAGGTGCGTTGAAGGATAAAAAGATAAGAGAGAAGAGGTGGGATAACATGGAATGGTAGTTGGCTTCAAATAGTTCCTCCACTTTGTTTGATAACTTTTTTCCTAGATAGGGAAGTTGTCCAAGGGAATGAGAATGTTGTTTGTAGTTGTGAGATGGCGGAGGGGGCAATAAAGTGATATTAAGGGTCTTTAGATTTTGAAGGATGACCAGAGAGTTCAAGGCACATTTCTCCAGAATGTTAAGTTTGGACATGGAAGTGAGGGATGAGGTGATGAAGAGCAGTACATCATCTGCAAATAAACAGGGTTTATGGTTCTGTCAACCTAGGGCAACCTAGTTCCTGTGCAGATGGGGAACACATCTGACCTATGCCCAACATATTTTATATAGGCTTTCAGGTCATGATATTGGGAGGCTACCCGTTGTAGAAAATTGGGCCCAAAACCCCACAGGTGTACTACGTAAAGAAGATACGACCAGGACACTGAGTCAAACGCCTTCCTGATATTGAGGCAAAGAAGGCAGGCAGGGAAGCAATGGAGTGCGTGTCGTGTGACCTATTAAAGAAGCTCTGCAAATATTGCCACTGCTGTCACATACTGGGATAAATCCCACCTGTTCTTCATGAAACATGAAACTGATGATAGGATTGAGATGAGCTGCTAGCCAGTAATTTGACACTGAAATTGAGTAGAGATATGGACCTAAAATATGGCCCTAAAATTTGACGTGGTTCCAGAGTTTGGCTTGGGGGATCATGGTGAAAATGCCAGTCAAGTTTTCCAAATGGAAGTGTTACAAATTGAGGAGGGTATTAAAGGCGGTCGTAAGCACTGTAGCTAGGAGGCCAGTGAATGTTTTATAGTAAGCTATGAGCAGGCCATTTGGGCCAGGGTGTTTGTTAAGTTTAGGTGATTTGGTGGACCGCAAGCACTGCCTTTTAGAGTGATAGGATTTTCTAGTGGATCGCATTTGGTGGTGAGTTTAGGTAAAGTAAGGTGAGAAAAAAGCAAGGCTGTCTAGGAGCAATTCAAAGGACTGCCATCACTGTAAAGCTGCATGAGACGAGTGCGAATATGGTAGTATTTTAAGGGAATTGCTTGTATGAAAACCAGTGGGAAGCTTCAGTCAACCAAGAAAATGATTTTTCAGATTTACATTTTTGCTATAGGCCTATTATTTCTCAATTATGATACTGAAGTAATATGCCAAATAGACATTTTTTTTTTTATAGGGTAAGTGCCAATAAAGCTGAAGAATAACCCAATCCTATTTTATTTATGTACAGACAAAATTGCAGTATGTTTTAAAACTAGGTTTAGTTGGTAGCTCCAAATATTACAGCAGTCGTTTATCACTGAATTCCTGCTCTGTTGAGATGTGTTCTTGTCAGATAATGCTCATAAAATAGTCAAGATTCAATGATCATTCTTTGTCATCACTATATTTTTACCTTTACTCCAGCACCACTTTTTTTATAAACACTTCTCCAATAGCAAGCTGCTGCAGTACATGCCAGTCAAAACCACTTTTACTTGTAGTTATAATTGATTTGTCTGTAACTCAAGAAAAGCACACCTTTAACCATGCATGCTATGCTAAATTAATTGTTTCTTTTGCTATGGATTTTAGCTTTTGCAGAGCTGCAGACTGACATCAATGAATTAACCAGTGACTTGGATCGCTCAGGAATCCCTTACCTGGATTATCGTACCTATGCAATGCGAGTGCTGTTCCCTGGTATTGAAGATCACCCTGTGCTTCGGGAATTAGAGGTCAGCAATTAACTCTTCTTTTTTCTGTCTTTATGTTAGGTACTGATCTTATATTATTGCTGTTTTTCTCTGTATGTCTTATATTTGTGGGACCATGCAAGGTCAATAAAGTCACATGTGTTTATATCACGAAAGTGTTCATGATTACATTTGGTAAGCCTAACAGTACATATTAACAGGTTGCCCCTGCTTTTGTGGGGACTTTTTTTTGTTTGTTTATAATCAGGCATAGGTTTTATTGGTGTGTGTGTGTGTGTGTGTGTGTGTGTGTGTGTATATAAATGTATATATATATATATATATATATATATATATATATATAGATATATATATATATATATATATATATAGATATATATATATATATATATAACAATTGCACATCTCGCGCTTTTGTGTCTGGCAGCAAAGGCATTAGGGAATTTCAACCATAATTTCTCAGGCTAATGGCACAGGCTGTTTTCTGTTAACTCTCTGTCTTCGTACAGTTATGGGTCATTGACCCACGGCGATGGACTGCAGTCGAGCTAGGATTCAGTGCAAATATGCTGGTAATGAATTCCAGGGAAGGTAATGGCCTCATATTAAATCTGTCTCAAAGGAGGTAGAGATTAGAAGGGGCCAGATATTCACATGGGAGAGGCGGTAAGGTGGCTGCACAGAGGTGGTTTGGCTTATGCATGAGGAAAATTAACAAGCAGCAAAAGAACAAAATTACACTTCTACAGAATGTTGTGGCTGTCTAGAATGTTATAAGCTTAGGTGCATACAATCTGAGATTGGGGATCAATATGGCTATTCCACTTCTTGATGGCTTTGAATTGCTAAATACATTGATTTGAATGTTTTCCTTAAAAGGGGAGCAGTACTGATCAATATAACTCCCTGCTTTCGATCTAATTTTCCTATCGTTAACTTCGTATAAATGCAATTTATTACATAATATTTTTTTCCTGAAAATGTATTATTTAAGAGGACACTACAGCCATTCTTCTTCATTCGATCTCCTTACTAGCTAGCATTATCGGCACTATTGTTCTCTACATAGAACACTACATTCATTTAAAAAAAAAAATAGACGTTCACTGGCACAAATTATTTTTAATGCTCCTTTTACTACATTGTTGTGTTTTTTTTTTTGTTTGTTTGTTTTTTTATGCAGTTACAGCATGTCCACTATTTATGCATTTTTTTTTATGTGTTTTCAATGGTACTAAAAGTTTTCCTCCTGTGACATTTCCTACCAATTTGTTTGATCTGAAATCAGCAATAGTTTTGTTAGCTGTCAAACATCAAACATGTCATTTCTCAGCCTTTTCGATTATTATCCTGGTGGTAACCGCTTTTAAAAGATGTTCTCAAAAGACAAAGAAGTACTTACTCTGTCGAATTGTGTTCGATGCAAGAAAACTTTTGCCTGAATCCTGACAAGTTTCAGAAATATTCTGGATGACATGTAAGTTTTTATTTTGTTAGCAGCTTTTGACACAATAAATACACTTCTCATTTATGCTTTACTTTTGACATTTTCTTATACAAACATATATATATTTTTTTAGCTTCTAAAACGTACTACATTATGCTTTTGGAGTTCTGCATTAAGTGTTGCTAGAATTGGAGTTCCCTATGATATGCCCAGTGGTAAGTGTTTTGTTTTTAAAAATGATTGAATTTTTTTTTTAAATCATCCTTCGGGGAAAGGCTAATGTGTTCAATTTTTAGATATCATAAATGTATTCTTTGCCTGGAATTGCTTTTTGAAAATTTTTAATAAACATATACCGAAATGAAAAAGGTTAAATATTACTTTGCACCAAATCACTGAAGCACCATGTTACATAAATTGTGTGTCAGCCTTATAAGGGCGATAAATAAAAGTCATTTTACCCAGTGTTTTTGACAGTTGTTTGATATACAGTAGCTCAGATTTTTTCTAAAGAAGGTTTCAACAATTGCTAAATATCATCCTTCAAATCAATATACATTTTACATCTAGCCCACTCTTAAGGAAGGGCAGTTTTCATTATAACCATTGTTCTGTTAAATTGCATTGGTGTAATGGTCCTGGTAAACAGTTTTTCAATTCAATGTTAATGTAGATATTTAGGGCATTACATTTACGATATGGTAGGATAAGGGTATTTATTTTGTGCAAATATTACCCATACCAGTCATGTTTTTAAATGGAAAGACATGTCTGACATTTAAGTATTTTGCCTAAATTTTGTATTAATATTGATTACAAGTAGTGGCAAGGAATACCAACCCTGTCTGGTCTTCTGGCTTTGATTTTTAAAGTGATGTTTTAATATAAACCCTTAAAACAAGCACTTTGTCTTAAAAAAAAGTAATTGTTGTTTTTTTTAATGCTCCCAGATAGTTGTAGAGGGAGATCGGATTTCATTTACTGCTTGTTTCTCTGGGCAGATTAATAGAAAATGCCCCCAGAACCCTGAGACATGGGTAAACTGTTGTATATATGAACCAGCCACAGATGGTGGCGTATAAGAGCTGCCTTATAATGATAAAAAAGACATACTGTTGTATTACATTGGAACATCTGACTGGTTCAGGTCTGTTTTATGAATGGTGTAGCAGTTAGCCTGAGTCTAAACAGTTATTTTCTTGGGTTTTCTTTGCAAAATGAATTTCCAGCACTATCACTAGGCTGAGTGGAAATTCCCTTGCAAGATGCAAATTACTTTGCAAAGTGAGCAGCCTTTTTGCCCAACTCAATCAACCTCATTGTATCAAACAAAATAAACTTTCCTTTTTCTCTGAAAGGACTCAATGCTAAAAAAAAAAATATAGTATGCCTAGTGTGATATCGTTTTTGCTCTGCTCATGGTGTACTTATGATGGTGGGAACCTTTTACTTCTATTGTACGTTATGCTATTGTTTGGATGCTACTTGTAATAAAGATAACAAAAGGGATTTATTATTTTTGTTTGCTTCACAGGTGTCTTGCAACTGGTCCTTCCTATTCAACAATTACATTTGAATTTAAAGTAGAAAGGTCTACCATTTGCACGTATGATAAGTCAAGTCATATGAAGCTTGCCTAAATATATGCTCTTGCTAATCGCTTACAAGTCCCAGTGGAGGAGATTGCCAAGAATTCTGGAGCAGATTCAACTTTTCCAACTATGTCGATGCCATAGTCAAAATCCTATCTATTTGGTTATGCAGCAGCTATTTATTTTGTAACTATAAGAAATATGTTATGGGTATACTAAAAGCATACAAATTCTAATTCTGGCAGCTTGTTGTTCAGAGTTCCATTTGGGTAATAAAGACTGTTTCACTTACTCAGATTTTATTTGTACAAACTTTTAAATATACTATTGCATATACATGGAACCAAGTGGGGGATGCTGTCAGCTCTTACTACACACATATTAAGATTGCTGCACCCCACTTTTGCAGTATCAACCTTATAAACCCCATTTTAAGGCACTCTGTCAAGACAAGCAAAACATCTATTGGAAGCAGCAATTCTGTTACTTTTGTGTCTCTGGGTAGTCTTGGTTGAATGGAACTCTGTAACTGCCTAGAATATAGTATGCAAGTCAGTGAATAGCTGCTTTAATCACAATCTCTGCAGCAAGCAGCTTTACTTATTGATGGTTTTCCTTTATACAAAATCTGACACAAAACTAGTTTACAGAGCAGATGTAGATGCAAATGTTTTTGTATTCTAGAAATGTGTTTTCCTTTTTTTTTTTTTTTTTACATATGTGATGTTAATTAAAGGAATACTGGATTATTCTGTCATGAATATCTTTGTGCATGCTTTTTAAGTTATGGAATGATAACTGTCTTCCAGTTACCTTCCTTTGTTGTCAACTTTTTACATGAACCCCTGTTTGAGTCTGCAAGTACCTCTGCCAACACACATTGGGGTTTATTTACTAAAACTGGAGGGTGCAAAATCTGGTGCAGCTCTGCTTAGAAACCAATCAGCTTCCAGGTTTTATTGTCAAAGCTGAATTGAACAAGCTGAAGTTAGAGGCTGATTAGCTACCATGCACAGCTGCACCAGATTTTGAGTGCACCAGTTTTTGTAAATCTCCCCCATCGTGCAGACATGGGGGTTTATTTACTAAAGGCAATGCTACATTGTACTATAAGTGCACTGCAAGTGCGCTTGGAAGTGCAGTTGCTGTAGATCTGAGGGGAACATGCAATAAAAATAAAAAACAGCATTATTGCTTGTACATGATTGGATGATAAAATCAGCAGAGCTCCCCTCATTTCAGAACTTCCCCTTGGATCTAAAGCGACTGCAATTCCAAGTGCACTTGTAGTGCAAAGTGTATTTGCATTTAGTAAATCAACCCAATGGTCTACTTCTGTCCAAATGCCAGTGCAAAGCAATGATGTCCAGCCGATGCTTGAGAACAGAACATGGCTGTAAAGTGTCAGAAGGAGATCAGCAGCACAGCACTGAGGTACAAAAAAGATTTTAAAAAAGAGTGTTTTGAAAAAAACTAAATACCATCCATTTGGGCTCATGGTGGTTAGGGTCCTTTCACACGGGGCGGATCAGTTCTGATCCGCCCCGTGGATGTCCGTTTGCTCAGCGGGGATCACTCCGCCGATCCCCGCTGAGCAGGGAGATGACAGGTCTGTCTCCGCACACTGTGCAGGGACGGACCTGTCACAGCGCCGCTCTCCCCTATGGGAGATCGGATGACGACGGACCGCAGTGCCCGTCGTCATCCGATCCGATCCGCAGACGGATGGAAAAATAGCTTTTTCCTCCGTCACACTTTTTCGGATCGGAGCGGGTCGGATGTCAGCGGACATGTCACCGCTGACATCCGACGCTCCATAGAGCTCTATGGAGCACCCGTTCAGGTCCGCCTGAAAAACTGACAGGCGGGCCTGAACGGGACGTTAGTGTGAAAGGGGCCTTATACAGGTGTTTTCTAACTACTGCATATACAAAATTTTTATGTTTACATATACATATGAAAGTGTGTTTATGTGTGTCATATAACATTTTCATTCGCTGTAATTTATACAATGGTGATGCATTTTGCATTTTCATGTTAATTCTTTTTTTTTTGAGTAAACATATACCTATGAGAAGAAATCTAAGACAAGGGAAAGATCCCACTTAGAGAATCTTGGCTTTTTCTGAGGTCTGAGCGTTATTGCTCCTCTGAAGAACTGCTGAGTAAGAGGGTGTCTAACCCAGGAAATTCCCGTAAATGCAGAAAGTACAGAGACTTGGACCCACAGCGAGCTGACTAACAAAGAGAGACCCAAGCCCTATTGTAGGAAGCCCAGGATACCATGTATCTTTGGGTTATTGCAAGACCCTGCAGTGGAAGAGGTGTAGTCTGCAATTTTTTTTCCAAATCCTCTGGTAAACCCTGTTGGTGCAGGCTCTTCTGACATTAAGACCTCATGTAGTATTTCTCTAGTCTGAAGTTGCATGGGGAGGCAAACAAGTCTACTTCCGGAATGACTCCCAGTGACAGGACCCACTTGATTGTTGTCTAGAGAAACTCTCGACAGAAATTCTGCCTTAACATTCTGGACTCCAGGGAGATAGACAGCTGTCAAGTTGGCCAGATTCTTCTGGGCCCAGGACAGGATGGGCTCTACTTATTTCAACAGGGAGAGGCTGCGAGTATCCCCCGTCTCTTGATGTATGAGACTGCCATCATGTTGCCCAGTCTTAGGAGGACTGAGGCTCCTGTTGTTAAGTGGGGGAATGCCTGTAGAGTGCAGAACACTGCCTGAACTTCCAAAACATTGGAGACTATCCTGTGAGAAGGAAAGATCCATATGCCTTGGGCTACCTCTATCTAGCAGAGAGTGCCCCAGCCCCTGTTGCTGGCATCTGTTGTGATGGCGATCCAAGACACAGGTGCAATGGCATGACAGTTGAGGAGGTTCCTCTGTTGTAACCACCAAGGAAGGCACTCTCGCATGGATAAGGTTATTCAGATAGAGTGATCCCGAAGCCCTGGGTTCCATTGCTGGAGGGAGTCCTTCTGGAAGGTTCAGTAGCCAACCGAACTTGAGTAGAGTGGAGATGACCTGGGATCTATGGAATAGCAACTGCTCCCTGTCCCGAGATAACAACAGCAGGTCATCCATATAATGATACAGAAGGATACCTCTGGTCCTGATCAGTGCCATGACAGCCAACAAGAGTTTTGAAAACACACGAGGCGATGCCGTAAGCCCAAAGGGAAGACAGATGAACTGCAGATGGATTCGACAGCAAAGGTATCTCTAGAACTCTGACGCTATTGGGACATGGAAGTAAGCATCCTTCAGCTCTATAGACATGAGCCAATTGCCTGGCTGGGTTGCTTGACTATCAACCCAAGACCTAACATATAGAATTTCTGGTTAAAGGTTTTTTTCATGTTTGAAAATGCCATTGCACAAGAGTTACAGATTTCGTTTTGCTCAATTCAAGAACACAAAATGCTTTCTCCACTGCAGATGCTACCATTTTGACTGACTATTCACGTGACTTCCCTTAGTAGCAAGACACAAACACACAATCTTTAGGAGTACAACTACCTAATGGATTGCAGTTGTGTTCCATGTCGTCAACTGTTACTGTTTTACAGCATCTGAAAACGGTATACTTCTTTATGTATCCCCCTCTATTTGTACTGAGTTACGAAAATGCTTCCTAAAGACAGTTTCCTTTTATAATCTGTAGTGACTGATGGAATGCTTAACAGCTTCTCTGCTCTTTTGTGCTTCACCGACTTGCTGACGGTCATTTTGACATGAGGACAAGGTGGCATGCAC
Organism: Lithobates pipiens; assembly: GCF_037356315.1. Classification (NCBI taxonomy): domain Eukaryota; kingdom Metazoa; phylum Chordata; class Amphibia; order Anura; family Ranidae; genus Lithobates; species Lithobates pipiens. The sequence goes on from NW_027507748.1 coordinate 233,919,994, forward strand.
ACTAGATTGCTGGCATATCTGGACTGTATTCTGAATATAGTTTTTTGTTGTAGATTTATTTGTGTTGTGTTGGGATATTGGCAATATTTTCTTACATTGATAAATATATTTTTGTATTTTTTGGTGCAATAAACTTTTGAAGCAAAAATAATACTTAGTTTTGAATGATGGCTATTTATTTTCTTTATTGATTATTGGCATTTATATAGTGCAGCGCTTTACATATCGTACATTCACATTTATTTATTACAGGCACTTATATAGCACCGTCAATTTATGCAGCACTTTACATATTTATATTTAATATTCACATCAGTCCCTGCCCTGCTCAGAGCTTACAATCTAAGGTCTCTAACTCACACACTCATTCATACATACACATACTAGGCCCAATTTAGACAGCAGCCAATTACCCTAACAGCATGTCTTTGGAGTGTGGGAGGAAACCAGAGTACCTGGAGGAAACACACTCAAGCACAGGGAAAAAATGCAGGTAATGCTAACCAACTATGCCCCTGTGCTACCCCATAGTTAGAAATAGGGTTAGGATGGTCAGTGCCAAATATATATATATATGATCATTATAAATTCTACATGAATGCATTTCAAATTTGTGCAAAAAACCTTTGTAATTATACATATGTCAATAATAAAGCCAGTCATCAGAAAATCAACATACTGCTCCCAGAGCCAGAGAGAATGAATATGTATTTATTCGTTTAATAATTGACTATAGTGTATTGTAATGGGTCAATATTTCGATTTTAGCTTTTACCAAAAAGTACTTTTTACATGGTTACATAGTTGGTAAGGTTGAATAAAGACACCAGTCCAACCTGAGTGAGTGTCTACAATTGTCCCTATCCCTGTATATTGCACACTCACATCAGTCCCTACCCCCACTGAGCCCACAATCCAAGGCCCCCATTCATATACTAGGACCAATTTTTGGACAGAAGACAATTAACCTACCTGCATGTCTTTGGAGTGTGGAAGGAAACCAGAGTGCCTGGAGGAAACCCACGCAGGCACAGGGAGAACATGCAAACAACAGGCAGGTGGCGTCGTGGTTGGGATTCAAACCAGTGACCATTCTTACTGCTAGGTGAGAGTGCTAACCACTACACCACTGTGCCACCCATGGGGTTGCAGCTAAAGGGGAGGCGGAAATGTGAAACAAAATAAAAAAGAAATGTTTATCCTCTAAGAAAAAAAATTACCAGCAAGCTGTTTTAATTAATGCAAGACAACAAATTCCCTTTCTGGACATTAAAATCCACAGAATCATAAACTGGCTGCCACTGCTCACAATTATAGATTTTTGAAAGACTCGCTCTCCTATTCTTCTAGTCTGAAAGTTTTGCTTTCTAGTAGACAATAGGGGATCTCCAAACTCCAAACCACGGCCCTCCAGCTGTTGCGGAACTACACGTCCCATGAGGCATTATAAAACTCTGCCATTCACTGACATGACTAGGCATTATGGGAATTGTTGTTCCTGAGTCTGGAGACCCCGAGCTGTTCACAAATCACACACACTGCTTTCTTTAGCAATTAAAAAAGAAATACTGAAACCAGTAACATCACTAAACTGTGGGTTCAGTGTCCCAAAAACAAGTGGTATATATACAGTATACAAAATAAAAAAATAAAAAGTATTAACAGACAAGTGTGCAAACAGAAAAATTATTTAAAAGGAATAAAAAATATGAAAGTATTACCAAGGTATGTTTCTGAACCAGGATCTAGATTTAGTCAACAACAGCTAGCATGTGGACCTTTAGAATAAGAACAGTCATTGGATTAAGGCATTTACTATACACAATTTTTTTTCAAAGTTGAGATTCCAGCTCCTCCAGACTCCTGTAGAAAAGTGGAGCCGGTAGTTGCATGATAGCTAATTTCCACAGGCAGGTTTACATTTGGCAAACACACCCCAATACTGTTCAGCATTATGTAATACAAATATACTGTATTAGCAAATATGGAACTTGCTTATCTATGCTACAGTATATCTTTTTCATTTATTTTTATTTCTTGAGGAGTGAGTACCTTTTTTGTTTTTTCGAAAGTACCCATTCACACTTACTTAATATTCCATAGTAGTTGTAGCTGCTGACTTTTAAAATGATTCTAAAGGCTCCCCTTTTTTTAATAACAAACATGTAGTTACAGTACCTCTTCTGTGCATGGTTTTGCAGAGCACTGGTTAAAGATGCAAAGGTCTGTCAGGAGTCCAGAAACTCATTGACCTTTTAGGCCGGGTTTACAATGGTACAACATGACAGTCGTACCACTTTGGATCCGACTTCAATGAACAGGGATCCGAATTTGATCCCCGACAATACCAGGCACTGTGTCTGGTATGAATCTTTAGGGGGAACTCCACGCATTATATTAAAAAAAATGGCATGGGTTTCCCCTTAAGGAGCAAACGATCCGACTTCGGCATGTGACTTGTGCTCTGATGATTTTGAAGGGGAACTCCACGCCAAATTTAAAATAAAAACCGCCATGGGTTTCCCCTTCAAGAGCATACCAGGCCCTTCAGTCTGTTAGGAATTTTAAGGGGAACTCCCATGTGGAAAAAAATGCGTGGGGGTCCCCCCAAAATCCATACCAGACCCTTATCTGAGCACACAGCCCAGCAGGTCAGTAAAGGGGGTGGGGGAGACCGAGCACCCCCCTCCTGAACCATACCAAGCCACATGCTCTCAACATGGATGGGTTGGGTGCTTTGAGGCGGGGGGGCCCTGTGCCCCCCACCCCAAAGCACCTTGTCCCCATGTTGATGAGGACTAGGGCCTCTTCCCGACAACCCTAGCCGTTGGTTGTCGGGGTTTGCGGGTGGGGGCTTATCTGAATCTGGAAGCCCCCTTTAACAAAGGGGCCCCCACCCTATGTGAATGAGTATGGGGAACATTGTAATAAAACAGTACACAGTACACAGGTTTTTAAAGTAATTTATTAAGGCAGCTCCAACATTTCTTCCGTCTTCTTCTCCCTTCTCCGACTCTTCTGCCTCCTCCGCTGATGTCATCTGCCTCTGTCGGTTCTTCTCCCCTCTCCAGGTCTTCTCCACTGTCCTCTGATGTGTTCCAGCCCTCTCCGGTTCTTCTCCCTCTGTCCGATGTCTTCTGCCTCTGCTTGGTCTTCTCCGCTATCTTCTCACTCTTTTACTGGGTCTTCTATGCTGTCTCCTTCCTCAGTTCTTCTTCTGATGCTGACTCAACGCTCTCACCTGCTCTTTTGCTGGGTTGCGCTGTGTGCCACAACTTATATTGGCATTGGGTGGGGTCACCGGAGGCCTGCCTCTTATGAGGTCATTGCCACATCATGCCCTGGGCGGGGCCCCTGGATGTCATCACCCGGTGACCCCACCTCATGCCAATATAAGTAGGGGCACACCACACACCCAGCATTAGAGCGGGAGAGAGCATCATGTCAACATCGCAAGAAGAAAAGAGGGAGATGACAGCGGAGAAGACCAGGCAAAAGAGCAAGCAGATAGTGGAGAAGACCCAGCAGAGGCATAAGACAGTGGACAGAGGGAGGAGAACCAGAGAGGGCTGGAAGACTTCATCAAGATGCTGATGTTGAGGGCATGCAGCCTGGTCTGTTTCAGGGGGGCTCTGCTAGCTTGTCCCCACCCCCTTTCCTGACCTGCCGGACTGTGTGCCCGGACAAAGGTGCTGGGGCTACCCTTAAAATCCATACCAGGCCAAAGGACCTGGTATGCTCTTGGAGGGGAAACCCATGCGGTTTTTATTTTAAATTTGGCATGGAGTTCCACTTCAAGATCATCAGAGCACAAGTCACATGACAAAGTCGGATCAGTTAAGACGGCGATCCAACTTTAATCTGACTTCAGTGATATTCAATGGGCTGAACTAGGATCAAAGTTGGACCAAAGTAGTGCAGGGAGCATTTTCAGAATCAGACCGATTTATGTCAGACCAGTTAAGACGGCTCTCATAGGGAAACATTGATTTTCACACATCATGTGACATGAGCTCCCAGTGTCAAAGCATTTGATGCCTGAGGCCAGATTCACACTGGTACAACATGACAGTGTCGTACCAGTATCGACACTTTGGATCCGACTTTGCTCTGCGACTTGAAGTCTGACATGCATGCGACTTCAAAGAACAGGGATCTGAATTTGAATCTCGACAATACCAGGCACTGTGTCTGGTATGAATCTTTAGGGGGAACTCCACGCACAATGTTAAAGTCGTTTGTCGTGCCAGTGTGAACCCAGCCTTATACACACACACTAATTACAAGCAATCCGATCACAAGTGAGGATGGTTACCTTTTAATAGCCATGCAAACCCCTTTGTGTCAACTTGTGTGCAGGTTATCAGGCCAAATTCACCAGGGTATGTAAACTTTTGATCAGGGTCATTTGGGTAGTTTCTGTTGCCATTATGATTTAAAAAGAGTAAACACAGTTAATTAATAGTAAATGGCTTCAGCAAAACACTAAGACCCCTTTCACACCACACCACCAATAGCGTGGGCGGTAAAACGCTGCTATTTTTAGTGGCGTTTTACCGCTAGATTTGCGGCGCATTACGGCTGCTAGCGGGGCGCTTTTACCCCCCGCTAGCAGCCGAGAAAGGGTTAAAACCGCCGGCAAAACGCCGCTATTGCAGTGTATTGCCGGCGTATTACAGTGCTTCCCCATTGATTTCAATGGGGAGCAGCGGTGGAGAAGCGGTAAACACACCGCTCCAAAGAAGCTGCTGGCAGGACTTTTTCTGACGTCCTGCCAGCGCACCGCTGTAGTGTGAAAGCCCTCTGGCTTTTACACTACAAACAATGGTGCAGCTTATTTAGGGCAGATTGCAGGCACTATTTCTAACGCTTTAGCGCCAGCAAAATGCCCTGGTGTGAAAGGGGTCTAACCATGAGTGAAAGAAATGTTTTGTGTTATCATTCATATTCATTCATATTCTCTGAAAAATGGCCAAAAAATCATAAATTCTGCCAGGGTATGTAAACTTATGAGCGCAACTGTAATACATAAAAAAAACGCGTAAACATGTTCTTAACTTCCCCGCCCGAAAAGACATACACATAAGAATATAAATAGATGTGGATTACGCTACACAATCTACATATCTCTGCAAATAGCGTGAGAGCAATCATTCTAGGTCCATTGTTCACTGTTAACCCTAAACTGATAATTTGCAAAAGCAAATAATGTGTTGTCTATGGACAATTTTGTGCACCGAAGTTTGTCACAGTTTCTCCAGCACATGTAAGACCATCTTTTATTAATAAAAGGTGCAGTTTTTATTTTTAAAAAATATATAAAATTTTACATATATACATATATATGTATATATAATATTATTGCCCTTATAGATTATAATTTAATTTATATATAGACTTGTGGCACTATTAAACAGTCTTTTATCTGCCTATATGATTCACCTTTTGCTTTTGTGGTGCCCCAGCAGATAACCTTGTACGCTTCTGTGGATCCAGTCCTGATCCTTAGACCCCACACACACTATTCGCTTTTCTGCAGATTTTTGTCTTCAGATTTACCAAAACCATATAATATGAGGTCAAACCTAGGCCCTTGCACTACATGGTTTTAGTAAATCCGAAGACAAAAATCTGCAGAAAATAGAATAGTATGGGGTCTTAAGCTGGCCATGCACTAGTAGAATTGAATGAATATGTTTTTGTTTTAGGAATGATTGTTTCATTTTCCAGTTGTTAGTGGGTTCAGATTGATGGTTATTTTTGACCACAGTGAAGAGAAAATTTGAGGAGCATGGTGGAAAATGTATCTCAAACGAACACATTTTTAACAGTGTTGGTGTTTTTCGTTCAGTAAGGTCCATTAATTTAAAAAAAATCAAATGTTCAATGCAAACACGTTTTAAGTACTTTTGAATGACATTTGTCAAGTCACCAAATGTACTGAGAATTTTCGCAAACATTTTAGTATGTAAATCTACTTAGTGGTGTACAACCGGCTTACTTTCTGCCATACCATTGTTTACTGTATAGCTACAGTATAATACTGGTTTCTGCTGTCTGTAAAGCAGGATATACACGGACCATTTTTGTTTTCATTCAATGAAAAAAAACTGACAGATCCCCAAATCCACACAAGAAGGACACAAGGGATCTACCCCACTGTGCTATCGTAGTCCTAACAACAGGGACTCTCCCCGACTTCTTTTAAACAGATAAGGGAACGCATGTGCTACAATACTGGCCAAATTTTGATGCACATATACCCAGCATAAGATTGTTTTGTTTGAAGGCTACATGTACAAATCTCAGACTTTAAATGCTATAACTTTTTGGGCTATTGCAAATGACTTCCAGAATGATCATGGTTAATTATGCAGTTTTTTGTTCCCTTTCTAGGTGCCAGGCAAAGGACAGCAGAGTGTGGAGAAAGCTTTGAATTTGTTTGCTCAGTTGATCAACAACAAGATTTTCCTGCTAACTTTTATCCGCACTCTGGAGATGCAGCGTAGTTTTTCCATGCGTGATAGAGGGAACGTGGCATCTCTGATCATGACTGTTCTACAAGGAAAGCTGGAATATGCCACAGATGTTTTGAAACAGCTACTGTCGGACCTAATTGAGAAGAACTTGGAGAACAAGAATCACCCCAAGCTTCTGTTGAGGAGGTAACATTGCAGATGCAAACAAAAAATTTTCAGTCAGTATCATGCTGCAAACAAAGTTCTGTCACTGATAAGGTTTAACTTAGAATCTCAGGATTAAATGCAATCTGTGGTTAGGGTGTTTTGTTTTTTGTTTTTAGAGAAATCGTTTTTTTTTATTTTAGTTTTTTTAAGCATTTCATTTTTTTATAAGAACCTTTTGAAGTATAGAAAATCATTTGTAGAATTCATTTAGATTGGCTGTTTGACTTTTACTGGAGTGATGAAGGTTGTGTGAAGTCTTAAGCCGACCACAGATGGATCAAATCTCAGCTGGTTCAGCAGGCTTATTGTACCCAAGTGAAAACTTGAGTGAACACAATAACACTTGGGTGAACACAACAGCTCTGCTGGAGGGATTCGCCCATTAAGGGCTCTTTCACACGGGGTGGATCCGTGCTGATCTGCCCAATGGACATCCGCTTGCTCAGCAGGGATCGCTCTGTCGATTCCCACTGAGCAGGAAGATGACAGGTCTGTCTCTGCACACTGCGCAGGGACAGACCTGTCAGAGCGCCGCTCTCCCCTATGGGAGATTGAATGACGACAGACCGCAGAGTCCGTCGTCATCCAATCCGATGACGGATGGAAAAGTAGGTCTTTCCTCTGTCACACTTTTTTGGATCGCAGCGGGTCGGATGTCAGCGGACATGTCACCGCTGACATCTGACGCTCCATAGACCTCTATGGAGCATCCATTCAGGTCCGCCTTAAAAACTGACAGTCAGACCTGAATGGATCGGTCATGTGAAAGAGGCCTAACACTGAATGTGTTGATGGGGGAATCGAGTATCTTTCCTGCAAAAGGTTGCGGAAAAGAAAATTTAATAATCTATGGCTTGCCCTACCCCTCATTTAAAATTACCTGTGCTGAAAAAGAAAGGTTTTGAAGGGAGGTTCTGACATACATATTTCTATTCTTAAGAAATAATTTGCATTTCTCTATCCATAACTATTTAGATCTGAATCAGCCCTGTTATTTGGATTTAGGGGGGAGATGACACATGCCCTGTTTTTAATATAAAGCTATTGTAAAAGAAATTGGAAGGCTGCCTTTACTGGCCTCTGGCCTAAAAAATTTGATTAACTAAATCAAAATAGGGTAGCGATAGCAGCTTCCATGTTTCTCTAATGACATGTGGCTTGAAGAAATCAGTGACATATTTAAAGGTTTTCTGCTATACTGACTAAATAAATGAGATGAGAATACCTTGGATGCCCTGGCAATCCTTGCTTCACAGTGCTGAGCCCTGCAGGAGTCCATGTTCTACTATGAAATGCTTTTGAAGCCAATTTTATCTACCAGTGTAATGTTTGTTTTATTACATAGTGGTATAAAATTCACTCAGAATTATTTATTGATTATTGTTGGTGAATATGTATGTGGATTTTACATAATCAGACGGGAGTCACAGCCACGTCATGCTCTTATTATATGTTTACCTGTAGGTACAAGTAAACAAGGCAAACTGTACTACCACTTTAAAGTGAACCTGTGTCTAGATAATGCATACTAGTATTTTAATATTTTGAAAAAGAGTAAAACTTCCTTAAAACAAGCCTTCATTCATCTATGTATCTTTAAGCATTATAGTGAAATTAATTTTCAAAATTGACAATGCAGGCTGTAAAATCTTAGCTTTTTTCTATAATAACATAATCTTGGCAGCTTGCCATTCCTCTAATATAAACATATATAAATATAAATCAGCGGGTATTTTCTGTTAATAGTTGACTCAAACCCAATTTAAAAATTTGTGTTGTGATCTATCAGAGGTTATAGCTTCACATTAAAAACAGATAGAGAGGCTTGTTAGAAATCTCTTTTACTGCTTGATAACAATATGTACATGTTAAAGCTGAACAGTACTCAGCTCAGCTCCAGCGATTCGGCGTCTCTGAGCTACCCCGCCCGGCTGCTGACATCTTCAGGCAGCCAGCTTCCAGGTCTCGGTTGTCCGGAGGCACAGCAGTGCTCATCTGAGTATAGTATGATTTGTAAAGTTCATCATTTAATGCAATTTTAAAAATGACAACTCACAAGAAGTAAAATGTATAAAGGCATGTCGCATGGGTTGGCCTCTCTGTACCATCCCATCCCGGTAGCTGGCAGGTTAGGGCGCTGGTGGAGGCTCATCCACTCTGGTGGTTTCCTGGGCTCCAAGTGTATCCGAGAGTCATGTCCTTCTCTGAACAAAGAAAGAGCACGCATGTTGAAGAGGATGCGGCTCTCAGATTCACTCGGAGCCCTGAAAACCACCAGAGCGGACAAGCCCCCACCAGCCCCCCAACCCACCAGGTACCAGGACCGGGAGGCCAACCCATGTACATGCCTTTATACATTTTCCTTCTTGTGAATTGCCTTTTTGTAATTGCATTAAATGATGAACTTTACTAATCATACTACATTCAGATGAGTGCTGCTATGTCTTTCTGCTTTCTTATTCACAGAGCTACTTTCTCCCTGTCAGCTGGCTGCACACACTGAGGGTAGAATCAGCAAAGACATTTTAACCCTTTACTATTGAACTCTATACTGATTTTTCCCCCATATATCATTTCTAATCTTTATTGATTTATGGTTTACTTTTTTATGTCCATTTTTTTTTCCAAATCCTGGTTTGTCACAAGGACAGAAAATGAGGTGAAATCTTCTGAACAGGGGCACAGGCATGAAAACATTACAGGGGTGTAAACCCTTCTCTATGCTATCTATTCAAAATATAAAAATACTTTTTTTTTTGTAACCCAGGGACTGCCTGTATCCACAAAGGCATCCAAATTCTCTTGGGTGCTGGAAATACAGGCTGTAGTAAAGACCTTTTTAAAGGACTAGACAATATAGGAGTTACAGGAAAATGTTTTTTGTTGAAGGCTTTAAAGTAACATTTCTACAAATGCAAAACCTAATTAATATCTTGCACATTTTAGGCATCTTTATAATTACTCTGTGATACAATTGTTTATGAGCAAAAACGTACAAACGATATCTCCCATACTGATATCTTCCTCAAAGAATCCTCAAATGCAACTATCAACAGATTACCTCTCACCTCTTAGGTAGTCTCCAGGAGAAAAAAGGGTAAATTTTATCAACAGAGACAAAGATGGTAACAAACACATGACTGAGGTTCCAAAACCTCCCCACTTAAAAATTAAAGAACGTTTTGACTGGAGGTTTTTTAACAGCTTATCCTTGGTATAAGCTTCATGTTGAAATACAAGTGTGATTTTGTGTACATGAAATTGATGTTCCTTCCGGTGTGTTATTAGAAACTCTAAAGAAATCCTTGTTAATTTCCCTTGGGAATTGTAGGAGAGGGAAGCAGAGAATGGAAGCTTTTAATATTAGTTCATGACTATTATCGAGTGGTCTAAAAATAGGTGTCGTTTGAGGAATACTAACCCTTGTGCAACAAGCATATTAATTCAGGCTCTCTCTACCATGTAGTTAACTCACTCAGTTCCAAACTGAGAATGTGCTGGCACATAACCCGAAAATATACCATGATGTAAGAAAAAAAAATGGATAAAAGCATAATTCATTGTATCAATGTGTTTATAGATGTATCTTTTTATACAGATCCACTAATACAACAAATTAGGAGGATAAGTCAACGTTTAAGTGCCCACAAGGCTTATTTTATGCTTGTTTTAGTTTAAGTGCATATTCTAAACAAATTATCTCTCGGTTCCACTATGCCATTTGTAAGAAATGTTTCCAGTGATGTTTGCTTTGTGAAAGATGAAGAGATGTATTATTTCTTTTATTACCAGTTGGATTGTCTGCAAAGGTTCAAACACTGGCAGATCCAAGAGGCCTCACTACAAGGACATATCTATTATTTTTGGGAAATAGTAAATATTAATGCAGAGCACAAAAGATCAGCCATGGCTTGAGGGAAAAAACTCAGTAAGGAGAGAGAGAATGAAAACTCTAGATGTATTCCTGCAATTTAATTACATGGTTGGCTGTTTCAAAATGAAATTTGTTGGTGATGGGATATGGAGTCAGACAGCTTCCTTCAAGAAGGTGGTGGGGGGAAGTCTATGGAGGGCCAAGTAAAACGTTGTATGAAAGGGGTTGCTGATGCAAGAGTGCACGATCAGAGGGAATAAGCAGTGCAGGGTAGAATATACCACTTATGAAAAGCTTGGTATTACAGTATTATACCATATTATCCGGTATAAAGTGGCAGGGTTTTCTTGTATTTATTTCACAATTCTTTATTGAACTAGTGTCCTGTATTAGGTCACATTATTAATACACAGGTAGATCTCTTGTGCATAAAGATAAGTGAAAGCTGTCTGTTACATATACATAGTTACATAGTAGGTGAGGTTGAAAAAAGGCACAAGTCCATCAAGTCCAACCTATGTGTCTGTCCTTTTCATATTTAACTCATTGCTAAACTCTTCACAAAAATGTTCCAGATATGGGAGAATGGGTTATAGGCTGTTCTTACTCCAAAATTGAAATGACTCCAAAAATGAATGGTAGTTCTCATTAATACCAGATTACCAGATATGTGCACTTTATTCATTTCTTTTTCATTTATTATGGCCATAAATAGTTATAACAATTATTTGGGCTTTAGGACTATTTCAAACCTAAATGTGTCTTTAGAATGTGAGTGCTACATTATAGTTCATAGTTAGTTAGGTTGAATAAAGACACCAGTCCATCCTGAGTGAGTGTCTACAATTGTCCCTATCCCTGTACATTGCACACTCACATCGGTCCCTACCCTCAAGCAGCCCAGAATCCAAGGTCCCCATTCATATACTAGGGCCAATTTTGGACAGAAGCCAATTAACCTACCTGCATGTCTTTGGATTGTGGGAGGAAACCAGAGTACCCGGAGAAAACCCACACAGGCACAGGGAGAACATGCAAACTCCAGGCAGGCAGTGTCATGGTTGGGATTTGAACCAGTGACCCTTCTCACTGCTAGGTGAGAGTGCTAACCACTACACCACTGTGCTGCCACATTCTTCTTAACCAAACAACCTAATGTATGTATCCAGTGTCTGTATAGGTGATATGGGAGACACTTTCCAGTGAAAATAACCAGATCAGTATGACATGTGTATGAAATCACAGGTGATAGCACTTTGCTGAAATCATTGGATAAACTGAAATACATTTTATTTTCTGGCGTTGAACTGCTTTGGTGTTCAGTACATGTGGTTTGCAGAGATATGTAGGTTAACTATCTAGCTTGCAGGGAGAGCTCTAGCACTCTGTGAACCACAACAGTAGTAATTTATCTCCTATCAAATGGTTTGCTCTGAGATTTAAATCAGATAAACCAAGCCTCAGAGCATGCTATGTCTGCTGTGCTTTCTCTTTTGCTAACCTATAGTGCTAAGGAAATTCTTGTTCTGTATCTTTGTAAATCTAGAATTGTTTGCATTTATTTTAACCTCTTGACGACCGTATAACTCATGCTGGGGTTTAGCATGTGCGGGCCTTGACACCTACACACCACACATATGCATCCATATCAAGCAAGGTTTCTGAGCCGAGAGCCTTCATTCAGAACAGTGATTTAGGCAGGCTATACATGGTTCAAATTACCGCTAAACTGGCTGAGATTTGGCATCGGGGGCTTGTCTCCCTTTGGTGAAACCTGTCTGATCCTGGTGAATGAGTATGGGCATGATGTGAATTAATCTGCGGGCTATAGTTTTGGTGTATATTTTCAGATCTTGATTTAGTAGTGAAATTGGGCGGAAATTTTGGGGGACAGTCGGTTCTTTCCCTGGTTTAGGTATAGTTATCACAAATGCTTTTAAGTATTCTTTATTAAAAGTAGAAGAGGAGGCAACGTTGTTAAAAAGTTCAGTCAAATGGGGGACTAGAATTGGAGCAAATTGTTTAAAGTATTCTCCAGTGAGTCCGTCTGGGCCTGGAGATTTGCCATTTGGCAGTGTTTTAATAGTATCCAAAATTTCTTGTTCGGAGAATGGGGCGTTGAGTTCGGTCAATTGTTCGGCAGTCAATGTGGGGAGGTCTAGATTTTGAAGGAAATTGTCAATATTGGTTTGCGAAGGTTGTGGGGTAGAGGGGTCTTGTGCAAGGTTATACAGGTCGCTATAGTAGGAACTAAAGACGTCAGCAATGTCCTGGGGGTCGCTAAGGTTAGTTTTGGTATGGGGGTGAGTCAGATGGGTAATTTTGGTCTTAAGACGTCTTCCCTTTATGCGTTGCGTTAGTTTCTTGCCTGCCTTTTTAGAGGTTGAGTACGTGGTTGCTCTCACTTTCCTTAGGAGGTGTTCATAAGAGTGGAGCAAAAAGGTCCTAAGTTCCTGACGTACGGTCAATAATTGGTCTGTCAATATGTAGCTAGGGTCGGATTTATGTTTCAGTTCCAATGCAGTAATTTGGGCTGTTAATTCATCAAAACGTTGCGTCCTCTTTTTTTTGTGGAGGGAACCCAATTTTATGAGTATCCCTCTCACGTATGCTTTATGGGCACTCCACACCACACCTGGGTCAGACACGGTGCCCTTGTTGATCTGGAAGTAATCAGTGATATGGGTCGAGATTTTTGATGTGTATTGATCATTTTGGAGGAGGTAGTTGTTGGCTCTCCATAAGTGAGCAGTGGGGGTGGAATGGGAAGTAGCAATAGAAATAGAGATAGGGGCGTGGTCTGACCAAGTCGTGGTGTGGATTGCGGAATTAACAATTTTTTGCAAGGTCCACTTATCAGATAAGAATAGATCTATTCTCGAGTAAGAACGGTGTCTGGCGGAGAAAAATGTAAAGTCCCGTTCAGAGCCATGATGGCAGCGCCAGATATCGTAAAGGTCTTGGTTGGAAATGAAGTCTCTTAGAGGTGACCCGAGCCTAGTAGCAGTAGACGTGGAATCCATGAGTGGATCTGGAGTCAAGTTAAAGTCACCGCACATTATGAATTGGTGTTTTTGGGTAGGTTTTGCGATTCGGAGTACCTTGTGGAGGAATCTCAGCTGGTGGGAATTAGGGGCGTAAACATTAAGGAGCGTATAGGTTGTTCGATTGATGTTACAGGTGAGGATGAGGTATCTGCCCTCTGGGTCCAATGTGGCATTTAGAAGTTGGAAGTCAACAGTGTGTTTGACAGCAATCATAACTCTTCTAGATTTGGTGGTATGAGTGGCATGGAAGACATGGGGGAATAGGTGGTTTTTACAGAGTGGGGTATCCACTGGCAGTAGGTGGGTCTCTTGTACGCAAATGATGTTACTATGGAGGTCAGAGGCAGTTCTCCACAGTGAGTGGCGCTTGGCCGGATGGTTTAAACCGTTGGCATTAAGAGACACAATGGTGAGGGACATCATGTGTAGGAGATGGTGAACAAGTAGTGGAATAGTATAGTGGAAGCACTCACGGTTAGGTGAACTCTGCACTGATCGAAAGCTGTAAGGGTCCAGGCACAAAAGTTGACAGCCCAATGAGATGGAAGTTCAAGTGTTCTCTCAGCTGTGGATAGAGCAATGCTGTGCAGGTTAAATACAAAATAAAACAGAGAAAAAGGCAGAGAGTAAAATGTGGTGATACTAGTAGGTCACAGTGGTACAATTCTTTCTCTGTTTTCTAGACGTCTCGGGGTTGGTGGATTTGTATGAACTTGCGATGGAGTTAATAAAAAAGAAAACTAAAAAGATGAAAAGAAAACTGATTGGAGGGGTGCAAGTAGCACTAACCAAAGCCTCCAAATAAGGGTTGAACAGTTCGGATATCCAGGAGACGAAAGGTGAAGTGTCGGTGGATCAAAGCTCCCGGGAGCTAAAAGAACGTGAATCGTAAAATCATAAAGTGGCCGATTAGTAGATGGTGAGGCGGCATTAGGATTTGGTAAAGTCAAGGTTTCTATTGGGCCCAGGTTGAGCTCTTTGATGGTTGGCCGAGGTGGGGGGTTCAGTCATGACACCCCAGGAGTGGAGGAGATTAAGACCCTTGTCAAGCGCACCGATAACATGCGTGTGACCATTTTTGGCAATGAGGAGTGTGGCTGGGTAGCGCCATTTGTAGGGGATTTTGTGGTTTTGTAGCGACTTAGTGATTGGGTTGAGATGCCTTCTCATTTGTAAGGTATATTTGGAGAGATCCGGAAACAATTGGATTCCTATATACGGAGACGGTAAAGGAGATTTTTCTTTCATGCCTAGTAGTACTCTTTCTTTCACGTGGTAGAAATGGATCCGCATGAGCACGTCTCTAGGGACCGAGGCTGCTAAGTGGGGTGGTTTGGCAATTCTGTGAATGCGGTCAATGATCAAGTCGCGTGGGGGTATGTCTGGTAATATAACCCGGATAAACTCTTTGGCGTAGCGTGGTAGATCAGTAGGGGGGACATTTTCGGGGACCCTTTGCATTTTGAGATTGTTCCTGCGAGACCTGTCCTCGAGGTCGGCCAGCTTGGCTTTTATCCAGGATTGTTCTTCTTTTAGGTCCTCACAGTTATCAATTATGTCATTGACTGTAGTGGAGCAGTTAGCCATTGCTGTTTCTGTTTTAGTCACTCAAGGAGTGTAGGTCAGACGTTATTTTAGAGAACATTGAGGAGAGATCAGTCATTAATGAAGACTGGAGGGATAGGAGCATCTCCTTTAGAGTCGTGTCCAGCACTGGCTGGCCTGCTGTGGGAAAGGCAGCCATGTAGGATTGCAGGGCCTGTCCAGAAAACAAGGGAGCTGAAGCCTGGGGCTCGATTTGGGGGTGGGGAGGCCGCTGCGGTGGCATGTCTAGCCGCACTTTGGCTTTGGCCGGGCTGTCCAGTAAGGAATCGGGTGCCTGATCAAGGGGGGGTGAGGAGGGGGTACCTGTGTCCACGGTGTCTATCTCTGGAGCGTCCGGAAGATCTGTATATGCCGTGCTTCGTGCAGTCCGTTCTGCGCCATTTTGACTAGGCGCGGGACGCTCTGCGGCTTGTATGCAAACTCAGTGAGTTTCTGAGGTTTGCGATCGGTGAGTCTCTTCCGAGATGAGCTCATCATTTTCTCCGGTCGTTACTGAGTGGGATAACCGCGGATGGGTCTTCGATGTCGGCCTGTGTTGTGAGGTAATAGCTCCCGGCTGACGAGCTGAGGAATTAGGCGTCCATCTTCGTTCCCGGCTAGCCACGCCCTCAACTGGCTGAGATTTGAACTGTGTAAGGTGGGCTGAATGTACCAAGTTAATCTATTGATCAACTTGGGTACACCAAGCATGCCGAGTTTTACTTGTGATTATCGCTAGCTAGCAATAATCATTGTCTTCTCCTGGCGGCCCAGCAATGGCCCAGCAGGAGGGATTCCCCTATCAACAATGTCTGTATTGATGGGGTTATTGAGCGAATTTCGCTCTCTGTATGGCCGGCCTTAGCATGTGGATTTTTTTTCCAAGGTCACTTGTTTTAGGCCTGAATTATCTGAACTGTGTAAAGTGAACCATTTATTTTAAAGGCCATATATTGACCAAAGAAGTTGTCAGTATTTGCATAATGGAGTACTCGAGGCCTGGGGATACCTAGATGCATTGAAGCTAAAGTAATCATCTGAGCAGGTTGCTGACAGCATTATAGATCTCTTGAAAACTTGTGATACACACCATACATCTAAAATATTTCATATCCAATCATACTTCATATGTGACCAGTATATCAACTCTAAAAACATTTATTGTGACATCACCAATATTTAAATTAACCAATGTTAGCCATAAAGTGCTCCTTTTGTCAATATGTCTGTGAAGATAAACTGAGTGTACATTGTTAAAGTGGTTGCAAAGGCAGAAGTTTTTTTTTTATCTTAATGCATTCTATGCATTAACCACTTCAGCCCCAGAAGAATTTACCCCCTTCCTGACCAGAGCACTTTTTGGCACTGCGTCGCTTTAACTGACAATTGCGCAGTTATGCGACGTGGCTCCCAAACAAAATTGACATCCTTTTGTTCCCACAAATAGAGCTTTTTTTTGGTGGTATTTGATCACCCCTGCAGTTTTTATTTTTTGCCCTATAAACAAAAAAATGCGACAATTTTGAAAAAAATTGCATTCTTTTTTACTTTTTGCTATAATAAATATCCCCCAAAAATATATTAAAAATTTTTTTTTTTCCTCGGTTTAGACTGATACGTATTCTTCTACATATTTTTGGTAAAGAAATCGCAATAATCGATTATTGATTGGTTTGTGCAAAAGTTAAAGCATTTACAAAATAGGGATAGTTTTATGGCATTTTTATTAATATATATTTTTTTTAAATGGCAGCGATCAGCGATTTTTATCGTGATTGCGACATCATGGCGGACACATCAGACATTTTTGACACGTTTTTGGGACAATACAAATGCACTGATTCCTGTGTAAATGACACTGGCAGTGAAGGGGATTAACCACTAGGTGGCAGTGCAGGGGTTAAGTGTTTCCTAGGGGCGTGTTGCTAACTGTGGGGGGTGTGGCTGTGTTTTACACATCACTGATCTCTGCTCCAATCACAGAGATCAGTGTCACTGTTGCTAGGCAGAACAGGGAGATGCTTGTTTGCTTTAGCATCTCCCCATATTTCCTCTCCGTGATTGTGGGTATCCCTGCAGCGATCGAGTCCATGGGACCCGTGACCGGACTCACCGAGCTTCCCACGAGCGTGCCCCCAGCGGCACGCGTGCCCCCGTTGCCTCTTAAAGGGCAACGTACAGGTACGTGATTCTGCCTGTACGTGCCCTTCTGCCGATGTATATCGGCATGAGGCGGTCGGGAAGTGGTTAAGATAAAAAAAAAACTTCTGTGTGTAGCAGCCCCCCAGCACTGAATGGACATATGGAGCTGAAGCTCTACTCGGGTACCCCCATAGCAAGCTGCTGACTGTGGGGGCACTCGACAGGAGGGAGGGCCAGGAGCAGCGAAGATGCACGCGAGAAGAGGAGGATCCAGGCTGCTCTGTGCAAAAGCAACTGCACAGAGGAGGTAAGTATATCATGTTTGTTATTTAAAAAAAAATAAAACAAGACTTTACAATCACTTCGAGTAATTCCCCACCCACTGAAATTGCAGCAGTATAGGACTAAATACTGTGTGATCAAAAAACATGGATCACTGCTGTCATTGTTTTTGGATGTAAAACATTAATGATCTCCTAATCCCAGTATGTTGCCAAAGTGTGGGCAAAAACCTCTTTAGGTCGGGTTCACACTGGTGTGCTGCATTTTTGCTTTCTGAAAGCGCACCAAAATTACGGCATGCAGCATCTCTGGTGCACTTTCAGAAAACGTTGCAAAAATGTGTGACCTAATAGTGTACTCCCTGACAAATACATAAGCATCGTTGTGTCTCTGAATGACAGATATCCTGTCCCCTATATTTATATTAGCTCTCTTTAAATACATTTTTTTAAGAACATTTTATTTTGCATTGTCCAGTGTTCAGTCTACCAAACACAGTAGATAAACCCTTATGACAACATTTATAATAGATCTGAATCTGTACCTCACTTGTTTTTGATTTTCTGCATGCACAAGAACCATAGGAACTGTGAGATAGGGAGATCATCAACCAAATGCCCAGGATAGGCATCACTGTATATTAAAGAGGAAGTAAACCCTGATGAGTTTACTTCCTCTTTCATTCCCTGCAAAGGCAAAGCATAATGGACTACTATGCATCGCCATTATGTGTCACTTACCTGACTTACCTGACACAGGAGCCAGCGAAGTCGACGCTGTCCCCTGTAGTCCATCTTATTGGTGGGGTCTCGCAGCTCCACCGCTGTCATTCGGCGAAGCCGCAATGACGTCACTCCCGCACATGCGCACGGGAGCCGACACGCGCGGCAGCTCCGTTGCTGAGAATGCCGCGCTCAGTGCGCCGTAGACAGCGGTGCCTGTTTTCGGGCAAATATCTCCTAAACCATATAGGTTTAGGAGATATTGCTTGGACCTACAGGTAAGCCTTAATCTAGGCTTACCTGTGGGTCAAAGTGGTTTGTAAGGGTTTACAACCACTTTAACAGTCTGTTTGTTAAAAAAGAAATAAAGGTATTAGAAATCTTAGGGTTTGGATTGATACTTGGGAACCATGTATGGGCAGGCTGAATGTACCAAGATATGCTGGTTCCTGACTGCTGGATAAGGTGTGTGAATACTTTCTCATCCCACTGCACACTCTATTTCCTCTGGCTCGCTCAGATGCTGCTGCAGGACATAAGAGCTAGAAGGAAGAACCACAGCATGCTGTGTGGGGAGAGCAGATGTTTACACATTTGAAGTGTCAAATACTTGCAGAGGCTGCAGCAAAGTAACAGTATTTGCAGATATGGGAAACTGATACGCAAGTATAAATGCTCTTTGTTTACAGGCTGGAGTTAGATTACAAGTGACCCTAAAGTGACATGGTAACTTAAAGTAATGTGGCCAAAATTATATCTAAACTCAAGAATAAAACATGTATGTATCGCAATTGTCATTTCTTAGATGCTATGGCTACATTTGTTTTCTTTTATTGTCAGGCTTTTTATGCTTTATTTTCATCTAGTGATCTTATCAATAACATGTATCTTGTTCTAGGGTGACAGCGCTCACTGTACTGTATCTGTGGATGAGCAGCATTGCCATTCTAGGACAGGAATTGTTGACTACAGAACACTTCCCTTCTTTATCATATAACGGAAGGTGTGCTGTAGTCAACAAAGAAAATTCACTCATAACTATTAGTCTTTGTATATATGTAAATACATATTAACCTACGCTCACACATAAGACTTCATGCTCAGCCATAATCAGGAGTCATATTGCCCATCTCTCACCTGATATTGCATATTGCTTTTATATGCAATATTGCATATAAAGAAGTAAGCACCTGGTGATATAGTGTACAGTCATAATAATCTTAACCTTCTGTACCAAGTCCAGTCGGGAGGGACAAAGGCACCTCCACTGCACAGAAACCAAAATGTGAGTGGAGCGCACGTCACTGACACTTGATTATTATGATTGCAACTATATCACCAGGCATTACAAGAGATCTCAGTCCTTTGCATACAATATCAGGTGACAGGCAATATGACTCCTGATCATGGTTGAGCATGGAGTCTTATTTGTGAGCTCAGGTAATATTTATTTACACAAATACAACTCGAGCTTGTTTGATTTTCTACAATTTCTTGACAAAGATCTGGTGTTTGACCTTTGGGTTGGGTATGCCTCTTTTCTGATCCGTCTCCTCCCTTTCAGTTAGTGGGAGTAACTGGTGAAAAGTCCCTATATATAGATGGTGAGTTCAGATTAGTGCTGTTCTGAGAAAGGGGGGATGTCCCATAAAATGTGTCAGCTAATCGTTTGACATACTTTGAACCAGTAGTGTCGTATCATGTGCCAGATCCTTTCATTTTGTGGTTTATGTACAACGCTGATACAACATTTGGCTCTTGCGAGTACAGTGCCTTGAAAAAGTATTCATACCCATTGAAATTTTCCACATTTTGTCATGTTACAACTAAAAATGTAAATATATTTTGTTGGAATTTTATGTGATAAACCATCACAAAGTGCCACAGAATTGTGAAGTGGAAGGAAAATGATAAATAGTTTTAACATTTTTTTACAAATAAATTTGTGAAAGTGTGGCAGGCATTTGTATTTGTATGCCTCCTTTTACCCTGATACCCCTAACTAAAATCTAGTGGAACCAGCTGTCTTCAGAAGTCATCTAATTAGTAAGTAGAGTCCACCTGTGTGTCATTTAATCTCAGTATCTCATGATGAAGGCCAAGGAACACACCAAACAGGTCAGGAATAAAGTTGTGGAGAAGTTTAAAGCAGAGTTAGGTTATAAAAAAAATATCCCAAGCTTTGAATATCTCACAGAGCACTGTTCAATCCATCATCCAAAAATGGATAGAGCATGGCACATTCAAATCTACCAAGACATGTCCATCTACCTAAACTGACAAGCCAGGCAAGGGGAGTATTAATCAGAGAAGCAGCTCCTCCATGGTAACTCTGGAGGAGCTGCAGAGATCCAAAGCTCAGGTAGGAGAATCTGTCCACAGAGCAACTATTAGTGGTGCACTCCACAAATCTGGCCTTTATGGAAGAGTGGCAAGAAGAAAGCCATTGTCAAAGCAAAGCCTTAAGAAGTTCCGTTTGCTGTGGGACATAGCAAACATGTGTTAGAAGGTGCTCTGGTCAGATGAGACCTAAATTTAACTTTTTTGGCCTAAAAGCAAAACGCTATGTGTGGTGCAAAACTAACACTGCACATCACCCTGAACACAACATCCTCACTGTGAAACATTGTGGTGGCAGCATCATGTTGTTCGGATGCTTTTCTTCAGCAGGGATAGGGAAGCTGGTCAGAGTTGATGGGGAGATGGATGGAGCCAAATACAGGGCAATATTAGAAGAAAACCTGTTAAAGTTTGCAAAAGACTTGAGACTGGGGCAGAGGTTCACCTTCCAGTAGGACAATGACCCTAAACATACAGCCAGAGTTACAATGGAATGGTTTAGATCAAAGCATATACATGTGTTAGAATGGCCCAGTCAAAGTCCAGACCTAAGGCCCCTTTCACACTGGGGCGGTTTTCAGGCGTTACAGCGCTAAAAATAGCGCCAGTGTAGCGCTTGAAAAAAACCGGCCCCTTTCACTCCAGTGTGAAAGCCAGAGGGCTTTCACACTGGAGCGGTGCGCTGGCAGCACGGTGAAAAAAGTCCTGCTAGCCGCATCTTTGGAGCGGTAAAGGAGCGGTGTATTCACCGCTCCTAAACCGCTCCTACCCATTGAAATCAATGGGACAGCGCGGCAATACCGCCGGCAAAGCGCCGCTGCAGGCGCTTTGCAGGCGCTTTGCAGGCGGTTTTAACCCTTTTTTTTTTTTTAAAACCACCCCGCTAGCGCCCACAGACTGCCGCTAAAATGACGGTAAAGCGCCGCTAAAAATAGCGGCGTTTTACCGCCGACGGCCGCACCACCCCAGTGGGAAAGGGGCCTAAATGCAATTGAGAATCTGTGGCAAGACTTAAAAGAAATGCTGTACAGATGCTCTTCATCCAATCTGACAGAGCTTGAGCTATTTTGCAAAGAAGAATGGGCAAAAATGTCACTCTCTAGATAAATGGGCAAAAATGTCACTCTCTAGAAAAATGGGCAAAAATGTCACTCTCTAGAAGAATGGGCAAAAATTTCACTCTCTAGAAGAATGGGCAAAAATTTCACTCTCTAGATGCACTCTCTAAATGTCACTCTCTAGAGACATCCCAAATAAGACTTGCATCTGTAATTGCAGCGAAAGGTGGTTCTACAAAGTATTGACTCGGGTCTGAATACAAATGCACGCCACAATTTTCACATACTTATTTGTAAAACATTTTGAAAACCATTTATCATTTTCCCTCCACTTCACAAGCACTTTGTATTGGTATATCCCATAATATTCCTAATAAAATACATTTACATTTTTAGTTGTAACATGAAAAAAATTGGGAAATTTCAAGGGGTATAAATACTTTTTCAAGGCACTGTATGTACTCTTGTTACCTCTCAATAAAGTGTTTTTGATAATGTATTAAGCGTTTGCACCTTATTTGTTTGTAGAACTCACAAGTTGAAAAAAGGTGACTTAACAGCTTTTCACTTGCAGCACACTTGTATTTGGAATAGTTGAGGGATTTGATACGCTTTACTAGCATATCATTAAAGTTCTAAAATATGTGCGTAGGCTTTTATTGCTATCTGTGTCTTTGTATTGTGGTCAACCAATTTGTAAAGGAATAGAATAATAAGGGGATAGTAATAAAAAGCATAATGGACTGGGGAAAAAAATAAATAAAAGGCTGTTTTTATTTCTGTTTCCCTGAAAAATGTTTACAAATGGTGTTAGGCTTTCATTTTGTTTTATATTTAGGATATACCGTCCATTTACGCAGCTTTACATATATATATTGTACATCCACATAAGTCCCTGTTTTTATGGAGCTTACAATCTAAAGTTCCTAACTAACATTCATACATACACATACTAAGGCCAATTTAGGCATGAGCCAATTAACCTAACAGCATGTCTTTGGAGTGTGGGAGGAAAAACGTGGTACCCGTAGAAAAAGTAAAACAAAAATATATACTTATTAAAGCATCTCTAAGTTCAATATATTTATTTTACATTTTATTTATTAACCATATTAACCTCCTTCATTATTGAAAGAGTTAATGCATGTACCCACAATATTAAATAAAGTTTCTCTCCCAATTTTATTTTTTTAAATGCACGGTGGGATGCCTTCTTTTTTTTTTTTTTGTTAAGATGAGAAAAGAAACCTAATAATCACAGCTGCTGTACAGAAATAATATAAAGAGAGCAGAGATTTGTTGGAATAATCTTTCAGGGTTTTATAATCTCACAGCTTGGACATTAATTACAGCTGCTTTTTGAAAAGCAGATTTGTTCTTCCTTTTGTAAAGCTTAACATGAAGTGTGAACAGCTTGCACAGGATTAACAATATGAGAGGAAAGAGAAAGCCCACTTAATGTATGCATTGTATGCCACCTTTCCTGCATTGGTAGAGGCTCCCCCAGTTCCTTCCATTTTCTAAGACTGGTGTTTGGTAGTGGGAGAGTTTTCAGTATATTTCATAGTCTCTCAGTGTACAAATAAGTGACTGAACTAAAATCCTTTCATTCAGTTACTATATCCACTAAATATTCAGCAACAAAAAGCTAGAGATTTCTTTATAACTATGATCAGGGTCAACTTTGCAAATTAGAAAAAAACACTGTCATTGCCCAGGATCTCAAGAAGCTTCCTGCTGTATATGCATATGTTTATCATGATGGATTGTGTGTATTTAGGTAGATAGTGTACAGACGATACAGTGTGTTTGTATATATGTTTATATACACTATACTGTCAGAGGTATTGGGACGCCTGCCTTTACACACACATGAACTTTAACGGCATCTCAGTCTTAGTCCTTGGTGTTCAATATTGAGTTGGCCCACCCTTTGGAACTATAACAGCTTCAACTCTTTTGGGAAGGCTGTCCACAAGGTTAATGAGTGTGTCGATGGGAATGTTTGACCCTTCTTCCAGAAGCACATTTATGAGGTCAGATACTGATGTTGGGTGAGAAGGCCTGGCTCACAGTCTGCACTCTAATTCATCCCAAATGTGTTCTATTGGGTTGGAGTCAGGAATCTGTGCAGGCCAGTCAAGTTCCTCCACCCCACTCACTCATCCATGTCTTTATGGATCTTGCTTTGTGCAATTATGCGCAGTCATGTTGGAACAGGAAGGGGCCATCCCCAAACTGTTCCCACAAGGTTGTGAGCATGAAATTTTCCAAAATGTCTTGGTATGATGATGCCTTAAGAGTTCCCTTCACTGGAACTAAGGGGCCAGGCCCAACCCCTGAAGAACAACCCCACACCATAATCCCCCCTCCATCAAGTGATTTGGACCAGTGCACAAAGCAAGGTCCATAAAGACATGGATGAGCGAGTTTGGGGTGGAGAAACTTGACTGGGTCAGCCAAAAAATGGGGAAAAAGAACAAAGAATACTGGGGTTGATTTACTAAAACTGGAGAGAGCAGAATCTGATGCAGCTGTGCATGGTGGCCAATCAACTTCTAACTTAAGCTTGTTTATTAAGCTTTGACAATAAAAAACTGGAAGCTGATTGGTTTCTATGCAGAACTGCACCAGATTTTGTACTTTCTGGTTTTAGTAAATAAACCCCACTGATTTGAAATAAAGTAAACACATGGAAACACACCCTCTATCTATAAACACACCCTCTAAATAAAAAAAATGCCATATTTTGCCTAAAGAGCTTAATTAAATTAAGAGTTTACACTTTGGGAAAATTTCACAGAGAAATCAGTTTTACCATTATTAAATTATTGCACTCATTCCCAGCAATGCTATAGTAGAGTAGCAGTATTTGCCAGAAACACACACAGTGTAATGATTCTCTATATTTCATGAGTCACTTTTTTACCCTCACAAAAATTTAATCTTTTTTTTTGTCAAAACACGCATGATTTTTTTTAAGTCCATTAGTCTGGAAATGTATTTCCTTATTCTGGATTAAAACAATAGCAAATTTTGTAAAGAGAAGCCTTAATTTGTAAACAAGCATAGCATTTAGCACACTGCATCTGAAATGAATAGTCCTAGGGCTAAGACTAAAGTCACTCCATTTTTGTTGCATTTAGTATAATTCAATGCACACTAAACAAACTTGTGTTGACATGCTTTTTAAATGCATTGGGTTGCATTGATGTGCATTTTTTAACAGCAGGAGCTAAATGCTTATGTTTAATTGTAACATGTTCTGTCTTCAACCAGCACACCATGTTGGTGTGAACCAGGACACGAAAATAAGGCGATTTGTTTTGTTTATACATTGGGACTACATTGAGTAATGCAGTGCAATGCAAATGGTGTGGCGGCCCAGCAGCCTATTTGGACTTCTATGCATTCCTCAAAATAAAGCAACTTTTTGGAACACTGCATGTACTTAGAATCTGCCAACTTTCCTGCCTGGTAATGTTGCAAAAAAGTAGAAACAGAGATGCACTCACTGTAGTAAATATTCTAAGTAGTTGATTTCCACAGACGCCTTGTTCCTGGCTTAGTTCACACCCGCTAACGCGTTTCAACCTGATTGGGCTCAGTCCTCTATAATTAAGTGCAATTGGGGTGAAACGCTTCAGAGGAGGACATGAGTAGTTAAACAGTGCTTTACAGTTTCTTTTAGGAATTTGCCTGCCTGTTAACACTCAGTTTGTCCCTGTATGCTCTTGCTTTTGCATAAGGTGGCAAGCTTGTTACTTGAGTTGATGCTAGTGATTATAGTAAGGTCCACCAGTGTTACCATTAATGCATACATACTTCAAAAACATTGTGAGCCCAGGAAGCATGGATAGCTCATTGTTCACGTATCTTGGACTGTCTGTATTTGCCAAGTTATTCCTCATGCTATTCAATAGAGCCATAAACAACAATATTACTTAGAATTTAGAAAGCCTGAAGCCCCGTACACACTATCAGATTTTCTGCTAAATTTTTCCTTCAGATTTACCAAAACCATATAATAGGAGGTCAAACCTTAGGAGTTTCAATTTGTTTGCAACCAGGCAGGCCCTTCTACTACATGGTTTTGGTAAATCTGAAGGCAAAAATCAACAGAAAATCTGATAGTGTGTATGGGGCTTTAATGAGCATTTAAAGCCCCTCTATTATTTTGTAATTTTTTATGGATTTCCTCTGATAGTGGATACAATTGTAGTTTACTGGTACTACAGATTTGCAGAAATGTTTGCTTGATGACGTGTATTGTAAACATTTTTTTTTTTTTCAGGACAGAGTCTGTGGCAGAAAAGATGCTGACTAATTGGTTTGCTTTCCTTCTACACAAATTTCTTAAGGTACAATGATCAGCATGACTTTTTTTTCTATTTATTGTGTTACATACATCTAGAAGTAGCCTAGTCAAAATGCTAATGCTCAGTTCAAAATAACATTTAGCCATGCTTAGGATAATTTGAACCCTGCTTACCTGGGGTTTCTTGCTAGTATTATCAGTTCACAACATGTATATCGCACTGCTCATAAAGACAGTACCCCTTATAAGTAAGAATGGGGTGATACTGGAAAAAATACAGCCAATCAACATGTCAGGATAGTTATCCTTATTTTTACAGTAAGGGTCTGCAATTATCAGAATTTTATTCTTGAAAATGGTTGTCAAAAGACTGAAAAAGAATGCCTTAGGCTGGTGTTAATGTTTTTTTTTCATTTAACCTTTTGTGTTCTAAATGAATGTTTTATTTTTTGCCAGTGATTAAAACAACTAATTTCAGTTAAGGCTTGTATCAACACCATAGTTTGTAACATAAATTCACTAAATCAAAAATGGATGTGTTTGTGTGATCATGGCCAAAATGTGTAATTGTGACATAAGAAATAAAAAAAAGATGGCTGCCTATGCAGCTCTGCGTGAGTCATGGAATTAGAAGCTGTTTATTACCAAAGCCAAAATGTGGCATTTGGAGAGGAATTTGTAATAAAACGTAAAATGTGTGTAGCACAACTGTTATGCTGCCACAGATGGGAGTGTTTCACATGAATGCAGAATATTAAATAATAAAAAACGTGACCTGACTTTATCAAACAGCATGTGTAGATTTCTTATCGGATACTTGTGCGTTTTTTTTGTAGTATTTAACCATTAGTTGGAAGAAATACACAAGTCTGTTTGCAAAAACAGATATGTTGGAGGTCTATATTTATGAACCATTTTGCTGTAAAGCTTTTGTACATTTTGCTACACTTCTGCGTTTTCAAAGCCCACGTGTATAACAAGTAGGTAAAGATGGAGGGGTTGCTCTCATCTTTTCTTTACCATTAAAACACCCATCAATTATGTAGAGTAACAGATTTTTTTAGCCAGTGTACTAGCCCCTATTGCAAGTAGTAATATACTGTGTTTTGGAGTACATTAGTGTCCTATTTAAAAATAGGATTATGCATAGGAAAGATGTAGTTAACCTTTAAAAAAATGAAAAGAAATGCTCAGTACTAACATCAAGTTAACCTTAGATACATTTCTGTGAATGGTTCCTAAATTATTAAGATAAAATCTTTATGTATCTTACAGAATTAAACTGAAGGATAACTGAAATCCTAGCAGTGATTTCTTCCATGACTTTGAACACCACTTTTACTTAGTGTCTTAGAAGAAATTTACAAATAGTGATACATTTCATAAAATGCATTCCACTAATGATGTAACTGAGTGGATGTTAAAGTTCATTATCCACTAGTGTGTAGAAAATTTGTAAAGATGTTTTGCATCTTTCACTAATTTAGCAAAGGTCAGGAATGCAAGATGAAAAGCCAAAGCTCAAAGGTGGAAAGCAAGCTTCTCATAAAGGTAGTCAGACAGTGAAATGTTAAATATATAGTGTATGTGAACTCAAAATCTTTTTTTCAATATGTTTGCCACTATGGCTCACTATATACAGTTTTCTTATGCAAATAGTTTTTTGTGTGAATTTGTTGGCACGTTTCTTGCCTGAAGACTTTGCTATGAAGAGAACTTCCTCTTGCAGATTGACAGCACTAGAGCCTAGAACACATGGGCCGAATGTCAGGTGACATCGGCCAGTTCAATAAAAAACCTCCGACATTCAGCCCATGTGTATGGCAGCCAGTCCTACAGAAGCCAGCTTCTGTTGGATGTGCATGCTGGAAAACCAGCAGCTGACCGGAGTATTCTGGCGAGGGGGCTATCCCCCTGTCAGAACACAACAGATAAGCAGGGTGAGATCGCTGTACTGACATTGGATCATTAGTACAGTGGCTCTGACTGGAGTTGTCAGCTTTGATATGTTTAACGTACACATGCAGACCGTTCATTTCATCAATTCAGTAACGTTTTTTCAAATCAAAGACGAATACATTTTACATCAGTTTACATCAGTTTCTCATCATTTGCTCAGACTGTTTGTCCATTTACATCAGTGTATTTGTCCATTCTGTTTTCTTCAGAGAACAAGAATAGGGCTTTGATCTTTTAAAAAAAACTGATGTTGATGGATGCGAATGTAAACCGATGTAAAAGGATGATCATCCGTTTACATCCCTTTTTCCATAGAGTTGCATCCATTGATGTCCATTTTTCATCCGTCAACATATGAATGAAAAACTGATAAACTGTCCGCATGTGTGAAAGGGACCATAGTGTGTATAAGGCCCCTTTCACACAGGACGGATCAGTAATGATCCGCCCCGTGATGATCCGCTTGCTCAGCGGGGATCGCTCCATTGTCCCCGCTGAGCCGGCGGATAGCAGGACGGTCCCGGCACACTGTCAGCTCTCCGCTCTCCTCTATGGGGGATTGGATGAGCACGCACCGTCTGTCCGCGTTCATCCAATCCGCTCTGCAGATGGATAGAAAAATAGGATTTTCCTCCGTCTGCAGAATCGGACAATTGCGGAGGCGGACGATATCGGGTGTTTGCGGATGTTCATCCGCAGACACCCGCTATCCCATAGGAATGCATGTATGTCTATATTTCATCCGCAAACGGATTGATGAAATACAGACATAATGTCCGCATGTGTGAAAGGGGCCTTATGCCCCGTACACACGATCCGAAAATCGTACGGAAAATACCGCTTTTGAAGCGATCGTACGATAATCGGATCGTTAGTACAGAGCTTTCGAGCGCCGATTAGGACAGTTCATCCGATATTATTCTATCGGACATGCACGGAAATTTTTTTCGTACGATGCCAGATCGTACGATTTTTGTTTAATCAGTACAGCTATCGTTTGAAAATGCAATACAAATGCATTACAACACATGACATCACTTCCGAATTTTTTTTCTGTCGTGCGGGAATTTTCGTGACTTTAGTAAACTCATCAGATTCGATCTTAGATTAGCATGCAATAAAAAAGGGACGATCATTCGTCCGATAATCTCATCGTGTGTATGGGGCATTAGGCTTAAGCCACTGCCTAACAATTAGCAGCAGCATTGTTAGCCTGCTGTGCACCCACCTGGTAGGCATGGCCTTTCTTATCAGGTCTGCCTTGTTAGGTACACCTGTCAGTTTTTCCAGTCGACCTGTTTCGAAGCTCCATGGAGGTCTGTGGTCATGCGGATGAAAACTGACTTGTGTCAATTTATCTCTGTATCTGTCTAGGTTCCGTTTTTTTCTTTTCTTTTCCAAAATAAATTTGCACCAAAACAGTTTACTTAACAAAATTGTGAGGCATGGTGCCAAACATACTGGAAAATATGTTTACATGCACTTTACAGCCTTAACCATGCCCCTTTAGTAATTTCATATTAGCTGACCAGTTAACCTGGGAAGATGGCAGATCATATGCAGCTCAAGATGTGACCCAAATTTGTGTGAATCCTGGTTTGGGTAAAACAATCTGCTCATAAAGGGGTTACTACAGATTTATTTTTCTTCTTTGTCACCCTGATCAAGGATTGCAATTTGTGACTTCATAGTGATATTTATAAGTTGCTTATCCTGAGAAGAAATAGCAACTGTTTTTTTTTCTTTCTGTAAATGATCTTTTCCACTTTGCTAATGGAAGCTATAACTAATTTTGATTGAAGCACCTGACGTTAATTACTCTCTTCATATCTTTATCCTAGTCTATCTAAGATATCTTTATTGTAGCCCCATACTTTTTCCATCAATGACCTTGATTGCGTTTGCACTTTGTTAAATAAATGTGTATGTTATGACTGTATTTATTTATTATTATAGCTTAGATAAAGACTTCATTATAGGATCAAATTATGAAGAAATTCCCTTAGGGTTCAAAAACGTTTTTTGTCACAGCTGTAAATTGTAAAACTTGTCAGATGATTTCTTTTTAATGTGTTACTTAAATTTGGGTCCTATTTATAATGAGGATATACTTCTATAACTCAAGAAAAATAAAAAATAAAGATGTTTCATTTAATCAACAGCTCCGTAATCAATCATCCAAACATAAAATATGTACATTGCAGCTGCCCTGTGTTCATGTTTCTGGTTCATATATTTTGCCAATAATAGGATCTGTAAATTGTATTTATAGGAGTGTGCTGGGGAGCCCCTATTCATGTTGCACTGTGCAATCAAGCAACAGATGGAGAAAGGACCTATTGATTCTATCACTGGAGAAGCTCGCTACTCGCTTAGTGAAGATAAACTGATTCGACAACAAATCGAATACAAAACACTGGTAACTATAAGCAGACACCCCAAACCAATTCAGGGATCAATACAATACAGTTAGGTGCAATGTCTTTGCATGTACTATACGGTACAGTGGCTTAAATTTAGATTATTAGACACTTGCTACATATATAATGTTGAGGTTAATCTTCTTAATACATAATAGAAACATAATTCCAAGCAAATAATCTTGTGAATGAGTTGTTTTTGTTGTTTTGTTTTGTTTTGTTTCCACAAAAAAAAAAATGGAGAACATTTAAATGGATTATTTTTGCATAGTGCCTATATTGCATCTTTGTGTGACTGTATGAGATTTTAGCTAGCATGGTTTATAAAATGTCCTTTTATTGTGCTGTGCAGATCTTGAATTGTGTGAACCCTGACAATGAGAACAGCCCAGAGATTCCAGTGAAAGCCCTAAACTGCGACACTATCACACAGGTCAAGGAAAAGATCTTGGATGCAGTATACAAAAATGTGCCATATTCTCAGAGGCCAAGAGCAGTCGATATGGACTTAGGTAGGTTACCAGAAATAGATTCTAAACCAGGAATATTTATTATATTGATTTTATTCACTTTATTGATTTTATCTGTATCATGGTGCTAATAAGTTTACTAGCAATTAGAGGTTTACATGTTTTTTTACCATCTTTATTACAGAGTGGAGACAAGGGCGGATTGCAAGGGTTGTTTTGCAAGATGAAGATATAACAACTAAGATAGAAGGTGACTGGAAAAGGCTCAATACCCTTATGCACTACCAGGTACCTAAACAATCCCATATGATCATTTAATTATTTTAATTATTTTTACCACAATTTGTGAAAATATAGTAAGCCATAATGTGTCAGGGCAGATCCACTTTGTCAAGCTAATCATTAAATATGTAAAAATTGTATTTAAATGTGTACAGCCACCTGTTTCCTTAAAAAGGCAATCAGTGTGCTATACACTGATATTTCTAGGAATTTTCCTGAAATTCATACTGTATCAGTTATACATAGTAGGTGAGGTTGAAAAAAAAAGTCCAATCTATGTGTGTGATTATATGTCAGTATTACATTGTATATCCCTGTATGTTGTGGTCATTCAGGTGTCTAGCTAATAGTTTTTTAAACTATCGCTCCCCGCTGAGACCACCACCTGTGGAAGGGAATTCCACATCTTTGCCACTCTTACGGTAAAGAACCCTCTACATAGTTTAAGGTTAAACCTCTTTTCTTCTAATTTTAATGAATGGCCACATGTCTTGTTAAACTCCCTTCTGCGAAAAAGTTTTAACCCTATTGTGGGGTCACCAGTATGGTATTTATAAATTTAAATCATATCCCCTCTCAAGTGCCTCTTATCAAGAGAGAATAAGTTCAGTGCTTGCAGCCTTTCATCATAACTAATATCCTCCAGACCCTTTATTAGCTTAGTTGCCCTTCTTTGTACTTGCTCCATTTCCAGTACATCCTTCCTGGGGACTGGTGTCCAGACCTGCACAGCATACTCCAGGTGCGGCCGGACCAGAGTTTTGTAGAGCGGGAGAATTATCGTTTTATCTCTGCAGCTGATCCGCTTTTTAATGCATGCCAATATTCTGTTTGCTTTGTTAGGCTCAGCAATGGCATGCAATTCCAAGCTGCTGCTATAATCTACTAGAACACCCAGGTCCTTTTTCCATCCTAGATTCCCCCAGAGGTTCTCCCCCCAGTGTATAGATTGCATTCATATTTTTGCCACCCAAATGCATTATTTTAAATTTTTCTACATTAAACCTCATTTGCCATGTAGTTGCCCACCCCATTAATTTGTTCAGATCTTTTTGTAAGGTTTCCACATCCTGCGAAGAAGTTATTGCCCTGCTTAGCATCGTCCGCAAATACATAGATTTTACTATTTACCCCAATCTCCTGGTCATTTATGAACAAAATAAATAGGATTGGTCCCAGCACAGAAACCTGGGGGACCCCACTACCCACCTCTGACCATTCTGAGTACTCCCCATTTATCACCACCCTCTGAACTCGCCCTTGTAGACAGTTTTCAATCCATGCACTCACCGTATGGCCCATGGCAACGGACCTAATTTTGTACAGTAAAGGTTTATGGGGAACTGTGTCAAATGCTTTTGCAAAATCCAGATACACCACATCTACGAGCCTTCCTTTATGTAGATGGCAACTCTCCTCCTCATAGAAGGTTAATAGATTGGTTTGGCAAGAACGATTCTTCATGAATCCATGCTGATTACTGCTAATGATACCATTCTCATTACTAAAATCTTGTATATAGTCCCTTATCATCTCCTCCAAGAGCTTGCATACAATTGATGTTAGGCTAACTGGTCTGTAATTCCTAGGGATGTATTTTGGGCCCTTTTTAAATATTGGTGCTACATTGGCTTTTCTCCAATCACCTGGTACTATTTCAGTCAGTAGACTGTCAGTAAAAATTAGGAACAATGGTCTGGCAATTACTTGTCTGAGTTCCCTAAGTACCCTTGGATGCAAGCCATCTGGTCCTGGTGATTTATTAATGTTAAGTTTCCCAAGCCTAATTTTAATTCTGTCCTCTGTTAACCATCAAGGTGCTTCCAGTGATGTGTCATAAGGATAAACACTGCAGTTTTGGTTACTGAAGCCCCCACTTCCCTTGTGAGGACTGAGGAGAAGAATAAATTCAATACCTTTGACATCTCCCTATACTTTGTAACCAGTTGTCCTTCCTCATTCTTTATGGGGCCAATATGGTCTGTCCTCCTTTTTTTACTGTTTACATACTTAAAGAATTTCCTGGGATTTTTTTTTTCCGCTCTCCTCTGCTATGTGTCTTTTGTGTTCTATCTTAGACGCCCTAATTGTACCCTTACATTTCTTGTTGCATTCTTTATAAAGTCTGAATGCTGATGATGACTTTGTATTTTTTGAAGGCCTTCTCCTTTGCTTTTATATGCATTTTTACATTGGAGTTAAGCCATCCAGGACTTTTGTTCGCTCTTTTAAATTTATTACCCAGTGGGATGCATTGGCTAATGCCCTTATTTAATATGCTCTTAAAGCAAACCCATCTCTCCTCCATGTTCTTTGTTCCTAAGATTTTATCCCAATTCATGCCTTCTAACAAGGTTCGTAGTTGAGGGAAGTTGGCTCTTTTGAAATTCAGTGTCTTGGTATTCCCCTTATGTTTCCTATTTGTGTAAGTTATACTAAAGCCAAATGACCTGTGATCACTGTTTCCTAAATTGCCCTGTATTTCCACATCTGTGATCAGTTCTGTATTGTTGGTAATCAGTAGATCCACTGCTTTATTTCTAGTTGGTGCGTCTAGCATCTGAACCATGAAATTGTCCTGCAAGACATTTAGGAACTGGCGAGCCTTATGCCGCGTACACACGAGCGGACTTTTTGACGGATTAGGTCCTGCGGTCTTTCCGACGGACTTTCGGGGGAGTTCCGACGGACTTTCCGAATGAACGGACTTGGCCTCACACAATCACACCAAAGTCCGATGGATTCGAACTTGATGACGTACGACCAGACTAGAATAAGGAAGTTCATAGCCAGTAGCCAATAGCTGCCCTAGCGTAGTTTTTCATCCGTCGGACTAGCATACACATGAGCGGATTTCTCAATAGGAACTGGGTCCGGCGGAGTTCCGGCGAAAAAATTTGAAACATGTTCTATTTCTAAAGTCTGTCAAATTTTTGGGCAGCAAAGGTCCGATGGAGCCCACACATGATCTAATTGTCCGACGGATTCACTCTGTCGGACCTTTGCTGTCGAAAGGTCCGGTCGTGTGTACATGGCATAAGACGAATGCATGGTTCCCTCTGCCCAGTCTATGTCTGGATAATTAAAATCACCCATTATGATAACACTTCCCATCCTTAGCTTCATCCCTTTGGAGCTCTACCCATAAGGATTCCACCTCCTCCCTAGCCCCCTTAGTGATGTCATCTCTCACATTCACTTGTACATTATTCTTGATATATAGACATACCCATCCCCCTTTTTTACCCTCTCTATCCCTGTGATAAACGGTATACCCTTGAATGGTTACCAGCCAATCATGAGAGCTGTTGAACCAGGTCTCTGAAATTCCCACAAAATCCAAATCCTTCTTGTACAACAGTATCTCTAGTTTACCCATCTTGTCCGCCAGGCTCCTGGCATTGGTAAACATGTCACGTAGTTTAGACCCTTCACATTCTATCCTCTCATTGGGTGTTCCAGCTGATCTCCACCTTCCTCATTAAGGTTCAGTCCCTCCCTTTTATAGTACTGGTGATCGACTGAGAAGTAGACCCAGTCCTCCAGGAACCTAAATCCCTCCTTAATACACCAGCTCTTCAGCCACTTGTTTACTTCCCTAATCTCCCTCTGCCTTTCTGGTGTGGCTCAATGTACCGGTAGTATTCTGAAAATACTACCCTGGAGGTCCTTTTCCTCAATTTAGTTCCCAAGTCGCCAAAATTGTTCTTTGGGACACTCCATCTTCCTCTGACGTTGTCATTGGTGCCAATGTGCAACATGACAACCGGGTCTTCCCCAGCTCCTCCCAGCAATCTGTCCACAAGATCCGTGATGTGCCAAACTCAAACACCCGGTAAACCAACAGGCAAATTTGAGATTGGAGTGGTCGAATGTGGGAAGTATATACTGTAGTGTATAGATACAAGCTCAGAAAAGGTGAAACACAATGGGAAAGAGGTACAAGTGAAATGTCAAATATAGCTGCTCCTGATTTGAAATATTTCCTGATGTGTGCTCCCCTTCTGAAATGGTACTTTATACTTCAGAATTCTTGTCTCACATGCAGAACAAACGGTCATTTGTCCTACCAACCTAAATCATACTTTCAGTATACT
This sequence comes from Lithobates pipiens, assembly GCF_037356315.1. Classification (NCBI taxonomy): domain Eukaryota; kingdom Metazoa; phylum Chordata; class Amphibia; order Anura; family Ranidae; genus Lithobates; species Lithobates pipiens. The sequence continues at coordinate 233,955,275 of NW_027507748.1, forward strand.
AAATCTTTGGCATATTTCCATCTAAATACTGTAGAAAATACATGACCAATAATGACATTCTACAAAGCAAAGTTGAAGGTAGATGGCAGACATGGAAGCACGGGAATTAATGTTGGCAAAAAACAGCAATAAATGTTTACAGTCAAGAGAGTTATAAATGATTTTTGCAGTATTCCTGGGTTCTTTTAAAAGAGCACTATTTATTTTCTACATTTGTTAGTATAATTACATTTTGTACTGAATCACTTAAATGCTGAAATCCATTAAATTTACTGATGGATTGAAGTCCAAATTATCTGCTCTGCCCTAAGAGACTGATACATGAAAAGTGTGCATGAGTAAAGAAAGAAAAAAAAGATTGTTGTCTATAGTAAGCAGTTAGCTTCCAGCTATAATTTGTTTTGTCTAGATCTAAAGATGAAACAAGAATAGATTGCTTGTGTTAGACCACAAGAAATGTTTGTGAGAGCATACTTTTAATACATCAGATTATAAAGTTATATCTCAGACTCCTGACCTCCTGAAGATTCATGGTGGGACAAGATTCTCTCGTGCTCTCAAGATGAAGATGCCAAAGAGTGCCCCCCACCCTGATGCTTGCAGATCTGCATGTAAAGTGGTCAGGCTGATGCAGGGTGCAAAAATTACCCTCTGTCCACCAGCGCTAGGAAACCAACTTTTGGTCCAAGGAAAACTGAATGGGACGGAGGTGATGGTTGCAACATGGAATACAACAAATGTGATTTTGTCAGAAAGGAAAAACAGCATCGAAAAATAGCACAGCATTGCCAAAAAATTACTAATTTTGGTTTACCAAGCCTGGAAAGTGCAAAATCTGGTGCAGTTGTGCATAGAAGCCAATCAGCTTCCAGGTTTTTTTGGTCAAAGCTTAAAGAGGAAGTAAACCCTGATGGGTTTTACTTTCTCTTTTGCTCCCTGCAAACCCTGAAAATTAAAAGCATAATGGGCTAGTATGCATTGCATACTAGCCCATTATGTTACATAGTTACATAGTTACATAGTTAGTCAGGTTGAAAAAAGACACAAGTCCATCCAGTTCAACCTTAAAAACAAATAAATAAAATAAAAAATAATCATACAATCCAGATACCCAATTTTATGCCCACAATTGATCCAGAGGAAGGCGAAAAAAAAAACCCAGCAGAGCATGCTCCAATTTGCTACAGCAGGGGAAAAAAATTCCTTCCTGATCCCCCAATAGGCGATCGGATTTTCCCTGGATCAACTTTACCTATGTTAGTACCTAGTTATATTATGTACCATCAGGAAAGTATCCAAGCCTTTCTTAAAGCAGTCTACTGAACTGGCCAGAACCACCTCTGGCGGGAGTCTATTCCACATTTTCACAGCTCTAACTGTGAAGAAACCTTTCCGTACTTGAAGATGAAATCTCTTTTCCTCTAGACGTAAAGAGTGCCCCCGTGTCCTCTGGGTTGACCGTACAGAGAACAACTCAACACCAAGTTCACTATATGGACCCCTAATGTATTTGAACATGTTGATCATATCCCCCCTTAATCTCCTCTTCTCAAGAGTGAATAAATTTAGTTCCTCTAATCTCTCCTCATAGCTGAGTTCCTCCATGCCTCTTATCAGTTTGGTTGCCCTTCTCTGCACTTTCTCCAGTTCCCCGATATACTTTTTGAGAACTGGTGCCCAAAACTGAACGGCATATTACAGGTGAGGTCTTACTAATGATTTGAACAGGGGCAAAATTATATCTCTTTCTCTGGAGTCCATACCTCTCTTAATACAAGAAAGGACTTTGCTTGCTTTGCAAACAGCAGCTTGGCATTGCATGTTGTTATTGAGCTTATGGTCTACCAAAACCCCCAGATCCTTCTCCACTATGGATTCCCCCAGTTGTACTCCCCCTAGCATGTATGATGCATGCATATTCTTAGGCCCCAAGTGCATAACTTTACATTTATCAACATTAAACCTCATCTGCCACATAGTCGCCCAATTAGACAGTGTATTGAGGTCGGCTTGTAAATTGGAGACATCCTGTAAAGACGTTATTCCACTGCATATCTTGGTGTCATCTGCAAAGACAGAAATGTTACTTTTGATCCCAGACCCAATATCATTTATAAAGATGTTAAAAAGTAAGGGTCCCAGCACTGAACCTTGGGGTACACCACTGATAACCTTAGACCATTCAGAGTAAGAGTCATTAACCACTACTCTCTGAATTCTGTCTTCTAGCCAATTTTCTATCCATTTACAAACTGATATTTCCAAACCTGTAGACTTTACCTTACACATGAGCCGTGTGTGGGGAACTGTATCGAATGCTTTTGCAAAATCCAAGTATACCACGTCCACCGCCACCCCTCTGTCCAAGGTTTTACTTACCTCCTCATAAAAAGAAATCAGATTTGTCTGACAACTTCTGTCTTTCATGAATCCATGTTGTCTGTTGCTTAAAGTGTTTTTGTTCAGCAAGAACTCGTCGATGTGGTCTTTTATTAAATGCTCCAGTATCTTCCCAGCTATAGAAGTTAAGCTAACAGGTCTATAGTTACTTGGTAAAGACTTTGATCCCTTTTTAAATATAGGCACCACGTTCGCCCTGCGCCAATCCAGTGGGACTATTCCCGTCATTAATGAGTCCCTAAAAATTAGATACAATGGCTCTGAAATTACAGAGCTCAATTCTTTTAGGATCCGTGGGTGGATGCCATCAGGGCCAGGTGCTTTATCCACCTTTATGTGCTTTATGTGACACCTGCAAAGGAATCTCACGCTGTCCCCTTTGCAGGCCGCATCCATCTTTGCCCCTATTCCTTCTGGGGCCGCAGACTCCGGCTCTGTGACTGGCCGGAGCCACGTGACGTCAGTCACGGCACACGCTGGTGAAGAAACAGCACAGAGGTCCGTTTCTTCACAACTAATGCGCTGACGACATCATCAGCGCACTACAGGGTAAATATTTCCACTACCTATAGGTAAGCCTTATTCTAAGCAATGACTCTCATGAGGACTCTTTTTTGCGTTAAGACAACCAATACATTCCAATCTGCCATGACTGGATCTGGTTGCTTTGCAGTAGGGCTTCCTCCCAGCTGTAGTATCATTTGGACAAGGTCACTACTCTTAGCCAGAGATCCTGCATTGTAGATGAAGGTGACCAGGGCTCTTCATAATTAGAGCAGAGGGGAGCACCGGCTGCCTAGTAGACAAGGAATAAGCAAACATGCATCAATCCTTTGTTATGCCACCTATCATCAGTGGCGGATAACAGGGATATTGCTAAGGCTGGGAGATTCCTGCAGAAGAGGTGCCAATCAGATCGTTGGGCGACCGGACCGTCTGGTGAGGCCTTCTGACGAAAAGGCCCCCGGCTGGGAAATAGCCACTGTGTTTAAACTCTTACAGCTGATAAGCATGTATTTCACTCGGTGGTGGCATTCATTCGGCACAAGTCACCATATTGTGGAAATCATCATAAGCTGCCACCTAACACCCACGGATTGTGGACTTACATCTATGATTTTTATGAAAATATTTCCTTCACAGGACATTTTTTTTTCACAGGAATTTTATTTGCTTTGATATTGGAGTATATGTGATTGTTTTTTGTTCACAGCACTTATTATTTATTTATTCAATTCATTAATTCATTTTTAGGAGCGCAACCTTTTTTGATTGTTATTGTTCTAGGCTTACCTATAGGTAAAATGTCAGGAAGGAGGATTTACAACCACTTTAATCAAACAAGTTGAAGTTAGAAGCTGATTGGCTACCATGAACAGCTGCACCAGATTTTTAACTCTCCAGTTTTAGTAAATTAACCCCACAGTAGGCTCTTTAATACACCCAGTGCCCATGAGTGGGTGCCAGAAAGGAGGCATATATATCACTTACCTGCCCGCCTCTCCATCCACATTAGGCACCAGTGCTTTGAAGGAGGGACCTCACAATGCTGAAAGTCATCAAAATGGAATAAGCATAGCAAGAGGGCTGCACACTCAAATGCTACAGCTGGCATACTGGACTGGTTAGTTCAGAAGGGAAATTTTTAAACAAATAAATAGGAGACCATAAAAATACTGAACCATTATTAAAAACAGAAAATAACAGAAGTCAGGGAATGTAATTTTACTAAGTGATTCTTAGCTGAAACTTACAATAAATTGGGATGATACATAGGGGTTGCACTTGGAATTGCAGTCGTTGTAGATCTGAGGGGAAGATAAGCTCTGCTGATTTCTATCATACAATCATGTACAAGCAAAAATACTGTTTTTTATTTTCCTTGCATGTCCCCTTCAGCTATACAGTGACTTTACTTCCAAGTGCACTTGCAGTGCACAATGGATTGGTCTTTAGTAAATAAACCCCATAGAGTGAATGTTCACCACCAGAGTTTGGGCCAAACTCTAAAATAAATACAGCCATACCAACTATTATCATGTACATATAACATACATTTATGAATAAAGGCTATAACAGCAGCATCCATTCATAAATGGAAAGCATGACTGGGCTGCCACAATGGGATCAGCAAAACTATGCTGTCATTTAGTCAACTGATCACTGCAGTCTGTGTGTAAAGAACAGTGATGGCACTCCTAATACAGAAGGAGAGTAGACAGTAAAGCTCTGGTGATTACACTGTTTAATTTGCAGGACTGAGCTGTCTATTTAAAGATTTTGTTGGGGAGAGGCTTGAAAATTAGAAATATCAGGTTTTGTTTTTAAGATAACTGATGGTGACTGCATGTTAAATGTTCTTTTGTTCATGGTTAGATGAAAAAAAAATCATATAAACACACACACACACACACTTTTTAGTCAAGGATATGTGAAATGTTATATATGATTATAGTTCTCTTTTGCAGCTGGAGGCACATTAAAGGCCTGTTTATCATGAATCACCTAAATAGCTGTATAATTTGATCTCCTATAATTTCAACCAGGCACACAGTTGAACCCTCTGCCTTTGCACTAGCAGATATGGACTCTCATTTATTTTTAATCCAGCATAGGCAGTCATTGAGAGAACAGGCAGTGGCTGATCTTTTTTTTTGTTAGAATTTATAATGTCAGAGCTAACAAAATTGATTTGCATGGGTAGTTTTGTGCTAATATCATCTATATATATGCAGTAATACAAATGCATTAACCTATTAAGAATTTATAGTTTTTGAATCAACATTAGAAAATAATTTGAATCAAATGTTACTCTGTAAAATTACATGAAACAGTTGCATGTGCTCTAAAAATGAAGCAATATGGCCTCTGCAGGATTTTTTCATTTATTCTGTTTGTAAATGAAATGAAAAGATGTTGAATTACTTTTCGAAGAATGCTGTTCTGTGTCTTTCCCTTGGTTAAACCAGTCCTTATTTTGAGCCTGCAGTATGAACTACTGGCTCTATCAATAACACCTTGTTTATGTTACCCTGGGGACAAATCAGGTTGCTTATTTCCAGTTGTATTCATAAATGGTATGAAAAGAAGGTTCACCAGTTTACTAACATATTTATCTGGCAGTCATAATGCTATACTACATGACTACAACTGCTTACGACCATGTCTACAACCATCTCGTACCCATTAGTTCTCAATACATCTTTCACTAGCAAGTATGTGGTGTTTAAAGTCATCAAAAAGTCAGACATGACTTTATCAATGAACACTGCCAATTGCCATTCAAATACTATGCTAATGCACTAACCATGCACTATAGGATATCAAATGTTTTCTGAAGTTTATTGTCATTGGTAAACACTGCACTTAGATATGAGTCTTGCTGAAAGCAAATGATTGGACAGAGATCACCCAGTACAGGCATACCCCGCTTTTAAGTGCACAATGGGGTTTATTTACTAAAGCTGAAAAGTGCAAAATCAGGCTCACTTCTGCATAGAAACCAATGAGCTTCCAGATTTTATTACCAAAGCTTAATTGAACACCCTGGGGTTAGAAGCTCATTGGTTTCTATGCAGAAGTGAGCCTAAATTTTGCACTTTCCAGCTTTAGTAAATAAACCCCATTGTATACTTAAAAGTCGGGTATGCCTGTACTAAAATGTAATTATTTGATGGCCTGTCACTATCTAACCAAGCTTCCATAACCCACAAGCTTTACCATGGTTTACTGCCTAAAAGTAAAATCAGTCATTTCAGCTAAATCATGTTCTCATTGATTACACCACTCATCCATATATTTTCTAGTATTGTCAACCTTGTGCTTGGATATGAACTTTTGGCAAACTGCATGTACTATTGTTAATACAGTGATGTATTCCTCAATGTTTAGTTGATTTTGCAGTACAACATAATGGATTTAGATGTGCCAACAGTTTTTCCCCTTTTGTCTCAGAAAATTGTTAATATAAGAGTTATTCACCAAATGTTTAACACTAAAGTCTGTAGATAAAAAAACACTTTTTTGAAAAACATTTCATACATTGGGTAAAAAGGTTCATATTGGTAAAATATAATGAGCTTTCAAAATCAATTTAGCTGTAGCACAAAAGTAATAACTGATAAAATATTTAAAATCATTATGGTATTATATATATATATGCAATTTCAAAATGACACATGATTGCCCAATAAGCTTAGATGTTTTAATGTATTCTACATACATGCATTTATTCAATTTCATATTACAGCTAATTTTCTGGAATATACGTCAATTATTTTGAGAAGCAGTGGTGCCAACTGACAAAATCATCTAGTTTGTTTATGGTTTTAACTATTCCAGTATGCTCCTAATTACAGATAGCAATGTCATTAATTATATCACCACATGGCAAAGTTGTCAGCTATGTTGCCTCCAGTGATCTGGATCCTGCCGTTAAATTGTCTAAAATCTCTATGTGGTCATAAATGACAGGTATATTGGATGTCATTTGGTTGATTTCCTAATGGAAAAGAGAGCAAGCTGCTTTTTTAGGTTGCAGAAATTGTAGAGGAAATAAAGAGAAAACGTTAGGGAAATGTAGTGTTTTGTTTTTTTAAAGCTCAGGACAAAAAGCTAAAATTATTTTTTTGTAGCCAGGTAAATATGAAATATTACATAGTTACATAGTAGGTGAGGTTTAAAAAAAGACAAGTCCATCAAGTCTAACCTATGTGTGTGATTTTATGTCAGTATTACATTGTATATCCCTGTATGCTGTAGTCATTCAGGTTGTTCTATATCTACACTGAGCAAAATTACTTTGCCCCTATTTATCATGAGCTGAACTCAAAGATCTATGACTTATGCTATGTACACAAAAGGCCTATTTCTTTCAAATATTTTTCACAAATCTGTCTAAATCTGTGTTAGTGAGCACTTCTCCTTTACCAAGATAATCCATCCACCTCACAGGTGTGGCATATCAAGATGGTGATTAGACAGCATCATTTTTGCACAGGTGTAAAATTAGGGTATGCAGCACTAAAAACATGAAAAAATGCAAAAAAGTGTCCACTGTATTATGACATAAAGGGGTTGATTTACTAAAGGCAAATCCACTTTGCACTACAAGTGCACTGCTAGTGCACTTGAAAGTGCACTTGGAAGTGCAGCCACTGAAGATCTGAAATGAGGGGAAGCTCTGCTGATTTTATCATCCAATCAAGTGCAAGCTAAAATGCTGTTTTTTATTTATCTTGCATGTCACCTTCAGATCCACAGTGACTGCACTTCCAAGTGATTTACAGTACACTTGTAGTGCAAAGTAGAGTTGCCTTTAGTAAATAACCCCCAAATAGTGTGTTATTCAGAGAAGACTGGAACCACCTATGGTGCATACAGGACAAAAATAGGGTGGGCCAAAAGTACCCTCCACTGAACACCAACACACCAGGCCCCTTACCAGAGAAAATGGACCACTATATTATAGGTGGCCAGGGCTCCACTCCACTCAAGTAACAGACAGCTGAATCTTGTATGGTCTCAATGCATAAGGAATCCACAGATTCATACATAAAACAGAAAAAGGCAACTCCTCATAGTGTAGCCTGTAATTTCGGGGTATTTTTATTCCATAAAATGATCAGAATACTCACATTTGTTAAAATAAAAACAGGCATGTCAAGAACTCAGTTCAGTCCTAGATATCAAATGTTTCCAACCACAAAGTGGACTCTTTGTTGATTTTTTTTCATATTTTAAGCGCTGTATACCCTTATATTTCATAATATATTGTACCAACTATTTATGCTAGCTGCTTTTCAATCGCCATAGAGTAGTGATTAATTTTTAATTATTTATTGCACAGGTGTGCCTTAGGCTGGCCACAGTAAAAGGCCACTCTAAAATGTGCAGTTTTAACACACAGCACAATGCCACAGATGTCGCAAGTTTTGAGGGAGCGTGCAATTGACATGCCAACTGTAGGAATGTCCACCAGAGCTGTTGCCCTTGAATTTCATATTTATTTCTCTACCATAAGCCATCTCCAAAGGCCTTTCAGAGAATTTGGCAGTACATCCAACCGGCCTCACAACCGCAGACCACCTGTAACCATACCAGCCCAGGACCTCCACATCCAGCATCCAGAATTTCTGCACAAACTGTCAGAAATAATCTCAGGGAAGCTCATCTGCATGCTTGTCCTCATTGGGGTCTCGACCTGACTGCAGTTCATCATCGTAACCGACTTGAGTGGGCAAATGCTCACATTCTATGGTGTCTGGCACTTTGGAGAGGTGTTTTCTTCATGGATGAATCCTGGTTTTCACTGTACAGGGCAGATGGCAGACAGCGTGTATGGCATTGTGTGGGTGAGCAGTTTGCTGATGTCAATGTTATGGATCGAGTGGTCCATGCTGGTGCTGGGTTTATGGTATGGGCAGGCATATGCTATGGACAACAAACACATGTGCATTTTATTGATGGCATTTTGAATGCACAAAGATACTGTGATGAGATCCTTGAGGCCCATTGTTGTGCCATTCATCCATGACCATCACCTCATGTTGCAGCATGATAATGCACAGCCCCATGTTGCAAGGATCTGTACACAATTCCTGGAAGCTAAAAACATACCAGTTCTTGCATGGTCAGCATACTCACCGGACATATCACCCATTGTGTGCTTTCACACTGAGACCCCTTTAACACTGGGGCATTTTTCAGACACTTTAGTGTTAAAAAAAAAGCACCTAAAAGAAGCCTCATCTGCAATCCCAATGTGAAAGTCTAAGTGCTTTCACACTGAGGTGCTGCTCTGGTCTTATTGTGGCCAGCCTAAGGCACACCTGTGCAATAATCATGTTGTCTAATCAGCAACTTGATATGCCACACCTGTGAGGTGGATGGATTATTTCGGCAAAGGAGAAGTGCTCACTGATTTAGACAGATTTATGAACAACATTTATGAGAAATAGGCCTTTTGTGTACATAGAAAAAGTCTCTTTGAGTTCAACTCATGATAAATAGGGGCAAACACAGAAATGTTGCATTTATAATTTATAATTTTGCTCAGTGTATATTTTATTTTTCATGTCCAGCCAGCAAGTGGAGCTCTGCTTTTTATGTCTTTTGCTCATGGACATAATTAACACACTTTTTGTTTACATGTAAAAATCAATATTTATGTTATACCAGGTAAATAGATACTAAACATGTCACAGTTTAAAATTGCACACGCCCATGCACCGGCGACAAATTAAATTTTTTCTATCCATAGGCGATGCTTTAAAAGCCTTTACAGGTTACCACTTTAGATGTACAGTGTAGGTCTAGTGCTAGAATTACTGCCCATGATCTGAGATTCACATGTGTGCCATGAGCATAGAGGGACAGGGGCACTTTCTATTTTTTTCTTTTTTTACACTGTTCCTTTTTTTTTTTAATCATTCTTAGTGCTGTCATAAGAAATGTAAACATCCTTGGGACAGCAATAGGCATGTGACAGGTACTCTTTTTGTAGAGATCCCCTGCAGGGGATTTTCATGTTGATGACTCCATATGAAATCAAAAAGAGATGAATAATGGAGATGTGCGAATAGTGGGGGATCCCTTATATTTCCAGAACTGTCATAAAGGTTTTCCAAAATATCCTGAATGTTTTTTTTTCTTTTCCCTGCTGGCTATACAAGTAACTCTCAATCACCATAAGTTTACTGTGTGATCATTATTTCACAGACTATGTTGCAAAGAAGCATTTTTGAATACGCGTAACATGTAGAGCTGAGCCGAGCCACGACACACCACCTCTTCTAAATTTATGTTACTACATCAAATTCTTGGAGAGTGACCTTTGGGTGTCTCATTACTACTATTCCAATTTTCTATGATAAATAGGTGGTGTGTTGTATGCTTCAAGGCACAATTGTGGATAGTCAATGTTTTTAAAAGTGTTTCATATGTTTCTGTAAATAAATATACATTTTTATAAAATTATGTATTAATTTTGTGCTATGCCTATAAAGTCCATCATCAGTCCATGTATTAATTTTGTGTTATGCCTATAAAGTCCATCATCCAAAAATGTATTTTCCAAATATAATATATCGGAACGTAGCATATGTCTACTCATTTCTCATATCCACAGTACCACTCTGGGATGATACAATTCCAATGTATCTATAATATCTTCAGGCGTACAGATTTTTTGTAAAATAACTTGCTTTCTAATGACATAGAAGACCAAAAAACTTATCAAGATCAGTCTGATCAAAAATCACTTATAAAATCTATATATAATGAAGCATGGCAAAAATTATATTCTATACAAACATAGGTACTGCAAAACTAAGTATTTGTAACAATTGTAAATTTATCGAAAGTGATACTAAACACAGAGCACTTACTAACCGTTATCCGTTCTAATAATGTAATTTAATCATGCTAGTATAGTTATTCTGTAAATAGGAAATGGCTAAATACCTTCTTTCACCGGCGGTATACAGCAGTCATGTGACATCTATCAATATCTTGGCCATGTGCAGGGAAACATCCTAGGAGGAGCTAGGAGCTAGTCTTCTGTGATGTTTGTGCCATACTTCAGCAAAGGAAGCCTTTACTATGACCCTGTGTCGGTGCCAGTCACATGACCACAAAAAAAAAAGATTTCATAATAAGGAATCGAGATATACATTTAATATAACATTTATGTGTTAAATCATTCTTCAAATATATATGTGAAGTCAAAATGTTATTATTCTAGGGCAATACCATGGTGTTGGTGGTGCCTCCATCAATCAAGATTTAATATCCCACCCCAGTGGGGTTTTTCTAGTTAGTACGCATAGAGGAGGAAGGAGGGAGTGGGCTGTCATTTATCTTCTATATATATACGCCCACATGTGTGACTGCACGGTGAAAGGATTCAGGGAGGGAATGCCCTGAATTGAAACTCACAAAAAGCAAAGCATGTGCACTTGCTTGCCAACAGCCACTTTACAGAATCTGCATCTGCAGTATCATAACAAGAGGTTGCTTTCCCATATTGTGAAGCCTTCTGTTTATCCATTTGCTGCTTGGTGGCATTATATGTATGCACATTTTAAGAAAAAGTGTGTAGCGCCAAAAGTAGATGAACAGCGATGAGATGAGAATACTGTGTTATAAATGGACAGCACATTGAAATAAAGTCCAAAAAAGTGTTAAAGTGAAAAAATGCTAAAGTGAAAAAAAAAATATATATATATAAGTCCAATCTTGTGGATTGAAATCAACAAAAAAAATCAACAAAAAAAAAAAAAAACAATGTAGATTTAAATGAACAGTCCCATGATAGGATCAGCAATATAAACTTGTTGGTGAAAACACAAAAGATGTTCAGCAACACGCACCATCCAGATGTAGCTGTAGTAAATAAAGATCACCAGGAGCCAGATGAAGTCTCCATAGTGTAGTATCTATTGGAATTGTATGTTAAAAGCCAATAAAAGCACATGACAATGGGTGCCACTGCCAACCCGGTATCGGACAGTGGCCTGACATCAGCACTAGTGTCTGCTCCTTGGGACTTTTTTGAACTTTATTTCAATAAAAAATTTCACACACACATTGAACTGGATGGACTTGTATCTTTTTTTAGCCTTTTATACTTTGAATATACTTTATATGTAATTTTCTGCACTGTATGTATTTTGCTTATAGTCCTACCGTAAGGCGCCTCCATGCAATGCAGACTACTAATATATATATTTAGTAGTGTTTTGTGCAGATTTAATTCAAATAAATTGAAATGATAAAATAATATCAAATGGCATGTAATTTATAAATACATTACGTATCATGTACAAATAGAACATACAAGGTGTATTTGCTTGACACTCAGGAAGGTAAAATCTGAAAAAAAAACCTTTACAGATATACGTTTAGTATTATAGTTCATCAGTCATAAAAAAATAGCTAAATAAAATGAATTTTAATTGCATCTCCAGCCAAAACTTATTTTCTTTGTTTTGGATAGCCTGGGCTATTGGAGCCTATGCAGGATAGAAGGATTTCCTTTCATTTACTTAGACCCCTTTCACACTCACAGCGCGGCCGCTTTAGTTGTAAAGCCCCGCTAGTTTTAGTGATGATTTACCGTTGTCTTACCACCGCTTTTCAGCCACTAGCGGGGTACTTTTAACCCCCCGCTAGCAGTTGAAGAAAGGGTTAAATGTGCCCGAAAAGCTTTGGCAGTGTTGCCCATTCATTTCAATGGGCAGAAGTGGAGGAGGAGCAGCGTATACACCACTCCTCCACCATTCCAAAAATGCTGCTTGCTGGACTTTTTCTAAAGTCGTGCAAGCGCACCGCTTCAGTGTGAATACCGATTCAGATAGTACCTTTTGCAGTGTGACTTTTCCGCCCACCTGCCAATAGAAAACCCCACAGCAAGGGGAATGCCTGCAAGACGGAAGTGTTGCGGCACAGTGCTTTGTGCCACAATGACTCACAAAACCCTGCAAAATTAATGAAATAACGTGATTGCATAGACGTCATGCTACCCATAGTGTCCGGCACCCGTACACACTGCACTTGTGCACTTAAAGGACTTTTTTTTAATGGTGTTTAGCCTTGGGGGGGGGGGGGGCACTGCATCCGATGATACAATGAGTAGATATATTCTCACCTGAAGTTCAAGCCATATAGGCAGTCATATAGGTGAGAATGTGTAGATTTATTTTATTTTTTATTTCCTGCACTTCTCCTTTAAAAGTTGAAAAAACGAATTTAACTTACCATTTTTTTGTAAACTGCAATTATCATTCGGAAGTTTTACACATGCCAATGGATTGCCATTAAGTGTGTCATACTTCTCTCGGTTCCACACTTTTTTGCGTTTACTGTATATTTGTTTTTTTTTTAAATGACGATTAGTCTTTCTAGTGTTAAGACAATATAAACACAGTTTGAGCAACATGGAGAGCTCTTGTGGGCAGATTCAACATCAGGCTAAAAAGACTTTCTTTAAATTTAGTGCAGCTAAATGGCCAACTGAAGATGCACAGGAGGTACTGTTACTGGCAGAATCTCCAGATACAATTGAAATAGATTCATGAAAAACAGTGTACTATGAGGCATGATGCCTAACATCATTCATCTGCAAAATAAATTTAGGGATTACTTACAAACACTGACTTGTGTGAAACATTAATGCACAAAACTAGTCAGGTTTTGAGACTTCAGATACAGTGGTATCTTGGAAGTAATGTAAATTATTAAGTACATTGAAAAAGGGGTGTACTTCTCATGTATCAAGAAGTGTTGCTTTTTTGGGGGTTTATGTAAAATTAAAAAAAAAAAATTTTGTCAGCTATCAATGTTCTTTGTTTCTAAGTAGTCCATCAAGTCTGCCCCATTTTTTTTTTTTTTTTTTTTGCTGAATATAGATCTATGTTTGTCCCAAGCATGCTTGAATCGAGTTACTGTTGATGGATTCACTACCTCTACTGGAAGCATATTATAACTACTCTTTCATTAAAATAATACTTTCTAAGATTCATTTTGAACTTTCCTCCTGCTAGTTTGGGGCCATGTCCCTGTTGGGTTCTTATCTTAGCCTCTTTTTTCTTAGCCTATTTTATTGCCTCTGTGAGGTTAAAAGGACATAGTTTCCCTGGAGATCTGTACTTTGAGCTGCTAGTGCAATGGACTACAGACTCCAGCAGCTTCAGTGAGAAGCCTCACACAGACACCGCAGCAAGAGCAGTGGGGTGGAATCTGACAGTGTTTGAGAAAGAAAAGTCACATGAAATAAGCTCAAGATACTTAGAATCTTATAGTTATTTGACAGTTTGAAAATGTTCTTTCCCATTATATATCATTGAGAGTGCAACCAGTGCCACAGTTCATATTCTAAAGGGCGCTTTTCTGAAAAGTATCCCCAATAGATGACAATGTTAGATTAAAAACAGTTTAGAGAATTTGAACATTCTCAAGGAATTCTAAACCAACCACAATTAGAACATAAAATGTTGATTTTAACATGGATCTACTTTAAGGCTGGATTCACACCTGTGCATTTTTAGTGCTTTTTGCATTTTGCAGATTTGCACTACAGAACGTGTTCCATAGGAAACCATGGTGAATGGACTGTAATGCAAATCTGCAAAATGCAAAAAGCACAAAAAATGTATAGGTGTGAATCCAGCCTAACTAAATGTATTAACTGTAAGCACAAAGATAATATTTAACCACTTGCCGACCGCTGTCGGCATATATACGTCAGCAGAATGGCATGGCTAGGCAAAGTAACATGTCCGTATGTTACTTTGAAATTCCTGCCGTGCGCACGCACGTGCTGAGAGTTTCGTGACCGTGCCCGTGGGACTCGCGGACTCGAGCGCTGTGGGGATTCCCGCAATCATGTCTTGGAGCTCAAGAACGGGAAGATGCTGATGTAAACAGCATCTCCCCGTTCTGCCTATTGACAGGACACTGATCGTCTGCTCCCTGTCATGGGGAGCAGCGATCCGTGTCCATGTCACACACAGCCCAACCCCCAGACAGTTAGAAACACTCCCCTAGGACACACTTAACCCCTCCCCGCCCCCTAGTGGTTAACCCCATTCACTGCCAGTCACATTTGATCTCTGTATTAATGTCAATGGTCCCAAAAATGTGTCAAAATTGTCTGATGTGTCCACCATAATGTCACAGTCACGATAAAAATTTCTGATCACCGCCATTACTAGTAAAAAAAAAAATTATTAATAAAAATGTCATAAAATTATCCCCTATTTTGTAGAGGCTATAACTTTTGTGCAAACCAATGAATAATTGCTTATTGCGATTTTTTTTTTTACCAAAAATATGTAGAAGAATACGTATCGGCCTAAACTGAGGAAAAAAAATTATATATATTTTTGGGGGATATTTATTATAGCAACAAGTAAAAAATAATGCTTTTTTTCAAAATTGCCGCTTTTTATTTGTTTATAGCGCAAAAAATAAAAAGCGAGGGGTGATCAAATACCACCAAAAGAACGCTCTATTTGTGGGAAAAAAAGCACGCCAATTTTGTTTGGGAGCCACGCTGCACGACCGAGCAATTGTCATGTTAAAGCGACGCAGTGCAGAATCGCAAAAAGTGCACTGGTCAGGAAGGGGGTAAATCCTTCGAGGGCTGAAGTGTTTAAAAAAATAATTTTCAGAGAAAACAATATACTTAAGTTGCTTACATATTGTCATTCAAATTGCAAGAATACACTATACACTCCTTTGCTTTGGGTATTTTCATAACACTGTTATGTTGTGCTTGTAAATAAGATTAGCCACACTAGGACCCCTTAAAGGAGAAGTGTGGGAAAAAATATACATACCTATATGGTTGCAACATTGGTCCAATGCTTCAACTGTCCCCTGCTGACTTTCAGACCTAGAACTGGGATCACATGGCCGCTGATCACTGAGTTCTCGGTCTTCACTGAGCAGGTAGTGGTGACTGTCAGTCACTGGCTCTCTGCTCTACCTCCCCAGAGCTCACTGGAGTGGCAGGCTGTGGAGGGGGCAGTAGTGTCTGGCTCAGGCTCTCAGCAGCACGCTAAGGGGCTGAGCCAGCTGTCGGTCAGGCATATGGTTATATACCGACCTTAAAGTCGAGATCCTTCCAGAGCCTGGACTTGGCTCCTTGACATCAGCTGAAAGGCAGAATTTGGGTCACAGGAGTTCGGAAATAAGTTCACTCCTGGCCCCAGAAAAGAAGTATGTCCAAAAAAAATCATTTAAACCTACTTGTTAACAAGAAAAAAAAATGATAATTGTATGTAATAAAAACTGCTATAGTCATACTTAACCTGTTGTAAGTTCTTAAATATCCTGATTAATAAAGGCCTTTAACAACAACTGGTGACAACTAATCCAGCTTTAGAAGTTATATGCTTTTAGTACATATTTATTAAATATGAAATCATTACTCTTTGTACAAGGCTACCTTTAAAATGAATGTAAGCCAGATTCATGAAATCTGAGCTGGCATATATATCTGCAGTGTTTTGCTATCTCTCTTCAAAGCAAGTCCTGTAGCTGTCTCCTGCTCAGTTCCTCTGTTATCAGCCTGATAACTTTTGACAAGCTCTCTGAGACAGGAGATAGAAGTGTGTGCCGGGGGAGGTTGCTAAAAAAAAGATTAGCACACAGCTTGCCATCTAGGAACAGAGCGATGCACATTCCTTTCTTCCTTTGCCAATGAGGAGAGGGGGTGTGTGCCTTTCCTCCAATCAGCTGTCTTATATGTATGCCCAGACTTCACTGTAGTGTTAAACAGGAAGAGAAAATCTCCTAACATGAAGAGCACTTTTTAAAGGATATATACAGATGAAGATAGCAGATATACATGTAAAAGTTATATAGGAATATTTGTTTCATTCCTGTGTATCGTCTGAGGCTGTTCACTTCACAGGGTATATGCGAGGGTTTACATCCACTTTAAGATCTAAGAACTTTTCTTTTCTATTCTTTCTGTATAGGTCTCTGATCGGTCGGTGGTCGCACTGGTTCCCAAACAAACCTCATCATACAATATCCCAGCTTCAGCTAGCATATCACGAACTTCAATCAGCAGATATGGTGAGAAAATACATCTTCATTAAATGATTTCCATATATATATATATATATATATATATAACTACAGCATTTTTTGATAACATGCAAAAGCATTTTTTTTTTAGATAAGGAGAGCAGTTACAAATAATGGACCCTTGTGGTACATTTGTGTGGTCCCACCATGTATAAAAGAGTTTGCTTTGTATCTGTTTCTTAAAGCAAGTGATTAGGAAGAAAAATAGCATGATATTGTTTACCGTATGAAGTGTAAAAATAAAAACTCTTGGCTTCAAATATATACATAAGCAACTCAACAGCTAAAATACAAAAAATAGGATGCAAAATTTTGCGCTGAATACATATTCCACAATCCATCCCTCTCATCTGTAATAACATTTCCAACTTAAAGGCTTAATACCCCTATTAAAAATATAATAAATGCACATGTTTTTGCAGATAAAAATATGCGCATTTATTATTATTTTTCTCAGGAGTCTTCAGAGTATTGCACCTGCAATCAGTGCAATCTCCCTCCAGCTTTATTGCCATCACCTCAGTTGGGGCTTTCTGTTAGAAAATTGGACGCACCGGACTCCTGCTGTGAGCTGGAGCATGCTTCAGTGTGAACTCAGTTCCTTCATTCACAGATTCCTGCCGTGATGATTTTTAAATGTGACTGCGGGGGACAGTTGCTGCATACTACTATTTTATATGTTACACCATAAATAATGGTGCAACATTTTACTTAAACATTTTTAAAGTAGAAGTTCAGCCTAAAACTAAGTAACTCTAAATCTACTGGCAGCCACATTCTAAGACTGATCTAAACCCTGTAAAGCAAAAATCACTATACATTCCTTTTCTGCAGTTGCTTCAGTTTGGTCCCACTTTGTCAGTAGCGTCTTCTCTGTGCAGGCGTGCGCAGGAGAGGCAGCTGACAACGGAAGTCCATAGTAAGCCTATCCAGGTATTTCCCAGCCTCTGTTGACTGTCTTTTCCACACAGCATCCACCGCTGGAGACCGGATCAGCTGCAGAAAAGGTATGTATAGCGAAAATGTGGCTGCCAGTAGGTTTAGAGTTTGTTAGATTTAGGCTGAATCTCTACTTTAAATACTGCAAAATTCTTCAGTTCTGTTAGTTCAGATGTCACTACCCCAAACTAATTTATGTTTACCACTCCCCCTCCCCATTAGCTGACCTTTTCAAAAGGGTTTTTCTCTGTTGATTCTCCCTTGCTTTGGCCATCTAATTCACCTTTAATACTGTAGACACATTTACCCTTTGTATACCAGTGAAGGCAAGGAGACAGTATATTTATTTATTATGGGTACTTATATAGCACCAGCAATTTACACAGTGCTTTATATATTGTACATTCACATCAGTCCATGCCCTCAAGGATCTTGCAGTCTAAGGTCCCTAAATCACATTCATACATACACATACTAGGGCCAATATAGACAGGAGCCAATTACCTATAAACGTGTCTTTGGAGTGTGGGAGGAAAAGCACGCAGGCACAGGGAGAACCTGCAAACTCCAGGCAGGTTGTGCCATGGTTAGGATTTGAACCCATGACTTTTGTGCTGCCGGGCAGAAGTACTAACTGCGTAGCCTCTGCGCAGCCCATTAATTGGCTAATCAGTTTACTAGAATTTCACTCTAGAAGACGTGAAAAGGTGAAAGGAGATCACACTGCAAAACCATGGTTTAAAAGTCAACACATGTACCTTTACAGCCAAGTTTCCCCTTACCGTTCTTTTGGAACCTAGAATAGATTATAAAGGAAAGATGAGGCATAGACTGTAATTTTTTCCACAAACAGAGCAAACCCATCTACAGAAAAAGTGCGTAAATTAAATCAATAATTAATGTGACCACCATCAGCAACAGTTCTATAAGGTACACTTGCATATAGTTTTTGAATGTGCTTACCTGCTATGTTGTTCTAAGCAGTGTGAAGGACCTACCAGAGTTCCACCACAGACTTTTTGATACTTTTTCTGTTAAAATCCAAATCCTAGGAAGGGTGATCTCATATATTTGCATGCAAAATATAGTATAACTTATTATTCATAGCTTTAATGTTTAAAACTGAAAGACTGCCACCTCAGAAAATACAGTACAAAATCAGATGGTTATCCCAGCACTTCCGACCCTTTCAAACACAGGCATATGCAGTACCTTACATTTTGATGTGCTACTGCATGTAGTTATATGTATTTATTTATAATCAGTTTTTTGTTCATGTTTTATGTTGAATATGTTTCATGTAAATTAAGAAAAAAACATTTAGAACTGGTATTTTTCATGGTGCTTATGCAGTAAAAACACAAAAAGCTAAATGATACATTAATTTAAATGTGCCTGCTTAACATAGATAAATGCACAAAAATGTAGCATTTCACATATTTTAAAAGCACACTGACGTCGTTCATACTAGAATCTAAATTCCGGTTCCCTACTGAACTGGCCAAATTTTGATCCTTTGCATGTGTAAGCTGGTTGTACACAAGACTATCTGTCAACCACCTTGTGTACAACCAGCCTGTCATTTTTTTCCTGAACAAACAGTGCCACCGGCTATAGTCAACAACACTGATCATTGTATTCTACTGGTGGGGTTGGCTCCCTGCCTTCAAAATACAATAGCTCAGTGGGAGTGATTCCCCAGTCCACCTTGAATGTGTGGATGGGAGAATCGGTTCATTTTTTTTTGTTCAACCTACCGGTTGAATGAAAAATAATAATAATTATGTATGGCCAACCTAAGCTGTATTCCATAGATGTGAGATAGCTACTTAGTAATGAATGGGACATGTAAACAGGTCCTTATAGGGTTACAACTCTTAGATGAATTCTTTTTTTTATCCTAATCACAGCATGAACAACGTCAATGGTTTAGCCCCTGGCTGTCTGAAAAGGTGGCAGTGTCAATACCATTTGTCTGTCTCATTCGTTGAATAATGACAACCGGTACAAATATGATTATGGTTGAAAGAGAAACACCAACACACTTTACTGAGAATTAACAATAGCGTTGTTCTGTGGTTTGAGCACAGCATTCCATAAAACTTCTGAAAATCTGACATTTGCTGTGATATTACATTTGGATATTGGAAATGTTAATATGAATCTTGCATTGCTTCCAACTGATGTAACAGAGCAAATGAGAACAGGAAGATTTTTTTCCTGACAGAAGCACTAGAGTCTGTTCAGTCTCTCTGTTTGGCATTTACTGCAAGAATGTGTCTGGTCATGCTTCCCTCATCTCTCACGTACACAGTAAAATTGTATCTGCTTTAGCCTGACAACAGAGACCATCTAAATTAAATATCCAGTGCATTCTGTTCAAGTAATGGCATTTGTATTACTACCTAGTGCATTTTTTTCTAATCACTTCTATGTCAGTGGCCGTTCATGTGGACAAACTGTAGGACTTATTTTTCATTAACATGGGTAGCTTATGAGGGCCAAACTTATCTGATTCTCTCCATAAATCCTTGACAAGTTTCTTGTCTTTAGTTATAGGGATGGTGAAGGAATTTTAAAAACAAATGGTATTCTAATGTTGTGGCTACTATATTATGTACAACTATATATTATTTGGTAGTCTCCTTGGGTTAGGCAATGATTTTCAATCTTTTATTGTCCGGTTTTCTCATTCCACGCTTACTGTATACTCATTTTATACTTCTTAGATGACAGATAGTGGTTTGTCTGCTATTAAAGCCTTTCCACAATAGGGTCAGATGTGTTGTCAGTTTAGACTTATACTCTGCCAGTTATTCCACTTTTGCTGTATAAAGACTTCAATCTGTATTAAAAAGGTGACAGGATTCAGAAGCATGGTGTCCACCTCCCCCTACCAAGTTTTTAAAAAAACTCTCTTCTCCGTCCAGTGCAGTTCATGATAAACTGCCAATAAAAAAGTGAGGATTATGGACTTCTATAGGGCACATACGCAAAATACTATATAAACTCCTATTTATAGATATTTCTTGGGAAGGAATGAATACTCCACTCCTTTCCTACTTTTTTTTTCTTAAAGCAAAATGGTTGCTTATTGCAATTTAAAAACAACAGAGTTGCCATATCTAAAATCTCAGCTTAATTATAAATCACTAAAGGTGTGGCGTTGGGTTTATTCTTTGTCTATTCTTTTTATCGAAAACAAGATCAAAACATGAAGAGGGGTTGGCAAAACCACTCTATTACACCACACCACCAGTACACAATCTATATAGTGAAACCATAGCCACATGTGCACTATGACTACCTCCTTATTGTCTAGGTGCAAGCACACATTTTACACAAAATTTTCAGGCACTAACATTTACCATCAGAAAAGTAATATGACAAATTCATGACAAATTCCAAAGACTCAACCACAAATTCAATATCTTCATCAAAAGAGAGAATTTTTCTATAAAGAAACTGGCACAATCTTTCCAGCTCATCTCATGGGGAATTGTTATATACAGTAATACCTCATATTGCGAGTAACATGGTTTATGAGCGTTTCGCAATACGAGCTATTATTTCTTTTAAACCCTGACTCGGTGTGCAAGCGTTGTCTCGCAAAAGGAGCAGGATTCAAGCCAATGGGGTGTGCAGTACCGCATTTGACCAGAGGTGCGGGGTGCCAGTGACACTCAGAGCAGCTCAGAGACACTCGGAAACTCAGTCTCCAGCGCCACCCCACCTCTGGCCACATGCGGTACTGCATACAATAGCAGTCACTGTGGAATGAATTATCTGAGTTTCCATTGACTCCTATGGGGAAACTCGCTTTGAGATATGAGTGCTTTGGATTATAAGCATTCTTCTGGAACAAATTATGCTCGTAATCAAAGGTACCACTGTACTGTACATTATATCAAAAAGTAGGCTTTTCGACCCAATTTCAGACATTAGTTCAGACAATATCTTTTTTTATATAGTTGAAAGTCTTAGGGTCATCCCTTGCTAGATTTTAACATCTTTTTTATGGTCTGCCCACTTTTTTAATGTTTTTCTCTACTTCCTCAACCAGGAAAACTGTACACTCCAGTTGTATTGGCATCTTACTTGATTTAATTTTACTCCTTAGGTTGTCCTCACAATGAAAAATATCTCTAAAATGTGGTTTCTGTCTTCCTATAATTCCCTTAGGCTTCCCAATGATTTATAATCCAATAGTGAAAGCTTATTTCATTTTCTTTCTCATACTGCATATAACCTGGTTCGTGGGCCTATGGTAAATATAGGAAAATTGTACATTGTAAACTAATCTTTATTAACTGGTAAGAAAGTGTGGCCTTTACCTAAAACAGAGTAGTGTAGGAGAATAAATCCAGATCTGTTATTTTAGTACATTTACATCCATTAACATTGTTGGGTTTGCTTACATTTGTCCTAAATGTTTATCTTTCTCTATCTCTCTGCTTTTGCTTTTCCCCTTCTAAAAAAAAAAAAAAAAAAAAAAAAGGAGTGGACTCTGAATGAATCCAGTTTTACCTTAATCCAATCAGGCTTTCATGAAATGTGTCAAGGCATATGTTGGTTGTAAAGGAATATGACAGGGAATTGAAAGTTGTGATTTGTTTGTAATTGTATAGTGAAAATTGGGAATTGTCAAATCACTTGTGTAAAGATGTTGAAATGGTACGATACTGTTCAGCAATATTTTTTTTTCTACGCTGACGTAGATGACTTATGCCACGTACACACGGTCAGAATTTCGGCCAGCAAAAGACCGATGAGAGCTTTTCTTCAGAAATTGTGACTTTGTGTAGTGCTCCATCAGAATTTTGCTGGCCGAATTTCCGCCAGCAAAAGATTGAGAGCAGGCTCTTAATTTTTAACGTTTCTATTGGAAATTCCGATCGTGTGTATGCAATTCTGATGCGCAAAAACTCACGCATGCTCAGATATTGAACTTCCTTTTTCTAGTCCTGTCATATGTGTTGTACGTCACCTCATTCTTGACAGTCGGAATTTGGTGTGACCGTGTGTATGCAAGACAGCTTGAGCGAAATCCGTCAGAATTCTGTTGGGAAAACCATCAGAGCTTTTTCCGACCAAAATTCCGATTTTGTGTACACGGCATCAGAATTCTTTCTCACCAAAAGAAGCAGGCACTTTCTTTTGAGAGCAATAATGTGCACTTTTTTAAATGAGTGGACAACTGGTTTGGAAGATAGCTAGTGCTAACAAGCATACATAAAAAACGGCATCCTGAACTATAGTCCCCTTTTCATGTTTATCTCTGCTATACCAGTGGGTGTTCATTCTCTGGTCACTATATAAAGTATATGTCAGGTCACCTGAACCCAGGTGACAGAAGCACTCCGTAGGAGTCGGAAGTGCACCACTAAGGTAGTGGACCCTAGGACTGACTGCTGCGAATAGTACCCAGGGAGGTACTGTATTTTTTCCAGGGCCCTCTCCTGAAAGCGAATATCGATCTCGAAGGCAATTGGTTCCACTAGATTTTAGTTAGGGGGTATCAGAATAAAGGGAGCTAAATACAAATGCATGCCACACTTTTCAGATATATATTTGCAAAAGATTTTGAAAAACATTTATCATTTTCCTTACACTTCACAATTATGTGCAACTTTGTGTTGATCTATCACATGAAATCCCAATACAATACATTTACATTTTTAGTTGTAACTTGACAAAATGTGGAAAATTTCAAGGGGTGTGAATACATTTTCAAGGCACTGTATGTATGCATATGAAAATTTTACTAAGCAAATGTTTTTTTAACCAACAAAAATATTGACAAAAGAAGATTTTTTAAACATAACAGATCTGACCTTGATGTGGATTTTCCACCAGTATTATATCAATTTTCTTTTTAGTACCCTTAAAGATGCTACTTAACTCTCTTACAGACTCCACATTCCGATATACTGGCAGCCCTGATAGTCTTCGGTCTCGTGCACCTATGATAACTCCAGATCTAGAAAGTGGTGTTAAAGTTTGGCATCTGGTAAAAAACCACGAGCATGGAGATCAGAAGGAGGGTGACCGGGGGAGCAAGATGGTATCTGAAATTTATCTGACGCGGCTTCTGGCCACTAAGGTATACAGAGTGTAAAAGGCCATACTGATATTCTTCTTTGCTATAATTAAATCCACTCCTGAGCATAACCTTTGATTGCATAATGTACTATTGTAAATAATGTACTAGCTGGAAAATGCAAATCTGGAATAATTTTGACAATGTTGTTTTTATATTAACACACAGTTATTCTTGGAAGCTCTTCAACTGCCTAACCACTTAAAGTGACTATATCAATATCATTCTGTAAAATATACCCACCCCTGCAAAGGAGACATGGAATATTCACTATTCATGCTCCCTGTACCCCTGAAGACGAAAAACACTCTCCAAAGATCTTGCTGAATCTTTACCTCCGGGAATGTTGATTTCCTTATCCCCACTACTTGCTATTTTTTTCCTACTGGCCCCTAGGTCAATACAGGACAAAGTAAGGATATAGGGGCTGTCTGAACCACATACATTCTGACAGTGATGAACTCATCATTACACTTCTTCTTGGCTATCCATTCTCAGGATAGGGGCACATAGGTGACTTAGGTATATTGCTTAACCTAACATTCTCTTAAACTGTACAGAAAATTTTGGTCACCAGCTGTGCTGTGTGGCAGGGCTTTGTAAATCTCAGGGCTTAATGAATATAATTACAAATTCTCTGGCAGATAAAACAGCTTTCAAATATGTATTGCAACCATGTTTTTCTAGGGTTCATCTTTAAATATCATATAATCTGAAAAAAAAAATAATAAGACAGCAATATCAAACATGAAACCCTCACTTATAACTTATTCTGTCCCATAGGGAACACTGCAAAAATTTGTGGATGATTTGTTTGAAACATTGTTCAGTACAGTGCATCGTGGGAGTGCTCTGCCTCTTGCCATCAAGTATATGTTTGACTTTCTGGATGAACAGGCAGACAGACATGGCATCTATGATACGGATGTAAGACACACATGGAAAAGCAACTGGTAAGTACTGAGGGACAGGAATGCCTTAAAGTAGGAAAATATGTAATGAGTAAGTGATAAATAGGAATCAAGGAAAGTATGACCATTCTTTAAAACAGGGAGGGGGACGAAAAAGAAAAAAAAGGCATTTGAACCCATTAATGAAACTTTGTCTTCTTTCGTCCTAAACAGCCTACCACTTCGGTTTTGGGTGAATGTCATTAAGAACCCTCAGTTTGTGTTTGACATACACAAGGGTAGCATCACAGATGCCTGCCTGTCTGTTGTGGCACAGACATTCATGGACTCTTGTTCCACCTCAGAGCATCGACTTGGAAAAGATTCCCCTAGCAACAAGCTGCTGTATGCCAAGGATATTCCTAATTACAAGAACTGGGTTGAAAGGTTAGTGTGCATCACCACTGGTGCAACAATGGTGTTTCTACTAGATATGTATGCCCAAATTCCATAGGTAAATTGTATTATATGATAACGTTTGTTTTTCAGGTATTATGCTGACATTGCCAAGCTCCCAGCCATTAGTGATCAAGATATGAATGCCTACCTCGCAGAGCAGTCTCGTATGCATGCATCAGAGTTTAATATGCTAAGCGCTTTAAACGAGATCTACTCATATATCACTAAATACAGTGTGGAGGTAAGACGTGATAAGTTGGCTAGAATGGGGATGGGATCTGTGGAGAATCAATTTAGTTATAAATTTTGAACATTTATTAAATGTGGCAAATCATTATTACATTTAGCAATATGTGCAGTCTAAAACTCACTAGTACTTGCTAGTCCGTGTATCATAACTATCATTATTTTCTTTTGATGTTCAAAAATGGATGAAATACCAAAAGTGTTTGCCTTACAGTAAATCCAAATAATTCATAAATGTTATATGTGTATAACTCTTTTGTAATGAAAACTTTTTTTCCAGCTAAGTGGCTTAGTGGTTGTCAGTTCTGTCATGCAGCACTGGGATCCTCAGGTCAAAATAATTCTCCTCATATACTTGCTAACTACTTTTCTATGTTGTCATGTGACCTTAAAAAATCTGCCCCGCTAGTGCCCAAAAAGCACTGCAAAAGCACTGCTAAAGCAATTCAAAAACGACCGGCGCTTTAGCGCTGTTTTAGTGACGCTGCAGTGTGAAAGGGGTCTAAATGTAAAAACACACGATTTGTACCAGTTAATAGATATAATTGTAATAACATAAATCGCATAGTTTTTACCTCCTAAAAATACATCCTGAGCTTGTTTTAGCCCTACAAATACCTACATGAGCTTAGGAGCAGAGAATGGGAGGTGGAGATGTGATGTCACACAATCTCCCCCCAGCTATACACACTGGGTAAAAGAGAGACAGAGTAGCAGGGAGCGGGCACATCCCCTTTTACAAAGCTTTACTTGGTGGCTTGTGCATGTGTCTCCTTGGCACAGCCTATCAATCACAGGAGGAGAGAGCTGTCCCCATAGATTTCCTGATGTAAGGTTAAGTCAGTTATGTGGAGTAGGGAGGATTGCCAGAGAATGGGAGTGCTTCAAGATGCGCAACTAGGCTTAGTGCATGTCAATGTTATTTAATTGTACGTTCAGATTGTTTTGGTTATCAGGTTTACAACCACTT
Source organism: Lithobates pipiens (assembly GCF_037356315.1). Lineage (NCBI taxonomy): Eukaryota > Metazoa > Chordata > Amphibia > Anura > Ranidae > Lithobates > Lithobates pipiens. The sequence continues at coordinate 233,981,877 of NW_027507748.1, forward strand.
TAACGTCCCTTGTAGTTTGTTGCAAACAGACTACTCTAAAGTGTATCTTACAATATAATAAAAGGTCAATTTGAATCTTGTTTAGTTTTCTTAAAGAGTGCCGTTTATTTGCAATTAAAATAGTTTACATGTTGCCACATGCATTTAAGACTAAAACAAATTATGTGTGTGTTACTTTCAAGAAAATTGTTCAGCAGATTAACGTGGAGCTACACCACATCTGAGCTAAACAAACCAAAAACACTATTCAATTCATTTTTAATATTTAAAGCAACCTCAACCATCCATCAATGTCTTTGTGCTTTTATACCCCCTAGCATTTCTGGCCACAGCCATCTTGAGTATGGACAGATGGTTGATGTTAGCATTTGCTTCCTGGAATCCATTTGTCCTTAGCCCAGGCATGTATTTTTAGCTAAGAAAACCCCTCTCCCCTTCTGAAGACTCCTATGATGTATGACATTATATGCCTACATCTGGAAATCGGGAAGTAAATAAAGAAATGTAAAAAATACAAGTTTAAAAAAAGTAAATATGATATACTGTTATATTTACTAATGATAGCAGCATAAGAATTTAAAATAGTCAATGATTATCAAGAGAGTGAAGTTCTGCTTTAAGTAGCTGAAAAAAAACATTGAATCCCTTCCCATGCTGGTATGCACTTCCCAAAGTCCTGTACCATTAAGATCTTAGGTAGGACCATAATCTTCATAAGCTCCTATTTGATTTTAGGTTCCCTTGTAAAAATGTAGGTATCTGCAAATAGAGACACCTATAGCTGTGCAGAAGCAGAGGAGCCATTTAGTTAATACAGAAGATAGGAACAGTGGCATAGGATGTCAGCCCACACGATAATGTTTTCATTATATGAATATATATGTGATTTCATAAGCTCTTTCAAGATGCTTTCAAAGACTTCCTTAGCCTGATTGAGTAAAGAGGTGATGATAGGGTTGTACTTTAAAAAACACTTAAAAATACTCATCAAGCCTTACATAAACCCATCATTTAGTATGAAATATGCGGTATATATTTTCTGCAAACCACTGACAATAAAATCTGTATTGTCTCTTACAGCTAATTACAGCCTTGGAAGAAGATGAACAGGGGCGACGACACCGCTTAGCTTACAAAGTGGAACAGCTGATAGTAGCCATGAGTTTTGACAGCTGAATTATAGCGCAAGCTTTTATCCACAAAATGGAGACAGACTCCTGGTAAAGACTCGGATATAGAGCTGCAGGGTTCCCTGGACTTTCCCTTCCAACTGTGAAAACGTGAATAGGGCATCAGTAAGTCTAACAGAATGGATGGGAAGGAGTCCAAACCTTCTCCAAACTCCCAATTTCCTCTGAAAGCCTGAAGAAGTCACTAGAATTTCATTGAGCCCAGCAGAACCTTGAATGCATGCGCAACGTAAATTAAGAGACTGCATAAAAAAGAAAAGATTCAACTTTTATGTCTGTTGGTTCAGTTTGTTGTTTAACTTGTTTTTTTCTTCAAAAGACTATTTTTTTATTTTTATTTATTGTTTTTTGGATGGGTGAGAAATGTGTTGAAGGATACATTGTTTTTCACCCAAAAAGGAGAAAAAGGAACAGAATTTTCATAAAAGGCCACTCTTGGCTGAATTTGCACTGGTTCATCTGATAACCTTAATTATATGAGTGGGTGATGTACCTCCACTACTAGCTGGTCTACTTGAGAACTTTATAGCCTAAGTTGAAACTGTACTGAGTGTCACTTAAATTCACCAGCTTATTCTGTGATGGATTCCTTGTAGTAAGAGACATTGGCCTAATAATACAGCAAAACGATCAGTCTTTATGAACCTGTAACATATTCTGTGCTGACACCATGGCTTGCTTTCAAAGAAAGTTTTGAGATCCTTGAAGATAGCAGTTGGTCTTAAGAGAGCATAATAATGTGCATTAGTTGTTAGTTTTCTTTCATTCTACAATCACTTTAGCGCATTGAGAGGGTATCAGTATAAGAAATTCAAAAGAATGCCATGTTATAAATCCCAGCTGAATATGGTCTGTTTAAATTGTTAGCTGTAGACGAATATTTATTTAACAGTTTTTGTTACAGGCATGATAATCAAGCCTTTTTATTAATAATATGCATATGGTTTATCATAATAACACTATGCATTGTGTTCAGTGGCTTATGAAAGGAAGCTATCGACATAAATACAGCACTGAAATATTTCTAAATCTGTCAAAGCTAGTACATATTTTTCTGGGATGATATTATTTTTGAAATAGACATCCATTGAGCACATAAGATACATATATATGAAAGCTTATTTTTTTGTTGGCTCTTTTGCAGTTTGTGAGTTCCTTTTACACCATTACTAAAGTTCCATGTGTGCCAAAGGGGCAGTAAACCTACCTACCCAAATGTACTATAGTAGCCATATAAGTCAACAGGATAAAATATATTTAACATTAAAATGCCCATAGATGCTATAAGGCCGCGTACACACGCGCGGACTGTTCGCCCAACTTTGTCCGTCCAACAGTTTCGGCAAACAGTCCGCTCAAACTTAGCATGGACGGACATGGCCACACACGACGGACGAACAGTTTGCTGAAACCGTGCGCGATGACGTGAACGGCACGTACGACGGGACGAAAAATACGACGTCCTATACACTGCATTATAGCTTTCGGCGTGAAAATCCTTTCTGAGCATGCGCGCAACTTTGTTTGACGAACAAGCCTACACACGGGCGGACTGTTCGCTCAAACAAGGTTTCAGCGGACAGTTTTTCGGAAATTCCGAAAAACCTTGTCCGTCCAACTGTCCGCTGAAACTGTCCGCTGAAAGCCCACACACGAGCGGACTGTCCGCCCAAACACTGTTCAGCGGACAAAGTTGGGCGAACAGTCCGCCCGTGTGTACGCGGCCTAAGACTGTGGAATGGGTGAAACTGGATATATTCCAACTGGGACCCTAGGCAATGATAATATCTTTGGTCCCCTAGCTTACCTCAAACCAGGCTAGAGACAAACCTGTTTTTTTTTTTCTTTGTGTATTATTCACATTGAATCAAACCTTTTACAACGTAAAAATCTGTTCACATAATATGATTTCAGCACAGTTCTGTTAACTTTAAAAGGGGTTAATGTACAATATGTTAAATTTTGTTATCAGCAAAGTACTGCACTGTAGCAGGAAAGTGAAAATATAGCTGATAACATTTTGTTGGGAAACGTATTGCATTCAAGTGCATTCTTTGAAGAATATTTTGTTTTCACTAGGCATGATTTCATACAAAGATCCCCCAAAAAATCATATTTTTAAATACACACAAGTACAGTAGACATCTAAGAACATAAGTTGATCAAACATGATTAAAGAGCACTTGTTTCCAGATTATGAACATTAAACTATTTATATATTCATAACAAGCAGTGAACAAGCTTTAACATCTTCCCACTGCTGGGAGTTAGTCCTTTAACAACATTTAATGCTGGAAGTGTTCCCTAGACTTCCCAATCATGTTATTAGGTGTCACATTGAGCATATCATCGAGAGCCTGTCCTACCAGTTCTTGATTGTAAACAGTGACCAGGAGCTGTCAGTGACAGCACAAATCAGTGGCACTGACTAAATACATATGTGTAGCAGCATGGCATTAACGAATACTGCCATCCTGCCACATATATAAATGTACAGCCAGCGGCAACGGGTTAAAACAAGCCATCCCTTACCTCTCTAAATGCTTTTAATGTAAATTTATTTTATTTAAAGATTGCAACAAAGACGAGTTGGTTGGTTTTTAGTAACTTAGAAACATTTATATTAGAGGGCTGGCAGCTTTGACGAGCTTTGGGTACAACAAAAAGTATTGTGGGAAGTGTTAAGATTTTAATCCTGGTGTTGTGAACTTTGAAAATGGATTTCTTCACAAGGCTCGTATATACAGAAATGAATGAGGGTTTGTTTAATATGCTTTTACTGCTTGTTTAGAATATGTAAATATATTAGTGTGCATGAACTGGGCACATCTTTCCTTTAACATAAAATAATGATAGAGAAGAACCATCATTTTATCTGTGTGCTGCTCATAAATCTGATTCTTGGCAGTTAAAGTATATCCAAAGCCAAAGCAAAGTTTATCTGTCTATCTTTCTTTTTTTTTTTGCTTTGTTTTTTTGGATAGAGGGAATGATAGAGGGATGACAATCTGTTGTTGCTGCCTGTGTTCTATTGGGGAGAACTTTCTTTACAGGAGGTGGGAAATGATCTCCAAAAAGTCAGGGAAATCATCTTTGTTACTATTCCTGACATAGGGAAGAATCTAAATGTTTTTCCTCACTTTGAGTTCCAGTGATACTGGTCCCCAGGATAAACTGAAAGGATTAATCTCCCCAGTGGTGACACAACAGTCTAACCTTGACCTTGTCCAAAATGGAAAAAAAAATCCTTAAAATATTTTAACCACTTGAATCTCCAGTACCATTTTAAAACATCACTGGGATAGTTATTCATCCCAGTGCTGTTGTAAAATGGAACCCAACTGCTTTGTTCATACAAATATTTATTTCAAAAGGTTCCCCTGCTAAAAGTATGTAAAGTATTGGGGGGTTTTTTTTTTTTGGTCCTTTGTATGACACCATTCCTGATGAAAACTGATAATTTATGAAAGATTACACACAAATATACTGCAAAATTGTACTTTCCAGATGTATTTATTGCTACTGTACTTCTGAGGACTGTGTTATGTTGAACTGTGCAAAAAACTCTTATATGGTTGTCTTCTCATTCAAGCCTTTAAAGTCCCCACTCTGCTCTAACGTTACACCTATGCAAAAAAGAGAACTGACAAATTTGCTGAAAAGTAATGAGAGCAGAGGGTAAAATGTGCTTTCTGTTTGTAGTTGCATGAAAAATCGAATCTTTATGATTTCTTCCCTGCTAACCTGTGTGCAGACTGAGGGACAGTCCCAAATTGTAGTGTTACTGTTGGCTGTGTTTTATTATTATTATTATTATTATACACAATTGTGTTTTGCTTTGAAGCATTTGAACCATGACCGCTGTTTCACATAATTTAAAACAAATTTACAGACACCTTAATACATCAGGGTGCAGAGAATTATCAAGAAACATGACATGCTTCAAATATAATGGGAGCAGTGCAAGAACACACAATTCCCCCTTAGTCTGCATGCTGGAAATCAGAGAAGCAGTAACACAGAGAAAACAGAGGAGAGTTTGCATGGTTAAGTGGGTATGAGAGCTGATGTTAAGGCTGGTTCAGTCCAAGCAGTACAGCAGGGATGCCCAACCTTTTGAAAAGCGAGGTCCACTTAAGTGACTTGGTAAACGGTGGCGGGCCACAAATAGTGGAGCAGGCGGATGACAGGTCTGTGTTCACTCTGCATATGCAGAGCAGACAGGGACACAGCCCACTCTACTCTATGGGCCCTTCGATCCGATCCACCCAAACAGAAGGGGATGGATCCTCTTCTGTTTTTTTTAGCGGATCGGATTGGGAGGTAGGCGGTGCACCTGCGGATCAGTTTGAAAGCAGCCCAGTACCCACTGCAGAACAGATATGCTCATATTTGGTATCCCTCCACCTGTGACAGGAGCTGGCGCTATAAAGGAAGCATCGGCTTATGCGGCTCTGCTCCGCAGCCGCTTGCTTTCTCCACCGCTGGGTTCTTTCACAACACTGATGCTGTAGGATGACGGATCCGCGATCTGCGATCTGGGCATGCCAACCAGCCATCCCGGAGCAGGAGGTTGTGGGCCACATCAGAGGGCTCTGTGGGCCACATCTGTCCCCTGGGCCACTGGTTGGGCACCCCTGTAGTACAACATAATTTAATGCTGGTCAGGTGATCTTAGTGGGATCAATCATTTATTAAAAAAAACATATATCACATGCATCAGTAGGTTGTTTGTCTACAAGTTTGTCTTTTTTCTTTGACTTAATACATTCCAAGTCCCATGCTCATAAAATTACAAACGATACCACTATTCCACAATCAGATGTGGTAATGACTGTCACTGTTGTATGTGGGTATGGTTACATTAGCTTGTCAGCTTTTATTTCTGTTGTTTTGTTTCTCACATCATCTTCAGATAAAAAAAGCTGATGATCATAAACAGTGGGGTTGGCTGTTAGGGAACAGCCATGGGGCTTATGTAGATGGGCAAATGCAGCATGTTTTCAAGTGCTTTACACTTGCTTTTGAGATTTGTTTTATAAGATTTAGAGGCTTTTTTGTGATGCTTCAGAGGCGCCTTTGACTGGTTGCTGACCTCAAAAGCCACATCAAGCAGTGTTTGCATCCCCATTGATATGTATAGGGAAAAAAGCCATTCTGATGCAAACAAATACCCATGTACTGACAACTTGTGTGGCATACAAGGTCCACCTTGAGATAATGACCGAATGCAAGGTCCATCTGAGGACTGGGCCTTCTATAGGGCATCTAAAAGCCAAACATTCTATCTCCAACCCAGTCACCAACTAAAGAATGCACTCAACTAGTATAAGCTGAGAACGATGGAAGACCAACCAGAAATTTCCAGTCCAGCTGGTTGAATTGTCTTCCTGTGGTGGTGTTCTGATGATGTTATTTGTAATCCTCAGATAATTGCCTCAACCTAATTGAACATTTTATTTATATTATTTTCTTTATTATGTTCTGGAAAATAAATAAAAAAATGTTTTTTGTTATTTTAGTAAGACAATTAAATAATTTTAAAATAAACATCTAATGACCTGTACACACGGTCAGATTTTCCGATGGAAAATGTGCGATCGGATTGTGTTGTCAGAAATTCTAATTGTGTGTGGGCTCCATCAGACTTTTTCTGTCGGAATTTCCGACACACAAAATTTTAGATCTGGATCTAAAATTTTACGACAATAAAATCCGATTGTTTAAATTTTCGATCGCGTGTAGACAATTCCGGCGCACAAAGTGCCACGCATGATCAAAATTAATAACGAGAAGAAAGCTATTGGCTACTGGCCTCTTTATAGTACCGTCGTACATGTTTTACATCACCTTGTTTCGAACGGTCGGATTTTGGGACAACTTTGTGCGACCGTGTGTATGCAAGACAAGTTTGAGCCAAAATCCGTTGGAAAAAATCCGACAGATTTTGTCTGACCGTGTGTACAGGGCATAAGAGTTGCCACTTCCAGCAGATGTTAAGTTAAGAAATGCAACTTGAAATTTTCTGCATATTATTTTATTTTTAAGCTGTGAATAGTCTGAAAAGTATGTGTTATGAATAGACCTGAATGCAAGTGATCGAATCACACAAAATTAGCTAAATGTCACAGAGGAGGAGTATCACCACGCCTTCTTTCTTAGCAGATACAGAATTATACGGATCTTAAGTTTAACCGAGACAGCAAGATAAAGAGCAGTACTCGGTTGCTTTGCAAAGTGTCATAGAATTATCCTTTACTGAATATTTATTTGTAAAATACAGATTTATAAAAGTAATATAAACATTTAAATGAATCATTTACAAATTTGTAAGCAAAAAAAAAAACAATGATTTTCTCAAACCATCCCCTTTAAATTTCTTGATTATGGTGATATAGGGGGTTATTTACAAAAGGAAAATCCACTTTGCACTACAAGTGCACTGCAAGTGCAGTCACTGTAAAGCTGAGGAGTAGATCTGAAATAACGTGAAGCTCTGCTGATTTTATCATCCAATTATGTGCAAGCAAAAATGCTGTTTTTTATTTTCCTTGCATGTCCCGCTCGGATCTACAGTGACTGCAATTCCAAGTGCACTTGTAGTGCAAAGTGGATTTGCCTTTCGTAATTAACCCCCATAATGTATTTTTGAGCCTCTCAGGATATTTACAGCAGAGCCCTTGAAAGGAATAAGAGGAATTCTGCTTTATGATTAGTTAGGATAAGCTGATATATTGATATTTTACCAGTCCATATTTCCAATAATTTAGGATACATTTTGTAGCTAGGAATGTCAAAAAATAAAACACCACTGAGTGAAACAAGTGATTATTTCACAAAAGTGTTATGTACATTGCAAACAATCCACTGTGCAGGTTACAGCATTTATATGTATATGTCGTTGAGATGTTAAATTGATTGTGAAACAGGACATTATTAAGACACGACTGCCATTCCTAGCTGTTATTTTTTTAAATGAGGGAACTTATAAATGGCGGATTGTGTTAAATGTTAGTATTATTCTGCATTGTTCTCAGGCCAGAGAATGCCATAGTGTTAGGCTAAAAAGAACACAATTGTTGAATTTACATTATGCACTTTTTATGAAACGTGTTTTACAGCTACTACAAAAGCTAGGGATCCATCTCCTGCCACTAATACAGTGCCATATAAATTGTTATGCCCCATATGCTAAAACATGAGAACATATTGCAAAGTAATAATACTCTTAAATCTAGCTAAACTTTTGCCTATGGTCTGAGCCAGGTCTGTGGGGAAGCTGAGAGCCGCACCTAAATGGGCACACATTGAAGTGTAATAATGTAGGTAAAGACTACATTAGTTGTTTAACTAGAATAGTGCATTTTAAAGCTAGCTGTAGTAAAACGCACACATGTGATATTACCAATCAGAAAATATTGTATAACATGAGCTAGAGGTGCTTTAGCCACACTTAAAGCAGACCTAAACTTGGGTATTTCAAAGAAGGAATTTGAAACTGCTGTAACTGACAGCTTTTCCAATGGGAATTCTGAAGCCGTTCTTTTTCCAAATTCCTATTTGGTATTAATTCTGCACTACTCTATTACACTATTAAAAGACAGCACTTCTTGTTCATAGACCTTAGTCCTAGTCTCCAAATGCCATTTATCTTATCTAGTGATAAGAAGCAGAAGTGGGTGGGATATGCTCCTTATGATTGAAAACTACTGAGAGGCTACTGTGAGGCTTGAAAAACAGAGTTTTCTTAGACAATGTCAGGTTTGTTAAGATACTCTACAGCTTCTAATAGGGAATTATATGTTAAATGTACATTTTGTACCACATTAGATTAGTACTAATTAAACCCTGTTAACAGGTAAAATTAACAATATAAGTATAGGTCTTTGTCAAAACTGCAGCAGCTTGTTCACATCAATTGACAATGTCTACATAACTCCATGTTGTTCATATTATGTTGCCTTCCAAGCACTGCATGTAAATGTTTTAAGGAAAATAACAGTTTTGTTACGCCAAGCAGTTTATTATGACTGAGAAAAGTGGATAAACAAGTATACATTTATGTACAATTTGCTCTTTCATAAGAACTATGTTTGTCCTTAAAATCCCAAATGAAATGATGCACATGGGAGCTATGAGTGCCAAATAACCAGTTATGGCCACGCTCACGCACATTGTGAGTGTAAAAGTACCAAACACTGTAGAACACTTTTGCATTTAGCAAAAATATTATCAGAATTTTCTCTCTTCCTTACATCGTGTTTGTTATGAAGATAATTTGTGAGGTTTCTCACAAGATGCCTACAAGCGGGGGATCCGTTGCTAACTATTTGTGTCATCAGAATCATTGCCCACTAGGCCATTTAATGATATGTTTACAGCAACTATTACTTGAAACGTTGGATATTCATTTGTTATCTCTTTCTTTGTAATCATTGCTCTTGGAACACCTGCCTCATGTATAATTTTAAATTAGTCATTTTAAGTATGTTGCAACGTTTCCTAACTTACTGTTTTGTACAGTGATATAGCAAATGTAAGTAGTATCAGGGAATCTCTCAAAGTCTTTAAATAGGTAAAATATGTTCAGAGAAGTGTTGTAGCCAATAGAAATTTGTTTGTGTTAAGGGTACTTTTTACGTACCATCAGAAGAATGTGACTTATGCCACCCACCTTTTAATGCAGCTTGCTAGTCTCCCACCTGCAGACCAAAGCCCCTTTTGACCTTCTGTTGCTGAGTCCCTCTTAAAACTAGGAGACCAAGTAACATATTGCTGGGCAATATTTGCTGGCCTCTTGCATATCAAAGGCTTTATCTGTGTGTGATGTTTGCAGTTGCTGAACTTTATTTCAGCCTATACTGATCCACTGTGTCTCCTGCATTCCAGGCTTTGTTAACCATATGCCTTCTTGCCAAATCAAACTAAATAGTTGCTGTATTTTTGGTAGCTGAATGAAAGTTGAACTGTAATGTTTGTATTCCATTCATGTCAGTTTATGTTTGTTATTTGAGTTATCTGCTCCCAAGTGTCAGAAGGCGGAATAACATTACTGATAATATTGAAGTGCAGAAATGTTTGCCAAAATCTGGATGGTTCATTACTACATAGACTACTCTGCTTTTCCACTGATAATGCTCTTGTTTCTCAGTGTGTCACAAGATGAACCACACCAACCAATCTGATTGCTGAATGTTGGGACACCCTGCTCTCCAGTTCTGCTGCACTTCTGTAAGAGTATTGTGTCTTTGTTTTTGCCTATTTTTTATATCTGCTTTGCTTCTTTTCTGTCATTTTTACAGTTGTTGTGAAAAAAATTTAAGAAAGTTTTAATTATTTAAAAACTGTTCGGAGACAAAAAAAGTTTTGTTATTATTTTAATATATTATTGTGTACCTATTGTAAATATGAAACACTCCTATTTTGCAAGCCAAGGACCCACTTTGTACTATTGTTATATATAAATAAAGTTTACTGGAAAAATGTGTTATTTTTACATAATTAAAATAATAAAGTATACTAAACTTTGTGAATATAATTAATCTTAGCTGTAGCCTTACAAATCTGAAACGATTTCTTAGTCCTTTAATGGGTTATTAGAATAGATAGGTAAAAAAAATACTAAAACACAAATAGCTCATTTAGGTCTACATTCTTAAAAAATGATGACTACAGGCCAATAGGGTTTATCTTTATTTTGTTACGTCTGAAATTAGCGGAATCTTATAGCACTTGTTTTTCATTTTCTGTGTTACCAAAGGGAGTCATTAGTAATGTTCTAGGCAACAGCTTCCAATTTCCAGAAGAAGCATTCCATAATAACTGGTTTGTAAAATGGCCAGAATTTTTTGATCTCAGCTAAATTTATGCTTGAAGTGATTGTAAAGCTTAATATTATTTTATTAACCACATCCCAACCGGGCCAATTCTGACACTTCTCTCTTACATCTAAAAATATACTATTTTATGCTAGAAAATTACTTAGAACCCCAAACATTAAATATATTTTTTTATGTCACATGGTATTTAAGCAGTGGTTTTTCAAACGTAATATTTTTCGAAAAAATACACTTTTAATTAATTTTATTGCACAAACACTGTATAATACCTAATTTTTTGTAAAATATAAAAGATGATGTGTATGGTGTTATAGGTTACCAGTTTTGCGATACACAGGAGGTCTGGTGCTAGAATTATTCCTCTCAATCTAATGTTCACGACAATACCTCACATATGTGGTGTGATCACCGTTTACATATGCATGCGGGGTAATTTATGTGTTCGTATTTGCACATAAGCACGGAGACGCTTACATTTTTAAAAATATTATTTATTTTATACAAAACTTTTTTTTTTGCACGGTCTTTAATTTTTTACTTTTATTAACTTTATTGCTATCACAAGGAATGAACAACATCCCTTGTGACAGCATGGTCCTCTTTATGGAGAGATCTGGAGTCCCAAAATCTCTTCTCTGGCCTCCAATGCAGCCGATCGGAAACAGAACCGGAAGTGACAACATGCTCATCACTTCTTGTTTTCATGGTCACAGAGAGGGAGGAACAACAACAGTTCCTCTCTCTCTGTTCTGTGCAGCCGTCGCCACCAGTTGCATCACTCCCAGGCTCCTTCTCTGTGCAATGGTTTTGGGCAGACATTATGGGAGGGCAGACATTAAGCAAGTTAAAATGCAACATCAAACAAATCAATAATTTTGTAAATCACTGAGGAAACTGCCAGCGCTATATTAATCCTATATATTTATAATATTAGTTTTAAATAAACACATTCAACTCGGTACACTTTTTCCTCCATAGTGTTATGGAGAACTTAGACACAAACATTAACAAATCCATAGAGCCTTAGAATTGCAATAAAAGTGGCTGAATAAGGTGGTTAATCTGTCTTGCACCATTTGAAGAGCAGCTGTATCCTGTTTGGTAGCTATTGGTGGCACATTCATTTCTAATTTATGCAAATGTGCATAAAATGCAGCTGGAAGAAGAGCATTTTATGAAACCCATATTCAGTCAGATGATGTGGGTAAATTGATCACCCTGATGTTATCAGACTGGCCTCTTTAAAAAATATATGTAGAAAACAGGAACACTGCTATTTAGTATAAAATTGAACAAAGCCACTCCAGATATGGGAAAGATATGCCTACAGTGGTTCTAGAAGAGCATCAAAGCTCCCCCAAGACTACCCAAAACTGATTATTTTGTTGAAAAAAAATATCCAAATATATAAAGGAAGGCTTTTAATTATTATAACGTTCCAAACCCAGTATAATCATAGAAACATTAACCCATCACACATATATTACCAAAAGTATTGTGACGCCTGCCTTTACACACACATGAACTTTAATAGCATCCCTGTCTTAGTCCATAGGGTTCAATGTTGAGTTGGCCCACCCTTTGCAGCTATAACAGCTTCTACTCTTCTGGGAAGGCTGTCCACATGGTTTAGGAGTGTGTCTATGGGAATGTTTGACCATTCTTCCAGAAGCGCATTTGTGAGGTCAGGCGCTGATGTGGACAAGAAGGCCTGGCTCTCTGTCTCTGCTCTACTTCATTCCAAAGATGTTCTGTAGGGTTGAAGTCAGGACTCTGTGCAGGTCAGTCAAGTTCCTCCACCCCAAACATGCTCATCCTTGTCTTTATGGACCTTGCTTTGTGCACTGGTCCAAATCATTTGGTGAAGGGGGATTATAGTTTGAGGCTGTTTTTCAGGGGTTGGGCTTGGCCCCTTAGTTCCAGTAAAGGAATCTCTTGAGGCGTTAGCATGCCAAGACATTTTGGACAATTTCATGCCTCCAACTTCATGGGAACATTTTGGAGATAGCCCCTTCCTGTTCTAAAATGATTGTGCACCAGTGCACAAAGCAAGGTCCATAAAGACATGGATGAGCATGTTTGGGGTGGAGGAACTTGACTGGCCTGCACAAGTCCTGACCTCAACCCGATAGAACACCTTTGGGATGACTTGTGGAGACTACGAGCCAGGCCTTTTCGTACACATCAGTGTCTGACCTCACAAATGCGCATTCCCATAGACACACTCTTAAACCTTGTGGACAGCCTTCCCAGAAGAGCAGAAGCTGTTATAGCTGCAAAGGGTGGGCCAACTCAATATTGAACCCTACAGATGAAGACTGGGATGCCATTAAAGTTCATGTGCGTGTAAAGGTAGCTGTCACAATACTTTTGGTTATATAGTGTATGTGTACCATAAACTGTGCAGCCACCAGTAACATCACAAAGTAGGCTTGTCAGTACAATCTTACTACATATAAAAATGTGTCAGTGGCATAAATGTACCATAGTGAACTGAATGTAACGGTTTACTAGCAGTGTTTTTCCTTACATGACCCATTCAGCACCCATGGTGCCCAAAGTTCTGGGCTGCAGTAAATTACTGAATTTTATATATTCCTGGTAGTGGTAGAAGCTGGCCAAGGCCCACCCCACTTACATGTACTGCCTAAGCCCGTTCAGCACTTTTATGATACTGAATTGTTTACCTTAATATGGTTGATCTGGTCTTTTCCCTTTTCATAATTATCTTGAAAAATATTATTTTACATGGTATATGCCCTCTGGCCACAGGTTCTCTGAGTTAGCATGTTCTTTGAACCATATTAAGGAAAACCTGAGTGGCTGCTCAATGCACAGGTTCCAGAACACTCGCACTGGTGTCTACACTTTGTAACACGGTTCAGCAGCTACGGCAAACAGCCGATGTAGAGCTATCACTCACAATTGGTACTTGAAGTTCATGACACACATGCTCCATAGCCTTGGATTCTGCTATGTACTTCCTCGTACTGTCCTTTTTTTGTTCCACATCTCCTGTCAATCAGTCAATGTTATTCAATAATCAAAGGCAAAGTGCAGAAACCCATGTGCTGCCTATCTGAATTTATTTTCTAGTTATCTTACTGAAGTAAACTGAAATCCTAATTGGTTGCTCTGATCTACTGCAGTTTGCACTTTAGCTTTGCTCTTTGCACTGCCTTATTGGAGTAAGTCTAGATATGTGTAATCCTTATTTTTGTCTATATGTTCATTTGTTATTTTCATTTCATAAATACTTAAAAAATTTTATATTTTCATATGTCTGTATGTCTGTGTAGTATCCATACTATGTGTGTAGCTGTCAGTTTTTAAATCTGTCTAGATTCTTTGTTTTTAGATGTAAAAATATGAAATAAAAAAAATTAAGTTTACTGGATTCATTACCAGTTTCTGTAAAACTGTCCATATACTCGTTTTCATTAGATCCGATCAGGTAAAATGTACCAATATTATTGAAATTATATCTAATCAGGTAGGACCTTGCACTCTATAAGAATTTGTATGTTTTGCTGTAATAACCTAGTAAATCAACATCTTACCATATACCATTACAATTTGACTATACTTTGGATCTATCAGCAACTCTATGGGGCAAGGGTCTGCCTTATTGAATACATCTCAAAAGAATTGCTTTTGGTAGGCCCTCACATATTTTTTGTAAATAAAGGACATTGCACAATGTAACTGTAACATAGATGGTCATTTTCTTGTGCAACAATTTTTTTGGTATTAAAAGCAGAGAGCAGAACATACCAAAAGTTTGAATGGGTCTATGCTACAGAAATCATCATCATCCATAGATATACATAGAGAGGGATAATAAAGTATTTTGCATAATACAAGGGTATAAAAGTTCAGAATTTTAACAGTCGATGGGTTATAGGGGAAGAACAGCCACAAAAGGAAGCACCTAATCTAGGTACAATGCCATCTTAAGGTGTGTAACATTACAAATAGTGATTGAGGTACATAAAACATTAAACAGGTTACCAGGACCGTACGTCCTGAGCACTTAGAGAAGAGAAAGGAGAAAAGGGGGAGGAAAAGAGAGAGCAGGAAGAACAGCAAGAATAAGAAAGGAAAGAAAAAGGAGAGGGAAATAAAAAAGAAAAGGGAGAGGGGAAAGAGTGAGGCCACCAGCTCACCTAGGAGCAGGGGGATATCTGTCCATTGGATGGAATAAATAGGGGAATTTGAGTTCCAAGAGCAAGAAATCAAAGGTTGGTGGGATAAAATGATTCGCTCAAAGTTACCAAACTTTCTGGTGTTGTGGAATCTTACCATGGATCATGGCTTGTGTAACCCTGTTCTAAGTTTCCAAGAGAAATAATAATGTGGATTTTCAAGATAGATCTTAACAAAGAACTATTGGTTGTGTGGCCCTCCAAAGAGAGCAGTGAATTATGATTGTTACAGGTAGGAAATTGTAACAAATTTTTAAGAAGTCTGGTGCCACCAGCGAAACACCTCCATATCAACAGGCAAAACAAAACAAAATAGCCCTGAGACTTTAGATGAGGTGAACACACGTGGCCACCAAAACGTAAAACATCAGTTTTAGAATATAAACCATGATGGTAAGTAATGTCTTGCGAGTCATAAGGGACCCCATACTAACAAATCGGTTGAGCCGGAATGCCATGGCAGCATTTCTGTCAGGTGGTGGTAAGGTACGTCTGGCCCGGGAGCTGAAGGGTAGAACCAGTAGAGACCCAGGAGAGAATAAGTGGAGGGTGGGTGTTGCATATGTGAGATAGAAATGTATCCATCTATATTTGTCATCAAATGTGAGTGACGGTAGTGACGGAAAAGAAAAAGGATGTGTATGTGTTAGTAGGAAAGGAGAAGAAAAAAGAACAACTGAAACCTCAAAATAATGAATAATAAAAGGGTGTAGGTATATGGGTATGTGCCCACCATAGATAGTGTGGAAGCTACCAGTCCAAGGATAACCTTTATGTTATGAGAAGAAGAAAGGACCCCCCCCATCCCTCCCATGTTATACCCCAAGTGGGCGTCACCAGTCCCACCCCTAACGTTATGTGAGAGTAGCTGGTGGAGAACAGGCGAAGACCCTTGTGGGGGACAGACAACGCCGAAGCGCGAACATCCCCCCGCCACCCAAGGATGACATGTTGCACACTGGCATAATGATGCAGCATGTATGCGTGGATGTCACACGTCTGGAGCAAGACAACTATGTCGATGTATAGGTGGTCCCATCTGTCAAAAGAACAGGTGAGGACAGCAAGGGAGGGCACCTCCCAAATAATACATAGAAACTACCGGGAACTAACCCACCAAAACCACCAAAAAAGGAATGCCACAGGGAAACCAAGCTGGGGTAATAGCATGTGACAAAAAGGAAAGCATAACCGTATAAGATGTCAATCTTATAAGCTTAGGGCCAAAGATAGCATCAGACCATATAGGGCAAAAAGGTGTCCTCCACCTAAGTTTAATTGTAACAAATGTGTAGATGAGGTGAACACATGTGGCCGCCAAATATGAAATAAACATACATAGAATTTATTGAAGGTAGATACAATGATCATCATAGTACTTCAAATGCATATACAGAAATGCCAAACTGATAGAAAATGGCTACAATGTATGATACATGCTTAAGGGTTATAGATGTTGATACATGTTAATAAAAGGCATCTAAATATGAACGTGTTTTGTGAGATACCGCTCACTTCTTCAGAAATGGATGCATACAGGCATACTCCACTTTTAAGTACACAATGGGGTTTATTTACTAAAGCTGAAAAGTGCAAAATCAGGCTCACTTCTGCATAGAATTCAATGTGCTTCCAGGTTTTATTACCAAAGTTTAATTGAACAAGCTGGGGTTAGAAGCTCATTGGATTCTATGCAGAAGTGAGCCCGATTTTGCACTTTTCTGCTTTAGTAAATAAACACCATTGTGTACTTAAAAGAAGTCTCGGCTCCCCCCACCCCCCGCAAGGATCCAACATCTTCATGCAAGCTCCCTCGCATGGTGTGGAGTGCTTGCGGGCGCGCTCCGTGATACAGCCAGTGACCATAGCCGCTCACTGTATCACTCGCTCCCGCCCCCCGGAGTGCCGCATCATTGGATGTCATTGACAGCAGCATGGGCCAATGGCTGCACTGCTTTCAATCCATCCACTGTAATCAATCAACGGCCAGGCTGAGCGGCGAAGAGGATGTCAGGGGTGAGCGCGGGACTTCCGAGGGGTCAGGTAAGTAAAACAGGGGGGCTAGGGGGGCCAGTATTGTTGGATGTTTTTTTCACCATAATGCATAGAATGCATTAAGGTGAAAAAACAAGTACCTTTACAACCCCTTTAACTAGGGCTGATTAGAGAAAACTAAGGATTCTTTTTGGGAGTGTGTAGCACATCCAAAGTCTAGTTAATTGCCTCTTCTCAAGAAAGAATAAGTTCAGTTCAGCTAATCTTTCCTCATATCAGTTTGGTTGCCCTTCTCTGCACTTTCTATAGTTCTCCAATATCCTTTTTGTGAACTGGTGCCCAAAACTGAACTGCATATTCTAGGTGAGGCATGTCTACAGGTGCAAAATGATGTCTCTGTGTTTTAATAAGGCATACTAAAATGCTTTTACTGTATATACTGCATATATTTAGCAAGATACTGTACAAACCCACGCCCATGGATGGAAACAAACCCCTTCCCCATTGTTAATGACCTTACTTAGGTACCTTGAGATAGCATTGGCCAGACTCAGATGTTCTACTCTGTAAACTGTATATCATAATAACAGCGCTGCGGCACTTGAGAGCTCTGTTTGGGGTGTCATAATATCCCTGTAAATTAACAGCCAGAGTTCCTGTGACAGCCTTTTGTTTACATTATGCAGGTTCCCAGAGAGATTGCATGAAAATAGAAAGAAAATTAACATGAAAGCTGCTATCTAAGTCAGTTTAATTCATAGTGCATGCAACAGCTACAGTCATAGCCCCTGTAAATAGGGTCAGACATACTGCCAACCAAATCCGTTGGATTTTGTCCGACGGATTGTGTCCGAAACTGTTGCATACACACGGTCGGACAAAGTTGTCGGAAAATCCGATCGTTCAGAACGTGATGACGTTATTTCATTACGACGGGACTACGTTCAGGCTAGTAGCCAGTAGCTTTGGTGTAGGAATTTGATCTGAGCATGCGTGGCACTTTGTCTGATCGGAATTCTCTACACATGATTGGAGTATGTCCGATCGGACCAGTTTGTCGGAAAATATTTCCAACAAGTTGGAAAATTGGGTCCGACGGATATTCCGACGGAATCAGTCCGATGCATACCACACACAGTCGGATTATCTGACAACACTGTCCGATAGGACACATTCCGACGGATTCTCCGACCGTGTGTACAAGGGCAAAGAGAGCTCCTGGAATGCATAGAATTGTTGTTGGCTTTTCATTGAATTTGTTGGCACTCTATAGTCTGGCCACAGGTTTACTTAAAAGAGGAAGTAAAGTCCGCTATACAATTTTTTTTAAGGCACCCCCAGGTAGGTTATGCCATAATGTGCTAGTATGCACAGCATATAAGTACCTTATGGCAGACTTACGTGTCATATGGTGTCCTTCAGCGCAGCACTGGGACTGATCCAGTGGGCCCCCAGCGCTTCCATCTTTACCCGGTCTTCCTTCCGGGTCCTGAGCCTGTGGCTATTTGATATGCCAGATTGCAATGACGCCATTCTCGTTCATGTGCACAGGAGTCGCAGCGCTGCGGCAAGGATCATGGCCGATCGGGGCCATAAATGTTCACTGAGCTGCACATGTGTGTCTCAAAGAACATGACAGCTAACAGGCAGAAGGATACATATATAGAAGAAGAGACCAATAGGATCTCTTCTGTTATAAATACCCTGCCTGTCAGTCATTTGTTTAAAAAACAATTTTACTTCCACTTTAAGGCAAAAAAAAGTTGTCCTTTGATTCAGATGATATCTCTACCTACCCCCCCCCCCCCCCCCTGGTATGCGGGTGCTATTTCTGCACAAAAAAATATATAAAATGCACAGTGTTGCAGAATGAAGTAGCACGTCATAGTACTGTAACTACTCTCCTGCCTGCCTGCATATGTACTGCATGCTAAGGATCCTTGAGGTGAGGCCTGAGGATAAAAGAATGTACTGAACTTTCCCCAATGGCTTGAGCAGCCCGCCTAGGTTTGTGGTGCTTGCACAGTACTTGTGTGTGTGTTTATATATATATATATATATATATATATATATATATATATATGGATCATAAAAGAAAGAAATACCAGAATAACTAAGCAAATGTTCATTTGTGTAGTCACATGGAGAAGACAATAGGAGTAATGGTAAAAGTGTAAGGTGATGGATGGCTGAATACTTGCTGGGCCCCAAAATTTTGGCCCTTCAACTCAGACCAAGTGTGCAGAAGTGGCAGTGATTAGCACATGGTTTTCCTGTGTTGACCAGGTCAGAATTTATTTTATTTTTTTATTCAAAAATGTTTTGGAGACAATGCATGAAGTGACTATAGAACTATACAAAGTATACATCCAACATCAGCAGGTAAAAACTCATGTAACACAGTCAACATTAACCAAATAGCTTGTGAACTAGCACTTGGTGCTATATCCGATAAAGTACTTTAGTAGAAAACACTCTGTTTTAGCTTTTGGATTTGATTAGACCGAGTAATTTTAAATACACACAAAAGAAAAACAGGTAATAACATCCATTCTCCGTCTTCTCTTCCTATTCTCTCCTTCCTCAAAGTAACTCTGCTGAAGGAAGTATCTTCTCTTCTTAACAGCTGACAGTACAACTGAGTTATACAGAGATTGAAACTCATTCCACGCATCCTAATTAGCTTGTGTAGGGTTAGTGACCATAGCCTGTTCTCTAGTCTGCAATTCTTTACGTACACTAGCTTCCCCCTCCCCTGACCTTCATTTAATGCCTGTGATCTCACGAATGAGGCAACCTCTCAGAAATGCCTTGAGGGAGTCCCACACAACAGCTGGGCTAGCGGTTCCCCTATTAAATCGGAGAAACTCCATCAAGTCATCGGGGATCCCATCCAGCACCAGAAAAAGTGTCAACCAGAAGGGATTCACCCGCCACAATGGCCTAGACCCCTATGTCGTGACATCCAGTCTTACCCAGAAGGGAGAATGGTCTGATAGAAGGTAGGGCTTGTATTCGTTGCATGAGCATCGCATTCCCCAAACCCAAATCAATCAAATCATTATGTGACAGGCCTCTATGACAACCTGAGTAACAACAATAACATTTAGCAGTGGTATGTCTCTCCTGCCAAACATCTCGGAGCTCTAGGTCAGATAGTAGGGAATAGGGATTACCTGAACACCCCCGGTTCAGTTTGCAGCAGAACATGCGAACAGGCAAACACCGTTAAAGTCTATGGGACGCAAACGTGAAATTAAACATTCCTTTATATATCGTGCCTAGGGGTGTCCTTAGTATGCCTGTAAAGTAGCACATCTTCCCCATGTTTATAACAGTACCACAGCAAAATTACACTTATAAAGGAAAAAATTTAATTCAAAACTGTTCGCGGCTGTAATGTCTTGTCGGATCCCAGGAATATAGATAAAAATACCAAAAAAATGATGTGGATGTCTCCCCCAAAATCCATACCAGGCCCTTCAGGTCTGGTATGGGAACCCCACACCAAACTTTTTTAAAATATATACTCTGAACAGCAGTATTTATACTATACGGCCTGCCTTATATACTCTGCAGAAAAACTGGGCCTTAGGTGTTGGTGGTACCAGAACACTGTAACCCCTCACATGTACTCTTGTTGGGAGCAGGAACGGACCCTGCTGTGAAATATTATATCAAAAATGTTAATTACATGGCCCTGTTAAACAGGGGCAGAAAAAGTGGGCCTTGGGTGGTGGTGTCCCAAACCAAAAATATTGTTGGAAGCTAGTATAATCAAAATTGAGGAGTAAGGCGACTGGACTCCAAGATGGATGCTTAACCCAGGGGCTCCGCTCTCTCACCGCAGATAATCTGCAGCCATCAGAGCCCACCAGCGAAATCCACAGCCCCACACACCGCCATACGATCAGCAATCCCCCGCTGATGTTAATGAGGATGACCAGGAACTGAAAACCCACAACAGCTGCGGAAGCTGTACACCTTTTTCGGTGCGGCCTCACACAGGCTACAACAAAATGGCAGCAGCGTTTGGGACAAAGGCCCAGCTATACTGCTCAGTGAGCCCTCCTCTGGGATGTCCAGCCCTTCTACAAGAAGCCCGGCCAAATCCAAGCCGAGGAGAGACTCCCCACCTAGGCCGCAGAATGATCCGACAATGGAGGTAAACGGGCCCCATCCTGCCACCACAAGCCAGCATACACAGCATACACAGCATACACAGGGAAGGGACCCCATAGCAGAATTTCCCACAGCAGACAGGCCAGTGTCAGACACGATGCTAAAGGACATGCTGCTGTCCTTGAGATCCTACCTACAAGTGGATATGTTCAGGGGAGGGTAAATGAATGCCAGAAGCAAGCCCTGGGTCACAGAGTGAGTCATGTGGAAACCAAAATGGAAGAATATACTTCTTCATACAATTTGATGGTGGAGGCCCACACAGCACAGGGGGAAGACATATCTTGGATAAAGGATAAAATGGCAGACCTCAAGGATAGGTCCAGGAGGAACAATCTCAAGCTGCGAACCAGAATCTGCCCCCCCTAATCAACTCCTACAATTTGCCCAGACGAAGCTCTGATGGTTTTCCCAATGGAATTCCACTCAAGCTGTCTTGCCTACACACAGTCACACCAAATTACGACGGGACTAGAAAAAGTTCAATAGCCAGTAGCCAATAGCTTCTGTCTCGTAGTAGAATCTGAGCATGCGTGATTTTTGGCGTGTCGGAATTGCATACACAAGATCGGAATTTCCGATAGAAAGTTTTTCTGTCTGAAAAATTGAGAACATGCTATAAATTTTTTGCTCAGCGGAAATTTGGACAGATAAATTCCGATGGAGCATGCACACGGTTGCATTTTCTGATGAAAAGCTCTCATCTGTAATTTTCTGGCTGGAATTCCAATCGTGTGTACACGGCATTAGTCTGTATGATTGTTGTAAGTGGCTGCCTCTTTAAACATATTCCAATCTATGTGCTGAAAGCAGTCCTGCTTTTATTTGACGTTAGTAAAAGATTAGTAAGACACAGACACTTTACTTTTATTTGACATTAGTAAAACAATTGAAAAAGGAGCAGAGACCTAAGCAAAGAATATAGTTGTAACATTAGCCAGAATCAGCTTTAGTGGAAGTTGCATACAATACGTAGTGGAATCTTAGCACAATGGTGGAGGCTGAGGTCATCATTAGTGATGTATAAGCAAAAGTCAGTTCCATCTGTAAGGTAGAGAGGAGAAACGAAAAGGAAAAAAAGTTCCTGTGAACTGAAAGTTAGTGCAATGGTCAGCCAACAGGGCCTTGTAGAACCAAACAACTCTCCAGCAATAGTGGGGGTAGAGTCCTCGCAGGACCATTCTTAAGCCCAGAGGGCATAGAGCTGGGAAAAGATAACTGTAGAAAATTCTCTAAATTCATAAACTCACAATGAACAGCACTGTGTTCTCAGGGCTGTATTACAGTTAGGTAAAAGCCCAGTGCATAGGGAAAACAAAACTGTCACGAACCTTCCCCGTCAGCTGGCTAAATTACAACAAGGTACCTGTAAAGTAAAGGGTAATATGGTAGACATTGCACTACTCCTATGGCAGATGCTGTGCCAGGATCTGTTCCTCCCTGTCAAGCCAGTTTATTGCTGCAGTAGGATTATCAAAAAAATGGGAATTGCCATTGGCAAGGGCCTTCAGATTCACTCATTTAGAGCCTGCAGCCTTTTCTTTATATCCAGGAATTTGAAGCTTCTGCAGAGAAATCTGAAAATAAGGAAACTTTGGCATTATCAACTTTAAGGATTCCAGCCTATCTAGCCTTGGACTGGATGGCATCCAAGCCTTTGTAATCCAAGAGGCGAAACAGGAATGGATGTGGTGGGGCCCCCTGTTGTGGTGGTCATGAGGGAACCCGGTGGGCCCTTTCCACTGCAAACATGGGGGAAATGCATCCTGGCCAAAAGTGTCGATCAACCAGGCCTCAATAAAAGCCACTGCGTTTTTACCCTCCTTAACCACTTCCCACCCGGCCAATGCATATATACGGCTGGGTGGGAGCCGTCTACTCCTGATAGGACGTTCAGGAATGTCCTTCAGAAGTAGCGGGCGCGATCCCGATGTGCTCGTGTCACCCGGACACGGCACATCTCAGATCGGCAGGGGGGCTCTGTGATTGACCCTCCTGATCACATGACGGCCGTGTCCAATCACGGCCGTCATGTGATGTAAACAAACAGCCGGTTGCTAGGCAATCGGCTCTCCTCTCCTCACACGGAAGTCATCGCTGAGGAGAGGAGAGCTGAACGCTGCAGCCGGCTGATGATCAGTGAGTATGAGCTGTTTTTTACAGCTTTTTACTCACTGATCATCAGTCTAGTGTCAACACACAACACACCACACAGTACAAACACAGTCCCCACATATGTCCCCAAAACACACATGTCCCCAAAACATACATGTCCCCAAATAATAAAAACACATGTCCCTAATAATAAAAACATGTCCCCCACATATGTCCCACTAAAATCACATGTCCCAATGATTATCTGCACACATATGTACGTGATCACCTGCACACATATGTACATGATCATTTGCGTACATATGTCCCTGATCACACAAACCAATTATTATACACTTAACGGAATTTTTTTTACCAAAAACATGTAGCAGAATACATTTTGGCTTAAATTCATGACAAAATTTGATTTTATTGGATTTCTTTTCAAATAGAAAAAAGAAAATATTGTTTTTTTTCCAAATTTCCGCTTTTTTTGCGCTTATATCGCAAAAAATAAAAAACGGAGTCGTGAATAAATAACACCAAAATAAAGCTCTATTTGTGCGAACAAAATGATAACAATTTCATTTGGGTACAGTGTAGCATGACCGCGCAATTGTCATTGAAAGCGCTAGAGCGATGAAAGCTGAAAATTGGGCTGGGAAGGAAGGGGGTGAAAGTGCCCTGTATTGTAGTGGTTAAGGAACTGTCAGCAGCACCCTTTGATATGTTGCCTGCCATATCCCAGGAAGATGAAGATCATCCTGGCACAGAAAGCATTTTATTTCATGTAACATATTTATAAACCACCATCAATTAAAAAAAAAAAAACACAGAAGACAACTTTTTTTGTATTTCTAACATTTGGCTACCATCCTTTTCACAACATTGCCCCAAAAAGGCACCAATGCTAAATAAAGGGAATAAAGCCATAACATGTAGGGTCATCAAATACACAACCAGCCAATCATAATTTAAGATTCAATAGTGAAAGTCCCTGCCAATGTTTTATATATATTTTCCTTAGTTGCAATCAACAAAACAAGGAAAAAAAAGAAAAATGCATCACCAAATATGTAAGAGGCACTGTGTAATATTTGAAAAAATCCACTAGATGGAGCCAAATTACTTTGGTTTTTACTCTGGTCTAAACTCTGTTGTCTTATATTATCCTTCAAGGCAGCTGCAATGCATGGTATACAATGACACACATACAAAAGCCTGGGTAAAGCTTCTCAGAAAATTATATTAATTTCTATCTCTTCACTAAGATCTTCTGGTGATATTTTATCTCATGTAAAAATAATTTACTGTCTTCGTTACAAAATGCCTTGTAAGTAAAATGCTAAAGTAAGTGCAAAATTCTTTATCCAAAAGGCTTGGAAACACTGTGATATAATAATATTTTTCTTTAAATTCCCATGTTTTCTAAATCTAGTGCAACTCGTATCTCTGGTCTGCCCTACATGCTGTAATCCAGAGGGGCATTTTAATCCATGTACTATGCTCCACCATGTGTACATGGTGAACTCATGGCACGGATTTGCTGCCATAGCAATTAGCTACCAGTATGCACTTCTCGGCCTTTAAACGTAAGTCATGTGGCTTAGCGAGACCAATAATGGGGGGCTTTTTTATAGTGCTAGAATGAGAGTAGGGGGAGCATACTAGCGCCCCTACAAATGGGAATAGAGACAAGGGAATTTCAGTTATATTCATATCAGTAATTAATTGGTTACTTACCTGGTCACCTGATCAATCTTCCAGAATATTCTTCCGTTACATCAGGTGATCCAACGAACCTATGAAAATAAACAGAAGGTTATAAAAGGAAAATAACCAACGAATTTTATCAGAACAACGGTTGCAGCAGAAGAGAAAGGCACCCCCCCCCCAATGTCGTGGTCCTTCCCCCCCCCCCCCCCCTTTTATTTGGTAGCCCATCTTTTTTCATTGTTGGTATAGTTTTTTGTTATTACTTTATGGGTTTGAGCTTTTAAAGCTGAACCTTTTTTGGTATTTTATAATCTAAAGATGATTATAAAGGTTATATCGTCAATGTGTGTATGTTGTTTAATGTTAAGTTGGTTAATATATATATCGTCATGCCAATAAAATAAAGGGCCGCGGCCATTCATACCACAGAAGGGAGTTATTCGTTTTATTTTTATTTAAAGTTCATTAAGAAATTTAATTTGTCATCTAGTCCCATTAGTCAAACAATTTCTCTCTGCACTGCCCCGCTCCCTCCCCACAATCTCAGGAATTACGATTTCCAAAAAGTTCCCAGGTATGTTTGTCAGTGTTGGAGTAGATAGGGTAGCTGACAGCCTGTGATTAGGGAAAGTTAGTTGCTGCTATACAGAGCTATACAATACTATACTGTGTTACGTTACTGTGAACTGTGTTGTGATGGGCTACATATTATTGTGTAATCCCTATGTTTAAAGTGATATTAAAGTATTTTTTTTTCTTTAAAAATAACAACAATGTTATACTTTCCTGTTCTGTGCAGGGGTTTTGCACAGAGCAGCCCAGATCCTCCTCTTCTCAGGCCCCTCGCCAGCGCTCCTGACCCCTCCCTCTTGCCGAGTGCCCCCCCCCCCCCCAGCAAACAGCTTGCTATGGGGGCAACCGACCCAAGCCACTGCTATGTGTGTCCATTCATACCCAGAGACGCATCTCGGCCCCACCCCCTTCTCTCGCCTAAGGCCAACTTAGGGAGAAATCAATAGATCTCTAATAATCAACCAGCATAATTATTCCTGGCTAGTAAATTAGTGAGGAGCAACCCTGCCTAAACTCCAGAGTGCTACATAAATTTAAAAAAGAAATAGAATGATGTGTTGGCACTAGCCAATAATTATAATATCATATAAAGCTAATTATTATTGAGTAAAACTAGTCAAAAGGGATTGGGCATATCCAACCAGCCACTATAAAGGAGGGTAAAGCCATAGTGTCAGTGTATTACAAGTTGCTGTAGGGAGAGGCTAGGAAGAAATTACAAACTGCAAAGGGAGAGATAAATGTTAGGAAGCTCTAGTTTAATTCTGATTGCTAGCTTTTTTTGGCAATGAACCCTTTTCTGCCCTTGTTTATTGTGTTTTTTGTTTTTAATAAATTTTATTTTGCGGTTGATATAAAGTTAGTGGACAATTTTATCTGCTGTGCTGGATATAGCAAACTTTTTTTTTCTTTTGCCGTAAGTCAAGTGGGCTTTTGTTTCACGGGGTGATATCAAGGGGGTATATTGTTTTTTTTATTGCATGTTGATAGGGCCTTTATTCTATGTTAAACTTTTTTTCTGCAACACTTTCCTTTAATAAGATTGAATTTCAGTATTATAGTGTTTCTGGGATTTAATTTCTTTTGCAGGTTTCTTGGTTTCATGGGCTTTTTCTTAAATTTGGGGTGGTGGAAATGCAGCATTCTTTTGTTACTGAGCTACATTTTTTTTTTTGTTTCAATGTTTTTATTGATTATTATTGATAAAACAAAAATTGCATGTTACATACACATAGTAAAACATAAATCTGAATATCATTGTAATTATGAAATACAGAATTTGAAAATAAAGCAACAATATATATATATATATATATATATATATATATATATTGATATTTGGCATAAGATATAAATGCATAGATCAATAAAATAAAAATTAAACAAAAAAAAACACACTTATAAATATCTATCATATAGATGAAATTACTCCAAGCTGGATAAAATTGATTTAAACAACACATGCGTATATATGGAGTCATATTAGTCGCATACCTACATCTCATAAGAAACCAAAAAAAGGTGTAACAAACTAGAGTAATAATGAATCTGTTAATTCCATATTATCTCACGCACCCCTAATGGGATCAAACTGCGCGAAAATAATTTGAGTCCTAACATAAGACTATATATAAGGTAGTGGTCTGTATGGCTTTAATCTGAGCTACAACCAACATGGTTGTCTACCTTATAAGGGATTAGTATCCAGAATTGAGTACAAGCTGCTATATAAAAGCAGTGAAATGTAATTTATTCTATTATATTAAGTTGGGGTCCCCAGGTCAAGCTAAACAGGGACAGATATTAGGGTGTTATATGTAGTCGAGCACTTAAAATGTGACCAACATGACCACGTTTTATGAAATTTAATATGGGTATCTTTCGCTTGAGAGATCCAGTCCTCCATTTCAGCTATTTTCTCTATTCTGTGGAGCCATTCAGAAATAGTCGGGGGAGAGGAAGAACGCCAATGAACGGGGACACAAAGCTTTGCTGCATTTATAAGATGTAATGTGAGGGATCTTTTATAAGTCAATTTCGGAATAGATGTATGATGCAGGAGGTATTGAGCTGGCGTGTAGTCTGGGGCAAAGGCGTACTAAGTAGGGGGCGGGGGGTGCGGACCGCCCCGGGTACTACACACTGGGGGGGTGTCAGGCCGGCACCCCCCTCCGCGATTATAGCGGTGGCAGCGCTGGGGGATAGCACAGTGACAGGCGCACGCAGGGAGAGGAGAGCTTGCCAAGCTTATCTAAGTATCGAGTTGTGATGCAAGGGGGAGGGGGTGTGCGGGGGGTGCGGGGTGACAACGGTGCTCCTTCCATCCCCTCCTCTCACGGCCGCGGGCTGTCTGTCTGTGCGATCACGGATGTCACACAGGCAGGCACAGCCGAGCAGCTGCCTCCCCCTCCTCTCTGTTTATGTGTAAACAGGGGGAGGGGATCTACTGACTCAGATCCCCACCCAGTGCTGAGCATGTGCCGCCGCGCTGATCTGAGGTACTGAACGGGGGGGCTGCACTGAACGGGGGGGGCTGCACTGAACGGGGGGGCTGCACTGAATGGGGGCTACACTGAAGGGGGGGCTACACTGAATGGGGGGGCTGCACTGAATGGGGGCTACACTGAAGGGGGGGCTACACTGAATGGGGGGCTGCACTGAACGGGGGGGCTGCACTGCACGGGGGGGGGCTGCACTGAACCAGGGGGGCCTGCACTGAACGGGGGGGCTACACTGAACGGGGGGGGCTGCACTGAACCAGAGGGGCCTGCACTGAACAGGGGGGCTGCACTGAACGGGGGGGGCTGCACTGAACCAGGGGGGCCTGCACTGAACGGGGGGGGCTGCACTGAATGGGGGCTACACTGAAGGGGGGGCTACACTGAATGGGGGGGCTGCACTGAACGGGGGGGGCTGCACTGAACGGGGGGGGCTGCACTGAACCAGGGGGGCCTGCACTGAACGGGGGGGGGCTACACTGAACGGGGGGGCTGCACTGAACCAGGGGGGCCTGCACTGAACGGGGGGGGCTGCACTGAACAGGGGGGCTGCACTGAACCAGGGGGGCCTGCACTGAACGGGGGGCTGCACTGAATGGGGGCTACACTGAAGAGGGGGGCTGCACTGAATGGGGGCTACACTGAAGAGGGGGGCTACACTGAATGGGGGGTCTGCACTGAAGGGGGGGTCTGTGTAACATGCAGGGGTCCAGAGCTGCAGGGTGCTGTGTAATGTAAAGGGGTCCAGAGGGTCAGGGTGTTGTGTAATGTAAAGGGGCCAAGAGGCGCAGGGGGCTGTGTAATGTAAAGGGGTCAAGAGATGCAGGGTCTTGTGTAATGTAAAGGGGTCCAGAGGGGCAGGGTGTTGTGTAATGTAAAGGGGTCCAGAGGTACAGGGTCTTGTGTAATGTAAAGGGGTCCAGAGGGGCAGGGTCTTGTGTAATGTAAAGGGGTCCAGAGGGACAGGGTGTTGTGTAATGTAAAGGGGTCCAGAGGTACAGGGTCTTGTGTAATGTAAAGGGGTCCAGAGGGGCAGGGTGTTGTGTAATGCAAAGGGGTCCATAGGATCAGGGTGTTGTGTAATGTAAAGGGGCCAAGAGGCGCAGGGGGCTGTGTAATGTAAAGGGGTCAAGAGATGCAGGGTCTTGTGTAATGTAAAGGGGTCCAGAGGGGCAGGGTGTTGTGTAATGTAAAGGGGTCCAGAGGTACAGGGTCTTGTGTAATGTAAAGGGGTCCAGAGGGGCAGGGTGTTGTGTAATGTAAAGGGGTCCAGAGGTACAGGGTCTTGTGTAATGTAAAGGGGTCCAGAGGGGCAGGGTCTTGTGTAATGTAAAGGGGTCCAGAGGGGCAGGGTGTTGTGTAATGCAAAGGGGTCCAGAGGATCAGGGTGTTGTGTAATGTAAAGGGGCCAAGAGGCGCAGGGGGCTGTGTAATGTAAAGGGGTCAAGAGATGCAGGGTCTTGTGTAATGTAAAGGGGTCCAGAGGGGCAGGGTGTTGTGTAATGTAAAGGGGTCCAGAGGTACAGGGTCTTGTGTAATGTAAAGGGGTCCAGAGGGGCAGGGTCTTGTGTAATGTAAAGGGGTCCAGAGGGGCAGGGTGTTGTGTAATGCAAAGGGGTCCAGAGGATCAGGGTGTTGTGTAATGTAAAGGGGCCAAGAGGCGCAGGGGGCTGTGTAATGTAAAGGGGTCAAGAGATGCAGGGTCTTGTGTAATGTAAAGGGGTCCAGAGGGGCAGGGTGTTGTGTAATGTAAAGGGGTCCAGAGGTACAGGGTCTTGTGTAATGTAAAGGGGTCCAGAGGGGCAGGGTCTTGTGTAATGTAAAGGGGTCCAGAGGTACAGGATCTTGTGTAATGTAAAGGGGTCCAGAGGTACAGGGTCTTGTGTAATGTAAAGGGGTCCAGAGGGGCAGGGTGTTGTGTAATGCAAAGGGGTCCAGAGGTGCAGGGTGCTGTGTAATGTAAAGGGGTCCAGAGCTACAGGATGATGTGTAATGTAAAGGGGTCCAGAGCTGCAGGGTGTTGTGTAATGTAAGGGGGTCCAGAGATGCAGGGTGCTGTGTAATGTAAAGGGGTCCAGAGGTTCAGGGTGTTGTGTAATGTAAAGAGGTCCAGGAGGGCAGGGTATTATGTAATGTAAAGAGGTCCCAACGTGCAGGGTGCTGTGTAATGTAAAGGGGTCCAGAGGTTCAGGGTGCTATGTAATGTAAAGGGGTCCAGAAGGGCAGGGTGCTATGTAATCTAAAGGGTCCCAGAGCTGCAGGGTGTTGTGTAATGTAAAGGGGCCCAGAGGTGCAGGGTGCTGTGTAATGTAAAGGGATCCAGAGGTGCAGTTGTGGAGAGAGGGTACGCAGTAGTGACAAAGAGAAATTGAAGGATGCAGGGGGCACAGTGGGGCATTTTTTAAATTTTAATGGGGGGGGGGGGTGCCAGATATAGGATCCGCCCCGGGTGCCAAATGCTCCAGGTACGCCCCTGGTCTGGGGTATAGGTTGTGATTTTAGTGATGAGCTTATGGACTTCCTTCCAATATGGTTGAATTAAAGGACAATCCCACCATATGTGGAGAAGAGAACCGTGCGCTAGATTACATCTCCAACATGTGGGAGGGATAGTAGAATGGAATTTGTGAATTCGGTCAGGCGTTCTATAACATCTAGAGTATCATTTGTATCCATTTCTTGAGCGGTAACATTTAGGGAGCCTGAATGTATGTATGTGTGTATATATGTTTCGCCAGTTCTCGTGTGTTAAATCCAAGGGCAGTTCTCTAACCCATTTCTTACATGTGGTGTCATTTGAGAAAGAAGCATCTGGGAACATTAAAGAATAGGTAAATGAAATGAGGTGTCTTTGAGGGTCTGTTTTGGAGCATAAGTTTTCGAACGGCGTATAGTCTCTATACCACAGAGATTGGGAGTTAGAGCTTTGCAAAAAAAGTCTTTTTTGAAGGTATTTAAAGAAAGGAATCTTCATTCCAGGGAAACGAGCTAAAATTTCTTGAAAAGATAATATCTGACCATTGTGATAGAAGGATTTAGCTCTCATGGGTTCCACTGCAGATATGTCAGCAGTATTTAGCAGGATTTAGGCAAAATACCAGGAGGGAAGTCCAGATTCTGGTCAATTGGGGTTAGTGGGCCCGGAACTGAGGCAATGTATAGCTTCTTGTTAACCGAATGGAAGATTTGTAACGTGGGAGCTATTAGAGGATGTGATCTGAACTCATGTGTTAATTTTTGTGGATTGATTCATGGCTTCTTCGATACCTATCCAGGCCTTTGTCTTGTGATGTAAATGCCAATCTAATATTCTAGTCATATGACAAGCCCAGTAATACTTTTGAATATCTGGAAGACCTATTCCCCCCTTCAATTTTGGGGACACTAGCTTACCCCATTTGACCCGTGATGGTTTCTCTGCCCAGATAAATTTTAAACATAATCTTTTGTATGCGGAAAAGAAAGCTGGCGGTAGTTTTATAGGAATTGTTTGGAGTAAATATAAGAGTCTAGGGAGTACATTCATTTTTATAATGGCTGCCCTACCAAACCAGGAAAAATTGCCTTTTTTTAAGTCTTGAAGGTTCTTCTGTATGGTTTTTAAAATGGGGGCGAAATTTTTATTGTAAAGATCAGGTAGTTTTGATGGTAATTGTATCCCTAGGTAGGTTATGGCTGATGCATCCCAGCCAAACGGGAAATTGGACTGACATTGCAATACAATGGAATCTGACAGAGAAATGTTGAGTGCTTTCGATTTGGATAAATTTATTTGGAGGTTGGAGATTGTTTTGAAAAGGTCAAAATCCTTCAATAAGTTCGGAATTGTTATGATGGGATCAGTAAGAAAAAGAAGAATATCATCGGTGTACGCCGCTAATTTGTAATGAGTATTTGCTATTTCAACTCCTTTAATATCTCTGTTGGCTCTAATTTTGCTTAGAATAGGTTCCATGGTTAGTATAAATATAAGGGGGGATAAGGGACAACCCTGTCTAGTTCCATTCAACACCGAGAAAGCATCCGACAGAAGACCATTAACTCTGATTTTTGCTGTTGGGGACGAATATAAGGTTAAGATATAGTTCATCATGTGTTCCTTGAAACCTATTTTGCGTAAGACTTCCGTCATATAGTCCCAGGCCACTCTGTCGAATGCTTTCTCCGCATCGAGGGAAAGGAAAAACGCAGGGGTGTTGGAAGATGTCAGCCAATGATGAACATTGAGTGCCTTCAAGGTATTGTCCCTAGCTTCTCTGCCTGGGACAAATCCCACTTGGTCCAGAGAAATCAAAGAGGACATTAGAGGAAGTATACGATTAGCTAAAATTTTTGCATAAAGTTTCACATCGACATTTATTAAAGAAATGGGCCTGTAGTTAGAAACTATAGATGAATGTTTATTTGGTTTTGGTATCATAACTATATGGGCTTCTAAAAGATCTTTATTTTTATCTGAGAGGGTATCTAGGGAATTAAAAGTCTCTAAGAACCTTGGTATGAGAACTTCAGTGAATGTTTTATAGTAACTAACTGGAAGGCCATCTGGGCCAGGGCTTTTGTTTGGCTTCATAATTTTGAGGACTTCCAGCGTTTCTTCCCTGTTAAGAGGTTTATCTAAATCATCTGCCTCCTCTTCAGTGATAGGGTGTGGACTATATTGTGTAAGCAAATCTTGTATTAATCTTATCCTGTCCTTGTTTGAGCCTGTCTGCGAATGGGATTGTATGTTGTAAAGTTTAGAAAAAAATTGTTTAAATTGATTTGCAATTCCACTGGATGATTCTATTTTATTCCCTTTGGGGTCCATTATGTAATGAATGGTATTATTTGCTTTTTTAGATTGCAGAGCTTTAGCTAAAAATTTTCTGGATTTATTCCCAAACTCATAGAAGGTTTTTTGTGATAGGGCATATTTGCGACGTATGGATTTCCCTAGTTCTTCCAGAAGTTCTTCCCTAGTTTTTAAGAACTCTTGAAAAGTTTGATCAGCCAATGATTGTTTATGCTGTCTTTCCAGGGAATTAATTGTATCCGATAATTTGGATATCAGAGCTTGTCTAGCTTTTTGACAATGAGCGTTTATGGAAATTAGTTCTCCCCGTATGACACAGTTATGTGCCGCCCAAAGGGTAACCGGGGTAATTTCGGAGGAATCATTCTCCTGAAAATACTGCAACAAGCGATCATTTATATGCTTTACATTTACTGGATCCGTTAAAATAGAGCTATTCATTCGCCAGATTGATTGTCTAGTGTTGGATGTAAAAAATGTGATTGTGACAGAAATAGGGTGATGATCTGAAATTACCATTGGGTCAATTGTAGCTTGATGAAGTAGATCCAAATCCGGTTGTGATAAGAAGAAGTAGTCTATTCCTGTGTATCTACGATGCGGAGGGGAATAGAAAGTGAAATCTTTACAGTTTGGGTTTAATGTGCGCCAAGTATCGTGTAACTCCAGGTTAGATAGCTGTGTTTTTATTGCCCGAAGATACCTATGTGTGATAGAGGAGGCACCTGAGGACGTATCAAGTGAGGGGTTCAAAATCACCCCGACGATGAGCATGCCTATGCGAAATGTACTAAGGTTTTGTAAGGCTTCGCGGAAATAAGGAACGTGTTGTTTGTTAGGAGTTTGTTATGCAATTTGCCTTTTAGAAAAAAATATCTTGCATTAGTATCAATCAAAGTATCTTGGATCTGCAATGGGCATTTTTTAGATATCAGAATAGATACTCCCTTTGATTTGGAGTCTGGATTAGTGGCATGAAATACTGTTGGATACTCTGGATTGAAAATTTTGGGGATATTATCTGATCTAAAATGTGTTTCTTGGAGGTATACAATGTCTGCTTTAGCTTTTCTTAGTAACATAAACAACTGAGATCTTTTTTCTGGAGTGTTAAGACCCCTTATGTTCAAAGAATACACGCTTATTTGCCTCATGTGAACTGGTACCAGAAGGGATATCGATTGGAGTTCACGATCGGCCGACGCTTGCCCAATTTGATGATATGCCCGATGTTCTTTTATGTTTGTAAGTGCATCTCTTTTTTTACATTTGCGTTTTAATAAATGATTTTACACTATCTGGAGTATCCTTTCCTCCCTATGGTGGACCTTCTTTGATTCTACAATGGTACACATCTGAGTCCTGCTTCAAACAGCGTTTCTCCCCTGCTGGATGGTTCATGACTGGCGTATCCCCTAATCTGTTTTACGTTAAAGTGTTCCACTCGGATGGCTCAAGTTTGACCTATCTTCAGACCTGTTTTGCGATAAAGTGCTCCTTACTGGGGCATCTGGTAAGGGGCTATTATTACCTGTCTGGTGGAGGTGCACCTGGTTTTACTTCACGCTGACTGAAAGGTTTAGGATTGAACAGATCCCTTCCACACGGGGTGTTTCTTTAGTTGGACTCTCAATGGACTTTATGTTATCACATTTATTATTAGTACTGTTGGATTTTACTTTACATGTTTCCCTTTTCTGAATTTTTGGCACATTTTTGATTTAGAATTGTATATTTCTTTCCTTTTGGTTCACAACCTATGAGGGGTAATATATATGTTTACTTCATTAGTTATAAGCAATGTTTTATGGTTCATTTAGTCATAAGATTTGTTTGTTAGAATCATAGACCACAAGAAACACTTTTTTTAAGGTGGAGTGGCTTATATCCTAATAGAAATATTAGGGATTGCGCAGTTCTCTTCTTTTTCTTTTTTTCAAAGAATATAGCTTTACCTGGGGAGGAGGGCTGTGCCTTCCTGCAAGAGACATTGTATGTTTTGATTAGTAGCTTTCTTTTTGGATTAACTTTGGCAATAGGGGAAAGGGGAAGGGGAATAGACCAGGTTATGTGATAAGGCTAAGATGGTGTAATGTGGGGAAAGGTCTGAAGCAATAACCAAGCAGGTTATGGGATCTACCCAAGACCTGTGTAAAATTAATTGGAGAAGTGCAGAGCAAGGCCAGAGAAAGCCTACATAACACAGGCCAACTCTGGTCCAAGCTACTGTGTGGGGGTTGGATAAAACCTCACGGAGAACAGGAGAATGAGTGACATGGTAATCCGCTGTTACCAATGCCAAATGCCTATAAAGGTGTAACTATGAGAAACTAAGGAAAATTTGTGTTGATACCGGTCATGTATTTGGCATGGGTGTGGAAGTACGAAATATCTAATTATGATAATAGACCCAAGCAACTACATGAGTGACGCAAATCAGGACATGGTGTATGCGAGTAGAGACTTGTTTTGTGGAATCGGCAAATAAAAATACTGAGATGTTCTCACATAAAAAAAAAAAAAATTGTACATTTATAAAGCATAGCAGTATCACACCTATATAAACTTATACTTCTTTGGAAAGAACTAGAAACCCCAGCTCTGAATCCTATTATATATAGAACAACTAACAGGAAATATTAGTGGGTGTATGGAATAGACAGTGTAAAATTAGAAATATTTGCCACACCAGAATGTCCTTACCAATATACCATTAATAAGGTGTCTTTGGTGTACCGTATATACTCGAGTATAGGCCGACCCGAATATAAGCCGAGGCCCCCAATTTACCCCCAAAAAACTGGAAAACTTATTGACTCGTGTATAAGCCGAGGGTGAGACATGGCTGTCCATCCCTGTGTGTCCGTCCATCCCTGTGTGTGTGTCCGTCCATCCATCCCTGTGTGTGTGTCCATCCATCCATCCATCCCTGTGTGTCCGTCCATCCATCCCTGTGTGTGTATCCATCCATCCCTGTGTGTGTGTGTGTGTGTGTGTGTGTGTGTGTGTGTGTGTGTGTGTGTGTGTGTGTGTGTGTGTATTCATCCATCCATCCATCCCTGTGTGTGTGTGTGTGTGTGTGTGTGTGTATCCATCCATCCATCCATCCATCCCTGTGTGTGTGTGTGTGTGTGTGTGTGTGTGTGTGTGTGTGTGTGTGTGTGTGTGTGTGTGTCCGTGCAGCCTTGTGTGTGTGTCCAGCCTACCTGTGTCCCAAGCCTCCGTCCCGAGCCGCCGTCGTCCCGAGCCTCCTCTGTCCCGTGCCTCCTCTGTCCCGTGCCTTCCGGTGTCCCGTGCCTCCTCTGTCCCGTGCCTCCTCCGTCCCGTGTCGTGCCGATGGATCGCCGCTCTTCTCGGCGGCCATTCTACGATTCAAAAGCTGCGCCTCCGTCCTCCGCCTGTGATAGGCGGAACACTCAATTTCCCAGCAGCCTGTGTTCCGCCTATCACGGACATCCTCTCATACTCGTCCGTAGTATGAGAATGAACGGATGTCCGTGATAGGCGGAACACTGACTGCTGGGAAATTCAGTGTTCCGCCTATCACAGGCGGAGGCGGAGAAGGAGGCGCGGCTTTTGAATTTTAATGTCCGCCGTCTGTCTGCTCGATACGCTGATCGAGCAGTCAGACAGCGGTGACTCGAGTATAAGCCGAGGGGGCACTTTCAGCCTCAAAAAAGAGGCTGAAAATCTCGGCTTATACTCGAGTATATACGGTACTTTAACCTTAATATTAAAGATTATCTTAACCTAAGAAGACAAGTACAGAAACGGAAAAAAAATAATAATAATACATTAAATAAATAAATAAATAATAAAAAAATAAAATAAAAATAATGTAATAAAATAATTCTAGCGCAGTCGGAGTATTTTGGCCTTTCTTGAACCAAACTAGTATCTCCCAACTACTTGTGTAGTGTCTAATTGTATTGGTACTATACCTATGTATAAACCCATTCACGTTCCTTAGTATATCCACAACGGTGGAAGAAATATAACAATCTCTCACTGCCACATTCCAGTGGGTGTGAGGATAGGTGGGGATAGTTTAACCACTTGGGATCCGCGCTATTGCCAAATGACGGCATTAGCGCGGATCTACTTTTCCGGGACTACGTCTATTGACGTCGTCCCGGGTACAAGCGGCCTGCGCGCGCCCTGAGGGGCGCGCGCGGCGCGCTCTGTGATCGGCGAGTCCGTGGGACTCGCCTGATCACCGATCCGTGCAAGGGGTCGATCCCGACCCCTTATCACGTGATCAGCTGTCAGCCAATGACAGCTGATCATGTGATAGAACGGAGCCGGTAATCGGCTATTATTCCTCCTCGCGCTGACAGCGCGAGGAGAGAAAAAAAAAGCCGATCACCGGCGGCCGTGATCGGGACATCAGTCCCGATCACGGCCAGCAATACAGCTGACCACCTGCCCCCTGCCAGTGCCCACCTGCCCACCGCAGTGCCATCCTGAATAAAAGTAAGTGCCCCCCAGCAGTGCCACCCAGCAGTGCCCATAGTGCCCACAGTGCCACCCACAGTGCCACCCACAGTGCCATCCAGCAGTGCCACCAACAGTGCCACCCACAGTGCCCACAATGTGCCCACAATGTGCCTCAAAGGTGCTGCACCCCAGTGCCGCCCATCAGTGCCCAGCAGTGCCGCCCATCAGTGCCCAGCAGTGCCGCCCATCAGTGCCCAGCAGTGCCACCTATCAGAGCCACCTATCAGTGCCACCTATCAGTGCCCATCAGTCCCATCTATCAGTGGTACCTATCAGTGCCCATCCGTGCCACCCATCCGTGCCACTTATCCGTGCCACCCATCCATGCCATCTTATCTGTGCCCATCTTTGCCCATCAGTGCCGCCTTATCTGTGCCCATCGGTGCCGCCTTATCTGTGCCTATTAGTGCCGCCTTAACTATGCCTATCAGTGCCCACCAGTGCAGCCTATCAGTGCCCACCAATGCAGCCTATCAGTGCCCACCAATGCAGCCCATCAGTGCCCACCAATGCAGCCATCAGTGCCACCTAATCAGCGCACTTCAATGAAGGAGAAAAATGACCCGTTTGCAAAATTTTATAACAAACTATTAAAACATGATTTTTTTTTTTTTGCATCTTTTTTTGTTTGTTTAGCAAAAAATAAAACTCCGAGCTGTAACTAAATACCACCAAAAGAAAGCTCTATTTGTGGGAAAAAAATGATAAAAATTTCATTTGGGTACAGTGTTGTATGCCCGCGCAATTGTCATTCAAAGTGCATCAGCGCTGAAAGCTGAAAATTGGTCTGGGACTGAGGGGGGTTTAAGTGCCCAGTAAGCAAGTGGTTAAGGTAGAATCCTGGGATGGACTTATCAAGTGCTGGAAGTAAAATAGCCATACCTAAGCACTAACTAGGATAACAGCACAAGTAATAATGCAAAACTAACAATTATAAAATGCGAGTCTCACTTAATGTCTTGACCGTAGTGTAATTCAATTTCTAGTATTTCATCCATAAGAACGAGACATAACCATTATGATGATTCCACTAAAGTGGTATACTATGACACTAATATTGAAATGAAAAAATTAAAGGCCAATTTTACCTATGATGGCTTAAAAAATGCAAAAAATAAATAAAAAATTTATAATGCTTCCAATTTTCCTTGGGCCTTGTTGGACCACCTTTATGCCTTACATCTCATTTAAACATTGCCTAGCTTGACTGTTTCTAGGTATTATACAGAGGATGATACTAGTTCATTGGTCTCCTCAGAGCAGGATAACCAAAAACAAATCCTAATAACCTTAGTCCTACGGGTGTGATGAGGGGGAGGGGAGTTCTGCATTGGAAAACTTTATATAGGACTAATCAACTGCTGGAAATTGAACGAAACAGACTGAGCAGTAACTAATATCAAAGCACTATAAATGAGGATGAGGATGTTTAAAAACTGTGCAGTAGTACTTTCCTATGTACTCTTCTAGTGGGAACATGAGATTTGAATTGTGTAAGAGAATTTATCATATCCAATCTATAACAGTAACTTAACTCCAGAATTTATATGATGTTGACAATCTCTAATCAGTTTAACCAAAGCAGATGAGTAAAGTCGGTTTAAGAGGCTAGAAAAGGCATCTTGTATTATGCAATAAACCCATTGAACTAGGAGATTATAAACAACCATGGATTAAACCAGTATACTCTCCAAGCTAGATTGTTAGCATTGTTAAACACGGTTGCACTGTGACCCGTGGTCCCTTCTGGCCCTTCTAGGTCACGGGGATTCAGGTGAGCTTGTACCGTTGTGCTGTCTTCTGGTGGACATTGAAGACCTGTCGTCTGATGGAGATCTGCGACGACGGTGTCGGGTCTCCTGTGCCTCCATAGGCTCTTCGTGTTGTTGTTCTTTTTTAGTCGCAGATTGTCGGAATTCAGTGTACCAATTTGGGACTTCTGCTAGAGGAATGCCCATGGTGTTGCAAAAGGATGGTAGGTCCTCGGGCACTCTCAGCAGAGCCGTGCAACCTTGAAATGTAGCTGAGAGCCCAAAGGGGAATATTTTTGGCACGCAGTGTGTCTAATAGGGGTTTTAGGTCTCTTCGGTTCTTCAGAGTAATGCCAGAAAGGTCTTGGTATATATGAATCTCCGCTCCCTCAAACATAATGTGAATCCTGTTTCTCACTTTGTGAAGAATGTCTTCTTTAAGTTTATAATCAACCAAACAGCATACCACATCCCTGGGGGGATCATTCTCTCTGCCTTTAGGTTTGAGGGCCCTGTGAATTCTTTCCATTGCTATATTTGTGTGCACTGGTCTGTCTAGCAGGTCATTGAATATAGTAGTAATGGCAGACAGTAAATTATCAGAATCCACAGCCTCTGGTAAACCTCTGACACGCAGATTATGTCTTCTCCCTCTATTATCCAAATCTTCTGTGTGTCTTTGTATGTCTTTGTATGTCTCTAAGCTGTAGTGTGTGGGCATCTATTTTATGGGACATTCTGTGCAGAATTGTATGATGCTGGGCAGCTGTGTTTTCTACCACAAGAACCCTGTCAGCAATGGCACAGATGTCTAGACACAGGTTTGCAATGGCAACAGTGTATCCTTTATATCTGCTGCTACTGTTCTGAGGTCTAAAAGGCTTAGGTGTGTAGCAGCTAGGGCAGAAGCAGAGGCCACTGAAATATCTGAGTCAGCGGGGTGATAATCTGGCTGCATTCCAGGTATTCTCTGCTGAGGTAACTGTGAGTTCTGTGAGGAAATTTGGCGGGAAGCTGCCATGTTAGAGCCCTGTGTCCAGAAAGGGTCAGGAAAATTGCTGTTTGTGCCGCTTTGATTACTTCTCGATGAGTGGGAACGAGAGGCGGAGGATGTCCGTGATGTTGTCCCCATGTCAGCTGGACCGGGTAAGCAAAGAAAAGTCTCTCAGCAGCAAAGTGGCAGTTAACACAGCGGGAGCTAACCTGTTATGCGTCCATCTTCCTGTGAGGTCCGGCCACGCCCCCGAGCTACATTTTTTGGCAGTATGCCTCTATACACTGATTAGGGCTATTGATTAAAACTATTTTGCTACTGGCCAAATATACACTGCCTTATCATAATTCTTTTAGTAAGACCCATGCCAGTGCTGTTCGTTTTAAGTAAGTTTGAGGCTAGTCTTACTCATTAAAATTGTACTGCTACTGGGAAATTATACATGCTATATTATTTGCAGTCTTTTAATTGTTGTACTAGAGACACAGCATATGAGCAGGTGCTTTTCTACATTTAATTATTTTTACAGTTTGCCTATAAGCCCTAACAATGGCCAGATTCACAGAATCCATGGAAAATCAAACCCGAGCAGATTTGTTCATCTCTAGTGGTCCGTGTAAATTCCCCTGTTACATTACAGGACAGTTGAGATGAGGCAAACTATCCTAGGTTTGCTTGCCAAACCTGAACCTCATTGAAATCAATGGGAGCCATATTCCTTTGAATAACGTGCCCGGGGGTGTCTTAATCCTGCCTGTGAATGGGGTGCATCTCTGTGATGTACAAAAAGTGCTGCAACAGCACTAACATTTACAAAGGAGAATTGGGATTAATGCTTTGCCTGCTCTCCTGATTCTTTTCGGTGGGTTTTCCTGTCTGGGCCTGGGTCACTTGCCTGTGTGATATAAATGGGGAAGTGGTCCGTTCCAAGAGAGTCCCACCCAGAAGTCCAAGGAGTCGTCAGGGTTCCAAAGGAAGCACTTTGCGAGCACAGTACAGCCTTGGGTTATGAGACCCTTAGGGAATGAATACTGAAGAAAAGACCCATAGGAGCATGTGAGTCGACTGTCATGGCCCATAAAAGAGACTTTTATTTTGGGGTTCAATCTGAAGACACCAGCACTGGAGTATGCCTCCCAAGGATCTACACTCGCATGAGAGAACCTGTAAAGGACTATGCACACTGAATTTGAAATGCACTTTTTCAGGTATGCCAGGGCAGCACATCAGCCTTTAGTTATAGTTAGGGAACTAAGAAAGTATATGTCTTGCCTGTTGGACTGTAAAATGTCTAATTTTGATCATTTGCTTATTAGATAAAGCGTTTGAAACCTTGTCCTTGCCTTGTCTGAAGTTACTAAAGAGATGTATCATAAGTAACTGGCGCACATACAGTTAACAAGTGGGTCTTTAACACATTAGGGTATGAAGACTTCAGCATGGAGACGTGAAGACACATGTGGTTTCCAAGTGTAATAGAAGTGTAACAAGCAGCCTGTCAATAGCGTGTACTTATAATAGATGGCAAGGCCATTAGCAGCGAGGGAGATGTTGCCAGCACCCCCTACGCCATCGGTCTGTCACCACAGAGGTTTCCCATCCTGTACAGTGGCACGGAGGTTCAAGAGTTAAAAGAAAAAACCTGGATAGGTGGTTGTGGACGTTGGCTTGGCATGTCCCTCCAAAATGCAAGTTATCGTGAAGGTGTGTACTGTCACGAGAGACCAAGAGTTAACTGGAGAACAGTTGCAGTGGCAGTGCACATGGTGTACACTCATTTGTGAGGAGTTGAGGTCTGCCTTAAGGTTGAGTAGTTCCCCACGTTGGTCTCAACTTTGTCGCAAGGTAATGAGAAAACAACACAAGGTAAAGGTAACCCATATTTGCAGTAAAGTGACCCTTTACAAATGACCTAAAGTAGCCCAGATGAACCCACGCGGGGTAGGCCTCACATGTGACCCAGTACATGGTGCCCAACAAATTAATGGGAGACATGGAGGACATGACAAACAACTTCAGCTACCTCTGTAGGCCACAGTCCCACCAGCCCAGCCTGCCCACACCTTTGCTAGCAAATGAAAGAAAAAAAGAACAGCACACAGACCCCTCCAAGAGTCTGTTATGTATTTTAGGGGACCTTTGGAGGGTCTGTGAGCTATTTTTTGTTTTTTTAAATGTCACTTTTGCTGTAGCACATCCTAGCTTTGAGTCTAGTATGGGTTTTAAGGGAGTACCCCAAGAAAAAAAAAATAGTGTGAAGTACCACAGGAAATCTCTATGGATTTTCAGGGGGGTCTCAAAAAAGTATTAAGTCCCCCTAAAAATCCATGCCAGACCATTAATCTGAGTATGCAGCTTGGCTGGCAAGGAAAGGAAAAGGTGGGGGGTGAGCATGTGCCCTCAACACAGGAGGGTAACTACTACCTTGTCTTGGGGACCCCCTGGCAAACACTTTTCAACACAACCCAGTCCTGTGGTTTTGGGGTTCTGTGAGCTGGGGGCTCCTTGGAGTCTGAAAGCCCCCTTTAATAATAAGGGGGCACCTGGATATATTGCCCCCCCCCCACATGAATAAGTTAGGAGTACAAAGAACCTCTACTCGTTCCAACACACATAAAACAGATGTAACCTAGAAATAGAGACACTCAAACATTTGTTTAAAGAAATATAAATCCCCAAAAAGCCACTCATTGTAAATCCATCATCATCACGTTGCACGTCGCAAAAAATAAACCTGGCACACACAACCAATCCCGACAATACCCATTACCGAATGACAGCTCCTCATCAGAGCTGTCAATGGCTATATAAATTAAGGAGCAGAAATAGCTACATCAATGCCCAAATATGGCCATGGCTGGACCAATGTAAAAATATCAAAATATCCTTATCTGGAGTTGTTCTTTAAATAACATTGCCCCTTTCACGCGGGCTCCTCTGTGAAGCTGAATTTTCTTGCTCAGCAGGAGATCTCTCTGCTGATCTCCGCTGAGCAGGTGGATGACAGGTCCATGTCCATGGACACAGTCCCCCTCTCCTCTATTGGGCAATCAGATGGAAACAGACTACCTGTCTGTTTCCATCAGATGCCAGCCAATCCGCCAGACAGATGGAGAATAGGACCACCATACGTCTGTTTTTGGTGGACAGGATCGGATCGGATGGTGGGAGAGTGTCAGCGGACATGTTTCCACTGACATCCGCCACTTCATAGAAGAGACTAGAGGGTCCAATCACGTCCACCTAAAAAGCTGACAGGTGGACCTGATCAGATCACCTGTGTGAAAGGGGCCCATGCTGGGTGCCTTAAAGCTGCATGTGAAAAAAAGACAGGCCTCCAGCTGACTGGTGTTTGTTAACAAATTGGCTAGTGATACTGGGTGATATTGCAGTGCTGACTCCTGCAGGAGTTACTGGTAAGTGATGGATTCTCCTATCATTTCCAGTGGTGACCTGCCTATAACTGGACCTGGCAACATACCAACACATCTATAACAGATGAGCAGTCTTTATTTAAATAGAAATTAAAATGAATGCAGTGCCTTGAATAACTATTCACCCCCCTTGGATTTTTACCAATTTTGTTACATTACAGCCTTTAGTTCAATGTTTTTTTAATCTGAATGATATGTTATGGATCAGAATGCAATAGTCTAAGTTGGTGAAGTAAAATTAGAAAAATATACATAAAACTATTTTTCAGAAATAAAAAACTAATAATTGGCATTTGCGTATGTTGGAAATGAACAAGAAGTAATGTTATATATCTAAAGTTCGACACATCTGTTTGTACAACCGAACTCAGCCATATTGATATTTGCAGTCCCACATGTTTAAAAGGTATAGAGGAATGTGGCAGAATCTGCATAGCAAAGGAGTTATCTTCAGCCCACCTGGTGTGCACAAAGCTTCAAAGAGATTGATGACGAAGACGGCCCAGGGCACATCGACTGCAATACTGGCCACAGAAGCCAAGTATGGCAGGACAGTCAGTAATATTAGGAGGGCTGTCATGTGAACACTGATTGGTCCAAAGCAAATGGGACTGGCAGTAGGATGCGGTTTGGATGGTGTGTGTTTATCAAAAAGGGTTTCATCAAAGAGAGCTGTCTCT
Organism: Lithobates pipiens; assembly: GCF_037356315.1. Lineage (NCBI taxonomy): Eukaryota > Metazoa > Chordata > Amphibia > Anura > Ranidae > Lithobates > Lithobates pipiens. The sequence goes on from NW_027507748.1 coordinate 234,026,320, forward strand.
CTCTGTTTGCTGCAAGAGCCTGCTATGTGGTGATCTCGGCCTACTCTGGGTGATGGCTCTGGCCTAAACCTCATGGTGAAGGCCCTCTCCTGGTCTGAGCCTAGCCGATGCAGCAAAGCCTCATGGAGGACCGTGTGATAAGTATCTTTCATATTCTTGTATTATATGTTCTGATTGTAAGCTTTGTGATATTGTAATGTCTTTTTAATACTTTATGTTAGCTTTCATAATTTCTTGGGAAATAAATAAGATGATGTTTTACTAGCAGCAATGTGTGTGTTTTCATAAGTAACTTTATATCAGTAAGCCTAGTAGGGTTTTATAAACTAGATAACTATGGGAAGAGACAAGGTAATAATAGTTTGTAGAGCACAAAATGTCTTTCAGCATATGTATTCACCCCCTTTGTTATGAAGCCCATAAAAAGCTCTGGTGCAACCAATTACCTTTAGAAGTCACATAGTTAGTGAAATGATGTCCACCTGTGTGCAATCGAAGTGTCAAAGGGATTTGTCATTACATATACACACCTTTTTGAAAGGCCCAAGAGGCTGCAACACCTAAGCAAGAGGCACCACTAACCAAACACTGCCATGAAGACCAAAGAAATCTCCAAACAAGCAAGGGACAATGTTGCTGAGAAGTACAAGTCAGGGTTAGGTTATAAAAAAATATCCAAATCTTTGATGACCCCTAGGAGCACCATCAAATCTATCATAACCAAATGGAAAGAACATGGCACAACAGCACACCTGCCAAGAGATGGCCACACACCAAAACTCACGGACTGGGCAAGGAGGGCATTAATCAGAGTGGCAGCACAGAGACCTAAGGTAACCCTGGAGGAGCTTCAGACTTCCACAGCAGAGACTGGAGTATCTGTATATAGGACAACAATAAGCTGTACACTCCATAGAGTTGGGCTTTATGTCAGAGTGGCCAGAAGAAAGCCATTACTTTCAGCAAGAAACAAAATGGCAAATTTTGAGTTTGCTAAAAGGCATGTGGGAGACTCCCAAAATGTATGGAGGAAGGTGAGCTGGTCGGATGAGACTAAAATTGAACTTTTTGGCCATCAAAGAAAACGCTATGTCTGGCGCAAACCCAACACATCACATCACCCAAATAACACCATCACACCATTCACCACAGTGAAACATGCAGTTGGCAGCATCATGCTGTGGGGATGTTTTCAGCAGTCAAGACTGGGAAACTGGTCAGAGTTGAGGGAAAGATGGATGGTGCTAAATACAGGGATATTCTTGAGCAAAACCTGTACCACTCTGCGTGTAATTTGAGGCTAGGATGGAGGTTCGCCTTCCAGCAGGACAAAGACCCCAAACACACTGCTAAAACATTTCAGTGGTTTATGGGGAAATGGCCTAGTCAAAGCCCAGACCTCAATCCAAATCCAGAAAATCTGTGGTCAGACTTAAAGATTGCTCTTCACAAGTGCAAACCATCCAACTTGAGCTGGAGCAGTTTTGCAAGGAGGAATAGGCAAACATCACAGTGGTAAGATGTGGCAAGCTCATAGAGCTTATCCAAAGCAACTTGGAGCTGTGATAGCCGCAAAAGTTGGCTCTACAAAGTATTGACTTTAGGGGGGTGAATAGTTATACACATTGACTTTTTTCTGTTATTTTGTCCTATTTGTTGTTTGCTTCACAATAAAAAAAAATCTACAGTAAAGTTGTGGTCATGTTCGGTAAATTAAATGATGCAAATCCTCAACAATCCATGTTAATTCCAGGTTGTGAGGCAACAAAACATGAAAAAAGGGGGTGAATACTTTTGCAAGGCACTGTATAAGGAAAGCACTAATTAAATAGAATCAACAATGGAGTTAACACTTTTAAGACATGGTTAAGTATTCAAAGGCATGGCAAAACAAGTTCATTCCCTTTAATTTACTGTGGAGCACCCTGCCTGAAAACACCAGGTAAATGAAAGAGGAATGACACTTCAGCTAATAAAAATCAGTGGTCACAGGAAGGAATGTTACTGAAGTGTACAAGAAACTCATATAACAAAGTAGCCTGTCTATGGTGTTTAGGCCCTATCTAGCCATTGGCCAGTGGGGTAATAGAGTAAGTCTGCTGGCAGTGGGATCCTTAAACTCACCGTTCTCATGTGTAATCCACTGCATGAGAAGGGCGACTTTCCTTCAGGCAGACTCCTGCTGATGGCAGAAAACATGTATATCAAACTAAATTTGAAACATATGAGAAGTAGGCCACAATGCCTCTGGATGGAGGATGGTGGGTGACTGGTGTATGTTGCACTGTCTCTGGTAGTCTATATGCTATTGGCACCTTGTTGGATGCTCCAATGAGAGGCGGCTCACAATGCCCTGTCACCCCTCTAAATCCCCCTTTCTTCCCTGGTGGCTTTGGGGGTAACAGCTGCTCTAAAACCTACTTCTGACTCCCTTGTGAAGCTCCTCCCAGCACACTGCCCTCAACTGCTACTCAGTCCTGGCTTTCTCTCTGTAGCATACAGCACTCAATGCACTCTTCCTGCTTCTCTGCAGCTCCCTTCCTTTTCTCCCAGGCTGTCCTCATTCTGTCTATATAGAATATTCACCCCCTTTATCTCTTTGCCCACTCTTCGCTCTGCTGCTCTAGGTCTCATAGGTCAGGTTAACCCTCCCATCTGCCAACTGAAGTCCTCATCTTCCTCTACTCTCCTGCATAGTCAATCACCAGCAGTAATCAGAAACTGCAGCACAGCCACAATTATGACCATGCCTGAGCTGTGTGGCTTAAAGGGGCTGTTGTTTAGGTCTACAGCATCATTAACCAATTATGATCATGACCTTATATGGTTAATGACGTTACCCCGGATTCCCATTTTGTTTGTTTGCAAATATCAGCCAGGGATTTGTCATTTCATGGCAGTAGTGTGGTAGGGAACATCACCGGCCTAATGCCCTTTACACACGGTCGGACATTCCAACGACAAAATCCATCAGATTTTTTCTGATGGATTTTGGCCCAAACTTGTCTTGCATACACACGGTCGCACAAAGTTGTTTGGCCCAAACTTGTCTTGCATACACACGGTCGCACAAAGTTGTTGGAAAATCCAATCGTTCAGAATGAGGTGACGTAAACCACTTACGATGGGACTATAAAGAGGGCAGTAGCCAATCGCTTTTGTCTCGTAATTTATTTTGAGCATGTGTGGCACTTTGTCCGTCGGAATTGTCTCCACGCGATCAGAATTTAAACAATCAGATTTTGTTGTTGGAAAATTTTAGATCCAGCTCTCAAACTTTGTGTGTTGGAAATTCCAACAGAAAAAGTCAGATGGAACCCACACATGATCAGATTTTCCCACAACACGATCCGATCGCACATTTTCCGTCAGAAATTCTGACCGTGTGTACAGGGCATTAGGTTTGTCGTGGGGGCAGTGCAATATTGCCAGATGTTAGTTGTTTGTTAAATTACATGGTCACATAGTCAAGCTATTTATAAACCCTGCAGGGGGGCCCCCTTCCCCAAAGCACCCACCCCCCATTTTGAGGGCATGCATCCTGGTACGGTTCAGGAGGGGGGGACGTTCGCTCCCCACCCCCTTTCCTGACTGGCCGGGCTGTGTGCTCAGATAAGGGTCTGGTATGGACTTTGGGAGGACCCCCACGCCGTTTTTTCGGCGTACGGGGTTACCCTTAAAATCCATACCAGACCTAAGGGCCTGGTGTACAGCACCCTGTAGCCAAGAACCAGCGGGATAGGATCGCGCTGGAAACATTTTCGCGGGCAGGTGCTGTAGTCCCCAAAGCACCCACCCCCTCATGTTGAGGGCATGCGGCCTGGTACGGTTCAGGAGGGGGGGCACTCGCTTGTCCCCGCCCCCTTTCTTGACCGGCCGGGCTGTGTGCTCAGATAAGGGTCTGGTATGGACTTTGGGGGGACCCCCACACCGTTTTTTCGGTGTAGGGGGTTACCCTTAAAATCCATACCAGTCCTAAGGGCCTGGTCTACAGTACCATGTAGCTGAGAACCAGTGTGATAGGATCGCGCTGGATATATTCTCGCGGGCAGGTGCTGTGGTCCCCAAAGCACCCACACCCTCATGTTGAGGGCAAGCGGCCTGGTACGGTTCAGAAGGGGGGGGCGCTCGCTCGTCCCCATGCCCTTTCGGTGTAGGGGGTTACCCTTAAAATCCATACCAGACCTAAGGGCCTGTTGTATAGTAACCTGTAGCCGAGAACCAGCGTGATAGGATCACACTGGAAACATTCTCGCGGGCAGGTGCTGTAGTTGCCGTTGCGTCATAGTTGGTCCGTCGGACCAGCATACAGGCGAGCGGACTTCCCGACAGGAACTGGGTCCGGCGGACTTTCGGCGGGAAGATTTAAAACATGTTTTATTTCTAGGTCCGCTGGACTTTAGGGAAGAAAAAGTCCGCTGGAGCCCACACACGATCAAATTGTCTGACGGACTCTAGTCCACCGGCCGAAGTCTGCCGGAAAGTCGGATCGTGTGTACGCACCATTACAGTCAGTTTACTACAAAGCACATTCTGTTCCTTACTGTATATTAGTGGGATTTGGGTATACTAGCATGGTATCTTCTTCCCCTATTGAGATTATATTATATATAATGATGTCTATGAGTCATTTAGGCACATTGTAGATTCAAAGAATCAGTTTTGAATTGTGAAGTCATCTGTGCCAGTGACTGACACAACCCTTGGTGGGAAACTGCTGAACGTAGTAGTAAACATATGTGGGTAGCTTTTTTGATATTAACAATGCCTGAAAATAATGATTGCAGGTATAAGATTACATATAAACTGCCATCTTTAAGAGAAGCGAAAAAGGGGTAAATGGGACTGTTGCGGTGCTGATAATAGTAAGGAACATGAAATTTATTTAAAAAAGATATTTTAATGAATATACTAAAAATGGCCAAAGAGAGGTCAATGAATACAAAAGTAGAAGACAGCAGATATTAATTTTCATACAAACAGTGTACAAAGTCCATCAATTAGTTTGAATAACCAAATTCTTGGCGGTTCAGATGTTGAATTCCCGACATGTTTCGCCTACTATTAGGCTTCTTCAGGGGAGCCAATGGTTGATGGAAGAGGAAATATTTTATTTGTAAAAACAGATAAGAGAATTTGCTGTAGAAAAATTATATAACAAAGTTAGTGGAGCTGGTCATGTTGAGAGAACACCTCCTAAATCCCCACCGAAGCCCAACTGTCTCAAAAAGTTCAACCAATGGTAAATATAGAACAATACCTGTCAATCTCGAACAAATTCACCTATGCCCTGAAATGAAGACCCCACTCAGAGTTGGAAACGAGCCAGTCCCCAAAATCGCCAAAACGAAAGGTGACTGCAGGAGATAAATTGAGCAAACATAGAGGTCCAATATATTGCTAAGTTCACAAGGAGCCTGAAGAGGCTTCCAAAGAATTTTTGTTTTAAAAGAAAAGAAAATATATATACGGCAAAAAATCATACCTGTATCGGTTGGATATGAGGTGTGTCACTTAATGATAGCTGTAGGTTAACAAAAAGGGAATCCTTAAAGATTTTTTTGAAACTGGTGTAGTGACCTGATTTGTAAAAAAAAAAAAAAAAAAGGGGTTTCCTTTAAATTTTTTTACCTTATAAACTAATGGTATTTTGCTTGGCAGAACGCTCAAAAAAAGTTTAATAGAAGTCATTAATAATTGCTTACCGGAACAAAAAAAGACAGCAGACTCAGCTGTTGCTGTATTGAACAAGCTATCAGCAAGAAGACACTATGTAGCAGGGAGCTGCAGAGTCAGACCAGTCAAGCTTTTGATAGAGCGATTTAAGAAGATTGGTCTAGGATATAAAGAAAAAACAATGCCAGAGCTAGTGATCAAAGGTAAAAAAAAGGGAAAAAGGGTTGAAATAAAGGAAATTGGAAGAGCTACATGGCATGTGTGGACATGTCATGTGCCTTTCTACAGACTAACCTTAACGGCGGGATCGTCACAAACACGCTCTGCAGGGCCGATACACCTGCATTGTGAGTGTGCTCCTTTTATCTCCCTCACCATCCGGCGTCACAGCAGCGGCGCCGGATGTGAGCGGACGATAGATGCGGGACTGCGCATGCGCACCGAGCAAGTGAGCCTACAACCCCCATAATGCTCTGCGTCGGCGTCTCCGTAGCCCAGGAAACCCTGACGCCGCAACAGGCAATAACGGGTTAAGTATAGGAGTTATTCCTGCGCCTAATCAGGAAGGGGAATAGTTTTTTAGTGCCGCTGCACACACTGAATACGGGGTACCTGAACCCCAAAGAATCAAGAAAGGTAAGAGAGTAGTGGTGCGCAGTACTAACTCAGGAAATATTGGCCTACAAAATCTGTAGATACTATAGATGCAGGTGTTTAAATGCTAGGTGTGTGGCCACCCAGACCAAAAAATGTATTGGGAGCTTAATATGTACGTTCTATGAGGGAGCGTGCGAAAACCTCACCACTATCACATAATAGTGTTTGGGATGTATATTGAAGTGATATAAAAAAAAAAAAAAAAAAAAAAAAATATAGTGGTAAAAAACTAAATAATTTCTGATGTGATTTTTTAGGGTGAGCATAGGACTCTAAAATAGCAATGCTAAGCAGTAAATAGGTCCGTTCTTACAGCATCCCATAGGTAAAATCAATATATAAGAATTGTGATAAAAAATATATATTGCGATTTGTTGCGACTAATCCAATCGCATAAAAAGTGCTGGTGCTAAGTGATACAATAAACGTGTTGCAATGTCTACTACACCGTGAACAACAATGTATAAATACACAATTATTAACTAAAAAACAGTTTAGTGCAAAAAGAAAAAAAGGAGATAGCTACTTGTGATTAGCAAAGAAATCGCATAACGTGCCAGTGTTAGACAAATTGAGTTGGATGCGTATGGGTGTCTCTTCACCCTATACTAGGTAATAACTGCAGTGAAGTGAGATAAATTCATGCAAAATTGGCACAGAAAAAAATTGAAAAATGCAGCATTAAAAACGCATAAAAAATAAATGTTACAGGTGAAAAAAACTATCTAACAATAATGCAAGTGAAATAGTGCTCAATGGTCAGAAACTATATGACATATACATTCCACAATAACGTGTGTAAAAATTGTGTCCATATACAACATGTGCGACAACCAATAGCGATTATATCCAAAATCGCATCAGGTAAAAAATGCATGCAGTACTGGTGTTAAGTGCTATATGAACTATAGCGATCTGGTCGGTGGTGATAGTAGTGAAAAATATCCCACGTGGTCCTGTATACTCAGGATATGGGTGTCCCCTTACCTTACAGCTGTAAGGTAACAGCATGTAACATATATATCCTCAGGGTTCCTGGTGGTCTTTATCCCACGAGGTCTTGTTACTGTGTCCCCGTCTCTTGCCTATTCCGCTGTGTGGTCACTTTAAATTGGTTGTTCAGCGATGCCCAGTATAGGGGAGGGGATGGTTACCTCAGCAGGTTATGTAGGGGATTTAAGCAAATAAGGAGGAAGGGAGCCCCATAGTGTAGTATTTATGAACAAAGTTTCAATTTATTCAAGAAACAAAGAGATACTCACAAACAAACACAGTTCAAGCATAGAGTATAAACGAGCTGCGAGCTCGATTGCGTCACTTCCGGTAGCGTCCCGACGCGTGTCGCAACAAATCGCAATATATATTTTTTATCACAATTCTTATATATTGATTTTACCTATGGGATGCTGTAAGAACGGACCTATTTACTGCTTAGCATTGCTATTTTAGAGTCCTATGCTCACCCTAAAAAATCACATCAGAAATTATTTAGTTTTTTACCACTATATTTTTTTTTTTTTTTTTTTTTTTTTTTATATCACTTCAATATACATCCCAAACACTATTATGTGATAGTGGTGAGGTTTTCGCACGCTCCCTCATAGAACGTACATATTAAGCTCCCAATACATTTTTTGGTCTGGGTGGCCACACACCTAGCATTTAAACACCTGCATCTATAGTATCTACAGATTTTGTAGGCCAATATTTCCTGAGTTAGTACTGCGCACCACTACTCTCTTACCTTTCTTGAGGCAATAACGGGGATCGTAAGAGAGACAGCTAGAGGATCCATCCGAACCCCCCAAAAAGATGTGTCAATCTAAGGACACAGCAAGGTGCATGCGCTGACATAGCAGCCCGCATGTTAACAGGTCCAGCTTCCACATAGCTGGACCTGTGTGTCCATACAGGCACCCAGACGGAGACAGAGAGAACCGACCTGCCCCTCCAGAAAGGGGGGTCTCCACCACAAGGGCAGACTTCGAAGCAACGAATTAAATGCCAATATGTGACAAAACCATTATGGACTAATCTATAAAATCATAGCCCTATAAATGGCCGTTCACAGCATGTTTATTTTTTCTAATATATAAATTAATTCCCGAGACAGGTGGGCTAAGGGAAAAGGGAAGGATAGTGCCTGTCGGCCGACTCCACAAAAAAAAAAAAAAAAAAAAAAAAAAAACATAAACTTGTAATGAAAACAATATAATAAAGTAAACAAGTGATTATTAATTTAAAAACTTTCATAGATATCATAACAATATTACAGAGATCAACTGCATTGTTCCTATTAAATTGATAATCAGCAATAATTGGAATACCTAATATGCATGATAAACAGCTTAAACAAATTATATAAGTACTTCAACAAATAGAAATACCAACAAATAGTTAATAAGGTTGGTGGTATTCCAATTTACACTATACAGAAATTGTGCAAGAGAAATGTAGCCAGGATAGACACACCCATAAGTAAATGCAGTTGTTGAGACAAACAGACTAACAGACAAACAAACAATCAGAGAAACGAATAAACTCGTAGGAAAGGAGGGGAGAGGAAAAGGATGAAGAGATGAGGGGAAGAGAAAGAAGAAATGAAAAAAGGGGGGGGGGGGGGGAGGGACGGGAAACAGGGTAACGGGGGAAGTTGATGGCCCTATTTACATGGTTCAGATTCCCTATGAAAAGTTCTATAGGACAAAACTTCAACATGCTAATTATTTAATCAAACATAAAACAATAATAATTAGAGAAAATGCTTATATGTAATATATTCGTTTAAACCTGGGTAGTTTGTAGCTTCTAAAGTATATATCCATTGGGTTTCCAATTGAAGTAGACGTGTGTCAATTTCCCCTCCCCGAGCATGAGTGGGTACATGCTCCAGGGCTGAGAAATAGACGCCATTGGGATTGAAATTGTGAGAACTGGCTATATGTCTATTTAATGCTGTAGTGCATAATCGTTTAGATAGAGGCAACATGTGATCTCTAATTCTTTTGTAAAAAGGACGTTTTGTCTTGCCGATGTAAAAACATCCGCAAGAGCAGCTGGCAATGTAGACTATTCCCACAGTTTTACATGTCACATTGTGTCTAATGGTATGAACGGAACCATTTGGCAATGTGACTTGTGATGATCCTGAGATAAAACGACAGATATCGCAGTAGCCACATGGATAGGTACCAGTGCGATTTGGTCTTACAGATTGACGAGTGTTAAAATGACTCGTAACTAATCGATCTCTCATAGATTGAGATCTACGATAAGTGAGCTGGGGAAAGGGCTTGATGTATTTATGGACTGTTTGGTCTGCCAATAATAGGGGCCAATATTTAACAAGAATAGCTTTCATTTGATGGTGTTGGCGAGAATACTGTGTGATAATACGTAAAGGTGTGTTAGAAGCGGGTCTAGGTTTAGGGTAAATTAAATCACTTCTATTTAATTTTAACACTTTATTATATGTACGTTTGAGTAGCGCTTTACTGTACCCGCGTTGAATGAGTCGAGTTGTGAGGTCCCTGGCGGCTGATTGGAAATCTAAGTCTAGGGAACAGTTTCGGCGTAAGCGAAGATATTGACTGTAAGGTATACTGTCCAAAAGTGGTTTAGGATGTGCACTTGCGGCGTGTAGGATAGTATTGCCCGCAGAGGGTTTACGGTAAAGAGATGAATTAATTATGCCGTTTCTATCCAATTTGATGCACAGGTCAAGAAAATTGACCTGGGTTTGGCTATAATCCATCGTAAATTTAAGGTTAAACTGGTTGACAAATAAACTATCAAAAAATTCATGTAATTCACCTAGGGAACCCGTCCATAGTAGCAAAATGTCATCAATGTAACGGTGCCAGCCCAGGATAAACTGACTCCAATCCCGGGATTGGTCACTAGAAAAAATTTGTCGTTCCCACCCCCCCAGGTACAGATTGGCGTAGGTAGGGGCACATTTGGTGCCCATAGCTACGCCCTGCACCTGGAGGTAGTGGGAACGATCAAACATAAAATAGTTATGCGTGAGAATGAACTCCAAAAGTTGGAGTACAAAGTTATCATAGCTTTTCGAAATGGAACCCCGTTCCTGAAGAAAAGAATGCATGACTTGGATACCAGTTGAGTGCGGAATGGAGTTGTATAAACACTCAACGTCCAAGGCCACTAACCATGTGCCTGGGGGAAGTTGTTTACCATCTAGAATTCGTAATAAGTCAATGGTATCCTTTACGTAGGATGGCAAGGAGAGTACATGCGGGAATAAATGTTTGTCAATTAGAGCACTGGCATTCTCGGTTAGACACTGACAACCTGATACAATAGGTCGACCCGGAGGGTTGACCAGAGATTTATGTAATTTAGGTATCGAGTAGAATGTAGGGGTTTGTGAATTTTTCACATTTAAATACTTCCATGTATTAAGATCGATGGTGCCATGTCGGTAAGCCCGGAAAATGAGGTGATAATACGTTGTAATGGAATTTTCAATAATAAGTTTGGATATTGGACGATACCAGTCCCTGTTGTTAAGGATGTCCAGGCACATTTTCCTGTATGCCTCCACATCCATAACACATACATTACCCCCCTTATCGGCAGGTTTAATAATTATGTCAGAGTTGTTGTGAAGATCTTGAAGTGCCTTTCTGTGTTTAAAAGGTAGATTATGGGATTCTTGTGTATCCAAATTTAAGTGCTTAATTTCCATGGTTAGTTGGCTAACAAAAGCCCAAATGTTGGGATTGCTTTGAAGCAAAGGAATAGATTTCAACTTTGGTTTGAAAGTTACCGGAGCAGGAAATAGTACTCCCGGAACTGATACACGAGGAGTAGTTAAATCAGAGGGCTGTTCATCCTCTGTGTTTCCCTCGTCCCAAAGAGACATCAGGTCTTCCATAGCCCGAAGTTCACTGGACGATGGTTCAACAGGGGTAGTGTTGGGGACAGTTGTGCCAGCAGTTTTATCATATAGTACCTTAAAAAGGAGACGTCTGGCGAAAAGATGTATGTCTTTAACAAATTGAAACTTGTCTAAGTCTGTAGATGGGCAAAATGATAAACCAAATTTCAAAACTTCGATTTGTTCCTTGGTTAAGGAGACCGAGGATAGGTTCACAACCTCGAGATTCAGTGCATTTGTGAGTGGGGTAGTGAGGGTGGGTGTGTTTTGGGTTCCGGAGTCTGAACTAAAAAAATAGGTGCGATACGGGGATCCGAGGATTGTGAGTGGGACGGAAACATAGACGGAAGTGCAGGTTCACTTGCTCTCCTGGATGAGAGCCCAAGGTGAATGTGTGAAGGATGTGAACTAAGTGCTGGAGTGCTAGGTGCATGGTGACTGGGAGGGTCTGCTGATGTGGTTGGACGTGATTGAGTGATGGGCATGGGAGTGGAAGACTGTGTACGATGTGCCTTACGTGGGGCCGCAGTGGGTTGGTGTACCGTTCCCGTAGATCTGGGTGACGAAGCCGTGGACGTATCCGATCGGTCTCCCTTCCTTTTCTTTGGAATCCTGTCCTGAGTCAAATCTCGGTAAGAGGTAGAAGTACTAGAAGAAAAAGAGACAACGTTAGGAATCAAAGTGTCTGTTTGAGGAACATTTGAAGTAAAAGGTTTTCTTTTAGGAGTGGTTTGATTAGAATTCTGCCATTTGTAGGCGAAATGATTTTCATATGCATGTTTATCTCGAAGAAATTTACTTTCCTTGACACTTATAATGTTCCGTGTGTATTGTTCAAGATACAAGCGTAAATTGTTCTCTCGTTGTGTGAAACGAATGGGATTTTCCAATAAATTATTGTCTTGATACCAAGAGGTGATTTGAGTATCAAGTTGTTCCAATTCTATTATATATTGATCAATCAGGATCGAAATCATTTGGAAAGAACAGGATTGAAGATTGCTCTCCCAAGAGTTTTTAAGTGAATCACTTATTTTGTTCATATTGGGGAAAATTTGAATTCGTAGACCCCATGGAACTACTTGGTGTTCAACATATTTTTCAAAATAAACTTTATGCCAGTGGGTTCTAGCTTTCCGTTCTAACAGGCGTTGTAGACGCATGAAAGATCGGTCTAGCTCGGCATCCGTAATATTGGCATCTTTCCTGGAGGCATGAACCTTGGTCATAAGACCATCCCATGCGTTTCCACAGAAAGCAGCCATACCTAGACCTAAACAGTAACAGAGCACCAACACTAAAGATAAGGAGGTTAAATGAGAAAGGGGAATACAACAATTGGAATTTGAACAAGAAAGAAATAAATAAAATGGAGAGGAGGGAGAGGGAAAAGGTGTGATCAAGCTACAATCTTGATGACGTCAAATATAGCAATACAGCATATCAATGTTACTGGTAACTAGCCTGTATACTCATGTGTTATAGTTAAACATATATTTGAATAAAAAATTCAAAAGATTAATATAAACAGAGAACACACATACAAAGATCAATCACATGTTTAAACAGAAAAAACAGTATAGTGCCTCGCCTGTTGAAAAGGTGTGTTTTAGACACCAGAAGTTTTTGGGAAGGATGGAAAGGACTAAATCAGGCAAGGAGTTATCAGCGCACCTCATCCCGGTTTTAACAGTTTAAGAGAAGCGAAAAAGGGGTAAATGGGACTGTTGCGGTGCTGATAATAGTAAGGAACATGAAATTTATTTAAAAAAGATATTTTAATGAATATACTAAAAATGGCCAAAGAGAGGTCAATGAATACAAAAGTAGAAGACAGCAGATATTAATTTTCATACAAACAGTGTACAAAGTCCATCAATTAGTTTGAATAACCAAATTCTTGGCGGTTCAGATGTTGAATTCCCGACATGTTTCGCCTACTATTAGGCTTCTTCAGGGGAGCCAATGGTTGATGGAAGAGGAAATATTTTATTTGTAAAAACAGATAAGAGAATTTGCTGTAGAAAAATTATATAACAAAGTTAGTGGAGCTGGTCATGTTGAGAGAACACCTCCTAAATCCCCACCGAAGCCCAACTGTCTCAAAAAGTTCAACCAATGGTAAATATAGAACAATACCTGTCAATCTCGAACAAATTCACCTATGCCCTGAAATGAAGACCCCACTCAGAGTTGGAAACGAGCCAGTCCCCAAAATCGCCAAAACGAAAGGTGACTGCCATCTTTGTTGAAGGAATAAAAAAATAAAATAAACATTTCTACATGCATGATTTCATTCATCTCTGCATAGTTGAAGAATTGCACTTCAACTATCAGTTAAACCACAAAATAATGTAGAATAAACATTTAAAAAAGCAATTTAATAACATCTTTTGTGAATTCTATATGGGTTCTAAACACTTGTCATATCTGTGTATTCTACTTGACATTTTAAAAGGTGATCCTGTTTTAACGTTGTGATGACCTAGGTGGGTCATGTTTACTGTATGTAAATCCTGTGACTGTATCCCCTGATGGTGCTTATAGGTATACCTGACAAATTGCTTCTTCCCCTGCTAAGCCCTTACACTTACTATGGGCATACTGGGAAAGCGGTGATTGAATCTTGGCTCACCTGATTACTGTGCACGCCGAAAAGCTGGGTTAGCTGGAAATGGGCAAAGCCCAGATCCAGTACATGCAGTCCTAGTGTAGGATAATATGAATGGTATCAAGATTCCTATATACAGTATTCATTTTGGAAGAGTAGCACAGTGAATTTCATTAAGGTTCAAAACTGCGGGTCATAATATACTGATTGGGCCAGGTGGAACACTGTTGCAGGAGATTCGTTGTGCAAGGTTGTCACCTAAATCTTGCAAAACCACCAAAAGTGTTTTACTGAACCATAAGTGCAATTCATGAACATTTTTATAGATGAAAAGAGGGGCTTTCACAGTTTTTGACAATAAATGTGCTTATCTATTTTATAATAATTTTTACTTCTGTAAGTATTTTATTAAACTTCACTAATAACATTTTTATCTCATAAACAGATGTATAATTATTCCAGTACATATTGAATGGTTACATAGTTGTCATGACAAGGTGAAGTACATGTAGCGCTGGCTCCTGACGAGCATGTGCTATATGTTTTTCAAAGTTAAATCTCCTGAAACCACAGTTGGGTTTTGGGGCTAATTTCACTAAATATATGGTTTCAGTACCAGTCTGGCTGGGTTGCACTGGGTTCTCCTTGGCCACAGGTGTCGCTGTCACTAGAACGCAGTCTAGCTGGGTGTATTGAATGCCACTGTTCTTTCGGAACCAGCCCAGTGGGCGTGTTCTCCTGCTGTGCATTCTAGGAGGTGGTATTTAAGGTACTGACATCACGTGTTCTGATGTTCTGTTCTGGTCTGTTCTGTTCTGGTCCTCCTGACCATCCCCCATGGCTCTGCTGGCCTGGGGTGTGGAACCATGCATTTCCAAGTCTTGGGGCTGGCTAGCCCGAGGCGACGCAACTGCAGGGACAGGCCTATTGATTCAAAGGTGGTCCGGTGCCGTCTCATCTAAGGGAGAAGCCCAGAAACTGGAGAAACCCCAGGGGAGGACTCTTCAGGAGAAGGCCGTGTGCAGGACTGGCTTCTCTGAAGGAGCCTAGAGGCTCAGTTGAAGAACACTTCATGGATTTTCACTCATACGGTATCGCCGGATCGGCTGAGAGATACTGGTACCGTATGATAGCTCTTTAAATTTGTCTACGTCCCTCAGTTACAATCAAGTCTGTGGCAGAGACTTTTGCTCAAGTATTTTACACTCAAGTCTGTGGCAGAGACTGTCCTTGGCACCCTGCCGGCTGCTAGGTCTAGTGAGAGGAGGTCTATCCTGAGGTTGTGTAAATAACCCAAAAGAAGATTCAATGTCAGTTTCCACATTTCTTTGGGCCATCTACCATGGGAAACCCTAGACGGAGAAGCAGCCAAGAAGGTAACGGTAAGCCCAATAAAACCAGCAGCTCCTTCGGGGGTCAGTGCTACATAAATTTTACCAATTTTACCAATGTAAAATGTAATGTAAAGGGTATATGCCAATGAAAAAGATAAGGAACAACAGAGACAAAATTAACCACTTGCCATATAACAAAATGACGCTGGCAAAGTGGTTGCGATATCTTGAACATATGACGTCTTTCAGGAACTCAAGCCGCTGCGTGCCCCTGGGGGCGTGCATCTCGCCGATCCTTGTTGCAGTGTGTTATTTTGACAAACCGCAACTACTATCTAGGTAAAGAGTCTCTGACAGAGAGTCCTCTGACAGACGCAAGTAGAGGAAAGCTGATCGGCTGCTCTCCTGATGGGGAGGGGGGGTCTGTGCTGATTGTTTATCAGCCCAGCCCCCCCTCGGATGCTTGCCCAGGACCACCAGTTATGCCACCCTAGACCACCAGGGAAATAGCAATCAGTGCCCAGGCAACTGGCAATCAGTGCCCAGGCAGCTGCCAATCAGTGTCAAAGTAAAATGCCTGCCAGTGCCACCAGTGATGCCTATCAGTTAAATCTATCAGTGCCAGCCATCAGTGCCCATCAATGCCCATCAGAGACACATTTCAGTGCCTATCAGTGCCCAGCAGTGCTGTTTATCAGCCACTCATAAGTACCCATCAGTGCAGCCTTGCAGTGCCCATCAGTGTTGCCTATCAGTGCCCATCAGTGCCCACCAGTGCCACCTATGAGTGCCCATCAGTGCCGCCTATCAATGCCCATCAGTGCTACATATCAGTGCCACCTATCAGTGCTGCCTATTAGTGCCCATCAGTGCCACCTTGTCAGTGCCACCTTATCAGTGCCCATCAGTGAAGGAGATGGATACAAAATTTCTGCATGGTCTGATGACAGGAACAGAGACTCTCAAAATGAAGGATAGGTATCTAGCAATTTTTAAGGAAATAGAAAAGCATAAAAAATCTGAGAGAAGAAGAAAAAAGGGACAAAAAACTGACTGGTCCCTACTGTCACTCTATGCAGAAAAAAGTGTCAGTTTGGATAGGTCTCTTTTAAAGTCTCATACCATTGACTATTTAAGTTTTCAATGACACATATGCAGATTTCTCAATTAACTGGGATTTTTCATGAGGGGCTGGTACATGGGGGTTGTATTGAAATACATCCAATGCACCCAAATGCATGTACAGTAAATGTGAATAGTCATTCTTGTGTTATGTGGATCAATTCTTCTATATCTGCAATGCAATTAAGTTTAGTAAGCCATTCCTTACACAGAAGGAGTTTGCTCTGAATGCCAGTGTTTGGGAATATGCAGTCTGATGGCACGTACCATGTGTGATAACACTGGGCAGGCAGAAAATAGAGATGTAAGAGATAGTGAGCTGGGGTGTAGTCCAAGAGGAGCTTAGAAATGTCTGTAATTATGTTATGGATCCTATACCAAAATGCAGGATTTCTGGGCATGTGCACCAAATGTGGAGCATATAAGGCCGCGTACACACGGGCGGACTGTTCGCCCAACTTTGTCCGCTGAACAGTGTTTGGGCGGACAGTCCGCTCGTGTGTGGGCTTTCAGCGGACAGTTTCAGCGGACAGTTTGACGGACAAGGTTTTTCGGAAATTCCGTAAAACTGTCCGCTGAAACCTTGTTTCAGCGAACAGTCCGCTCGTGTGTAGGCTTGTTCGTCAAACAAAGTTGCGCGCATGCTCAGAAAGGATTTTCACGCCGAAAGCTATAATGCAGTGTATAGGACGTCGTATTTTTCGTCCCGTCGTACGTGCCGTTCACGTCATCGCGCACGGTTTCAGCAAACTGTTCGTTCGTCGTGTGTGGGCATGTCCGTCCATGCTAATTTTGAGCGGACTGTTTGCTGAAACTGTTGGACGGACAAAGTTGGGCGAACAGTCCGCCCGTGTGTACGCGGCCTTACAATGCTCTTTATCATGTCTCCAACATCGATTGGAGACTGAAGTAGAGACCTACTTTTACAACCGTTTTTTCTGAATTGTTTTAATAAAGGTTCCTTTATGTTTCATGGTATTGATGGCTTCCCAGCCATCTTCAGTTAACTTAATCTCCAGGTTTGTTTCCAACACTATACATGCCATCCCCTTTTTAGCTGACAGTTAAAGACGTATATATTATCGAGAACAAGTGTCTCTGAGGAGTGTCCATAGAGCATAAGGATTTTTCATAATTACCTGCTCTGTGCAATGGTTTTGAACACCAGCACTCCTGGCTCCTCCCCCTCACTAAGTTCCCACCATAGCAAAAGCCTCTTGCTATGGGGGCACTCGCGCAGGCTCACTCCCAAGCTGACTTTGTGAGTCCATATACACACAGATTGGGGCTCAGCCCTGCCCTCTGCTCCCTTGTCACTGGCTATAATCTAAGTCTGTGAGAGGGAAAAGCCAAGAGAGCCTCTGCTCTAATGCACAGTGCAGGATTGAGATCAGGGCTCATAAGGAGGAGCTTGGAGGGTGGTGCATGCAGGTTTTATACCTTAATACATAGAATGCATTAAGGTAAAAAACCTTCAGCCTATACAACCACTTTAAATGCTAGCTAATTTTATTTTGTTAATTTCAGCTACAGCACCTCTCTAAAGAGAAATGTACCCATGGTTGTTTGAAAATTTTATTTTATAATAGTTAGCAATAAGCTGCAGCAGAAAAGAAATATTTGCTTGAATTTATGACATTTGATGGACGGCAGTTCTGTAATCATTATTACATATTTTTAAATGCAAGCAGATTAACCTAGTTATAGAGTATTTGGCTAGAGTACTGTTTAAAGAGAAAAGTGTCCTGTTGCTGTTATACTTATGCATGATTGCTTGACAGCACAAAGGCACATTGTAGTGGAATTGTATGTTATTATAGCAGTGGACTATATGCTGTAATGGAAAGGAAATTATTCATTGAATTTGTGACATTTGATTGAATAACAGCAATTAGACATGTGCATTCGTTTTCGTCCGAATGCATTTTCGTCCGAATTTCAGGTATTTTCGTTTTCGTTTTGACAAACGATAACGAAAGCACAGAATCCGAAAAACGAAAGATCCGACATAAATAAATGCTTTATTTTTGTTTTCCTTGTTACAACAGTTCGATATAGAATAGGAGATTCGACGTGACTGACAATAACAATCTGTGTCTATAGAACCTGTGGTCGAATATGCCTAACCTTACCTCTATTAGTCCAAGATTATATAGAGAAAATATTCGACAGAGAAAAAAGATTTGACAGAGAGAAAAGATTCTGCAAGTTACTGTCCTAAAAAGTGTTTGGGGACCCGGGTCCTGCCCCAGGGGACATGTATCAATGCAAAAAAAAGTTTTTAAAACGGCCGTTTTTTTCGGAAGCAGTGATTTTAATAATGATTAAAGTGAAACAATAAAAGTGTAATGTTCCTTTAAATTTCGTAGCTGGGGGGTGTCTATAGTATGCCTGTGAAGGGGCGCATGTTTCTGGTGCTTAGAACTGTCCCTGCACAAAGTGTCATTTATGCAGGAAAAAAAGTCCTTTAAAATCACTCGTAGCTATTATGAATTGTTGGCTCCGTAATACAGAGAACACTCATTGAAAGTCATTGATAAAATAAATAAATAAATAAAAAAGCGTGGGGGTCCCCCAAATTCAATTACCAGGTCCTCCAGGTCTGGTATGGATATTAAGGGGAACCCTGCGTCAAAAAATTGACGTGGGGGTTCCCCTAAAAATCCATACCAGACCCTTTATCTGAGCACGCAACCTGGCAGGCCGCAGGAAAAGAGGGGGGGCGAGAGAGCGGCCCCCTCCCTCCTGAACCGTACCAGGCCACATGCTCTCAACATTGGGAGGATGCTTTGGGGGTCTGTGACCCCTCAAAGCACCTTGTCCCCATGTTAATGTGGAGAAGGGCCTCATCCCCACAACCCTGGCCAGATTGTTATTGCTGGTCTGCGGGCAGGGGTCTTATCAGAATCTGGAAGCCCCCTTTAACAACGGGACCCCCAGATCCCGGCCCCCCCTGTTTGAAATGGTAAGGGGGTACAAAATTACCCCTACCATTTCACAAAGAAAGTGTAAAAAATAGTTAAATAAGACAAACACACTTTTGAAAAATTCCTTTATTAAAAATAAAAAACAAATAACAAAAAGATTCCAGCGGTGGCAATCCACTCTTGCTATCCAGCGATGGATGATATCTCTGCAGCGATGGTTGATCTGATCCAGCGCAGCGAATCCATCCATCTTCTGTCTCCACGGAGGAGACACTGTGGGGATCCCGGTGGCCTGACAATTGTTATATGCGGAGGGCGGGGCCACCCGTCACCTGACCCCGCCCCCCTCTGACGCAAGGGGAAACCCGGGCTTCCCCGTGACGTATGGGTGACCCCACCCCCTCTGATGTAACGGAAACCTGCCTGTGTTACATCAGAGGGGGGCGGGGTCACCCATATGTTACGGGGAACCCCGGGTTTCCCCTTGCGTCAGAGGGGGGCGGGGTCAGGTGACTGGTGGCCCCGCCCTCCCCATTTTTTTTATTTTTAATAAAGGAATTTTTCAAAAGTGTTTTTGTCTTATTTGACAATTTTTTTACACTTTCTTTGTGAAATGGTAGGGGTAATTTTGTACCCCCTTACCATTTCAAACGGGAATCTGGGGGTCCCCTTGTTAAAGAGGGCTTCCAGATTCTGATAAGCCCCCCGCCCGCAGACCCCCACAACCACCGGCCAGGGTTGTGGGGATGAGGCCCTTCTCCACATCAACATGGGGACAAGGTGCTTTGAGGGGTCGCAGACCCCCAAAGCATCCTCCCAATGTTGAGGGCATGTGGTCTGGTACGGTTCAGGAGGGAGGGGGGGCCGATATCTCGTCCCCCCCTCTTTTCCTGCGGCCTGCCAGGTTGCGTGCTCGGATAAAGGGTCTGGTATGGATTTTTAGGTGGAACCCCACGTCAATTTTTTTTAAATTTTGACGCGGGGTTCCCCTTAATATCCATACGAGACCTGAAGGGTCTGGTATGGATATTTAGGGGGAACCCCACGTCAATTTTTTTTTAAATTTGACGCAGGGTTCCCCTTAATATCCATACCAGACCTGAAGGGCCTGGTAATTGAATTTGGGGGACCCCCACACTTTATTTATTTATTTATTTATTTTATCAATGACTTTCAATGAGTGTTCTCTGTATTACGGAGCCGACAATTCATAATAGCTGCGAGTGAATTTAAAGGACTTTTTTTCCTGCATAAATGACACTTTGTGTAGGGACAGTTCTAAGCACCAGAAACATGCACCCCTTCACAGGCATACTATAGAAACCCCCCAGCTATGAAAATTAAAGGAATATTACACTTTTATTGTTTCACTTTAATCATTATTAAAATCACTGCTCCCGAAAAAACTGACATTTTTAAAACTTTTTTTTGCATTGATACATGTCCCCTGGGGCAGGACCCGGGTCCCCAAACACTTTTTAGGACAGTAACTTGCATATTAGCCTTTAAAATTAGCACTTTAGATTTTGAACGTTGGAGTCCCATAGACTTTAATAGGGTTCTAAAGTTCACACGAAGTTTGCTATATACTAGCTCCGTTGAATCTTCTTTATACATTCGACAGACACCATAAGCCTTCAAAGACAGATTTGACCGTAATTCATGTGGATTTTCAGAGGAATGCAATTTTTGAACGAAAAATGAAATAAATAAAAACGAATTTCGGGAGTAACTAAATAAATACATTTTTCGGACGAAAACGAAATTCCGAAATGAAATATTTTACTCTGCACATGTCTAACAGCAATATCACATCATAATAAAAAAAAAAAAGAATGAAGGCCCTCTTACGCTTGATAAGAAACTATACCATTTAGCTGATAAAATGGTAAAGCAATCTTAAAACCTAAAAAGTTTTTCTACATTTTTTTCTACATCATTTTTTTACATAAAACAGATGAAAAGGTTTAATGTTATTCATTCATTTACTTGATATAAAGAGATGGATTACATTATTTTGATAAGAGTTATATAATATTTGGAAATGCAAATCTCATTGGTAAGTTACTGTACTTTTAATTTGTTTTTAATATTTTGTGAAATAAAAGTTAAGAGGTTTGTTTGGCAGTAATTTAAATACAGTTAAATATTATGGTCCCTTGAGCAGTCAGTCTAAATCAAACTAAATTATTTTAGGTCCAATGTCCATGTAGTACAAAGGAAAGATTGGTACTTTTCTCTTATCCAGGAGCCATTATTGCTATTATCTGACTGAGAGGGACAAGTTCACTTTGGCGTTGTAATTGGCTGCCACTCCGCTCATCTGATTGGGCAGGGTGCAATCTGCCTCACCCCTAGAACCAGTAAGGTGATGACAGCCTCCTATGAGGAGAATTCCTTGCCCATGATGTTAAAGAGACCCTCTCACCGCTCTCACAAAACTATAATGTACATTCTGAAGGCCAAATATTGTAGTAATTTACATCCCCAGAGTTTCCCATTATCCTTGCCAATATCCTTGTGATTCTATTGCCCTTATGTGCTTTTCTAATGAAGGAATTTAAACTAGGGACCATCCAAACAAGGAACAGGTAGATGTATGTCACTTCCAGAGGAAAGACGTTCCGCCACTGAGAATGATTCACAAGAAGAGTCACAATATGATATTAAAATTCCTGGAAGATCCAATGTGAAAGTGTAACATGAGGCGCTGCGGGTTCAGTAAGAGGATTCGAGAAGGCAACTGGATGGAGGGAAGTAGGATACCCTTCAGCACAGCAAGGAGGTTTTTTTTTGGTATAAGGAGTTGACTTCCATAGCATGGTGTAAGGAGCGATGGAAGATGAGTCACACAACTGCAGTGGACTAGAGGATTTTCTTTTTTTTTGGGAAAATTCTTTTTATTCACATTTTTTCAACAACAATACACAAAATAACCCAACAACCATTCCCCCTCCCCCCCTCTTCCCTATTGTGCAATATCCCAATATTACAGGCAGTCAAACACAATTAATTGCTCTTCCGGCATACTTAATTCAGTTTACAAGCACTTAAGTGAGAAATAGAGCACTAACCACAATTACCCTGTCGCTACTAAAGCTGTCCGTCCCCTTCAGTCAGCGCATATTCCCCTCATTAGAACCTTTAGCCCCACACGCTTAGTGGAGCTCACACTGTGTCCTCTGAGGAGAGCCAGCATTGCCACTCCTTTTAAAAAATTTTGGGGCAACCTCTGCTCAAGTATGTGGCTTTGTATAAAGGCAACACTTTATTCACTATGCCTTTCCAGTAGGCCAAGGATGGAGCCTCAGCTTTTTTCCAGCATAAGAGGATGGCTTTGCGTGCATAAAACAAAGTGAGGGAGAGCAGGGTTCTTTGTGCTCTCAGTGGAGCTACTTCCTCCACCAGACCCAAAAACAGACTGATATCATCATGGGAACTGGTAATGAAGTCAGTCCTTGGATGGTTTTGGTAACCCCTGTCTAGAATTCCTGTATTGGCTGGCAATGCCAGAATATATGATCGAAGTCCGCCCTCGCTGCAGCACAGCACCAGTGAGTTGCATCATCCAAGCCATATATACTGGCTAATCTCGCCGTTGTATAGTATACCCTGTGAAGTATTTTAAATTGAATATACCTGTCCCGAGCCGATACCAGGACCCAAAATGGGTGGTCCCACATATCGTCCCAGTCGTCCCCTTGAAAATTGGGAACTAATGAACTCCACTTTTCTCTACATTTGTTGAGTGCTGGGGGTCTGTCAGTGAACCGTTCCTTATAGGTTTCTGACAACGTCTTTTGTACAGACTCATCACATAGCAACTGTTCCAGGGGTGAAGTCTGAAGATTCACCGTGCCTGTACCAAATTGTGTGACAAATGCGTGCCACAGTTGCAGAAGACGGAGTAGTACCAATTTGGAAGGTCATATTTTTTCCTTTAAGTTATCAAAGCAAAGCAGTTTCCCCCCTCCTACTATGTCTTTCAATTGCTTAATGCCAACTCTGGCCCATATTATTGGATCCGGAATTTCACTGAAGTGGAATAGTCTGGGATTGAACCACAATGGAGAGTCTGGCGACCACACCCCCACTTCAGAATGCATTAGCACCCTTGCTCTGTCCCAAGAGCGTATAGTTTCGCGCATGGAGCCTGTCAAGGCTGCCCCTACCTGTGGTCCCCTGTGCACCAAATAGGAAAGGCCTTCATATGATCCGATCAAAGCAGCTTCAAGCAGTGTCGCTGCATCACCATCATCCCTCGTTAACCAGTGCCTGGCAAACACCATCTGCCCTGCAATAAAATATTTAAATAAATCGGGTAGGGCCAATGCTCCCTGTCCACAGGGTTCTTGTAATGAACGGAGACCCACTCTGTGGTGACCTGAGCCCCATAAAAAAGAGCCAAACAGGCTATTTGCACATCTAAAGAAGGAACAGGGGACCCAGATTGGAGTGTTGTGCAGAAAATACAGGAACACCGGCAATATTTTCATTTTAAGGAGATTCACCCTACCAATCAGGGAGAGTGGTAGATGTTTCCATGCATCTAATTGTATTTTAACCTTTGTAAGTAGTGGCATTAAATTAAGTTGCAAGTAGACCGTAACTTTAGGGGTTACGCAAACACCTAAATATTTAATTTCAGAGACCCAAGCTATAGGAACCAAAGGTGATGTTCGTGTCTGAGCTCCATCATCAATAGCCATAACGTTGGACTTTTCCCAATTAACCTTCAGACCCAAGAATTTTGCAAACGTGCCCAGGATCTCAAATACTGCCTTTAGTGATGGTCCCAGATCCTCCAAAAAGAGGAACATGTCATTTGCATATAAGGCCGTGCATTCACGAATGCCGCCTGCCTCAAGGGCCTTAACTGCTGTGGACGCTCATAGAGCAATGGCTATGGGTTCGATGGCCAAGGCAAACAAGGCCGGGGAGAGAGGGCATCCCTGTCGTGTTCCTCTACCCACGAGAACTGTGCTGAGACTGATGTGCCTATCTTAATTGATGCCTTGGGTGAGCTATATAGCAGCGATTTTCATGTAAGGAAGACCTCCCCAAACCCCATATGCCGCAGAACCGTAGACATATAGTGCCAGTCCACGGAATCAAAGGTCTTGGCCATGTCTAAGGACACTATCACCCTGGCCCCGGGGTTAGTATGATTAATCTGTAGGTGGGCAAATAGCCCGCGGAGGTTTGTATCAGTGGATTTCTGGGGTATGAAGCTAGTTTGGTCTATGTCTACTAGTGTAGTGATTACTCTGGATAGTCTCATGGCAAGTATTTTTTTTAAGAATCTTGAGATCTTGGTTGAGGAGAGCTATGGGTCTATAAGAGGAGCATTGCAAGGGGTCCCTGCCCATTTTAGGCAGTAGGACCACCTGAGCCTCCATAAGAGAATCTGGTAGCATCTTATGTTCCAAGCAAAAGTGAAACAGCGTCTTAAGTCTTGGCACAAGAGTCTCCAAATGGGACATATACCATTCAACACAAAACCCATCTGGCCCTGGCAATTTGTGCGGTAGGAAAGATCTAATGGCAATTTCAATGTCTTTTTCTGTGATTTCTATTTCTAGGCTATTTTGGTCTGACTCAGATAATCTTGGCATGCCTATAGAAGTAAGCAGGATTCAAGATCTTGTCTGTCATATGACAGGATAGGCATGTAGAGTGTGCTGTAATAGTCTACAAAAGTGTCTAGAATGTCACTTGGGTCTGACAATAGTGTTCCTTGAGAATTGGTGATGCAGGGGATACTAGTTTGGACTCTTTGCTCTGCGACTAACATGGCCAAAAGTTTCCAATTTTTATCTCCCTGTTCCTCACCCAGAAAGTGTGTGTCAGCTCAGTGAAATGTAATGCCAACAAACGGCACGCATCAAACAGCTCTGTGTAAGAAGCATCAAACTGGTCAGCTGCATGGGCTGCCTCACACAATCTCTCCTTGTCTTGTAGTTCCTGTGATTTAATGTTAAATTGTTTGCTTGCTTGCTTGATTGCCGAGATGTACTGTCCTTGCATACACACCTTAAAGGCGTCCCAGACTATTGGTAGAGGGGCTGACTACAAGTTATCCTCCCAGTAGCCAGAAAAAATTGGCGCCACCTGGGAAGAAACCGATTCTATCTCCAACCATCCTGGATTCAATCGCCATGCACCCCCCCCCCCCGATCTGCGAGGGTTTACCAATATGAACCTGTAAGGGGATATGATCCGAGAGGCCTCCTGTAATATAATTTATAATTGGGTCCCCTCAACAGCTGCATCATAGGGGCATTGGCAAATGCCAGATCAATCCTGGATGAGGATTTGTGTGTTCTGGATAGGTATGAGAAGCTTCTCGTTGTAGGGTTTTTCCCATCTCCATAACTCTGTGAGAGCTACTGTCTCCGCCCAAGCTGCTAACTCAAGCGACGCTGTTCTCTTGGAGTTGGAGGCCAGAGTTGTACTTAGTATGGCATTGAAATCACCTGCCACCATAAGAGGCAGGTGGATGAAGGGAGCCAGCTTACCCAGAATTTCATACAGTATCTGAATTTGAAATGGTGCGGGACATACACATTAACTAGCACCATCCTGTGCCCATAAATGTCAGCTACAACAATGGCATATTGGCCTCCTGGATCCGTGGCGACCTGGTGGACACTACATGGGACTTGTTTGCTAATCAAAATAGCCACTCCTCTAGCATATGTAGAATACATAGCGTGTACGGCACATTGGATCCAGGAGTGCCGTACAGTAAGGCCGCGTACACACGGGCGGACTGTCCGTCCAACTAAGTCCGTCAGACAATCCGACAGACAGTCCGTCCTACTTTTGAATGAACGGACTTGACCACACACGACGAACAGACAGTCCGCTGAAAGCTTGCGCGATGACGTGTACAGCACGTACGACGGGACTAGAAATACGACGTCCAATACACTGCAATGCAACCTTCGGCCGTGTAAATCCTTTCTGAGCATGCGCCATACTTAGTCCGTTGAACTAGCCTACTCACGAGCGGACTGTCCGCTGAAACCAAGTTTGGACGGACAATATTACGGAAATTCCGAAAGACTTAGTCCGCCAGACTGTCCGCTGAAAAAGTCAGCTGAAGCCCACACACGAGCGGATTGTCCGCTGAAACACGTTTCAGCAGACCAAGTCCGTCAGACAGTCCGCCCGTGTGTACGCGGCCTAAGAATCCTATTACCATCTAAATGTGTTTCCTGTAAGAAAATAATATGCGGTTTAAGTGGTTTCAAGTATTAAAAAATGCCGAAATTTGTTATTAAGGCCTCTAACGTTCCAAGACAGTAAATTAATTACAGTTCCTACCATAGATGAACCTTAGAAAATAAGTAAGTGACATTGTTCGTAATATAGTTTCTAGCGACCAATAAGTATGAAAATTCTCACTGATAATGAATGTCCGAAGTAGCCCTGAGCATTTTTTGGAACATTGCACATGAAAAAATAGAACCCCCCCCCCCAAAACCCCCTAACTCCCTGCTGCTGTGCAAAACATATGCATATACACGCAGAGTAGTCCCAAAACTAGTCCCAACTGTAAAGTGAGTGTAACCTAAAAAAACAAAAAATATGTTAGGTCCAGATCATTACAATCAGTTCCACCAAAAAGAAAAAAAAAAAAAAAGGAAAAGAGAGAGAACGGTGTGGAAAAAAAAAGAAAAGGTGTCTGTTCTTGTTAGACCTTCTTTCCGTGCCCCTAAGAAGGAGGGATGGCTTCCCTGCTCCCCCACATATATTCAGGAATGTCTGCGTCAACAGTACCCCACGGGAGAGTTCCAACGGAAGGATTGTAAAAAAATGAGGCTCAATGATGTTCGGAGGCCCCTGTCCTGCTGTCCAAATAGTGTAGGAGACCAGCATAGTCAGAGTCTCAACCATTAGAGTGTCTGTATAACCTCCATAGTGCAGCCCCCCCCCCACCCGTGATTAGCAAAAGTCCCCAAAACTAGATGAGGAAAATTGGAACCCCCAATTACCGTTCCACAACGTCTCAACCCACTCATTGGCTTCTTCGGGCGTATCAAAGAATCGGACTGTTCCCCTGTGTGGGATCTGTCTGGGATATAGCATGCCATATTTGATGTTTTTCTCCCGGAGATGGCGTCTCACCTCATTGAAGGATCTGCAACGTTTTTGAACCTCGGCCGAAAAGTCCGGGATCAGTTTGGTATTTTCATATGGTAGTTCAGGATGCTTCCTCGCCTCCGCCAGGATCATATCCCTGTCTCGGAAATTCAAAAGTGGCACCAGGAATGGTCTAGGTGGTGCACCCTCTGGGCGTTTCCCTGTGGGTACTCTGTGCGCCCTTTCAATGACCTAAGTGGGCGGCATGTCGTGCAAATTCAGCAGTTGTTTAAACAGCGCTTCGACAAAGATGGAGGGCCTCTGACGCTCCGCACCCTCTGGTAGGCCTACCACACGGACGTTATTACGCCTCTGCCTGTTCTCAGCGTCATCCATTTTGTTTACAAGAGAACTCACCAGCGATTGTAGTTCTGCGATTTGTGCTGTATGTGAGCTCTACTGATCTTCCACCATGCCAATTCTGTCCTCCGCTTCAGTGATTCTTCCCCTCAATTTATCCAAATCATGACGGATCAGGGTACACTCTGAGGCCAGGTGATCGATACGCACCATCATCATGGATTTGAAGCCCTCTATAGGGCCTCGCCCCTGACTAGAGAAATTCTTGAGGCATCACTGTATCAAGTGACTTCAAGTGTGCATCATTGAAATGTGTAAGAAGGATGGGAAGAAAATAGGACCAAACCTAAGTGTAGAACTAGATGAAACTGTTCACAAGCAGGAGCTATGTATTCCCACAAATGTGATTTTTCAGGGGAATTTGTAGGGAGTGGGGGGAATACTTCTTTGTTTAAGTCCCCAACAGATCCTTGACTACTCTCTCAAATCATATAACTGAGGTATTAAATTGGGATCCACTCTCTAATCTGATTCATGGAGGGTATGCTGCCCAAGCAAGCTAAGGGAGAAACAATTCAACCACTTCAAGGTCAATCACACACCAATTTATCGACCTAGACATAAAAGTTCATACCAGAACTGTTGAGTTGATGGAGCAGGTTGAAATTGAGGAAAAGGGACTGAATAATTTTATATAGATTTATACTTTGTAGAGTTCAGGGAGGCAGAAACACCAATATGATGTCATAAGTACGCCAATGTACTCAAAACGATTGCAAAATAATAATATTGGCCTCCTGAAATAACATAAATAACTTTTTTTCTGATATATGAGGGTCTTAAAAAAGTTTCTGCACTTTTTTTATATTTAATAAGAGTAAAGCCCCGTACACACGAGCGGACTTTTCGACATCCAAACTCCGACGGACTGAGTCCGGCGGACTATCCGATCGTGTGTGGGCTGCAACGGACTTTAGCTTCGCTAAAGTCTGACGGACTTTAGAAATGAAGCATGCTTTAAATTTTCCCGACGGAACTCCGCCGGACCCGGTCCCCTTCGAAAAGTTCGCTCGTGTGTGTGCTACTCCGACGGACTAAAACCGACGCTAGGGCAGCTATTGGCTACTGTCTATGAACTTCCTACGTCGAATCCCGTCGTACGTCATCACGTTCGACTCCGTCGGAGTTTGGTGTGATGGTGTGTGGCCAAGTCCGTTCGGTCGAAAAGTCCGCCAGAACTCCGTCGGAACTCCAGCGGAACTCCGGCGGAACTCCTTTGGAGGTCTGTCAGACTTAATCCCTCTCGTGTGTACGGGGCATAAGAGTTAAAAAGAGAAACTTTTTGAAGAACCCTCATACATAAATAATGTTCAGATGTGAAACAAAACATGGGATATATTTAACCCCTTGCCCCCGAGCGTACGCAGATGTGCGTACTTGGCTTTCAGCTGCAGGCATCATCCCGGTACTGTTTTTTAGAGCCAGCGATCGGCTTTCCAGTGATAACAACTGATGCAGCTAAAAGCCGCTTGGCTGTTAAACCGGAGGAGTGGGAGGGGACGCCCCCCCCTCCCGCCGTCTCCCGCCACTCTTACCGGGGTTCCCATTCCACTGGGACCCCCGATCAACAATCCGCCGCTTCTGGCAGCTAGAAAAAGACTGGAATGAAGCCGTAAGTGGCTTCATTCCAGTCTCCTAATTGTAAACACGGAAGCGACATCATGACGTCACTTCCCATTTACTCGGCTGCCAATGGCGCCGGTTTTAAAAAAAATATATAGTATTCAGAATCGCTGAAAATGGCAACCTGAATACTTTGAAGACCCCCAATCCCTCCATAAAGAGTACCTGTCACCACCTATTACTGTCACAAGGGATGTTTACATTCCTTGTGACAGCAATAAAAGTGATCACATTTTTTTTTTTTTTTTTACACAGTTTATTAATTTTAAAATAACTAAAATAAATAAGACAAAAACATTTTTAAAGCGCTTTCGTTGCCGCAAGCTCGCACAGCAAAGAAAGCGCATACGGAAGTCACGCCCGCATATGTAAACGGTGTTCAAATCACACATGTGAGGTATCGTCAGAGTGAGAGAAATAATTCTAGCACTCCTCTGTAACTCTAACCTGGTAACCGTAAAAAAATATTTAAAGTGTCACCTATGGAGATTTTTAGGTACCGTAGTTTGTCGTCATTCCACGACTGCATGCAATTATAAAGCGTGACATGTTTAGTATCTATTTACTTGGTGTAACATCATCTTTCACATTATACAAAAAAAAAATTGGCTAACTTTACTGTTTCCTTTTTTTACAATTCATGAAAGTGTCCCTTTTCCTTAAAAGTTGAGTTTAAAACACCGCTACACAAATATCGTGTGATATAAAATATTGCAACAATCGCCATTTTTTCTCTAGATTCTCTGCTAAATATATATATATATATATATATATATATATATATATATATATATATATATATATCATGTTTGGGGGTTCTTGGTAATTTTCTAGCAAAAAATATGGATTTTAACCCATTTAAACACCAAATGTCAAAAATAGGCTTAGTCATGAAAGGGATAAGTACATTTCTTTATCATTTCTCCTAGTAAGTGGCATTTATCCTTATTGAAGTCTAAGGTTGTGACTCCCAGAATAAGGAAAAATACCAAAGAATGTGTTTGGAAATATATAAACAAAGTTAAATTTACATGTAAATTTACGCAAAGGGTAGATAATGTTTTTAATTTTTTTAAGCTTCACTGACATATAGATTTTGAGTGAAATGTAAATGTCCTGCATATTGTCAAAGTGAACCTGTTTGTAGCTAGGGACACTGAGCTAACTGGAGAATGAGAAGGATGAAAGATTTATCTGATTACCAGCAAGTGGTTAGATATTTTAGGAGCAAGAGATTAAAATCGCCCATGAAGCTTACCCCTTAAAGATTAAAATTTGTTTGGCACCTACTTGTCGATAAACAAACTGTAATATCCCTGACACTGTTTGTGTTAAATCCTTTTATAAGATTCCAAAAACTAATCTACCCAGAGTACAGATTCTGGATGAAATAACACACCCAGGGATAAAGATATCAAGAATTCTGAGATGAAGTTGTGCGTGTATAGTCAGGAAAGACAAAGAAGGGGGGATTAACTGCACTCATCTAATCACAGCAAGTACAGTGAACAGGGTATTCAGAAACATAACCTCACCATCTATGCAAGCATAGTTTTTTGACATGCAGGTTAAATGACCAATTCTTGCACAACTTTTTATAGTTATATATAATACAGCATTATTTTACAAGATATATAAATAATTTACAACTGAATTTTACTGACCATGCATGTATGTACATAATGAACCCTTACAGGGAAAGTCAGGGAGGTCGATTTATTAATGGCAGATATACTGTGCACTGCAAGTGCAGTTGCACCTGAACTTAGTAAATGAGGTAAAGCTTCACTTTGCAAAGAATAACCAATCACATGCAAGAAGAAAAAACTGCATTTTTGATTTCACATGATTGGATGATAGAAATCAGCAGAGCTTCCCCTTCTTTGCTAAGATCTAGAACAACTGCAATTGCCGTGCATGGTATATTTTCCTTTAAAATCAACCCCCATGTCTATATATTAACTGTGGGAATATTGTTTTACTTAGGCATCAACAGAGAATATGATGTCATGCACTCATGAATGAATGAGTATTTTCAATGTCTCATATGTTTTCTCTTCAAGCATAGAGAGAAAACTGAAATGTCTTCTAATGTTGGTTTGCATCCGAATGTCAACATTTTAACAAGCATTCTTGAACTGACCAGTCTCCCAGAATTTAGAGCCATCTATTAAAGAAAAGTTCTAACATTCATCAAGCTTTAGAACCTATCTGTGCATGCATAAAGATCCATGTGATGTTACTTTATTAACTAGAGAAAGGTTTAATACAACTTTAACACATAATTCACCATCCATGCATGGATTAACTGAGCCATCAGCCACCATTTGCAGCTTCAGCAAGATAAGGTTTCTGTGTATTCCTGGGCATCTGTTGTGCTGGTGTAAGTTAAGTGTTTTAGTGTCAGCAGTTTGAGGGACATGCTGACCACTGGGGTTGAATTATTACTTCCTGCCCACCTAAGCCAGCTGTTTTGTGCTACTACTACCCTCCTACTCCAGTGAACTGGCTAGCCTAATTATTACACTAATAAAATCAGATACCATGACTATGTCTTCATGAGGCACACCTAAATTAGACACAGGGTGGTTAAAAGATGCCCTCTCTGAATCAGTACATCAAGAAGCAATTACTAAAAGATTAGGGCAAACTGGCACTCTATTTTACAAGGAGTTTGGTTCAAAGGATGTTGATCCAGTGTAAGACACTGTAAGTACACAGTACACATTCCTTCAGCAAAACTACAGTGGCATTTACAATGAGAACTATTGGGCATTTCTAGACCTGAGCAAGTGGGGCAGAAAGACTGTTCTGGAAGAGCACATTACTTTGCCTTTCAGGCAGACATGCTCTGCTGGGTGCAACCAGTGCTAGACTGAGAAATATCCAGCGGAATGCTGCCTTTATAGTTCCAGCACAGCATTACTCAGAATTAGGGATGAGCCGAACACCCCCCGGTTCAGTTCGCACCAGAACTTTCGAACGGACCCCAAATTTGAACGAACTTTAGAACCCCATTGAAGTCTATGGGACTCGAACGTTCAAAATTAAAAGTGCTAATTTTAACGGCTAATATGCAAGATACTGTCCTAAAAAGGGTTTGGGGACCTGGCTCCTGCCCCAGGGGACATGGGTCAATGCATAAAATGTTTTAAAAAATGGCCGTTTTGGCGGGAGCACTGATTTTAATGACGATTAAAGTGAAAAAAAAAGTGAAATATTCCTTTAAATATGGTGCCTGGGGGGTGTCTGTAGTATGCCTGTGAAGTGCCACGTGTTTCCCGTGTTTAGAACAGTCCCTGCACAAAATTACATTAAACGGAAATAACACCATTTAAAACTGCTTGCGGTTTTAATGTTATATCTGGTTCCTGCAATATGGTTGAAAATCATTGAGAAAAATGGCATGGGTAGCCCTCCCTGCCCATTACCAGCCTATTTGGGTCTTGTACACATATTAAGGGGAACCCTGTACCCATATTAAAAAAAGGAAATGCGTGTGGCCCCCAGGCCCTATATACTCAGAACAGCAGTATACAGGCGGTGCAAACAAGACAGGGACTGTGTAGGTTTGTTGTGTTAAGTTGAATCTGTTTGTAATTTTCAACTGGTACATTTTTAAAGTGTAGCTCCAGTCAAAAAAACTATTTTTAAGCTTTTTGGAAAACATAGGGAAGGGTTATCACCCCTGTATAATTTGTTTTGTCGTCCATCTTTTTTCATCTCACTTGCTGTTGTCTCCTTCCGTTTGCAAGTAGGAGATGTTTGTAAATTGGATGTTTGAAAGTAGGGGCCTGCCCTATATGCTCTGCAGAAATGGCGGAACAAGGTGTTGGTTTTGCCACAACATTGTAAGCCCTCAAAGTGACTCTTGGTGGGCGCTGGAGCGCCCTACTGTGAACGATTATATCCAGAATTGTAATTACATGCCATTGTTGAACGGTGGTAGAAAAATTGACCTTTGGTGGTTGTGGTGCTGGTGCCACAACACTATAAGTCCTCACCGTTACTCTGGGTGGGCACAGGAAGGGGCCCTCCTGTGAAATATTATATCAAGAATTGTAATTACATGTTCCTGTTAAACAGGGGCAGAAAAATTTGGCCTTAGGCACTGCTGCTGGTGCCACCACACTGCAACCTCTCCCATATACTCTAGTTTTATTGCAGGAATTAGCCCTGCTGCAAAGCATTGCATCAAAAATTGTACTTAAACGCCCCTGTTAAACAGGGGCAGAAAAATTGGGCCTTAGGCACTGGTGCTGGTGCCACCACACTGCAACCTCTGCCATATACTCTAGTTTTATTGCAGGAATTAGCCCTGCTGCAAAGCATTGCATCAAAAATTGTACTTAAACGCCCCTGTTAAACCGGGGCAGAAAAATTGGGCCTTAGGCACTGGTGCTGGTGCCACCACACTGCAACCTCTTCCATATACTCTAGTTTTATTGCAGGAATTAGCCCTGCTGCAAAGCATTGCATCAAAAATTGTAATTAAACACCCCTGTTAAACTGGGGCAGAAAAATTGGGCCTTAGGCACTGGTGCTGGTGCCACCACACTGCAACCTCTCCCATATACTCTTGTTTGATTGCAGGAATTAGCCCTGCTGCAAAGCATTGCATAAAAAATTGTACTTAAACGCCCCTGTTAAAAAGGGGCAGAAAAATTGGGCTGATGGCATCACCCAGAACCAGAAATGTTCTTCCAACATATCAGCGGAGGAGGAAGAGGATAGACAATCAACATAACAGGACAGTCACTCAGCATCAGCATAGGCAGTCTTGAAGGGATGTGATATTTCAAAAAAAATTATTCTGTTACATCAGGTTCAGGTGCTTGGTAGCTGTGGGTGATCCAAGACTGATTCATCTTGATGAAGGTCAGTCGATCAACTGATTCGGTGGACAGGCGCACCCTGTGATCGGTAACAAAGCCACCAGCAGCACTGAAGGTGTGTTCCGAAAGAACGCTGGATGCAGGAAAGGCCAGTAGCTCAATTGCATACTGTGCAAGCTCTGGCCAGTGATCCATCCTCAAGACCCAGTAAGCCAGAGGATTTTCGGTGGGAAAGGTGTCCAAGTCTGATCTTGCCCCTAGGTATTCCTGCACCATGTAAATCAGACGCTGGCGATGGGTGCTGGAACCGATCATACCTTGGGGCTGCGGACTAAAAAATTGTCTGAAAGCATCAGTCAGACGGCCACCTTCTCCACCGCTCCTTCTGACCGATGCCTCAGCAACACGTTGTCCAGGACCAGGAGTTTGTAACCTCCCAGTCTCTGAGAACGCGTTGCACAGACCTTTCTGCAAGGCCTCCTGGAGATGTCTCATCCTTTGCTCCCTCTGCGATGGCAAGATAAGGTCGGCAACCTTACCCTTGTACTGTGGATCAAGGAGAGTGGCCAGCCAGTAATGGTCCCTCTCCTTGATTCGAAGAATATGAGGATCCTTCCGCAGGCTTTGCAGGATCAGGGAGGCCAATGCAGCGTAGGTTAGCTGAGGCATTCGGTCCGGAGTCCTCTGGGTCACTAAGGACAACATGATCCGCAGCTACCTCCTCCCAGCCACGTACAAGTCCACGTGTTTCTTGGGACTGTAAATCATCCCTACAAGACTGCTGCTGCTGCTGCTGCTGCTGCTGCTGCTGCTGCTGCTGATGCTGAGTGCCAGCCTTCACCTCCATGCTGACACAATCATCCTCCTCCTCCTCTTCCTCCTCCTCATCCTCTTCCTGTGTGATGGGTGGCACAGCAGAAACACTGTCTGGATAAAGGGGGCCTTGAGAGGCAAGGAAGTCCTCCTCTTCCTGCCTCTGTTCTGCCTCAAGTGCCCTGTCCATTATTCCACGCAGCGTATGCTCCAAGAGGTGGACAAGAGGTACAGTGTCACTGATGCATGCACTGTCACTGCTCACCATCCTTGTGGCCTCCTCAAACGGTGACAGGACAGTGCATGCATCCCTGATCATGCCCCACTGGCGTGGTGAGAAAAAACCGAGCTCCCCTGACCCTGTCCTGGTGCCGTAGTCGCACAGGTACTCATTGATGGCCCTCTGCTGCATGTGCAGCCGCTGCAGCATGGCCAACGTTGAGTTCCACCTGGTGGGCATGTCACATATAAGGCGGTTCTTGGGCAGGTTCAACTCCTTTTGGAGCTCAGCCAGCCGAGCACAGGCATTAAATGATCGGCGGAAATTCACACAGACTTTCCTGGCCTGCTTCAGGACATCCTGTAAGCCGGGGTACCTGCCCAAGAACCGCTGCACCACCAGGTTAAGGACGTGAGCTACACAGGGCACATGGGTCAGTTGTCCCTGTCGGAGGGCGGAGAGGAGGTTGGTGCCATTGTCACAAACCACCATTCCTGGCTTAAGCTGGCGTGGCGTCAACCACCTCTCGGCCTGCCCCTGCAGAGCTGACAAAACATCCGCCCCAGTGTGGCTCCTGTCCCCCAAACAAACCAGCGCAAGCACGGCATGGCATAGTTTTGCCTGCGTACTTGCGTAGCCCCTGGAACGCCTACGAAGCACCGCTGGTTCTGAGGACAGAGCACTGGAAGAGGCCATGGAGGAAGAAGAAGAGGAGGGGGTGGAGGAGAGAGGTGTGTCACAACCAATAGTAGCATTTTGGAGGCGTGGTGGTGGAACAACCTCCAACACTACTGCACCTTGTCCTGCATCCTTCCCAGCTGCCAGAAGAGTGACCCAATGGGCCGTGAAAGACAGGTAACGTCCCTGTCCATGCCTGCTGGACCATGAGTCAGCGGTAATATGCACCTTACCACTGACCGCCCTGTCCAGCGAGGCAAGGACATTGCCTTTCACATGCCGGTAGAGAGCCGAAATCGCCTTCCATGAGAAAAAGTGGCGTTTGGGGACCTGCCACTGAGGAACCGCACATTGTACAAACTCACGGAAGGGGGCCGAGTCTACCAACTGAAAAGGCAGCAGTTGAAGTGCTAGCAATTTAGCCAAGCTAGCATTCAACCGCTGGGCATGTGGATGGCTGGGAGTGAACTTCTTTCGCCGGTCCAGCAGCTGGGGCAGGGACATTTGCCTGCTATAATCGGACATGGGTGTACCGCTAGCAGAGTTCCCGGAAGCACTTGGCTGTGACACACCTAATTCTACACTTTCATTCCTCTCAGAGCAGGTTTCAGAGAGGACTGAAGGTCTAGTGGGGTTGGAGATGCCAGCTGATGAGGAGCAAGGAGAGGTCCGCTTTGTTCTTTGAGGTACGCTTGCCAACGAGCTGCATGGCAGGTCAACATATGTCTGGTCAAGCATGTGGTGCCCAAGCGGCTGATGTTTTGGCCACGCGAGATACGCTTGAGACATATGTTGCAAATAGCAGCGGTGCGATCTGATGCACTCGTCTCAAAAAAGGCCCACACCAAAGAACTTTTAGAATAACGCGCAGAGGCAGCACCCTGCACAGGCGGAGCTCTGCGGTGTGATTCAGTCGGTGTGCTGCCCCTAAGCTGGCCCCCGGAGGGCATCCTGCCTCGTTGGACATGTGCCTCCTCCTCCTCCTCCTCCTCCTCCTCCTCCTCCTCTCTCCTTCCAGGCACCCACGTGGAGTCAGTGCCCTCATCATCCCCTCCCTCTTCATCGCTGTAGCAAACCTGGCAGTATGCTGCAGCTTGTGGAACATGACTGCCAGATTGCTGTCCTTCTTGAGCATCCCCTCTCTCTGCGCTCACGCTACTGCCTTCCTCTAGCTGAGTGTCATCATCAGAGCCCACAAAACACTGGGCATCCTCCTGGAGCATGTACCCAACACTGCTCAAAGAGTTCAGGAGACTCCTCAGGAGGACGTGGTGGGTCTAGGGAAGGAGTCACTGATGATGACATTGAGAGGAGGGAAGACGATGCGTTGGCAGCTGCTTTGCTAGTACCCTGAGACTGGGTGAGAGAGGATGAGGAGAATGAAGAGGGGTTGGTCATCCACTCTACCAAGTCGTTGGCATGTTGCGGTTCAACATGTCCAGCTGCCGAAAAGAAGGACAAGCGTGTCCCATGGCCACGTGCTGATGACAATGCACCGCGACCACGACCAGCACTGTTGTCTCTAGACACAGAGCCTGCTTGCCCTCTTTTATCAGATCGCGCCTGTCTGCCTCTCCTTGCTGGCCTTCCAGACATGGTAATGGCCTGAAGGGAGTTGGGTAAAACAGCAGTGTAATGGAGTCACACAACACCCACTACGCCCTGCAGATGGCTCTATTAGAGAACAGCAATAAACGGTAGATACAGGTGTATATTGTGCTGGAGTCACACAACACCCACTAACTCCTGCAGATGCCTTTATTATAGAACACCAGAGATAAAGGGGTATACTGTAATTGAGTCACACAACACCCACTAAGCCCTGCAGATGGCTCTATTAGAGAACAGCAATAAAGGGTAGATACAGGTGTATATTGTGCTGGAGGCACAAAAAACCCACTAACTCCTGCAGATGCCTTTTTTATAGAACACCAGAGATAAAGGGGTATATACAGATGTATACTGTGCTGTGCTGGAGGCACACACAACTTCCAATAACTCCTGCAGATGGCAAGTGGGCTCAAATAGAGAAGAGCTATGTAGGTGGATATAGCGGTGTGTACTGGGTACAGAGCACGCAGACAGCACGCACAAGCTCCTAACACTACTGACTGCAAGCTCTATTATAAAAGATAGATCACTAGCTATATAGGTGAGGTGAATATAGCGGTGTATACTGCGGTCAGGGCACGCAGATAACAACCACTACAGAAGAGCAAGATCGAAAATCGGCCGATAACGATCGGTGTATACTGTGTTGAAGGTACACAGAACACCCACTAACTGCTTCAGACGCCAACACACTACACAAGGCCGCCGCGCTGGCGGCCTTATATAGTGTGGGGCGTGCACTACACAGCCTGAGCTATGATTGGCCACAGGCATCCTGCCTGTGGCCAATCATGGCTCTCCTCGCTGCTGGCGCTGTGATTGGCCAAGCATGCGGGGTCACTGTGCATGCTTGGCCAATCATGAGCCAGCAATGCACTGCGATGACGCAGTGCATTGTGGGCCGTGAGCGCCACACGAATTTGGCGCGAACGGCCCATAACGTTCGGAATTCGCCGAACGGGCGAACAGCCGATGTTCGAGTCGAACGTATGTTCGACTCGAACATGAAGCTCATCCCTAGTCAGAATACTCCCAGAAGGTGGGAGGCAACAGTGTGGGACCACTAAAGCTTCTCCCTGGAAAATAAACAAACAGGTTCCCACTGACCACCAAGGTAAGATGGAAAGTGACCACCAATCAAAGGAGGCACTGACTATCAATATTATGGGGACAATGATCATAAATGTTAAAATTCCAGAAGATTATAATTTCATGTACAGTGGTGTGAAAAAGTGTTTGCCCCCTTCCTCATTTCCTGTTCCTTTGCATGTTTGTCACACTTAAGTGTTTCGAAACATCAAACCAATTTAAACAATAGTCAAGGACAACACAAGTAAACACAAAATGCAATTTGTAAATGAAGGTGTTTATTATTAACCACTTCAGATCCGCGCTATTGCCAAATGACGGCATTAGCGCGGACCTACATTTTCAGGACTACGTCTATTGACGTCGTCCTGGTTACGAGCGGCCTGCGCGCCCCCTGAGGGGCGCGCGCGGCGCGCTCTGTGATCGGCGAGTCCGTGAGACTCGCCTGATCACCGATCCGTGTAAGGGGTCGATCCCGACCCCTTATCACGTGATCAGCTGTCAGCCAATGACAGCTGATCATGTGATAGAACGGAGCCGGTAATCGGCTATTATTCCTCCTCGCGCTGACAGCGCGAGGAGAGAAAAAAAAAGCCGATCACCGGCGGCCGTGATCGGGACATCAGTCCCGATCACGGCCATCAATACAAGGGACCACCTGCCACCTGCCTGTGCCCACCTGCCTCCCGCAGTGCCATCCTGAAGTAAAATAAAAGAAAAAGTAAGTGCCCCCCATCAGTGCCCCCTGTCAGTGCCCATAGTGCCCACAGTGCCACCCACAGTGCCACCCACAGTGCCACCCACAGTGCCACCCCACAGTGCCACCCACAGTGCCACCCAATCTGCCTCAAAGGTGCTGCACCCCAGTGCCGCCCATCAGTGCCCAGCAGTGCCGCCCATCAGTGCCCAGCAGTGCCGCCCATCAGTGCCCAGCAGTGCCACCTATCAGAGCCACCTATCAGTGCCACCTATCAGTGCCCATCAGTCCCATCTATCTGTGGTACCTATCAGTGCCCATCCGTGCCACTTATCCGTGCCACCCATCCGTGCCATCTTATCTGTGCCCATCTTTGCCCATCAGTGCCGCCTTATCTGTGCCCATCAGTGCCGCCTTATCTGTGCCTATTAGTGCCGCCTTAACTATGCCTATCAGTGCCCACCAGTGCAGCCCATCAGTGCCCACCAATGCAGCCCATCAGTGCCCACCAATGCAGCCCATCAGTGCCCACCAATGCAGCCTATCAGTGCCGCCTAATCAGCGCACTTCAATGAAGGAGAAAAATGACCCGTTTGCAAAATTTTATAACAAACTATTAAAACATGATTTATTTTTTATTTTTTTTTGCATCTTTTTTTGTTTGTTTAGCAAAAAATAAAACTCCGAGCTGTAACTAAATACCACCAAAAGAAAGCTCTATTTGTGGGAAAAAAATGATAAAAATTTCATTTGGGTACAGTGTTGTATGCCCGCGCAATTGTCACTCAAAGTGCATCAGCGCTGAAAGCTGAAAATTGGTCTGGGACTGAGGGGGGTTTAAGTGCCCAGTAAGCAAGTGGTTAAAGGTGAAAAAAAATCAAAACCATCATGGCCCTGTGTGAAAAAGTGATTGCCCCCTAAACCTAATAACTGGTTGGGCCACCCTTAGCAGCAACAACTGCAACCAAGCGTTTGCGATAACGTGCAATGAGGCTTTTACAGCGTCCTGGAGGAATTTTGGCCCACTCATCTTTGCAGAATTGTCCTAATTCAGTTACATTAGAGGGTTTTCGAGCATGAACGGCATTTTTAAGGTCATACCACAACATCTCAATAGGATTCAGGTCAGGACTTTGGCTAGGCCACTCCAAAGTCTTCATTTTGTTTTTCTTCAGCCATTCGGTGGTGGACTTGCTGGTGTGTTTAGGATCATTGTCCTGCTGCAGAACCCAAGTTCGTTTCAGCTTGAGTACACGAACAGATGGTCGGACATTCTCCTTCAGGATCTCTTGGTAGACAGCAGAATTCATAGTTCCTTTTATCACGGCAAGTCTTCCAGGTCCTGAAGCAGCAAAACAGCCCCAGACCATCACACTACCACCACCATATTTTACTGTTGGTATAATGTTCTTTTTCTGAAATGCAGTGTTCCTTCTACGCCAGATATACTTAGACACACACCTTCCAAAGAGTTCCACTTTTGTCTCATCGGTCCACAGAATGTTGTCCCAAAAGTCTTGGGGATCATCAAGATGTGTTGTGGAGAAATTGAGACGAGCTTTGATGTTCTTTTTGCTCAGCAGTGGTTTTTTCCTTGGAACTCTGCCATGCAGGCCATTTTTGCCCAGTCTTTTCCTGATGGTGGAGGCATGAACGCTGACCTTAACTGAGGCAAGTGAGGCCTGCAGTTCCTTGGACGTTGTTGTGGGGTCTTTTGTGACCTCTTGGATGAGTCGTCGCTGCGCTCTTGGGGTAATTTTGGGCGGCCGGCCACTCCTGGGAAGGTTCACCACTGTTCCATGTCTTCGCCATTTGTGGATAATGGCTCTCACTGTGGTTCGCTGGATTCCCAAAGCTTTGGAAATGGCTTTATAACCCTTTCCAGACTGATAGATCTCAATTACTTTCTTTCTCAATTGTTCCTGAATTTCTTTGGGTCTCGGCATGATGTGTAGCTTTTAAGGATCTTCTGGTGGACCTTACTGTGTCAAGCAGCTCCTATTTAAGTGATGCCTTGATTGTGAACAGGTGTGGCAATAATCAGGCCTGGGTGTGGCTATAGAAATTGAACTCAGGTGTGGACAACCACAGTTATAGTATGTTTTAACAAGGGGGGCAATCACTTTTTCACACAGGGCCATGATGGTTTGGATTTTTTTTCACCTTTAATAATAAACACCTTTATTTACAAATTGCATTTTGTGTTTACTTGTGTTGTCCTTGACTATTGTTTAAATTG
Organism: Lithobates pipiens; assembly: GCF_037356315.1. Taxonomy (NCBI): domain Eukaryota; kingdom Metazoa; phylum Chordata; class Amphibia; order Anura; family Ranidae; genus Lithobates; species Lithobates pipiens. The sequence continues at coordinate 234,067,863 of NW_027507748.1, forward strand.
GTTTGATGTTCCGAAACACTTAAGTGTGACAAACATGCAAAGGAACAGGAAATGAGGAAGGGGGCAAACACTTTTTCACACCAATGTATATATCTGTTGAAATCCACAGAGTACTTCAGCATACATATACATTGTTTCCCATACATTATTTATTTGCTAGTTGGTGGTGCCAAACATGTATTAACAAGCACTGTGTTCCAGAGGAGGAAACTAAAGTGGCCAACAGGGTGAACCTAAACAAGGTAATCACCTACATGTTGTTATATGTGTATATAAGAAGTGACTGTCATCACAACTTCCTTGCAATTGTGGTGGCATGCCCACCAAGTAGAAAAGCTACATTTAAATTTAGCCACATAGTCCATCAGAAATTCATGGAGTTACCTGCTGTATACTGTCCCATAAGAATATGACACACTCTCACAGTTGCAACATCATACCATATATATGGACACATACAATGAACTGTAACCTTCTGGAATGTTGTAGCAATCCAGAACTTAGTGAACTTACTGCCAAATTACTATCGTTTTGCAGGTTAATAATGAGTTTTACGGAATACGTTTGAGCAGACTCCCAGTATTATTACCAGATGGCACACTACATTGACCTAGCTAGAGATCGGAACAGGTTAATTATAAGGAATGGAAAGTATATTTCTACAACAAAGATTTGATCATAACTTGCTACGCTGTGATGAAATATAAGAGAAAGGCATTCTGGCATGTTTTTAACTTTACTGTCTCTGATTGTGTTTTTATACGATGTGTTTAATAAAGATTTTGTCGTTTGTATCTGTTGGGTGGAGCCTTGAGTAGTGTAAATTATAATCATTTTTTTAATTCATACATGCATTTGGGCGGCACAGTGGTGTAGTGGTAGCACTCTCACCTAGCAGTAAGAAGGGTCACTGGTCAAATCCCAGCCACAACACTACCTGCCTGGAGTTTGTTCTCCCTGTGCCTGTGTGGGTTTCCTCTGGCTACTCCAATTTCCTCCCACAATCCAAAGACATGCAGGTGGGTTAATTGGCTTCTGTCCAAAATTGGCCCTAGTATATGAATGGGGACCTTGGCTTGCGGGCTCCTTGAGGGTAGGGACTGATGTGAGTGTGCAATGTACAGGGATAGGGACAATTGTAGACACTCACTCAGGTTGAACTGGATGGACTGGTGTCTTTATTCAACCTTACTAACTATGAAAACTATGCATGGGGAATCCAAGTGAGGTGGTAGAGACTTAAACCACATTTTTATTGTTAATTTGTTTCCTCAAAAAAATCACCTCATCAATAACAAATCGGGTCACCAAAACCCGTAAGAAAAAAATAACACTCCAATATCGTAGATTACCCAAGGTGCATTTAATAGTAAAATTGTATTTAAAAACATTTCCAAAAGTCTTCAGGGGCTTTGGGCACTGACCTCCCTTTTCTTTTTTTTTTTTTTAATACAAACGATTTTATTGAAGAAATTCAGCACATACAAAAAGGAGATACATTGGATATAGTATAGTAAGGAGTACAAATACCTGTAAAACTAGCACAAGTACAAAGTACAATAGGTGGTGGCAACCAGGTGGGGGTCAAGTGAAGAGAATGTTAAAAGAGGAAAATCTCCCCTAAGCTTGAGGAGCAAAGTATTCCGCCACTCAACGCCCACCCGTAAAAGTTCACAAATACAGGCACTCCATAGGCTAGTATAACAAACAGAAAAAAACTAAAACTCATAAACAGAAATTCAAGAGAGCTATAGGTGAATCAGTAGGGAGGTGCAGGTAGTTGAGCATCATGATATGGAGGAACCCACGTAGGGGAAGGGGAGAGGGGCGATCACGGACCAGGGGGCTAGGATTTCCATTTCAACTCATAAGTGGGTATTGTGTCCATAATTGTGTGAAGCACCTTTTCCATTAGCTGGATAGCCGTCATGCGTTTAAAGATTTGGTCCCAAGGGACCCCTGGGGTGCGCTAAAACAGGGCAATAGCCCAATGTAAGTGAGGGTGGTCGAGATCCCCATGATATCGACCACCTTCTCCGTCACCTGTTGCTACAGGACCCCTAATGAGGGGCAGCTCCAAAAGATGTGCAAATGGGTACCCTTATCATGGCATCCTCTGAAGCAGTTCTCCGTGACTAAGGGGAAAAATTTATGGAGTTTTGCTGGGGTGTAGTACCACCTAGTGTGGAGTTTCATTACTGTTTCTTTCCAAGCTACAGACTTTGTGCATTTGTGCATGTTTGAGATTCGTAGAGACCACTCCTCAGGGGAGGCCTCCTCACCCGTCTCTGCCTCCCATTGAAGTATTGCTGAGGATTTGACAGGTAGGCCTAGGCCGCCACGGTAGCTATATAATAGGGAGATTGTACCCCTATCCCTAGAGGGGGGGCCACACAGGTCTTCAAAGGTAGTGAGGGGGTTGGCCTTGTACCTGGAGTAATGTGTGTCATAGAAATGTCTGATTTGCAGGTACCGGTATTTATAAAACTTTGATCTGGGTAGGGAGTGGGAGGATTCTAGAGATAGGAAGGAGCGGATCACACCAATAGAGAGTCCACATTATGAATATCAATGGCCAGATGTGATCCACCTAGCTCATACTTGAATGCTTTCCAGGTGATTTCCTCTGGCCCCACTAACAGATCTTTGAACTACTTGTCATTGATGAAACTGCCTTTCTTAAAGTAGGTGTTAAGCCACTTTCACATCTTCACACCATTCCATCTGTGTTCTAATTCTGTGTCCCCCTGCGTGAGTGATTTATAAAAAAAAAGCCTGCTATACCTCATTTCACAGCTCTTCTCAGGGATCCCATGATCGTCTGGCTTTCTCCTCTCCCCACCTGACAGATGCAGCAGGCGGGGCCAAGATTCCCCCACTAACATCACTCAGGAGAGGAGAGAGAGAACCAGTCAATCATGTGATCACTAAAAGGGGCTGAAATTAGGTATAATCAACCTTTTTTTTATAAATTACTCACACAGGATTAGAACACAGAGGGGATGGTATGAAGATGTGAAAGTTACTTGAGCAGCTGAAGTTGCGGGGGCAGGCACTGTCCTGAGGTGACAGGGAGGGAGAAAGGGGGGAGAGAGCCAGAGGAGACAGATGGCAGGGCTGCGGATGAGGGAGGCATGTAAACTGGCCATGATGTCAGGGCTCAGCAGCCATGATATACTGCAGTCATTTTAGAAAGTGGAGGGTATAGCCAGGCAGGATCAGACAGTTATTTCAGGTGATATGGGGGGGGGGGGGGGGGCATATGATACAGCACAAGCATTGTGCTGTATAAAATGCTTTAAAGGAACAGGATCTTTTTTTGGGTGGGGGGTTAACAAGCGCTTTAATCTTGACACCAGTCATTCTTGGAAATATTAGTCTCAAATAACGAAAACCTTCACCTTCCTTGTTCATTGCTTCCACAATATTATGTGAAGCAGAGGCAACTTGAATTTTTGCTGCATGGCCAATTCTTTATAATGTAATGCAACTCTCTTTACAGCAGTCCAATTTGCATATGTATCAACAGTGCTTGGTATATCCGAGCTGCATTTCAAGCAGCTGAGAAGGGCCAACCCTCCCATGGGACCTGCTGGGTCCATTGGACCCAGGCAGGACATTGAGAGGGGCGGCAAATCAGGAGCGGACTGGGCCGGGGGTAGGATGTGTGGCATACAAAGGAGAGTCACAGGTGCAATGTTGAGGGGGGAGTGTACTGGGAGCGTCAGGGTTCGAGCTTCTCTGCTGCTGCCCAAGCTGCAGGCTTCTTATCTTTGCTTGCTCACCCACCATCTGTACCACAGAGCTGGCAGGGTTTAGTACAGTGGCGGCCCGTCCAAAAAAAAAAAAGTTAAAAAAAAACGGGCCCTTTAAGACATTTTAAAAAAGTAATTTAATTGGCGCCGTTCGCAATGCACTATGAGAAGCGCCACGTCGATGCAATCACAAGATTGCATCCATGGCGCTTCATTTGAGGTTTTTTTTAACCTGCCTTGCGGCGCAATGTAGAACGCGGACTAGTTTCCGCCCGTAAAATCACTGTGATTCTACGGGCGGGAGCCTTGTCGTTCAAAGACAGGCAGGTCACTTCCAGATTTCATGAAGCAGCTGAAAGCCGGAAGTGACGTTGGGGGCTACGTTCCTCAGCCTGAGCGGAGCTGCAAGTGAGGAGAGTGGCATTGCAGCCTTGTCTCTATGGAAAAAAAAATGATTTAAATTGCACATTAATTGCCCAATGCACCCCAGCCGACCTAAGCCTTTACTAGACCAGTAGTCAACTGTTGTGCAGGAATTATTAGAGCATTTTTTAAAAGAAAGAATATAAATTGAGTAGAGCAGAAAAAGAACATAATGCTTGCAGGAGGACCACATGCCATGCGGTATTATTCTTATTCAGCAAAGTGAAAACAAAGTAATGGTCTGCTCTGCTGCTTGTTACTCACAGTTAATTTGCTGGCAAAGACATTTTTATAAACCCTTTTTGCATTTTAGTGTAAATATGAGATCTGAGGACTTTTTGACCCAGATCTCATATTTAACCGCTTCCTGCCCGCCCTATAGCCGAATGACGGCCTTAGGGCGGGCGGCTTCCCGTGCCTGGCCGTCCCTGGACGGCCTGGTGTTTACTTCCGCAATGCGCGCCGCCGCGGGCGCGCATCGCGGAAGTTCTGTGTTTGCCGTGTCCCCCGGGGACAGGCAAACACAGATCGCTGTAAACGGCCAATCACAGCGGCCGTTTACAGCGTGATCGGCGTGTCCAATGGGAGATGATCTCATATGTAAACATATGAGATCATCTCTCAGCGCCGCTCTCCCTCCTCACACAGACAGCGTGTGAGAGGGGAGAGAAGAACGGCTGCAGCAGCCGTCAGTGTAAAAAAGAAAAAAAAAAAAGTAAAAAAAAAGTTTAATAAAAAGTGCCATCCTCCCCCAGAGCCATCCTCCCCCAGTGCCACCCCCCCCCAGTGCCATGCCCCCCCCCCAGTGCCATCCTGCCCCAGTGCCATCCTGCCCCAGTGCCATCCGCCCCAGTGCCATCCGCCCCAGTGCCATCCTGCCCCAGTGCCATCCGCCCCAGTGCCATCCGCCCCAGTGCCATCCACCCCAGTGCAATCCACCCCACCCCAGTGCCACCTGCCCGCAGTGCTATCTGTCCCCAGTGCCACCTGTTGTCAGTGCCATTTGTCCCCAGTGCCATCTGTCATCAGTGCCACGTATAAGTGGCATCTGTCATCAGTGCCACGTGTTATTAGTGCCACATAGTGCCATCTGTCATCAGTGCCACGTATTAGTGCCATCTGTCATCAGTGCCACGTATCAGTGCCATTTGTCATCAGTGCCACCTGTCAGTGTCACGTGCCATCTGTTGTCAGTGTCACGTGTCATCAATGCCACTTATCAGTGCCATCTGTCATCAGTGTCACGTGTCATTGGTGCCACGTATTAGTGCCATCTGTCACCGGTGGCACGTATTAGTGCCACGTATTAGTGCCACATGTCATCAGTGCCACGTATTAGTGCCACGTGTCATCAGTGCCACATATTAGTGCCACGTGTCATCAGTGCCACGTATTAGTGCCACGTGTCATCAGTGCCACGTATTAGTGCCACGTGTCATCAGTGCCACATATTAGTGTCATCTGTCATCAGTGCCACGTGTCATCAGTGCCACGTATAAGTGTCATCATTGCCACGTATCAGTGCCATCTGTCATCAGTGTCACGTGTCATTGTCCTGGTATTTCAAAAGTGTAATAAATAGTCAACAAGTTAGATGTGTAATTTATGCTTCTAGAACACGTGATGGCGCTCCCTGCATGTTGGGCCTCTCTATGTGGCCAGGCTGCGAAAAAGTCCCACACATGTGGTATCGTAATACTCAGGAGGAGTAGCAGAATTTTTTGGGGGGTGTCATTTGTGGTATACACATGCCACGTGAGAGAAATAACCTATTACAATGACAATTTTGTGGAGAAAAATAAAGAAAATGAAAAATCTTCATTTTGCAAAGAATTGTGGGAAAAAAATTACAACATCAAAAAGCTCACCATGCCTCTTACTAAATACCTTGGAATGTCTACTTTCCAAAAAGGGGTCATTTGGGGGGTATTTGTACTTTCCTGACTTGTTTGGGTCACAAGAAGTGAGATAGGCCACCAGTACATCAGATGTGATCAATTTTGTGCGATTCGCACCACAGCTTGTAGACTCTCTAACTTTCACAAAGACCAAATAATATCCACTAATTTGGGTTATTTTTACCAAAGACATGTAGCAGTATAAATTGTGGCCAAAATGTATGAAGAAAAATTAATAATTTGCATAATTCTGTCACAGAAACAAAGAAATATGCATTTTTTTTCAAAATTTTCGGTCTTTTTTCATTTATAGCGCAAAAAATAAAAACCCCAGAGGTGATCAAATACCACCAAAAGAAAGCTCTATTTGTGGGAAAAAAAGGACACAAAATTCATTTGGGTACAGTGTTGCATGACTGAGTAATTGTCATTCAAAGTGTGAGAGCACCGAAAGCTGAAAATTGGTCTGGGCAGGAAGGGTGTTTAAGTGCCCAGTAAGCAAGTGGTTAAGAGGACCTGTCATGCTTTTTTCTATTACAAGGGATGTTTACATTCCTTGTAATAGGAATAAAAGTGACACCATTTATTTTTTTTAAACTGTGAAAAAATAAATATAATAAATAAGATTTTTTTTTTTAAAGCACCCAGTCCCGACGCGCTCGCGTGCAGAAGGGAACGCATACGCGAGTACTGCGCCGTCTCCTGACACTATGGGTGGAAGGAAGTGGAATACAGGGACGGATTGGGTGGATTATATAAGAGGCGTGGTTTATGAGAAGTGGGAGAGGCCAAAAATGATGGGTGGAGTCTAGCGCCCCCCCAGCCAAAAACGTCACCAACCGCCACTGGTTTAGTAGCATTATCTTTGGCTCTGACATAGGTGTCTGATAGGTGGTGGGCGGGGAGAGAAGTCCTCCGATGGCCGCAGCCGCTTCATCCTCCTGATTATCCCTTCTGTCAGTGTGTGGGCAGAGGGTGACAACTGACTCAGTGCAGTTGTCCTAGAAGTAGGGGATCGGCACACTGCTCCATCCAGCATGCCTGAGCTTGTCACACACATCAGTTCTCTCCCCCTGCCCATGTGCTGCATCTGTGAAGGGGATGTTGGGGTGGGAAGATAAAACAAGCAGCTGACCACATTAAAGCTGCTGACTGTGATCCCCCAGGGACCATCCATGTGAGTTAGCTGGGCACTGTCACTGATTAGACCCTGACCCCTCTCTCCCCCACCCCCACCTTCCTGCCCCCCCCCTCTTTCTCTCCCCCGCTCTCCCTGCTCCCCTCTCTCCCTGTCCTCTCTCTCTGGTGGCAGGCAAGGGTGGCACATGACACTCTGCATCTGGACTGGTGGCAGGAGATGGTGGCAAGTGACACGCTGCATCTGATGGCAGACGATGGTGGCAAGTGACACATTGCATCTGGTGGTAAACGAAGGTGGCGAGTAACACCGCTTCCAGTGGCAGGTGACAGTGGCAAATGACACAGTGCATCTGGTGGCAAGCGACATGCAGCATCTGGTGGCAGGCAGCGGTGGCAAGTGACACTGCATCTGGTGGCAGGTGATGGTGGCATGCAGCATCTGGTGGTAAGTGACAACTCACAGATTCTGCATTATCATATATATATATATATATATATATATATATATATATATATATATATATATATACAATGTAGTAATAAAACAAGGTGATTTGATCCTTCTGACACCATATCAAGCATAGTGTCAGGATGATTTAAGTGCCAACACCATCCATTCGCCTGACAATTCATCCCCGCTGCTGTATTCCCTGTCAAACCTGAGACTACATACCCCCCCTGTCCTTGGCAAAATTGTCCCTGAATGGCAGTTTGGAAATGTGGTCATCCTAGCAGGGCGCAATTTCCGCCCCACCCCCAGGCCGCTCTGATGTCGCACTGCTTCCCTCAGGCTGTACATGCCCTCTGTTCCTACCCCAGCTCAGCCAATGGCAGATCGGCATCAGTAGCTGAACGGGAAATAGTTTTGGGTGCAAAGGTTTGCAGGCTGTCAAGCAGCCGCTGGTGGTTATGGAGGCTGGGACCAGTGGGCTGCTTGTTAACCTCAAACAAATAGTGCAGCGCTAAATAAGACCCAAGACAGGGGTCATAGTGAAAGAACAAACCAAATCACAAGATGAGAGTGACCTGTAAAACAAATCTAATAACAAAAAGTCACAGTGAACATGGCAATAGACTCTAATCAAATGGCCAATATCCATATGTACAAATATCCAATAGAGGACTTTCTCTGCAATCCTAAGCTGGAGCAAGGAACATATGGTCAAAGTAGATTAAGATCCCTTTCACACTGGGGCATTTTTCAGGCGTTTTTCAGGCGCTTTAGCGTTAAAAAAAGCGCCTGTAAAGCGCTTGAAAGAAGCCTCATCTGCAATCCCAATGTGAAAGCCCAAGTGCTTTAAGAGCCCTTTCACAATGTCAGTGCCCAAAAAACGCTCGTAAAGCGCCGCTTAAACTAGCAGCGCTTTACTAGTGTTTTTTTAGCGCTATTGGGGAGCTTTTAACCCCTGCTAGTGGCCAAATAAAGGGTTAAAGCACTTTTCAGGCGCTTTTCAGTCGCTTTTCAGGCGTTTTGCAGGTGCTTCCATTGATTTCAATGGGAAGGGGCGCTTTAGGAGCTCCAAAAGCGCTGCAAAGAAGCTGCTTGCAGGACTTTTTTTGACGCCCTGCCAGTGTGAAAGGGGTCTAAGGTGTTATTTATAGAGATATTCAAATGAGAGGGTGAGTAGTCTTACCGGAACAGGTGGACGCACAAACCATACGGTGGTACGACTTACAGGCTTGTAATACTGGATTCCCAGTGGTGGAATATTACCAAGCCAAGTGATGACGGTCCAATCCACATAGGCTAAATGGTGCTTCCAAGGCAGAGATTCAAAGATGATGGTTACAAGGCAACCAGATAACTGGCCAAATCCACAGGGTGATGATCAGAAGGTAGTCATCAGTAGTCAAACACGAAGGGAGAAAAAAGAACAAAGCCATTCCACTGCTTGTTAATCTCACCAGCCTGTGTATGTTCTGGGACAGCGCCAGCGCTGGACCTGGATCTGGGCACTTGCACAGAGGAGGAGGACATGGACACACGCATGGGGGGTAGAAGAATCAAAGTCGTGGGGGAGATCGGCCAAAGAGGAGGCCGGTCTGGACCGGGAGGAGACTGATAAGCTGATGGAGAACTGGGCCAATAGAGGTGGTGCCACGTAAACACAATGAGGATGACCGCAAGTCTTGTGGGGGACAACAACACAGCAATGTGCAGAGGCTGCTTGTAGAGGAACTGATCCCTTACAGCTGCTGAATGCCTGCGGGCAGGAGAGGAGGAGAAGCAGGCATTCAGTGGTTGCAGGGGATCAGTTCTTCTACATGCTGCAGCCCCTCCTATCCAGGTGTACAGGGGGCTGCACGGACCCCTGGAGCATAGGGTCAGGTCGCAATCATGACCCCTGTGACCCCTGTATAAACACCCTTAGGTTCTAAACAATTCATGCAGTACCATCTGCATGAACTTGCTGCACCACTTACTGTTCTCTCTCACAGCAGCACACTGCAGGATTTCTCCTGAAAGCTGATGTTCAGTATGTTAGGTCATGATTGCAATAATGTGTACCCAATCAGCCTGGAACTGCAGACAATCAGGAAATTCTGATGCCGTCATGTGGTAGGGGTAGACCTTTCCTAATTGGCTGCAGTTTCAGGGCTTCTGATTGGTTCCATGGCATAAACGTAGTGGAGTGCAAGACCAGCTTCTCTATAAGGTATATGGGGGGCTCCTGGTTTAAATGACCACTGCTGATGTGAAGGGGAACTCCTAATGTGACGGGAGAGACTTCTGATGTAAAGAGGGATTCTGACATAAAGGGAGACTCCTGCTGTAAGTTGAGACTACTGACACAAAGGGGGACTCCTAATGTAAAAGGGGCTTCTGATGTAAAAGGAGACTTGTGATGTTAATTAGGGGGCTCATGTGGAAAGGGGGTTCCTGATGCTAAGTATGGAGCTCCTGATGTTAAAGGAAGACTCCTGGTGTGAAGTGTGGGTGCTGTTGCATGTAAATCTGACTTCCTGATAAATTCAATTTAAGTTTTAATTATTATGATATAAAATAATTGATGTTGGGGCCTTTTGGTGGGCATGATTTTTTATTTTTTTTGCAGTGTGTTTGTGTACAAAGAGAAAATGTTTTCACCTACAATTCTTTCATAAGCAATAAATATCAAAAAGTGGTTTAACCACCTCAATACAGGGCACGTTTATCCACTTCCTGCCCTGGCCAATTTTCCGTTTTCAGTGCTGTCGCACTTTGAATGATAATTACTCAGTCCTGCAGCACTGTACCCATATGATATTGTTATACAAATAGAGCTTTCTTTTGGTGGTATTTAGACAGTTGCCGACCGGGCCATAGTCGATTGATGTCTACAGCGTGGTCGGATAACTCTGGGAGGGCATACTATGATGTCCTCCAAGAATAACGCTTCCACTCACCCTCTGGATCGCGCACCCGGGAATGTCTGTGACCATCAGGTCCTTCGGACCCAGTGCGTCACCGAACAGGGTAAAGAGCCAATGACAGCAGCCCTTTACTACATGATCTCCCTATCCAATGACAGAGCGATCAGTTGTAAACAGACCAGAGCATGTCCGAATCAGCTCCTCCCCTTTCCTCTCACCGATCGGTACAGTGCGTGAGGAGAGGAAGGAGCCGGGTGCAGCAGTGCTTTGGGCTGGGTCTAAAGTGCCCACAGCGCTGATCTCTGCCCATCCATGCTCCAGCCATGAACATCCATGCTCCAGCCATGATCATGCATGCTCTAGCCATGCCCAGCCATGATCATTCATGCTCCAGCCATGTCCAGCCATGATCATTCATGCTCCAGCCATGCTCAGCCATGCCAATCCATCCTTCATCCATGCCCAGCCATGCCCATCCTTGCCTAGCCATGCTTATCTATGCCCAGCCATGCCCAGCCATGCTCAGCCATGCTCACCCATGCTCAGCCATACTCATCCATGCCCAGCCATGCTCACCCATACCCAGCCACGGCTCATCCATCCCCATCCATGCCCAGCCATGCTCATCCGTACCCATCCATGGCTCATCTGTGCCCATCCGTGCTAGTCCATGGCTCATCCGTGCCCATCCATGGCTCATCCATGCCACATGAGTGCTCATCCATGCCAGATTCATGTCACATCAGTACTCATCCATGCCACATCAGTGCTCATCCATGCCACATTCATGCCACATCAGTGCTCATCCGTGCCACATCAGTACTCATCCCACATCCATGCCACGTCAGTTCTCATCCATGCCACATTCATGCCACATCAGTACTCATATGTGCCACATCCATGCCACTACAGTGCCCATAAGTGCTACTGCAGTGCCCATAAGTGACACTACAGTGCCCTTCAGTGTCTCACAAAAGTGTAATAGGTAGTCAAATTGTGGCATGTGTAATTTATGCTCCTAGAACACCTGATGGTGCTCCCTGTGTGTTGGGCCTCTGTATGTGGTCAGGCTGTGGAAAAGTCTCACACATGTGGTATTTCCATACTGAGAATGAGCAGCAGAATATATTTTGGGGTGTATTTTTTGCTATGTACATGCTATATTTTAAAATCTTATGAATGGAAAATGAAAAAAAAGTGTTTTCATTTTCTTTCCACATTTTCCAAAAACTTGTAGAAAAAAACAACATGTTCAAAAGATTCATTATGCCTCATAGATTATACATTGGAGATTATACACTGTGGTGTTTGCTTTACAAAATAAGGTTGTTTTTGGGGTGTTTCCATTGTCCTGGTGCTGCAGGACCTTCAAAAGTGTAAGAGGTAGTCAATAAATGAAATGTGTAATTTATGTCCCTAGAGCGCCCGATGGTGCTCCCTGCATATTGGGTCTCTCTATGTGGCCAGGCTATGTAAAAGTCTCACACATGTGGTACCACCATGCTCAGGAGAAGTAGAATGTATTTTAGGGTGTAATTTGTGGTATGCATATACTGTGTGTAAGAAATAACTTGTTATTATGATAATTTTATGAAAAGAAAAAAACAATCTTCAATATGCAAAGAATTGTGGGAAAAAAATACAACTTCAAAAAACTCAACATGCCTCATACTAAATACCTTGGAATGGCTACTTTCCAAAAAGGGGGGTATTTGTACTTTCCTGGCTTGTAGACTCTATAACTTTCACAAAGACCAAATAATATACACTTATTGTGGTTCATTTTTCCAAATATATATGTAGTAGTATACATTTGGGCCAAAGTTTATGAAGAAAATTTACTAATTTGCTAAATTTTATAACCAACCCAAAAAACCTTTTTTTTTACAAAATGTTTGGTCTGTTTTCATTTATAGCGCAAAAAAATAAAAAACCCAGTGGTGATCAAATACCACCAAAATAAAACTCTATTTGTGTGAAAAAAAGGACAAAAATTTAATTGTCATTCAAAATGTGAGAGCACCCAGTGGGCAAGTGGTTAATCACCACTTGTTTTTTTTGCAGTACAAATGAAAGTTTGCGGTACAAATGAAAAGAGGCTGATATTTTTTAAAAATTAGTTGTTCTTATTTTCTGTTATACAATTTGTTATGGCAATACCACATATGTGAGACTTTTTCCCAGCCTAGCCATGTGGAAAGGCCCCACATCCAGGGAGCACCTTCAGCCATTATCCACTTAAGACCAGGCCTTCTTCCGACGCTTTCTGTGTAGACACTGTGTGGGACACTGATTGTCAATTGTTGATTGTCCACCAGCGGACACTGGCAGATGTTGATGTTGCAATGGAACACTATTGCACTATTGCAGATGTTGATGGAACACATACACTGTGACATATCTTTTGTACACTGGTACAGATGTGATGGGACACTGTGATAGATGTTTAGTGCACTGGTACAGATGTTCATTAGACACTTGGACAGACATTCATTGGACAGGGACAGTGGTGACAGCGGTGATTGGTGTAGTGTGTGGAGATAGCTGCATTCTGTGTGATCTGTGACAGCTCTCTGAGTAAAATCATCAATTACACAGAGAACTGTAAGCACAGGCTGCAGCATGCCCCAAAACCCTCCACACACACATTGTGTCAGCAATCTCTGCTGAACTTAGAGACATGTGCCTCTGTTTACATCTATAAAGGGTGTGATTGGACACAGCCATCATATGATCGGAAGGGCCAATTATAGCACCCATATCCCGATCTGGGATGGGCTGTTTTGGAAGATCACAGCTATCACAGGATCATGCCGCTACACGGTGACCCATCCTGAGGGACGTACAAGTGCGTCCACTCAGAACAGAAAGCTCCTACCTGGCCTTTTATGTACAGGTGGGAAGCGGTTAAACTGTCCTCATCCTAACACTCGTATGTAGTGATGAAAGATTTCTCTTCACTGGAGGTTAGATTGTTGAACTCACTAATTCTTTGTCATGGTTTTTTATATTTTCTTCTCACTGATTAAAGCCTTCTTATCTCCTGTTGCACCTAACAGTTACAATAGGGCTTCCTTACGCTACAAAAAATCATTCTGTATTTCCCCTTCACCTGCTAATTTTTTTTAAACTCAAACGCAAATGCTGGTGGCAGGGTCGTTTCTAGGTGTCAAAAAGACCAGGGGCTTTAGCCCAAATTCCAAGGCTGGCGTGGGCGGGGAAGGGGGGTGGGGGGGTGCTGCGGCACAGCGTTTTTTGGCTGGGCGATGGGGTTATGTGGCAGGGAGTAAGCTCACTTGCTGGTTGTTGCCTGGCTTACTGGTGCCTCTCAATGTTGACCACTAAACTCACCTGCCTGTCACACTGACCTATCTACCTGACACACTCTGACCTATCTACCTGACACACACTGACCTACTTACCTGACACGCACTGATCTACCTAACATACACGCACTGACCTACCTACCTGACACGCACTGACCTACCTGACACACACTGACATACACGCACTGACCTACCTACCTGACATGCACTGACCTGCCAGACATACATACACTGACCTACCTGACATACATACACTGACCTATCTACCTCTACCTGACATACACTGATCTACCTGAAATACACTGACCTACCTGACATACATACACTGATCTACCTAACATACACTGACCTATCTACCTGGCATACACTGACCTACATACACTGATGGTAGTGACACACACTGACCTACCTGACCAGGAGACTTCATGTGTCCTGCAGCAGCAGCTCAGCCGTGGTGTGCGGTGCATGCCCATCTTCACAGCAAGCTGCCGGAGGACCAGTGGGACATCCATCAGCGCTGCAGGCTCCAGAAGGCTATGTGACTCGGCCACACTCGGTGGCGCTTGGGGTAAGATCGGTATTCGCTCTGCGGCACTCGGGGCTACAAGTAGAACAGTGCCCTCTCGAAACTCAGGGCTTTTCAGATCCCACTCGGGGCTTCAACCGTGGTGAGCCCCCCCCCCCCCCCTGCCGACGCCTATGGCTGGTGGCCACATGAACTGTGCCCTTCAGCTCTGTAATGATTAAGCACAAGATGTATGTGTGAAACACATCTATGTGACCACAGTTTGGTGTCTTTGGTGTTATCTTTGTGAAGCAAATAAAAGGCAATCGGAAGTTCTGGATGTGCAGCCATTTCTTTCTTCTTACCCTTCAGCTCTTGTAACTACAGTGACACCAGCAGGTGAGCCAGGTCCTGACACCAGGTTTCAAATATGCCTACATTTACCCCAGCTGCAAAATAAAAATTGAGAGATTGAGAAATTAAGGAAGCAGTGTGCTTTTCCCTTGTGACTCCCTCTGCAATGTATGCATTTCAGTCACGTGAGGCACAAGAAAGCTACGGACTTTGCTTAGAACTTGCCATATTGTTGGCTAGTGTTCAATACGATATATTCATATGTAATGCCCTTGATAATATTTTTTTATAAAGGATATTTAAATGTTAAACATGCAACAACAAAAAAAACTTCATAAAAATACATTCCCTATGTCTAAATAAGTGTATTAGAAATTATAAAACACCATTATCTGTTTTAAGTAAATTGGAAGGGAACAACGTGTATTCCATTGTGTTCTCATAACTCTGTATTGAATTCTCTGCTCTCTTCCTGATTGGTGTTTCCATAGAGTCTTATAGAATTTGATTTCATGATGTCAGAGGTAGGGACAGAGAGCAGACAGTAGTAAATAAATATAGGTATGGTTACTTGGGTTGTGCTTTAGACCTGCACCTGCACTTAAATACTGTGCTGCTTTTGTTCTCTTCAAAAAGTATGGACTGCCACTGATTCTTCTCTTTGTTGAACAAGTATCAGTCAACTTTGTGTATTACCAGCAATTGAAAAACAAATACACCCATGTACCTTGAAATCGATATATAACTGGACATACATGTTAAAGCTTTGCAAAGACATATCAGTAAAAAACACTACAAGATACTGATACAATTGAAACTATACATTCATCGGGATTATCCATTTTACTGTATAATTTGCAATGATGTCTCTCAATTTGGACCACGACTGAACTGTTGTTTGTGGGCATTTTGGAAAATATACTAAAACTCTGCATAACTACTGGATTCTCTGCTCTATTGCTTACAGGAATATGAGTTCTAATTATAACAGTACTGCTTTGGATTTGGACCGTTATCCTCTGTATTCATCTGTGAAATTGTACAATATTGTGAATTCCTCAGACTTGAGAGATGAAGATCTAGCTAAAGTTGAAGTGGCAGTCTTAAGTATTATTTTGGCCATCACAATGCTTGGAAATGTAGGAGTAATATTTGCTATATACAGAAGAGTGAAGAAGATGACCAGGATGCATCTCTTTATTGTTCATCTTGCTATCACTGACTTGGCAGTAGCCCTGTTTCAAATCTTACCCCAGTTGATCTGGGATATTACTTTTCGATTCATTGGTTCTGATTTTGTTTGTAGGACTGTGAAATATACTCAAGTTATGAGCATGTTTGCATCTACTTACATGCTGATGATGATGACTATAGACAGGTACATTGCAGTATGTCATCCACTAAAGACTTTGCAACAGCCAACACAACATGCTTATATCATGATTGGGGTTACATGGATTATCAGTAGCCTTTTAAGTCTTCCTCAGATTTTCATTTTCTCTCTAAAAGAAATTGAACAGCATATAGGAATTGTAGATTGCTGGGCTGACTTTAGATATCCATGGGGTGCTAAAGCCTACATTACATGGACCACCATTTCTTTATTTGCTGTGCCCGTTGGAATCCTTGTAGTATGCTACAGTTTAATTTGCTGTGAGATCTGCAAGAACCTGAAAGGAAAGATTCAGACATCAAGACAGAGACAAGTGATGCCTTCTAGAGTAAGCAGCATACAAACTATTTCCAGAGCCAAGATCCGGACAGTGAAGATGACTTTTGTCATTGTAATTTCATATATCATATGCTGGACACCCTTCTTCAGCGTTCAGATGTGGTCTGTATGGGATGAAAATGCTCCAGATGATGGTAAGTATTATGGTGTTATGTAAATATAATTGTAGTAAACTTGTGTTATTTTTATATAATTTGTTATCTATATAAGATTGTACAATCCATCAAATATCATTAGAACTGATTTATACTGAGCTTGGTATAAAGGTGTACATTTTTTTTTTTACAAGTTAGTCTTAAGCAGCCCATAGATAAGTGCGTTTTTTTCATTCAAGCAGTGGGTTGAACAAAAAAAAAATTTACTTGATTACCCCATCCACCAAGCACTCAATGTGGATGTGGAAATCCTCCCTGCTGAGCTATTGTATTCTGACAGCAGAGAGACTTCCCTGCCATCTGAATACACAATCAGTGGTGCAGGCTATTGCCTGCAGTGCTGATTGAGTGGAGAAAATCTGACAGGGCGTCTGTACAGAAGTGGATCGGCAGATCCACTTCTGTGCAACTTCCCTGCCCTACCCATACATGGATCGAAATTCAGCCAGTCCCTGCAGTCCCTTACTGAATTTCGATCCATGTATGACCGGCTTTAGAGAGTCTGTATTGTCCCTCATCCCAAATATCTATCTTTCTGAAGTGTTTCATTGATGTAGGATAATAGAAAATGTTGAGGACATTGAAAAACATGAATACATTTGGTATAAGGGGGATTAATATATATTTTTTAGGTTGTTGCAGTGTGTAATTGGAAATATGCTTCATTCTACATACAGTATATAGTATGAACTAATTATGTTTGTTTTGTTTTTTATAAAGTCTATGTATAGCGATTTCTTGGATAGAGTGTGGAAGGATTATAACCCATTAGGTTTTTATTGCTCTCTGTGCCCCAAGACAGAAAGTTATGGGATAACTCTTTCAATGAGACTTGTGACATTACAACTATCACAAGGGGGAATGAATTATGTAGCTGCTTCTCCAAGTGAATTCTCCACAGTACCTTTCATCCTCCTGTGTATTCAGGTGCAAGTACTTCGCATCCAGCCATATGGAACAAATGCAATAGAATCCGAAGGACTGCACTTTTAAAAACTGCATCCACTTTACTAATAATCTTTAAAACTACTTAGTCATGAATATGCGCTAGCAGCATGAAACATCATGACTGTTACCTTGCTCTTACAGTGTCTATGTTTGCTGTATATGGCATTTTGAAGTATATGTCTGTCTGTACTGTTAGCTGGCGGCAAGTGGTTAAACACCTAAATCACTAAAATCACTGCTCCCAACCAAATGTAAATTTTTTTGTATTTTTTTTACTCTGGTACCTGCCCCCCACCCCCATGCCATTTGTTTGACAATCCCTTGCTTATTAGCCTAGAAAATGTCCAGAGCTGTTTTTTTAATATTCAACGCCTATTGACGTCTGTCTTATTCAGATTAAGCAGCCGAATTGTAGCCTAGTTCGCCTAACCCTGCTCAAAACCAACCCAGGGATGTTCTGCTCATCAATATAAATATTAATGAGCCAAGCTTCATTTCTAGACCATGGGAAACTTTTATGTTAAACCTAGAGGTTTATATGTGAAGGGGAAACAATACACTTTTCATACACTTTCATACATTTTTCAAAAAATTCACCTTACGCATTGTTAAGCTAGCCATAGACTGAAATTCGGCCAGGTCACCAGGCTGGTTGTCCATTTATTTCGTACGACTACTGCCACCAGCTATAGTCGGCAGCAGTAATCGTATTTTGATGGCAGGGAAACCTGTCAAAATACATCAGTGCAGCAGGAAAAATTCCCCGCTCAACATTGAATCAAGCAATTGAGAAAAAATGCTTAAAGTATGGCCAGCCTTACATCTTTCTGAGACTTCTTGGGAGTTTAGAAGCTACACCGCAGTTAGTTACTGAATAACGTCCAAAATTCAGCCCCTTCTATTGCAGACATAGGCTGACTAATTAAAGGAGGTTAACCAGACTTGAGAGGCAACAGTTGCCTTTCAGTGTACCTACTTCTAAATGGTTGCTGCACACATTGCTTCTGGTCCAAATGATATACCTTAACCAGTACAGTTTCTTTATTAGAATAAAATAAAATGTGTGTGTTCCTTGACATTAGCAGTTTTTTTTCAAACTCTTACTTCTTGTCAACCATGGAATATAACATCATGTTGATCAGCAGATCAGGTACCTATTTGAACAGCAACAGTGTTTCTCAATTCTGGTTGATGCAAATTGGGTAATCTAGTAGTCTTCTGTAAAGATTTGCCATGACAATTCAAGGACCCACTATTTAGCAGCACGCCATCATGTGAAAACATAAAGTTACTCCTCATCCAGGCTTTGATGACATCACTCAGCTTTACTGAAGGAGCACACTTTAATGAGATTGTGAGCTTTCATAGTATCCCACATTGAGGTTGAGTGAGCACATTCTCCTGAGATTTGGAATCCTTGGCTTTCTCAGAATCCCCCGGTGAGGCTGAATGAGGTCACTGGTGCCAGTACGGGAGAAGAGGACCATGATTTCTGGTCTCTAAGTTTTATCAAGTTTTGAAAGCCCTTACATGCAGGTATACACTGCCTGCAGCATAAATAATAGGTTGTAGTGACTTTTCAGTACAACCAGAAAATGCTGCAGGTTATGATAAATCTTTAAGAATGATTAGTCTATCAAATTCACAATATCACTCATTTATGAAAAAGAGAATGCCAAGCAGAGACTAATTTCTTGTGGAAAACAGAAATACAAGCCATCTGCCATGTTCACACATTCTGAATGAAATGGAGATTATGGTTATTAAGATTTATAGTTTTATTTAGACATTTCTCCTAACAAAGGTTTGATATTTCTATTAATTTATAAACTACATATTTGTTGTCCTTTGTTTTGAGTTTCACCTTTTTATTTTTTTCCCCATCTGGACATGTGGAAAATTTGCAATTTATTTGATCAACTTGCACCCTGTGTGTGAGTGTTTGCTTTAATTAGTGTTTACTGCACCATAGAGGCTGAACATGGTTAACATTTTGGCATAGGAGGGGAAAGTATATCAAGATCCACTGAAAATAAATTCTGAAAAAGAGCAGCATTTTCCAATTGAAATGTGTCAGTTTGAGTGCAATGATGACATCACCTAGGTAGGGGAGTTATTTTTTGTGCTCACTGAATAGCGGTGCTGTCGGCTGGCTCATCCATGGTCAGGATCCAGCTGACACTGCGTACTCTCATGTCCAAGCCTACTTGTCTTTACTGGCAGCTGTCTTTAACATTGCAGTGCTTCTGTGTTTACCACCTGACAGTTGGATTGTGAGTATTGCACTCTTGACTCGTGAGCTCCATCTAGTATGTATGCATGGGTACTGCTGTGTCCTACATTCCAAAACCACATTGAGCAATGTGATTCATCATGTGGTGAGTGGCTGCTTTTGGGCATCTAGTTTGCAGTCTCATTATTAACAGTTATATTATTGCCAACGCTTTATATTTGGAATTAGCTTTATCATTGTATTTTGATATTATCTTTTTATTGATCTTTAAAAGGAATTTAGCATCCATTTAGTGCAATATATGCAGACTCAATTGAATGCTGGATTAAGCCAGGCTAGTAAGAGTATGCCCTAATATTATTTGTTCTGTATCTATTTTTACAACCATGGGAGGGGAGTCCTTTGGAACACAACTTCATCATAATCTAATTTGGCATCCTTGTGCACTGCATGACATCTTCTACTTGTAGTCTATTCATTCACACATCCCTGTAAATTTATGACATGGCTATGCAGGTGGAGCTGTGCAGAGTCACGACAATGATACATGTGGCCGTGGCTGTGGGGGAGAAGAACTTCTGCCCTCTGTCACAGGAAGGGAACTTGTTACATGCTACACCCTAAATATTGGTGTGAAAACCACAGGAAATATCCTACAGTATTCAACATTTAGCATGAGAATACAAAAAATAGGTGCCCCTAAATGTAGAAGGTCTGGTAGCTGAACGACCCTTTCAGTACTTAGGTTATGTGTCCTACTCCACAAAGGCCTGCTATCAACACAGCCAGGGGCATACATACATGGGTCACAATTGCTACCTGGTCCCATGCTGCAGCGAGCCTGTGCGCCCCAGCGTAGACCTAGATAGGAGTAGCGATGGGGGCAGCTGCATACAGACAACCGATCTCTCCATTTTTCTCCTGCAGCCACTGAATGCTGGCAGCATTATGCTCTAATATGGATGCAGTCTGCTCTACCCTAAGGGCCCTCCGATCTGTTTTTTAAGCAGATCGGATTGCAGATAGGCAGGTGTAAGCAGACATGAGTCTGTTTACATCTATAGAGGTGAAACAGACAGGCAGACCCGATTGCGTAAAAGGAGCCTAAAGCTGCTTTCACACTGATATACAGCAGTTTACCTGCATCTCAACTGACCTCGATCTTCACTTCTTCCTCCGGATTCCTGCAGCTGGTTGCTGCTGTCCCCAGGTGGTTATAACTGGTGGCTGCTACTGGCTGTCCTCCAGGGCTGGTACTGCCCTTGGGTACTGCCTGCTGGTACTGCTGGCATATACCGATGGCTGGTACTGCTGGTTGGTACTGCTGGCGGGTACTGGTAATGCTGGCTGGTACTGCTGGTGGGTACCGGTACTGCTGGCTGGTACTGGTACTGCTGGCGGGTGCTGGTGGGTACTGGTACTGCTGGTGGGTACTGGTACTGCTGGCTGGTACTGGTACTGCTGACGGGTACTGGTACTGCTGGTGGGTATTGGTACTGCTGTTGAGTACTGATACTGCTGGTGGTTACTGATACTGCTGGCTGGTACTGGTACTGTTGGCTGGTACTGCTTGTGGGTATTGGTACTGCTGGCTGGTACTGGTACTGCTGGCGGGTACTGGTACTGTTGGCTGGTACTGCTGGCTAGTACTGCTGGTGAGTATTGGTACTGCTGGCTGGTACTGGTACTGCTGGATGGTACTGCTGGCTGGTACTGGTACTGCTGGTAGGTACTGGTACAGCTGGTGGGTACTGTTACTGCTGACGGGTACTGGTACGACTGGTGGTTACTGGTACCGCTGGTGAGTACTGGTACTGATGACTGGTACTAGTACTGCTGGCAGGGACTGGTACTGCTGGCTGGTACTGGTGGCTGGTACTGCAGGGGGGGTACTGGTACTTCTAGCTGGTACTGCTGGTGGGTACTGGTACTGGTGGCTGGTACTGCTGGCTCTGGCACTGCTGGCTGATGTTTGAGGGCCACTTTAGCGACTTGGTAACCGGTCGCGGGCCACAATGAGAGTAAAGGGCGGATGGCAGGTCTGTGTCCACTCTGCATATGTAGAGCAGACACGGATGCAGTCCGCTCTACCCTAAGGGCCCTCCGATCTGGCCAGACAGAAGGGGACAGATCTCCTTCTGTTTTTTAAGCAGATCGGATTGCAGATAGGCAGGTGTAAGCAGACATGAGTCTGTTTACATCTATAGAGGTGAATGGAGGGTCCGCCTGAAAAACAGACGGGCAGACCCAATCGGACCGATCACATCAAAGGAGCCTAAAGCTGCTTTCACACTGATATACAGCAGTTTACCTGCATCTCAACTGACCTTGATCTTCACTACTTCCTCCGGATTCCTGCAGCTGGTTGCTGCTGTCCCCCAGGTGGTTATAACTGGTGGCTGCTGCTGGCTGTCCTCCAGGGCTGGTACTGCCGTTGGGTACTGCCTGCTGGTACTGCTGGCATATACCGATGGCTGGTACTGCTGGTTGGTACTGCTGGCGGGTACTGGTACTGCTGGCTGGTACTGCTGGTGGGTACTGGTACTGCTGGCTGGTACTGGTACTGCTGGCGGGTGCTGGTGGGTACTGGTACTGCTGGTGGGTATTGGTACTGCTGGCTGGTACTGGTACTGCTGGTGGGTACTGGTACTGCTGCTGGGTATTGGTACTGCTGTTTGGTACTGATACTGCTGGTGGGTACTGATACTGCTGGCTGGTACTGGTACTGCTGGCTGGTACTGCTTGTGGGTATTGGTACTGTTGGCTGGTACTGGTACTGCTGGCTGGTACTGGTACTGCTGGCGGGTACTGGTACTGTTGGCTGGTAGTGCTGGCTAGTACTGCTGGTGAGTATTGGTACTGCTGACTGGTACTGCTGGATGGTACTGCTGGCTGGTACTGCTGGTGGGTACTGGTACAGCTGGTGGGTACTGTTACTGCTGACGGGTACTGGTACTGCTGGTGGTTACTGGTACCGCTGGTGAGTACTGGTACTGCTGGCTGGTACTAGTACTGCTGGCAGGTACTGAGGGCTGGTACTGCAAGGGGGGTACTGGTACTTCTCGCTGGTACTGGTACTGCTGGCAGGTACTGGTACTGCTGGTGGGTACTGGTACTGGTGGCTGGTACTGCTGGCTGGTACTAGCACTGCTGGCTCTGGCACTGCTGGCTGCTGTCTGAGATCGCAGGAAGCATACAGCTGCAGTAGAGAGCATGCTTCCTGTCACAGACAGAGTACATTTGGTATCACTCTGCCTGTGAAGGAGCTGGCGATATACTGGAAGCATCGGCTCTGCTTCCTTTAGGATCGGCTCCGTTGTTCGTGCTGATGCTCAGAGATGGCAGGTCAGGAACCCACGATCTGGGCTTGCCGACCCGCCATCTCATCTGCGGGCCACATGTGCACCCCCGAGGTATGTTGTGGTCGTTCAGGTGCTTATCTCATAGTTTTTTTTAATGATTGATGCTCCCTACTGAAACCACTGCCTGTGGAAGGGAATTCCACATCCTAATCACTCTTAGAGTAAAGAAACCTCTACGCAGTTTAAGGGTAAACTGCTTTTCTTTTCATTTTAGTGAATGGCCACATGTCTTGTTAAATTTCCTTATGCGGAAATTTTTTATCCCTATCGTGGGGTCCCCAGTACGGTATTTGTACATTGAAATCATATCCCCTCTCAAGCGTCTCTCCTCCAGAGAGAATAAGTTCAGTTCTCATAAACTTTCCTCATAACTAAGGTCCTCCAGACCCTTTATAAGTTTTGTTGCCCTCCTCTGGACTCTCTCCAGTTCCAGCACATCCTTCCTGGAAGGACTGGATACTCCAGGTGCAGCCGAACCAGAGTCTTGTAGAGTGGGAGAATTATCATATTATCTCTGGAGTTAATCCGCTTTTTAATGCATGTAAATATTCTGTTAGCAATGGCATGAAATGCCAAGCAGCTGCAAGCAAAGCGGAGTCTGTCATCTACTAGGACCCCCAGAGGCCCCCCCCCCCCCCCCCCCCCCGGGAGTAGATTGCAGTCATATTTTTTCCACCCAAATGCATTATTTTAAATTTTTGTACAACAAACCTCATTTGCCATGTAGTTGCCCACCCCAATAATTGTTCAGATCTTATTGCAAGGTTTCCACATCCTACGAAGAAGTTATTGCCCTGCTTAGCTTAGTATCGTCCGCAAATACAGAGATTGAACTGTTTATCTAATCTTCCAGGTCGTTTATGAATAAATTAAATATGATTAGTACCAGGACAGAACCCTGGGAGACCCCACTTTGCACCCCTGCCCATTCTGAGTACTCCCCATTTATCACTACCCTTTGAACTCGCCCCTGTAGCCAGTTTTCAATCCATGTACTCACCCTATGGTCCATGCCAAGAGACCTTACTTTGTACTGTAAATGTTTATGGGGAACTGTATCAAATTCTTTTGCAAAATCCACCACTTCTATGGGCTTCCTTTAGTCAGATGGCAGCTCACCTCTTCATAGAAGGTTAATAGATTGATTTGGCAAGAATGATTCTTCATGAATCCATGCTGATTACTGCTAATAATACAGTTGTTATTGCTAAAATCTTATATATAGTCCTTATCATCCCCTCCAGGACCTTGCATACAATTGATGTTAGGCTAACTGGTTAGTAATTCCAATAGATGTATCTTGGCCCTTTGGTGCTACATTGGCTTTTGTCCAATCAGCTGGTACCATTCCAGTCAGTAGAAGGTTAAAATCACAGGAATCCTACTGGATCTTCACCTTGAAAACACTGCGCCCAGATGGTTTAATTGCGATCACTGAAATTATAGACGAGTGATAGTACCATTGTTATTTTTTCATTTTCTAATTTCAATGCACAACAGCATTTTATTTAGATGCATCTTAAGACTCTGATCTTGAAGTTCCATATTACTATGCTATACATTTTCACACATACATCGCACATCGGTCCCTACCCTCAAGGTCCCTAACTCACATTCATATACTAGGGCCAATTTTGGACAGAAGCCAATTAACTTACCAGCATGTCTTTGGGGTGTGGGAGGAAACCGGAGTACCCGGAGGAAACCCACACAGGCACAGGGAGAACATGCAAACTCCAGGCAGGTAGTGTTGTGGTTGGGATTCTAACCAGCAACCCTTTTTACTGCTAGGTGAGAGTGCTACCCCCTACACCACTGTGCCGCCCACTAGTCACTTCTAGATAATTTGATATAACACTATTCCGATTCTCACAGGCAGAACACAGATGATAACCATTATCACTCTATCTTGTCTCTTAAAGTGTGAGTCTATGTATAAAACATGTAAAGAATATATGTGTCATATCATCACATGCCTCTAGCCTTTTTATTTTGATCTTTTTTTCTACTCAGATTCTTCAGATGTTGCATTTACCATCACCATGCTCCTGGCCTGCCTAAGCAGTTGTAGTAACCCTTGGATCTATATGTTCTACAGTAGTCCCCAGTTGTGTCCACGGATTCGTCTTCCTCATTCCCACAGGCAGAATTCTACAGGAAGTGCATCAAGCCATCGGGATACTCTTCTGATTCAGATTCGGACACACTCAATGCAGATGCAAGCCACATGCCAGAGCATTAGGGACCTGTATCCAGCATTTGATGACACAGTCATAGAAACAGGACTCCTCTAAGC
Source organism: Lithobates pipiens (assembly GCF_037356315.1). Taxonomy (NCBI): domain Eukaryota; kingdom Metazoa; phylum Chordata; class Amphibia; order Anura; family Ranidae; genus Lithobates; species Lithobates pipiens. The sequence goes on from NW_027507748.1 coordinate 234,093,344, forward strand.
CATATACAATAATAAAAAAAAAAAAGAACTCTTTATAAAATAAGTAGTTATAGAATAACCAAGGATTTTTAAATCTGCTCTTTAATATTTTGTGCTACATAGTTCTTAGTTGATTGATTATTCATAGTTTGCTACCTACATAATGATATATTTCTGTGTATCTACATATAATGTTTACTTATTTAAGCAAACTTGTCTCTTGCCCATTCAGGGCAGTGTAATAGATTCCCTTTAGAGCAAGGAGGATTCTAAGCATTTACCTACATAGTGAATAAATAAGATGGACACCTGTATGAGTAAGATAAAGAATGCTTACATTACACACATGTCTTTGCCATCTTTTTAACCACTTGCTTACTGGGCACTTAAACCCCCCTCAGTCCCAGACCAATTTTCAGCTTTCAGCGCTGATGCACTTTGAATGACAATTGCGCGGGCATACAACACTGTACCCAAATGAAATTTTTATCATTTTTTTCCCACAAATAGAGCTTTCTTTTGGTGGTATTTAGTTACAGCTCGGAGTTTTATTTTTTGCTAAACAAACAAAAAAAGATGCAAAAAAAAAAATCATGTTTTAATAGTTTGTTATAAAATTTTGCAAACGGGTCATTTTTCTCCTTCATTGAAGTGCGCTGATTAGGCGGCACTGATAGGCTGCATTGGTGGGCACTGATGGGCTGCATTGGTGGGCACTGATAGGCTGCATTGGTGGGCACTGATAGGCTGCACTGGTGGGCACTGATAGGCATAGTTAAGGCGGCACTAATAGGCACAGATAAGGCGGCACCGATGGGCACAGATAAGGCGGCACTGATGGGCAAAGATGGGCACAGATAAGATGGCACGGATGGGTGGCACGGATAAGTGGCACGGATGGGTGGCACGGATGGGCACTGATAGGTACCACAGATAGATGGGACTGATGGGCACTGATAGGTGGCACTGATAGGTGGCTCTGATAGGTGGCACTGCTGGGCACTGATGGGCGGCACTGCTGGGCACTGATGGGCGGCACTGCTGGGCACTGATGGGCGGCACTGGGGTGCAGCACCTTTGAGGCAGATTGTGGGCACTGTGGGTGGCACTGTGGGTGGCTGTGAGGTGGCACTGTGGGTGGCACTGTGGGTGGCACTGTGGGTGGCACTGTGGGCACTATGGGCACTGACGAGGGGCACTTACTTTTGCTTTTACTTTTACTTCAGGATGGCACTGCGGGAGGCAGGTGGGCACTGGCAGGGGGCAGGTGGTCCCTTGTATTGATGGCCGTGATCGGGACTGATGTCCCAATCACGGCCGCCGGTGATCGGCTTTTTTTTTTCTCCTCGCGCTGTCAGCGCGAGGAGGAATAATAGCCGATTACCGGCTCCGTTCTATCACATGATCAGCTGTCATTGGCTGACAGCTGATCACGTGATAAGGGGTCGGGATCGACCCCTTGCACGGATCGGTGATCAGGCGAGTCTCAGGGGGCGCGCAGGCCGCTCGTACACGGGATGACGTCAATAGACGTCGTCCTGGAAATGTAGGTCCGCGCTAATGCCGTCATTTGGCAATAGCGCGGATCCCAAGTGGTTAAATTGCTGGAGCCCTCTGCATAAATTGTGTGTTAGGCCCAAAATTTGCCCGTGCTTACAAAATGTTAAAAGCATAGTTCACCTTTTCCAAAAAACTGCCTATGAAGGTAAGGGGCACCTGTAGGGATGAGCTTTATGTTCGGGTTGAACATTGGCTGTTCGCCTGTTCGCCGAATAGTGAACAATTTTAGGTGTTCACGGCAAATTCGAAAGCCGTAGAACACCCTTTAAAACTCCATGGGAGAAATCAAAAATGTTAATTTTAAAGGTTTATTTGCAAGTTATTGTCATAAAAAGTTTTTGATGACCTGAGTCCTGTCCCAGGGGACATGTATCAATGCAAAAAAAAAAGTTTAGAAAACAGCAGTTTTTTCAGGAGCACTGATTTTAATAAAGCTTAAAGTGAAACAATAAAAGTGTAATATTCCTGTAAATTTCATACCTGGGGGGTGTCTATAGTATGCCTGTAAATGGGCGCATGTTTCCCCTGTTTAGAACATTGTGTCTTTCTTTTGTCCTTGTACGCATTATTTTCATCACTGCTTCCGAAAAAACTGCAGTTTTTGAAACTTTTTTTGGAATTGATACATGTCCCCTGGGGCAGGACCTGGGTCCCCAAACACTTTTTATGACAATAACTTGCATATAAGCCTTTAAAATTAGCACTTTTGATTATTCATGTTCGTGTCCCATAGACTTTAACAGTGTTCGCGTGTTCAAACAAATTTTTTGCCTGTTCGCATGTTCTGGATGTGAACCGAACCGGGAGGTGTTCGGCTCATCCCTGGGCACCTGTATATAAAAACAAACTGTCGCTTTGACTAGAATTGAATAACACCTTTTCTATAGGAGTAGGTCATTTACAGTATCTCACAAAGGTGAGTATACCCCTCGCATTTTTGTAAATACAGTATCTAAAAAAAGTGAGTACACCCCTCACATTTTTGTAAATACAGTATCTCACAAAAGTGAGTACACCCCTCATATTTTTGTAAATATTTTATATCTTTTCATGTGACAACACTGAAGAAATTACACTTTGCTACAATGTAAAGTAGAGTGTACAGCTTGTATGACAGAGTAAATGTACTGTCCCCTCAAAATACTTCAACACACAGCCATTAATGTCTAAACCACTGGCAACAAAAGTGAGTATACCCCTAAGTGAAATTGTCCAAATTGAGCCCAAAGTGTCAATATTTTGTGTGGCCACTATTATTTTCCAGTACTGCCTTAACCCTCTTGGGCATGGAGTTTACCAGAGCTATTTAGCCATTTTCCCAGCCATTTTCTCAGCCAGATGTCATGTGACTCATTAATGTTACAAGGTCTCAGGTGTGAATAGGGAGCTGGTGTGTTAAATTTGGTGTTATCGCTCTCACTCTCTCATACTGGTCACTGGAAGTTCAACATGGCACCTCATGGCAAAGAACTCTCTGAGTATCTGAAAAAAATAATTGTTGCCTCTACCTAAAGATGGCTTAGGCTATAAGAAGGTTGCCAAGACACTGAAATTGAGCTGCAGTACGGTGGCCAAGACCATACAGCGGTTTAGCAGGACAGGTTCCACTCAGAACAGACCAAAGAAGTTGAGTGCACATACTCAGCATCATATCTAGAGGTTGTCTTTGGGAAATAGACGTATGAGTGCTGCCAGCATTGCTGCAGAGGTTGAAGTGGTGGGGGGTCAGCCTGTCAGTGCTCAGACCATCGCACACTGCATCAAATTGGTCTGCATGGCCAGGACTATCTTTAAGGCAGGACAAAAGAGGCAGCTGACCTGGCACCTGTCATTGTTGTGGGGCCCAAAGTAGCGGCCTCATACTTGCCAACTATCCCAGTTTAAATTCCCTCATCCCTTAAAGTTTTAGTCCCATGATGTGTCCTGATATCTCAGTGGAAAGTTCTGTTAATAATGCTGCCTAGCTCTGCCCTATTGTGTAAAGATGACTCACCTGCAGACCCTGTGCTTACATGCAAAGACCGGCATTGATATGTAAATAGAGGTGGCATTCATATGTAAATAGTGGCAGACTGTCAGCATTCATATGTAAATAGAGGCAGCATTCATATGTGTATCATGCCCCCCCAAGGGCATATCCACCTTCACCTAGACTGAATGCTAACCACTGGGAAGAAAAAGGAGCATGCTTGAAATTCCTGCCTACAACTGTGGTCATTAAGCCTACTATCAGCCTGTTCTGCAAAGGTAAGCAAACCCTAGAGCTTATCTGTCTGGTTTGCTTCAAACTAAGATTTATAGATGAGAACTCCATGGTTTAATCTCCTTCAATCACTATATTCCTGTCACTTATCTATATGCAGAGCCTGAGAGGACATAGGTGGCCTCTTGCACAGTTCCTGTCCGAGCAGAACTGGATAGTGAGACAGAGAGTACAAGGACAAAAGAAAGACACAAGTGCCAAGGTGTAGCCACTGTGAACAGGAATGATGAGCAGAGGTGCAGCTGGGGATGCACTGTGGAAGTGACAAGTTCAGTGGATACACCAGGACCTATACAGAATAAATGTCAAGAACAGGCAGATGTTGGAAACAATCAGGCAGTGAGGTACAAAATCTCTTGGCAGAAGCGTGGTCAGTAGTCCAGGTCAGGGTCGGTAGCAGAGGCAGAAAGCAAACATGAGCAGGTAATGATAACCAGAGAAGTAGGGATGAGCTTCGAGTTCGAGTCGAACTCATGTTCGACTCGAACATTGCCTGTTCAGCGAACAGTGAACAATTTGGGCTGTTCGCAGCAAATTCGAAAAGCCGGAACACCCTATACAAGTCTATGGGAGAAATCTAAAGTGCTCATTTTAAAGGGTAATATGCAGGTTACTGTCCTAAAAAGTGTTTGGGGACCCGGGTCCTGCCCCAGGGGACATGGATCAATGCAAATAAAAGTTTTAAAAATGGCCGTTTTTTCAGGAGCAGTGATTTTAATAATGATTAAAGTGAAACAATAAAAGTGTAATATTCCTTTAAATTTCGTAGCTGGGGGGTATCTATAGTATGCCTGTGAAGGGGCGCATGTTTCTGGTGCTTAGAACTGTCCCTGCACAAAGTGTCATTTGTGCAGGAAAAAAAGTATTTTAAAATCACTTGCGGCTAAATTGTCGGCTCCCCGTAATACAGAGAACACTCAATGAGTGTTCTCTGTATTAGCCGACAATTCATTCATTCATTGATTAAAAAAAAAAAAAAAAGCGTGGGGGTTCCCCTAAATTCAATTACCAGGCCCTTCAGGTCTGACATGGATATTAAAGGGAACCCCGTGTCAAATTTTAAAAAAAATTGACGTGGGGGTCCCCCTAAATATCCATACCAGACCCTTCAGGTCTCCGGGGTCCAGCGATGGATGATCATATCCAGCGACGGGGGATCTCTCAGTCCAGCGCTGTCCATACATCCTTCTTCTGTCTCCATTGCGGAGACACTGCGGAGATCCCAGCGCTGACGTTTCTTATATTAGGAGGGCGGGGCCACCCGTCACCGGACCCCGCCCCTCTGACGCTGGAGAGGGAAGCCAGGGGTTCCCCAGTGACGTGTGGGTGACCCCGCCCACTCTGATGTAACGCAGGTTTCCGTTACATCAGAGGGGGCGGGGTCACCCATACGTCTGATAAGCCCCCCGCCCGTAGACCCTCACAACCACCGGCCAGGGTTGTGAGGATGAGGCCCTTGTCTTCATCAACATGGGGACAAGGTGCTTTGAGGGGTCACAGACCCCCAAAGCATCCTCCCAATGTTGAGGGTATGTGGCCTGGTACGGTTCAGGAGGGAGGGGGGGCCCGCTCTCTCGTCCCCTCTCTCGTCCCCCCCTCTTTTCCTGCGGCCTGCCAGGTTGCGTGCTCGGATAAAGGGTCTGGTATGGATTTTTAGGGGGACCCCCACGTCAATTTTCTTTTAAAATTTGATGCGGGGGTTCCCCTTAATATCCATATCAGACCTGAAGGGTCTGGTATGGATATTTAGGGGGACCCCCACGTCAATTCTTTTTTAAAATTTGACACGGGGTTCCCCTTAATATCCATGTCAGACCTGAAGGGCCTGGTAATTGAATTTAGGGGAACCCCCGCGCTTTTTTTTTTTTTTTTTATCAATGAATGAATGAATTGTCGGCTAATACAGAGAACACTCATTGAGCCGACAATAGAGCCGCAAGTGATTTTAAAAGACTTTTTTTCCTGCACAAATGACACTTTGTGCAGGGACAGTTCTAAGCACCAGAAACATGCACCCCTTCACAGGCATACTATAGATACCCCCAGCTACGAAATTTAAAGGAATATTACACTTTTATTGTTTCACTTTAATCATTATTAAAATCACCGCTCCTGAAAAAACGGTCGTTTTTAAAACTTTTTTTTGCATTGATCCATGTCCCCTGGGGCAGGACCCAGGTCCCAAAACACTTTTTAGGACAGTAACTTGCATATTACCCTTTAAAATGAGCACTTTAGATTGTGAACGTTCGAGTCCCATAGACTTTAATAGGGTTCTAAAGTTCACACGAAGTTTAGGTCTGTTCGCAGGTTCTGGTGCGAACCAAACAGGGGGGTGTTCGGCTTATCCCTACCCAAGAGCAAGGTTAGAGCAGGAGCTGGGTAACAGGACCACTGATATACATCAAGATCACAAGGATAAGGCTGAAGACTATAGAGCACAGAACCAGTGCAGGATTCAAGTTAAAATAGGCTGCTTGTCAGCCGTGTGTACACATGCTCAAGTGCTCATATGCATGAACAAATTAACAATCTGTCTTCTATGCTTATGCCTATGCACACACACATTAGGTAAACATCCCCTCTTAACTATTTTACCCAACACCTACAGAAGCTAAGTCAGCAAAGGGGAAATGTATAGTATCTTCCCAATAGAAAAACCCTACATTTGGCTTTTGGAAATAAAGGGCTAGATTCCTGAATGGCTAAGCACCAGTTATGTCACATGGGAAGAACAGAAGGGAGTCACATGCCATATATGTGGAAGATCTGATTATTTCCCTATGCTCCCTGTGGCCTATCAGAGTGGCGGTAGTGTGAAGAAATGTTATTTGTTAACATGGAGAGGGTGGCAGTTAAGTGGATTTCAGTTTTTTTCTTGCTTGGGCAGAGCACAGATTTAGTTCAAGGAACTGAAAAAACTAATTGTACTAACACTTTCACTTATTTAGGCAAAAAGAGTTTTTCTTTTTTCACCAAATACATAACTGTTTAAGTCTCAGGAGCCGACAATTTATTTTTAGACTTTTGTACTTTTCTGGGTAAAAAAAACAGCCCCATTTTTTCATAACACTTTGCTGTTTTAACCCCAGGTCCTGGAGTAAAACACTTTTTTTGAAACGTAGATGTTCCTTTTCAGAAAAATATATCACTATTTTAAACCTTTGTAAAGGATTCAAAGGTGATAAGCTGGACACCTCTAAATGTGGGATAGAAAAATATTCTATAAAAGTGGATACTGTATACTTAGCTTTTAGGTGCCCTTGTAATAATCCATACATTGCTGTTGTCTGGCCATGGCAGGTATATGACAGTTCCAGGTGTGTTGAATACCTGTTTCCCTGCCAAGAAATGTCATTCTTCCCGAGACTCATATGTCTGGTAGTGTCGTAAAAGCTGTGGCAGGAAGCAGGTAATTTATACCCCCAAGTATTGGATAGCAATCTGATAGCTGGTTTGGAGTTTCCTGATAACACACTTCCTGCAAAATGCATTGAGGCTATGCAGTCGCCATGCTTGATGTGACATCCGATGGGGGACCCGCATCATTTCCAGCCAGTGGAACACACCCTGGATCGGCTGAGCTTCATCTAAAAAGGTTGTCTGTGTTGATGTTTATCTAAAGCACCTGTAAATGTAAGCTCAATTTATCACGTTATTTTAGTGGTGTTTAATAAAAACTATATCATCCATTATCTCTCTGGAATTGACTCATTGCCTATGGAGTGGAAGGACTCCTTTGGAATTTTTGGTGTATGCAGTATCCACTAGTCTCCTGACAGTAATGAGAGGAGACATCATTGGAATTCATATGGAAAGCGACATGGCCATTTGTGGTTGGTGAGTGTTAATTCTTGCCCTTACTGTGGTTGAGCACTTCTGAGTGACTTATAAATCACATTTTCCTTTTGAAGCACAGTGATTGGAAGAATCTTGAAGGACTCACAAACTTTTATTTATGAACTGTTTAACTTCATTGTTGTTTAAAAGTTGTTACTGTACCTTTAGATGATTATTTTGTTTTTAATGTGATTTTTGCTGTTGCACACACAGTTTTAATTGAATTCACTGAATTGTTTTAGTTGGTGTGGTGCCAAGTTTATCTATATATATATATATATATACATATATATATATATATATATATATATACATATATATATATACATATATATATATATATATATATATATATATATATATATATATATATACATATATATATATATATATACATATATATATATATATATATATATATATATATATATATATATATATATATATATATATATATATATATTATGCATCCTTTTGCTTATTTTCCATACTGTACTATTTATCATCACTGAGTTACGGCATTTATAATGCAACTCTAATCTTGCCAGTAATTTCACAAAATGTAACATACCATGAAATATTAGCAAAGTACAATGTTTTTCAGGTTTAAACATGGTCTATTTCAAAAGTTGCATTTTTTTAAATTACAAATGCTAAGTAAGAGTACCTCTGTGATAGCCAACACACATTTTGTAATTTTAATAACAACTTAGAACTGCAATTCAGCAAATGTAAGTGTTTCTTTATGGTCATGGGAGATAAGGCTATAACCGACTCTGTAAACAGGATGGAAGATCCACCTAGAAAACTGACAGCCGCATTTGATAAAAAAAAAGTTATTTTTTTCGAAGTGTCTAACCAAATCTGCTGACAGAGCATAAGTGTTAGTAAGTGGAGGGGGCGATGTTTAGGAGTTTTTGCAAGTAGCTACAGACTTGCATAGAAACCTGTTTCTTCAATTCACTACAATTTTAAGCTTTTAAGCATATACAGTAGATTATTAAGGGTTATTAGACTTATCAAGAGTTATTAGGTTTATCTATGTGTTCCACTGCTGCTGTGTTCTCTCACTTGTCTTGCAAGACATGTACGTTATATCAGTTAAAGATGATTTATAAATTTTTGGGGGAAAATCTCTTTAATAAGCAGTTCTGTTACACTGTAAGTTTTCTCAATGTTTACTTTTTAAAAATTGTTTGTCAAACTCAATAACACTGAGTGTAATGTAACCTCAACTTTGATTGATCAAAGTAAACTGCTAGCAATAAACTAAAAATACCAATACAATAGTTTAGCTGTTGCACTTCTATTTATTCTATGTACTCTTTCAAAAGGTCAACCAACAGCTTTCCAAGAAACATGTAACATCAACAGGTGCAAACTTGTTCTGTAATGCCGCGTACACACGATCAAACAATCCGGTGGAAAAGTCTGGCAAACTCAAGTCCGCCAAACAATCCCCCCGTGTGTAGCCTCCGGCATACTTTTTTGACCCGACAGTACGACGGACTTAGAATTTCGGTTTGCACAACAATCTGCCCGCCGTACTCGCATTTCGGCGGACAATCCAGCCGTGTGTATGCCAGTCCGCCGTACTTTCGAAATGAACAGACTTTTCCCGCCCGGAGAAAAGTCCGCTCATTTCGAGCGGGTCTCCAGGTAGGCGGGGCCCGCGAAGGAGACGTCGCTGGCCCCGCCGCCTGGTATGGACTTAAAGGGGAACCCCAACGCCGGAAAAAATTGGCGTGGGGGTCCCCCCCAAGTCCACAACAGACCCTTGTCCGAGCACGCTACCCGGCCAGCCAGGAAAGGGGGGCGAGCGAGCACCCCCCCCTCCTTAGCCGTACCAGGCCGCGTGCCCTCAACATGGGGGGTGCCTTGGGGAAGGGGGGGCCGCGCGGCCCCCCCACCCCAAAGCACCTTGTCCCCATGTTGATGAGGACAAGGGCCTCTTCCCGACAACCCTGGCCGTTGGTTGTCGGGGTCTGCGGGCGGGGGGCTTATCGGAATCCGGGAGCCCCCTTTAATAAGGGGGCCCCCGGATACCGGCCCCCCACCCTATGTGAATGAGTATGGGGTACAATGTACCCCTACCCATTCACCTGTAAAATAAAAGTACAAAAAAAAACACAACACACGAGATAAAATACTTTATTGCACAGCTCCGGGGGTCTTCCGTCTTCGGGGGTCTTCTCGTCGGACTCCTCCGCTATCTTCTTGTAGCTCTTTTGCTAGCGGAGGAGTCCGGCTTTCTTCCTCGCCGCCGGCCTCTTCTCCCGACTTCGGGGGTCTTGTCCCCCTCTTTGGTTCTTCTGCTGGGCCACCGCGCCTTCTTGTTGCTCTTTTACAGGCGGTGGCCCGGTCTTCTGTCGCCGCTGCCGCCTTCCGTTCTTCTTCTTCGTCTTCTCCTTCTTCTCCTTCTTCTCCTGGAGATGTTGACTCGACGCTCTCTCGGGCCACAAGCTTAACACTTTTTTTTTTTTTAAAGGTAAATTTTTATTCGTTTTTCGTTACATAACAACCAATAACAATACATACATGTATATAGAGCGAACATCGCTCAAACCAATATGACATACAGCAGACTGGTATACATTCGATGGATATATAAAGACTTGCCCCTGCATTTTCATTCTATCATAATAAAAATCCTTTAATGATCAACATTTTCCCATGTTTCTTAAGTAGTAGGTGCAATAGTATGTTCGGAGCTAACCTATGCGTTCCATATCTTCAGGAATTTTTTTGGGCATCCTCTGTATTCATATGTCAGCTTATATAGTGGAACAGCTTGATTAATGATAGTGAGCCAAATGGCTATGGTTGGTGAGGCCTGTGATTTCCAATGAATAGCAATAATTTTTTTAGCGTAAAAAAATGCTATTCGCAGGAAAGTTCTCATATTTTTTGATAAACCCTCATCATCAATATAACCCAATAAACACCTCAAAGGATTGCATACATTGGGTATTTTAGTCAAAGAGCTAATAAAGGCCGTGACCTCCGACCAAAATTTCCTGATCTGATTGCATTCCCACATTAAATGGAAAAATGTGCCATCAGCCATGTTGCATCTGGAACATAATGCAGGGGGTAGCTTTTTTAAGTTTAAACAACAATAATGGTGTGAAGTAAGATCTATATAACAGTTTGGTCTGTATAACTTTATCTCGGGAGGATATAACCAAGGGAACCTGGAGGGGAAGTATTTCCTGCCAGATGTCCTCCGTCAGCTCAGGGATATCAGTTTTCCATTTGTTGGTCGTGTTGCTAAGTCTATTAGTAGTAGAGTGCAGTAAGGACCTATAGTATGTTGAGACTAGTTTGTATGGGAAGAATCTGTGAGCACTCATTCTAGCTGAGAGGGTTGAACATTTATGTTACGCAGGGCAAACTGGGTGGATGCTGTGTGGCGTATCTGTAGATAAAGGAAATACGCTGTGCGCAGTAACTGATCTCGGAAATCTTCAAAGGATCGGAACCTGTTATCTACAAATAAATGCAATATCATTTTTACCCCTTTTTTTGACCAGTATCCCCCATCCGTTCTACGGGAGAATTCCTGCAGGTTTGGGTTCCCCCATAGTGGGGTATTTGGTGAGTAGGTTTTGTGCTTAGTTGATGGTAACATTTTAGTCAGTTTAAAGATCCTTAAGGTCATTGCAAGGATGGAAGTGCCCTCCCTCCCTCTAAGGGACATACGGGGATCAGGTTTTGGAGGGACTCATATGAGGTGAGTATAACTGCCTCCAGGGCCGTGGCCACATTGTTGGCTTCTGGGTGAAACCACCAATGTGCATGGGTCAATTGTGAGGCAATATAATAGGTTTGTAGGCAGGGTAGTGCCAGCCCTCCCTCCAGCACTGGTAATTGTAAACCCTTGTACACACGGTCGGAGATTCCGACAACCAAATCCGACGGATTCTGTCCGTCTGATTTTTTCCGACAGTTCCGAAACTGTTGCATACACACGGTCAGGCGAAGTTGTCAGAAAATCCAATTGTTCAGAACGTGATGACGTTATTTCGTTACGACGGGACTATGTTCAGGCTAGTAGCCAATAGCTTTGGTGTAGGAATTTGATCTGAGCATGCGTGGCACTTTGTCCGATCGGAATTCTCTACACATGATCGGAGTATGTCCGATCGGACCAGTTTGTCGGAAAATATTTCCAGCAAGTTGGAAAATTTGGTCTGATGGATATTCAGACGGAAACAGTCCGATGCATACCACACACAGTCGGATTATCCGACAAAACGGTCCGATAGGACACATTCCGACGGATTCTCCGACCGTGTGTACAAGGGCTGAAGTGTTTTTAGCAATCCTAACTGCTCCCCCCTTCCAGATAAACGTTATAAGGATGGAGTCTATTTCCTTAAACTTCATTTTTGTAACATAGACTGATGAATTACTCAGAATATATAGAAATCTTGGCAAGAAGATCATTTTAAATATATTTATCCAGCCTAATAGTGTCAGGGGAAGGTTAGTCCATGTCTTTAATGTGTTCTTCATTCTGCTTATAAGAGGGTCGAGATTAATTTTGATGTAGGAAGAGAGTGGGTGTTGAATCATAATTCCCAAGTATCGAAAGGAAATAACTATCTGTAATGGGCAGGAGTGAGGAAGTGTTACCGTCGAGTCTTGATCTATCATAAATAGAAGGGACTTATCCCAATTAACCTGGAACCCAGATAAGTGGCCAAACCTCCTGATAATCTCCAGCAGGGTTTGGATAGACAACTGGGGGTCCGACAAGTATATTAACATGTCATCTGCGTAAAGTGATACTTTCTCTTCTAGACCCCCAATCCTCAGTCCTGCCACCTCCTCACTGGATCTTATCAGTGCCACCAAAGGTTCTATCGCTAGCAAATAGTAATGGCGACAAGGGGCATCCCTGTCTGGTACCTCTATTATTCGGAAAGGGGTCAAACACCAATGCATTTACCTTCAATATAGCTGTGGATTTCAGATAGAGTAATTGAACCCATCTAATAAAGGTTCTGCCAAACCAGAATTTCGCCAAGACTTCCAGCAGGTATGGCTATTTGAGCGAATTGAATGCCTTATGTGTGTCTAAGGCTAACAAGGCTCTAGAGCCTGTCTTATCATGTGTGGCTTGTAGGTTGGTAAACAATCTTCGCAGGTTGATAGAGGTAGATCGTCCCAGGATGAACCCAGTCTGATCAGCCCCTATAATAGTGGTGATGACTGTGTTCAGTCGCTGGGCGAGGACCTTAGCTAGAATCTTAACATCTGAATTGATCAGTGATATTGGCCTATATGATTCACAGAGTAGGTGGTCTTTATGGAGTTTAGGAATGAGGACAATCAACGCATCAGACATAGAGGGCGGTAACTGTCCTGTTGTCAGAGCAAAATTATATACTTTAATTAGGTGTGGTATTAATATGTCCTTAAATTTCATATATCATTCTATAGGGAATCTATCCCGGGGTTTTGTTCTTGGCAAAGGATTGTATGGCTTCCCCCATTTTCTCCTCTGTCAGAGGGTCATCCAACAAAGAGGCCTGCTCATCCTGAAGTTTTGGTAATGAGATGTCAGCCAGATAATCATCCAGCTCTACAATGGTATAGTGGGCCCTAGTAGCATATAGTGAGGAATAAAACTTGACAAATGCATCTAACACCTTCTTGTTCTGTTCCACCACTACACCTTCTAAATTTTTAATTCTCGGAATACTACATGACTGATAGTCCTGTCTAGATAAGTATGCGAGCAATCGACTATTTTTATCATCAAACTCAGAGTCGCTGATTCTGATACAGCAACTTCTTTTGGGTGCGTTCCAGTAGGACCAATTCTAGTTCTCTAGATTTATATTTCCAAGTGGCATGCATCTCAGGGGCAGGGGCCATCACATAAGCAGCCTCTGCCTTCCTAAGATCTCCTTCTGCGTCCATCAGTTTGGACTGGGATGTCTTATGGGCCTGTCCAATTGCCGAGGCAAAAGCACTTTGTGTGGTGGCCTTGAAGGCATCCGAACGGAGGCACCCTGCCGATTGTGCACCCAGTAGGACTTAATTTTCGCTTGGTCCACAACTGCTTGATCAGCCAGCCACAAAGGACTTAGCCGCCACATCTGATAAGAAGTGGGGGGACCCAAGACAAGGTCCACCATCAGAGGGGAATGATCAGGTATCGCCCTAGGGAGGTATCTAGCCTCATTCACTCTATTTAGCAGGTCAGAGGAGGCAAAGGAGTGCCTCCACTGTGGGGACACTTATATGTTAGTGTTAGGACCACAGATACCAGGGTGCCTTGACGTGGCTCTGTGGCTCACGCATGCGTTTGCAAATGCGTGCAGACTAAACCCCTGTTTTTAACGCATACTGTTAGACAGGTTAATTTGGTTGTCTGCGAGCTGGTGGTAAGTAGGCTTTGGTTTTTCCCTGGGCATTCCCCAGACATTGTTGTTACCTGTTGTTTAGCCTTCCAAAGCCACTTACTGCAATAGCCAGCTATAGATGAGGGCGGTGGGCAAGTTCTTGATAACACGGTAGTGTTTGTATTGGTCCAGCAGTGCACCAACACCTTTGCTGCCATTGTGCTCTTGCTGGGTGTTTGGTGTGCTCCTGTACCTTTAAGGAGGGGTGGCTCCCCTTCAGTCCACCTGCTCTCATCTAACCATCAAAATGCATGTGCCTCCACTGCGGAGACACTTATATGTTAGTGTTAGGACCACAGATACCAGGGTGCCTTGACGTGGCTCTGTGGCTCACGCATGCGTTTGCAAATGCGTGCGGACTAAACCCCTGTTTTTAACGCATACTGTTAGACAGGTTAATTTGGTTGTCTGCGAGCTGGTGGTAAGTAGGCTTTGGTTTTTCCCTGGGCATTCCCCAGACATTGTTGTTACCTGAAAGTTTGTGCTCTACGTTACCCACTTTTAGGCCCCTGATGTCTGCGTTCGCCCTCATCCTTCTCAGTAATGAGTCAAGAGCCAGTTCGAAGAGAAGAGGTGAGAGGGGACACCCCTGTCTGGTGCCATTCCTATTTGTAAACCTAGATGAAAAAATGCCATTAACTTTAACCTATGCACTAGGTTCTGTATAGAGGGCCAGTATCCAAGTTAGCATATTTGAGCCTAGCCCTAGCGTGTTCAATACTTCCCCTAGGTAGGAAAAAACAGCATTAGTTTAATATATAAACCATATTAAAGTGCAGGTCTGCTGATAGGGGGAGACCACCGGTCCTCCTGTAGGGAGCCCTAGCACACAGGGGGCCCGGACAGCAGAATTATCAGTGGAGAAAAGAACCAAGGATGTCTGTGTCTCTCACCCAGCAACCAAACGTGGTTTCTTCCCCTCTCCCTCCCGCCCTAGCTTCTGGGTGGATAATGAGCCTGGCTGGCCGTCGATCTTCTCCTTCCCCCGCCCCCACTCACAGCTGGGATGGGAGGCTGGAGCGGCAAGAGAAGAAATATCCAGGAGGAGGTCCGCTGTGTTGTGCTCTCCCTCCTGTCAGAAGATCGTTCATCTATACAGTACATGAGACCGGATCTTACTGTAGATTGCACTGTACTGTCTATAAACTCCCTATCCACATTTCCTGCTGCTGGGAGGTGAGCAGCCCTTGGAGAAGATAGGGATGGTGTGTGTGGGAGGGATTAGGGGTGATTTGTGTGGAGAAGATTTGTGCTAGGATAGAAAATTTGAGAAGAAAGAGCATATGTGCTAGGCAGGTGATTTTTTTTTGGAGGTGAGGGAGATTTGTGCTAGGAGGGGATTCTGGTAGGATTCTGGTTGAGCTGGGATGCGGGATTGGGGGGACAAAGATTTGTAATATCATTTCTATATTGTCACATGGGGGGCCTGTTGGAGGAGCCTATCAGGTAGGCTGTGGGGAGGGGAGCCATCAGGTAGGTTGTAGGGGGCACAGTGATTACTAACAGCGGCTGTTAAAGTGTATAACTTTTATCTAAGTCAGTTTCTTCCTTACCTGTAAATACTTATCTGAAAAAAATGTCCTTATAATGTTATAATGATTGCCGGATGCTATGCAACTACAATTACTTGATTGAACTAGAGATATGTTGTAGAAGGAGGATTTGGATTTTGTACGCATTTTAGAGACCTGGTTTAACAGCTCTCATGATTAGCTGGCAACCATTCAAAGGTATACCCTTTATTGTAGGGATAGAGGGGGTAAAAAAGGGGAGGGGTATGCCTATATATCAAGAATAATGTACAAGTGAATGTGAGCGATGACATCACTAAGGGAGCTAGGTAGGAGGGGGAATCCTTATGGGTAGCGCTCCAAAGGGATGAAGCTAAGGGGAAAATAATACTGGGAATATGCTATAGGCCCCATGACCTGAGGGAGGAAGGGGAGATGGATCTCCTATCACAATTTGGATTAGCAGCAAGGATGGGAAGTGTTATCATAATGGGGGATTTAATTATCCAGACAGACTGGGCGGAGGGAACCACGCATTTGTCTAAGGCTCGCCAGTTCCTAAATGTCTTGCAGGACAATTTCATGGTTCAGATGGTAGAAGCACCAACTATAAATAAAGCGTTACTGGATCTACTGATTACCAACAATACAGACCTGATCACGGATGTGGAAATACAAGGCAATTTAGGAAACAGCCATCACAGGTCAATTGGCTTCAGTATAAATCACACTAATAGGAAACATAAGGGTAATACAAAGACACTGAATTTCAAAAGAGCCAACTTCCCTAAACTAGGAAGCTTGCTAGAAGGCAAACATTGGGATAAAATCTTAGGAACAAAGAACATGGAGGAGAGAAGGGTTTGCTTTAAGAGCATATTAAATAAGGGTATTAGCCAATAATAAATTTAAAAGAGCAAACAAAAGTCCTGGATGGCTTAACTCCAATGTAAAAATACATATGAAAGCAAAGGCAAGGCCTTCAAAAAATACAAGGTTGAGGCATCATCATCAGCATTCAGACTTTATAAGGAATGCAACAAGAAATGTAAGGGTGCAATTAGGTCGGCTAAGATAGAACTCAAAAGACATATAGTGGAGGAAAGCAAAAAAATCCCAAGAAATTATGTAATCTATGTAACTATGTAATTTGTATATCATGTTCACAGTCTCTGACAGTCTTCTGAAGAATGTTTGCAGTCTTTGACAATCTCTTGGATCATGTTCGCAGACTCTGACCATCTCCAGTATGAGGTCAACAGCCTCTAACCATCTGTTGTATCATATTTGCAGTCTCTGTTCATCTGTTGTATCATATGTGCAGTTCCTAGCCATCTCTTATATCATGTCTGTAGTCTTTGACTATATTTTGTTGTGTGTCTGCTGTCTTCATTTATGTGCAGCCCTTTGGTGATATTGGGGGCCACATTTCAGGCCCTCATATCAAGAAAGTTGACCACCATTGGCTTAGTGTGTCCCTTCATTTCGAGGAAGAAATTGATAGTCTGTAAAGTGTAAGAAAGACTTTGACATATCACACTATTCCAATGACTAGTGCCGGGCAAGGGGGTGATGGGGACAAAGGTCTCTCCCCCACAAACCTGGGCTGTAATTGTGGTTGTCTGCCCCCAGATCCCAGACCCCCCTATGTGAATGAGTATGGTCATTCACCAAAAAATTGTCAAAAATAAATAAAATCACACACAGTTTTTTTTAATTTTAATAAAAGAATTGTCAAAAACTATGTGCCCTGATGTAGATCCAACGTCAATCATGAACCATCGAACCCGAAATGAGAAAAAAAAAGAAAAGCTCCGCCCGTGATGAAGGCTAACTGCCGACTGCCTCCTCTGCTGTTTGACAGTCCTTAAATAGGTAAGGAGTGGGGCCAGCTGGCGATGTCCCTTGTGACAATGCCCCCATGTGACATCACCCAGTATGTCACCAGTACAGTATTTATAAATTGAAATCCCCTCTCAAGCGTCTCTTTCCAGAGAGAATAAGTTCAGGGCTTGTAACCTTTCCTCATAACTACCGTATTTGCCGGCGTATAAGGCGACTGGGCGTATAAGACGACCCCCTATTTTTCAAGTGAAAACATAGGTTTTGGGCAATACTCGCGGTATAAGACTACCCCCCTTCTGAGGCAACACCATTTAAAAAAACATTAGAACCATTAAAAATCACAAAGCAAGAATGCCAACTACTCATCCACCATGCTGTGTTATGTCATAAAGTAAATCAAACAATAATAACACAAACAGAGATCTATTGAATGCCACAACTCTGGAATGTAGAATTTTTCACTAACCAAACCTATACCACTTTTGGGTTACATTCTATGGGAATTGTCCACCAAAATGCATTTAATAACCCCCCCTGTCGTATGTCCCAGATTTACCTGTCCCTCTTGGGTGCCTGGGACCTCAAAGGCAAATAGCAGGATGTATAGTAGTAGGGGATCAGTGAATGGATTTACCCAGGGAAGTATGGCGAGCGGTGTATTATTTTAATGAATACAACGCCTGCTTGGATTGGCAGAGGCTGTAGCATCATCAGCCCTTGCCTCTCTCTCAAAGCCAATCCGTTGGATTGGCAGAGGTTGTTACTCCAATCCAAGCAGGCTCTGTATTCATTAATAGAATACATCGCTCGCCGGGATTGGCTCAACGGCGTATACTGTTTGTAGCTGAAGCCACATACAGTATTACCAGACATTTGGGGGCTGACATCCATCGGGCAGCATTGTATACCTGTATACCCGGCGTATAAGACGACCCCCGATTTTTGGGCATTTTTTTTAAGTGTAAAAGGTAGTCTTATACGCCAGCAAATACAGTAATATCCTCCAGACCCTTTATTAGCTTTGTTGCCCTTCTTTGTACTGGCTCCATTTCCAGTACATCCTTCCTGAGGACTGGTGCTCAGAACTGGACAGCATACTCTAGGTGTGGCTGGACCAGAGTCTTGTAGGGTGGGAGAAATATTATTAGCCAATATTTTTGCTTTGCTTTGTTAGCAGCAGCTTGGCATTGCATGCCATTGCTATGCCTATCATCTACTAGGACACCCAGGTCCTTTTGCATCCTAAATTCACCCAGAGGTTCTCCCCCCAGTGTATAGATTGCATTCATATTTTTGCCCCCCAAATGCATTATTTAAAATTTTTCTACATTTAACCTCATTTGCCATGTACTTGCCCACCCCATTCATTTGTTCAGATCTTTTTGCAAGGTATCCACATCCTGCGGAAATTGTTGGAGACTGGAAACATGCTTCAAGAGAGTCATAAATTGGAGACACATTGGGCGCTAAGCAAACCAGAATGTGGGAAACTGAGCATGTTCCTACTTGCCATGAATTAATAAAAGAAATTTCAGTTTCTGTGGCATCCCTTTGTTGTAAATCTGCGTAATATACTGACAATGATGTGCTCAACTGACACCTGGATATGGCAAAGGATTATCAGACATAAAACCACCTGAAGTAATACGAGCATGTGCATACACTCTTCCTGTGGAAAACTCCAGTTTTTACATGTTTGTCAGAATGGACTGAGATTCCCTTTGCATATTTTCAAAGTTCACTGTTGTGTGTAATGTCCAGTAGTTTAATTCCTGCCTTCATATAGTCAAAACTGTAATTGATCTTCTTCTGTTTTGTTTTCAACATCATGCTGTGAGACATCTCCAGAGTACCAGCTTGGCAGAAGTCCATCAAATAGGGAATGTCTTTCCAAAATATTTTTTTAACATATGAAGACAAAGCTGAGCTCTTTTTATGAATTTCATGTAAGAAAATTAATAATATTTGTAATGTTGTAAAAGTGATCCCCATCTTTCTTTAAAAGTATCTTTACTGCTTTAAAAGTTAACAGGCCATCTCTGTATGGTGATTAGGATCTACAAATTCAATCTAGGCGTTCTCTTGCTGTATAAGCTTCAAATAAGTTTCACAAGCATTGTTCTCCAGGGACACAGGTAAAGTAAAGTGAACCAAATCAAAAATCTATTGTGAGACATATCCATAAAGGAGTAAGTACAATAAAATTAGGACTGCCATACTGACCATAAACAGAAAGGAATAATAATTTAAGGCCTATTTCTCTTTTCTGGGGTAGCTAGCCAACACTCGTTGCGCTTCAGGCTAGTTGGAAAAGCTGCAGAAGTCAGCTAAAAAGCTGTTTTTCGACACAGAGAACAACTAGGGTGGCACAGATGTCCACACTGAAGGAACAGAAGTAAGTAAAGCAGGACTCTCTGGCTTACTCGTGGGCAGAAGATGAACATGAATCTGACACTGAAATGTAAGATCTGGAGAGAGGCACTAAACTAAACTCCTTATTATAAAGACAAAGTAATTTCTAAAACACTATATGGCCTCATGCACACTGGACTTTTTTTGACATTTTTACAGCAGCTGTTTTTAGCTGTAGACATTTTTTTCTACAGTCATTAATCTCTCCATCGTGTTATCCTATGTGGCCATACACACATAGGCTGTTATCAGCAGTTTTGGGCAGTGGCAATTTTGAGCAGTAAAAACCAAAACTAGTGGGTTCTGAGAGACGTTTTTCAGCTATAAAAACTATAAACACTGATAAATGTTGATAAGCAATCAAAAACGTTGCTCACCAGCGTCTAAAGCCCCATACACACTATCAGTTTTTCTGCTGAGTTTTTCCTTCAGATTTACCAAAACCATGTAGTGCAAGGGCCTGCTTGATTGCATACACATTGAAACTCCTAAGGTTTGACCTCATATTATATGGTTTTGGTAAATCTGAAGGAAAAGCTCAGCAGAAAAACTGATAGTGTGTATGGGGCTTAACGTTTTTGATCCATTGAAAAAAATATTTTTTAGTATCTATAAAAAAAATGCTATAACAATAACGTGGAAAACCGCTAAAAACCGTTAAAAAACATTTTTGCAAAAACGTTGAAAAAGTTGAAAAAATCACTGCAAAGCTACTGAAATTTATATAATGTTATTTTAACGTCCAGTGTGCATGAGGCCTAAAGGGGGCTTAGTCATATTAATATAGCCAAAGTTAGGAAAGATACTTGTGTATTGCCTCACACTTACCTTCTATGGAACCAAAAACTTTAACAAAGTTAGATTGAGAAGCTCAAAGCTCTAATAGGTTTTTGCATTGACTTCCATTATTTAAAATATCTAGGAACACTACTAACTGTTGCAGACACTGATGTAGCTATAAAAATGTATGTATTGGGTATAAGCATATATATAGGTATGTGATGTGAGACCAGAGAAGCTGCATTTTAGACATCAAAAATGCATGCAAGAGGCTAATATCTTACCATGGTACTTGTGGGATAACCTATTTGTGGATGGTTATCTAATTAAACAATTTAAAGGAGGTCATTTGCAAGGTTATCTACAAGGGATTGTAAAATACAGATTTTCAAGATTAGGCATGAAAGGGGTCTTAAAGATCCAGGGGGCGAGTTAAATGTTTATGCTCTTGTTTGTGATAAATTGCTTTTTCAAAGAGTAAATTGTTTGCCTATCTAGGGTGATGAAGAATGCAATTTGGCCATAAACCCTATAAGAAGTATCTAATTATGATCATTAGACATGAACATGGTCTTAGGTATTTATGGGGTACTTGTTTATAGTAAATAACACTTTTCAAATGGGAACTTGTTTACCTAATTAGGTGGGGTAAAAGAATGCAATTTAGCCCTAAACAATGAGGAAATATCTGAACAACTTTAATTGAAATCGAAGCGTGCAGCTGTTCGAGGCCAACATTTGTCACACAGCAGATCAGAGGTGCTAGTAGAATCAACCAATCAGATTTCTCTAGACTTTAGTCAACGGGAAAAGCTGTATATTGGGGAAGGTTATTATTGGGGAATTCTGTTCTCTTAAAGTGGATGTAAACCCTCACATACCCAGTGAAGTGAACAGCCTCAGATGATGCACAGAGATGGAACAACTCTCCCTACATAAGTTTTACATGTATATCTGCTTCATATATTCTTTAGAGAGTGTACATCATGTTACAGATTTTCTCTTCCTGTTCAGTACTGAGTGTGAAGTCTGGGCACACAGCCAAGACAGCTGATTGGAGGAAAGGCACACACCCCCTCTCCAGAGACTTGCAGAGCTGTTTTGTGAATAGACCAGCTCTCTGCTAATCTATTTATAGCAACCTCCCACACACAGAAAAAAACCTCACCAAAACTATTCTGTGGGTGTTAAAGGCAATAACATCACAAAAATTTCCCTGACCCTTTTTAACCACTTGCCTACACTTTCACCCCCTTCCTGCCCAGGCCAATTTGAGCTTTCAGCGCTGTCTCACTTTGAATGACAATTGCACTGTCATACTACACTGTAACCATGTGAAATTTTTATCATTTTCTTCACACAAATAGAGCTTTCTTTTGGTGGTATTTAATCACTGCTGTTTTTATATTTTGCAAAAAAAAGACCGATAATTTTGAAATAAAAAAAGTTTTTCTTAATTTCTGTCAGTAAATTTTCAAATAAGTATTTTTTCTCCTTCATTGATGGGCGCGGATGAGGTGGCACTGATGGGCCCTGGGAGGAGATACCGCTGATCGGTTCTCCTCGCCACACACTCTGTCAGTGTGAGGCAATGAGAGCCAATTACCGGCATCTCCATGTTTACATGTGATTGGCTGTGAGTAGACATAAGTTGAGGTTGAAAAAAGACACCAAGTCCATCAAGTCCAACCTATGTGTGTGTGATTGTATGTCAGTATTACATTGTATATCCCTGTATGTTGTGGTCGTTCAGATGCTTATCTAATAGTTTTTTTAATTATCGAAAACACCACCTTTGGAAGGGAATTCCACATCCTTATCGCTCTTACAGTAAAGAACTCTGTATGCAGTGTAGAGCTAACCGCTAGCCGACCAGCTGCCGCAGTTATACTGCAGCAGGTTGGCATGGCTGCACAAATTGCCGTAGGTATACGTCGGTCCTGTAAGACGATCTAGCAGGCACGCATGCGCTGTCACGTGTCCCTGGAGCTGATGCACGTGCCCGACAGGCACACCCACAATAGCTTGTGACAACACACAGATCCACGTCCTGTCAGGGGAGTAGGGACAGATCATGTGTTCCTAGTATATCGGAACCTAGGGAACACTGTTAACCCCTTCATCGCCCCCTAGTCTTAACTAGGGGTGCAACGGATCAAAAAACTCACGGATCGGATCGTTCCTCGGATCAGAGTCATGGATCGGATCATTTTTCGGATCAGCAAATAATAATTTAATTTGCAAAAACCTGTGAAAATTCCACCCCCATATAGTCCCCACTGTAATATCCACAATCTCCCCCACTGTAATATTGGCTGAGTATGGCTGGGTACGGCTAGGTATGGCAGAGTATGGCTGGATATTGTATGGCTGGGTATCGCAAAGTATGGCTGGGTATCGCAGAGTATGGCTGGGTATTGGCAACGTTTCTCAGAGTATTGGCAGGCAGGGTATCACTGAATATTGCTGAGTATTGGCAGGGTATTGCTGAGCATTGGCAGGCAGGATATTGCTGAGTATTGGCAGGCAGGGTATTGCTGAGTATTGGCAGGCAGGGTATTGCTGAGTATTGCTGAGTATTGGCAGGGTATTGGCAGGGTATCGCAGAGTATTGGCAGGGTATCGCAGAGTATTGGCAGGCAGGGTATCGCAGAGTATTGCTTGGGTACTGGCAGGGTATTGGCAGGGTATTGCAGAGTATTGTTAGAGTATTGCCAGAGTATTGGCAGGGTATTGGCAGGGTATTGCAGAGTATTGGCAGGGTATTGCTGGGTACTGCAGGGTATGGAGGGATGGCTGCTTCCATCTCTGAATCTCTCCCCTCCACTATACAGATTATTACAGAGAGGGGAGAGAGCAATCACAGTGTAAACAGCCTAGGTGTAGAAAGATGGCCACCGCTTCGGAGCTATCTTTCCTAAGGCCAAGACCGCGGCGCACTGCATGTGCCAATCCGAGCGGGGTGACCCATTCGGATCACGGATCGGTGACGATCCGTTGCACCCCTAGTGTTAACCCCTCCCCGCCAGTGACATTTATACAGTAATCAGTGGCTATTTTTAGCTCTGATCACTTTATAAATGTCAATGGTCCCAAAAAAGTGTCAAAAGTATCCAATGTCGAAGTCCTGATAAAAATTGCAAATCGCTGCCATTACTAGTAAAATAAAATAATAACAATAAAAATGCCATAAATCTATCCCCTATTTTGTAGATGATATAAGTTTTGTGCAAACCAATCAATATACGCTTATTGTGATTTTTTTTTCACTGAAAATATGTAGAAGAATACATATCGGCCTAAACTGATAAAGACATTTTAATTTAAAAAAAAATTTGGGATATTTATTATAGCAAAAAGTACAAAATAGTGTTTTTTTTTAAATTGTCGCTCTTTTTTTGTTTATAGAGCAGAAAATAAAAAGAGGTGATCAAATACCACCAAAAGAAAGTTCTATTTGTAGTGAAAAAGGGATGTCAATTTTGTTTGGGAGCCACGCCGCACAACCGTGCAATTATCGGTTAAAGCGACACAGTGTGAATGGCAAAAAGTGCTCTGGTCTTTGGCCAGCAAGTCAGTGGTTAAATACCACTGAAAGAAAGCTCTATTTGTGTGAGAAAAAAATGATAAAAATTTCTTATGGGTACAGTGTGTACAGTGTTACATAACCACATTATTGTCATTCGAAGTGCGACAGTGCTGAAAGCTGAAAATTGGCCTGTCCTGGCCTGGAAGTGGTTAAAAAAAAGTTTCCCATATTAATGGATGATTGTTGGAGCTAGTTGTATATATGACAACAACTGAAAAATGTATCTTGGTTAAAGTCGCCTAAAACTTTAAAACCTAAAAACGTTAGAATTTCAACAGAAGCTTTACTAAATAGTGCATTTCCAGCCCTGTTTATACAATTTAGTACTTTTAATATTTAAGATTTTTCTTCCAATAGTCGATGTCTTAACGTATATTTAAGTATGCCTTTGAAACATAGGAATACCCTTTTGTGGAAGAAATGAAGGTGTACAATACAGTAAATGACCACTAGATGTCAGACTTGCATCATAGAAAACTTTTAACACCACCATAAGACTATTAAATAGAAGAGCAGTTACATAGTGTAGTATGCTTAACCCTTTTGCAGCCAGGGCCTGCGCTCTGATTTAAACCTCAGACAGACAGGCAATTTTTGCTTTTTTTTTTTCCTTTTTTTATTGTCACTTAAAGCTTCCAGAGTTTTATAAAGGACTCCCCAAACCATACGTTTTATAAAAGCATAGGACTGAAAGAATAAAAATGACAGTTGTCCAAATGTTTACCTAATATAATATTTTAAGTAGAAGTACACCAAAATCATTATTAGCACTCACAAACAAAACATAACGTACAGAATTCCTACAGAAGCAAAAAAGCTAAAATTATATTGAGTTAATAAATAACATATATTTGTGAATTCTTTTATTTCTTTTTTTACAAATCTGTTTATTGACTATTAAAACATTTAACAGAAAAACAACATACATTGGTCATGACGGGAGTTGGTAAGTACAGAATTATGATATAAGGCAGACAGTTACATGAAACGCGTCAGCGAATTTAAGGCATCACGGTGGTCAGAGGGCTGGCTCCATGGGTAGTAGGACAGCGTGGAGCTAAAAACATGCATTTCAAAAATATATGTTACATTCACAATTGCAGATTCCTATTAATTAGCAGAAGATAATGGGTTAAGTAGGATGTGAGTCTGAGGCTGTGGAGGCATCCGCCAGCCATTTGGACCAAACCTTGTCATATTTTTGCGGACAACCCCTATTAACATAACAATCTTTGTAAAGAGGCAGGCTGTTGTTGACCAATTGTTTCCACAGGGAGAGAGGAGGAGTAGGCTTACGCCAGCTGAGGGCTATGGCTTTGCGGGAGTAAAAGAGAAGTAGCCCGACCAGGGTACGGCGTGCCAGAGTGGGAATTATTTGTTCTATCAGGCCCAATATCCAAATTTCTATGGAGGGTTGGAGCAATATGGTGATGACCTGTGTTATGACCTTTAATATCTCCCTCCAATAGTCGACAATGGATGTGCAGGTCCACAAAATATGAGTGAAGTCACCCGGTATTTTTCCACAACGCCAGCATCCTGGGGGGGAAGCGGGGTTTATTTTGTGTAATCTGTGTGGGTTATTCGATCTCTAAGGAAGTCCAGGGATCTGAAAGGGAAGTCCCATATGTCATCACAATCATCATTGTCAAAGTTGGGAATGTCGTGTATACATTTGTTTCTGAGTTTTTCCAAAGTAGGGAGGGAGGTGATTGACAAATGAGAGTAAAGATTCAAGGTGGGCTTATTTGCACATCTGGACTTGAGGAGGTCCTCTAATGTGGATTGGACGACCTGGAGGGGAGAACTGGAGAACTGGCAACTAAAGGCATGGGAGAGTGGTAGATATCTAAAATAAATAGATCTGCGGGATGTTGAAATCAGAGATCAGTTTGGGGAGTGGAGCCAGATAGTGATTGGAGATTACTTGGTCCACTGTTTTAATGTTGAAATTAGTCCAAGCATGGGGTTTGGGTAATTAGTAAATATACTCCAGGGTGGGGTTCAACCACAAGGGGGCAGCTGGTGAAAATGCATTTTTAGGGTATTTTTCAATTTTAAGTCCCACCCCTCATGCATGATGCACATGGAGGGGGTCAGCGGGTATGGGACTTTTGGGCCACGGAAAAGAAAAAATTTCAGCGCTTCCAACAATTTCACCACAGGGTTTGTCCTATCGGGAGTGAGCCACCAAGCTGCTTTAACCAGCTGGGTGGCCAGGAAATATTTATATAGGTCAGGGCACGCCAGTCCTCCCTGGGAGAAGGAGCGTGTAAGCTTTGACCATCAGTATCTGGGGGACTGGTTTCCCCAGATAAAGGAGGTGAAGAGGCTATGCAGTCGGGAGAAAAAGGATTTGGGAATATTTGTGAATTTTAAATTAGTGGCTGTAGAGGCAATGTGTTCTCATAGAACAAAAAAAAGTAGGCTGCCTATACACAGCTCCAACCACATAAACAAACAGCTCACTCATGCTGTAAGGGCCATATCATCCATGTGAAAGTCCTTAATCTTTCTTTAGAGATAGAAAGGGATTGAAGATTGACACAGGGTCCTGTGAATTCACAAACTTAAGACACAGTAAACACAGTTTACTACTCTTCATTTATGAATGAGCACAGAAGTGATCAGTACCGAAAATATGTGACATATTTGCTGCCCACTCACCTCCATCCAGAAACCTGATCCCCCATGTGCATACAGCTGCTGACAGCCTATGGGAGGCAGAGAAGGAGTTGGAAGTGCTGCAGAGAGAGCTACGGGGGATCAGAGTAGTTGGGGAGGATGGGGATTGGAGAACACTAGTTGGGAGGAAGAGGAGACACAGGGTGAAGAGCAGCAGTGGCAGCGGATTCACATTTTAAATGAATGGCTGCAATCAGCAGCTTGTCAGCTGCTGATTACAACTGTTTTATTATTTAGTAGTCTGGGGGTTATTTCTGGTATAGGTTTTTGCTCATTGAAGTAGAAGGGGATACGCACTTGACGTAAGACATACTGACCTGGCCAGCTGGAAGCAGTTTTGTACTGTTGCACGCTCTCTGGCAGCCTTTTTTCAACCGGGTGCCCTGAGGTTTCCTCAGGGGTGCCTTGGCAAAATGCCTAAAAATTGCCAAAAAATTGTGTAAAAGCCAGCATGTGGCTGAAGCTTACCTTTTAGTTACACAAAGCCACAGGTTTTCATTGTGTACCTCTTTGCCGCCGGCATCTTAATGACCAATGGCATCATCAGTTAATAAGGAGGATGTCATTCGCCTGCATAGCATCCTTGTTTGACCCTCCCCTACTCCTTTCCATCAGTGTTGGGGTCACATTAGCTGAGTGAGGGAGAAGAGAAACATTGGAATTCTAGTCAGTACCAATTTGCAAAAGTGTATTTGCTCTGGAAGAATAAATCACCTCTAACATTGGGTATCTACGTTTATGTGGATGTTGATGCCATATGTCTACGCCCCAAGCCCACCCTTTTTTTTTTTAGAGCTTCAGTCTCAGGCTCTAATCAAGTGCTTAAAAAAAACCCCATTGGAAACCATGCATCCGTTTGACCCTAATAGAGGGGCCACTACTGATCAGGAGATAAAAATATAAACTAAAAGAAACATAAAACAACTAAAACGGCTAAAACTACCTGCACCATTTCTTGTAGTAAACCCAGTAAGTCCAGAACCAGTAAGAAGTTTAGTGTTATATTTCTGATAATTCAAAAATAGATTCCCAATAGCTCCACTTCGTTTGGAAAGGTTTCAGCCCTTGGTTGTTAACTGCAATGAATTTCTCATAAAAGTAGCGTGCATTAACCCTTCTAATAACCTAATAAATATTTAATGCGTTGGATGACTTCCATGCAGAGGTGATTGTCAGCCTTGTTGCTGTAAGTATATGTGACACTAAAGTTTTGCATTGCATGGGGACAGAATTTATCTTGAGACCTAACAGGGCAAAGTATGCTGACGGGTGGTCAGTATACCGGAAACCTGTGAAATAAGGGATTTTGTCCGTCGGATTTTGTCCGTCGGATTTTGTCCGACGGATTTTGTCCGACGGATTTTGTCCGAAACTGTTGCATACACACGGTCGGACAAAGTTGTCAGAAAATCTGATCGTTCAGAACGTAGTGACGTTATTTCGTTACGACGGGACTACGTTCAGGCCAGCAGCCAATAGCTTTGGTGTAGGAATTTGATCTGAGCATGCGTGGCACTTTGTCCGATCGGAATTCTCTACACACGATCAGACAAGGTCCGATCGGATCATGTTGTCGGAAAATTTTATAGCCAAGCTGGAAAACTTGGTCCGTCGTATATCCCGACGGAAACAGTCCGAAGGAGCCCACACACTTGTACACACGGTCGGACATTCTGACGGAAAATGTCCGATCGGACCGTGTTGTCGGATAATCAGACCGTGCGTGGGCTCCATTGGACTGTTTCTGTCGGAATATCCGACGGACCAAGTTTTCCAGCTTCGCTATAAAACTTTCCGACAACATGATCCGATCGGACCTTGTCCGATCATGTGTAGAGAATTCCAATCGGACAAAGTGCCACGCATGCTCAGATCAAATTCCTACACCAAAGCTATTGGCTACTAGCCTGAAAGTAGTCCCGTCGTAACAAAATAACGTCACCACGTTCTGAACGATCGGACATTCCGACAACTTTGTCCGACCGTGTGTATGCAACAGTTTCGGACAAAATCCATCGGACAAAATCCGACGGATTTGGTTGTCAGAATGTCCGACCGTGTGTACAAGGGCTTAAAGTGGTTGTAAACTCTAAAAAAAAAAAAAAAAAAAAAAACCCTGCAAGACAGAGGTATAATGAGCTAGTATGCATAGTATGCATGCTGAGCATCTGTTGATATTTTGTAAAAGGTTTGAGGTATTTGTAGAACCAGAAAATGCTCCCTCTACTGGGATTCTGCTGGTTTAAGTATTGCCAGAGTTTGGATTCTATAACAATACCTAAGGAAGGGTGTGTGCAATGAAAATTGCATAGTTGCAGATGGGAGTAGGCGAGTTTACTTACTGTTTACTCTGTAAGATCTCTGTAGGTGCTAAGTCTCTCTCTCAGCCACAAATAAAATTTCACCAGGGTAAGAGATGCTTGTAGGCTCTCAAGGGGATATCTAAGGTTACACGTGTTTTTAGGGTTAGGTTGATTTAATAGGAATTTCCACGCCTCTACGGAGGCCAAGACAGAGGGGGAGTGGCATATTAGAGCTAGTAGTGAAGATAGATCTAGCCAGCAGTAGTGATTGTATGTCATGGTTCAAGATCATAGCTTGTTGTATATTCACCCAGTGTTTATCTGAAAGCTGTAACCAGACTTTAATTTGATCCAGCAGGGTGGCATAGTAGTATTTGGGCATTCCTAGAATGGAGTATGCTATACGGGGACTTTTTTCCTTGTCATATAAAATGTTGAATAGCTGCGTCCATGGCACAGAAAAAACTATTAAGAGCTTGTATAGGAACTATGCATAAACAATAAACAGCTTGGGTAAGGTTAGCATCCCTACCCCCTTCCCCAAAGCACCCCCCATGTTCAGGGCACGCGGCCTGGTATGGCTCAGGAGGGGAGGGGGCACTCGCTTGTCCCCACCCCCTTTCCTGACCGGCCGGGCTGCGTGCTCAGATAAGGGTCTGCTATGGACTTTGGGTGACCCCCACGCCATTTTTTCAGCATAGGGGTTCCCCTTTAAATCCATACCAGGTGACAGGGCCAGCGAGGTGTCAATCTCGCTGATGGAGAATGCAACATTCACGTCCTTTGCTAGTTCCGTCTACCTGGAGCCACATTCAAAATGAACGGACTTTTCTCCATGTGGGCAAGTCCATTCATTTAAAAATTCCGGTAGACTAGCACACAGACAGGCGGATTGTCTGCTGGACTGCCGAGTCAATTTTGAGTCAAAACTTCTTTCTAAGTCCGCTGGACTTTTGGAAAGAAAAAGTCCGCTGGAGCCCACACACGGGCGGATTGTCCGGCGGACCGGAGTCCACTGGATAGTCCGCTCATATGTACGCAGCATAAATGCAGAGCTGTGCACATTCCGTTCTTCCTTTGCTTATGAGGAGAGAGGGTGTATGCCTTCCCTCCAATCAGCTGTCTTGGCTGTATGCCAATAATCCACTCGCAATGCTAACCAGGAAGAGAAAAACTTTAACACGAAGAGCACTTTCTAAAGGATATATACAACTGAAGACAGCAGATAAACAGAGATGAAATAAATCTCCCTATATAAGATTTACATGTATATCATCTGAGGCTGTTCACTTCACTAGATATATGTGAGGGTTAACATCCACTTTAAGGCCGTGTGCATTCAGAGATATAATTTTCAGCCCCATATTGCTATTTTATCAATGAGGTGGAAGTTGGAGCCCTCTAGTGGTGATTCCATGGTAAATGCTTCAGGAGGACGGGTATTTAAGCAGGAACGAACAGATCTTGTAGAACTTGCTGAAATGGTTCCGAGTGTGATGTTGAGGTGTTGAGCATATCCTCGATGTGGGTATCTTGGCAGGTAGTCAAGTCAAAAACCAACACCGACAAACATAAGTGCAAATATTAGTGAAAAGGTAAAAAAAGGACACAGAGTGGCTGTTGCCCCACCATTAACTAGGAGGTTGTTCTCTAACAGCATCGGACATAGTCCCACTTAAGGTTATCTGTGAAGGCCAAACACAGAGTGGCCACAGTAACCACTTCCAGATTGCAGATTTACATAGTCAATAGATTTATGGGCAGCTAATCACCAAGGAGCTTGTTCCCATCCTGATTAGAACCTGCCAGGTGGAGATGCAGGTGGTAGAGCGGTATTTTCCTTAGGGAGCAATCTTCATTTTTTAACCAGCTGGAGGCCCTTCTCTTCAGTGCTGATCGCAATAGTGTAATGGTCTCTGGTGATTAAAAGTTTGGCTGGGAAGCCCTACCAAGAAGCTATTTCATGGTTACATATTAATTTTGTCAGTGAGACTAACTTATTCTGCACCAGTATGGTATGCTATGAAAGATCAGCGTACAGAGATATGTCGCTGAAGGGACCAGGTAGAGGAGAGTTTTTCCTTGAGAATTGCATAAAGCATCTTCGACAAGACAGAAATAAATTTGTCGTACATATTGCCGCAGATATGATGCTAGGACAGCTAGCTAGTCTCCGTAACCCGCCAAAATGTAATATTGTTTCTGCGGGATCGATCCTCGAGGTCAGCTAGTTTTAATTTTATTGCCTGTATTTCTTCATCGGCCTCATTGTGAGCAGCGACAAGCTCATTATTGGCAGTCACTTCCCCATTTTTTACTCCACATGGCTCACGCTTTCCCCACCGCTGATACATCTTTCACTTGAGCCATGAAGGAAAGCATGTCTCTGTGAAGGGAGCCTTTAAGGGAGATCAGCATGTCTTTACTTGTTGTTGCAGCGAGAGGGAGGTCTCCTGTTTTAAAATCTTCCAACTGCTCAGTTAACTCTCTGGTGGAGTCACAAAAGAAGGAATTGTCAGTGTGATCACCCACCTTGTTATCTCCTGATGAATTGCGCTGTTGTGACTTCAGAGAGCTGCAGAAGGGAGAGTCCTTCTGCCTAGAGAAGGACCCACTCCTCTCCTGGGGTGAAGGATGCTGCCCATCTTGCTGGCTACTGTTCTGTGTAGCAGGAGATCTGCCTGGTGTGGCGCCATCTTGGGGAGAGGAGGCACCCGTCGGAGCGAAAAAACTCCATCAGTTTGCAGGGTCCTCCTTTGATTTTTCACTTTCCCACTGGGTGTGTGGGCTTCCCCTTTGCTATGCCGAACTGCAGAAAGTGGTATGAGTGCTTTCATGTCGCTGTGGAGTTGCAGGAACCATCGGGTGCTCTCAGATCCTCTCTCTTATTTACCCATCTTCATGGCTGCAGGCCACGTCCCTTCCTCCCCCCAGTTGCATGGGTTCTACCTCAGTGGAGGACTCGGACCTAGGAGGCATGGGAGGTGATGGAGGCATGGGAGGGAATGTAAAGCTCAGAGCCAAACATACAGAAGACTTTCACAAGTGCTCTTTAAAGGAAGGTCTCTCCCAGAGTCTGGAATCAATGAGAATGGCAAAGGAGATCAACTCCTCGAGATTCCTAGGCATATCTCAAGCTGAAATCTCATCTTTAATGTTATCAGAGAGGCCATGGGAAAAAGCAGCCACAAGAGCCTCATTGTTCTAACCAACCCCGACTGCCAGGGTATGGAACTCAATAGTGTAGTCAGCAGCAGTTCTCATACTTTGTTTAAGGGATATGAGGCTTTTGGCAGCAGAGGTGGAGCGAGGAATATCAAATACCCATTTAAAGGTGGCCGCAAACTCTGGAGAAGGGGTTTTTGTGTTTCCCATAGAAGGTTTGCTTAAGCCAAGGCTTTGTCGAAGGCAAATAAATAATGAAGCCTACTTTGCTTCTATCCATAGGGAACATCTGGGGCAACATTTCAAAACATATTTCAACCTGGTTAAGAAATCCTCTGCAGTGAGCTGGATCGCCTCCAAAACGCTGGGGAAGCGGAGCAGAACCAGTCATACCTCTTACATTGATAGTATAATTAGAGGTGGCTGCCTGACTAGACACAGGAGCAACAGCAGCAAGGATGGCTTGCAACACTGATTGTACCATAGCAGCTAGAGTAGGAGGATCCAGATGAGCAGTTAGAATCAGGAGCATTTGTAACACTATGGCAAACTGATCCATGTGGTGGTCCTGCTTGTAAAATCTGGAGAAAGCATTACAACTAGGTGAATTGCCTGTATCTTCTAAATTCATGGCTCTTGCGTAATGTCAGAACCATAAACCAGGCGGCAGGAGTGACCAGTCCATTAAGGGGTGCACGGGCACCGCCCCCCATCTATGCATCCAGCCACTTTCAGGATGCCGGGCGCATGGATTCCAATGTCGGGTGGGTGTTTTTTTGAAGCACCTGATTAGAGCCAGAGGTTCTAAAAG
The DNA here is from genome assembly GCF_037356315.1 of Lithobates pipiens. Lineage (NCBI taxonomy): Eukaryota > Metazoa > Chordata > Amphibia > Anura > Ranidae > Lithobates > Lithobates pipiens. Next base: position 234,126,503 of record NW_027507748.1, read on the forward strand.
GCTTCAAAATAGGGTGGGCTCGGGGCACAAAGAATGCGAACGGAGCCCATCCAGGTGTGTTACAACAGCAAATGAATGTTCGCTGTTGTAACACTGATCCTCCTCCCGGCTAATCAGGAAGCAGGATTTAAAAGCACAGGTGATCCTATTGGATGCCTGGGAGGAGGAGAGGAGACGCAGGGCTGCGGGATGGAGAAATGAAGGTGATGCCCAATGCCTGATGCCCGCCACCTAGATTGGGTAAGATAGCGAGCGGGGTGGGGGCTTAGGCCCAGCCGCCACTTCCAGGTGGAGACAGAAAATGCAGTTTAAATTACACCTTTAGGATGGGCTCACACTAGTCCAGTGCGAATTCAGCTCTGCTTTCCCTGCAAAGCTAAAAATTATTAATTCAGCAGTTTCTCCCCATTGTAGCTGCTGATCAGATGCAAATTTAGAAGGAAAATTTCAGGTATTTATTCATAGCTGCAAATTCTGTGCAGGCCAATCGCTCTTAGATGTGTTTGTGATGTAATAAAAAGGGAGTGCCCTCACTGGATACTCCCTGGTTGAAAAGCAGTCTATCTTGTGTGGATAACTGTTTTTTCCAAAATTTGTGCTGCTCTGCCCTTAATCATGCCATCAGGTGTTGCTGCAACAGCAGCAATCTTGCTGGAAGTAGAGAAGAGAAAGAGAAGGGGCAGAAGAAGATACTAGGTTCATCCCATAATAGAAAATAGAGAGGAGAGGGGCCAGTTCATGATACTGTATGAAGACCTCCGCATGTCAAGGAATAGGCAAGTAATTTTTCTGCCCAGCAATCCATATTTTTCCCAAAAATATAGTGTTTTCCCAAAAATATAGTAATAAAATAGCGTGGGGTCCCCCCCCCAAAGCCTTGTTCTGAGATGCATGCAGGCGAACATTTAATAATTCAAAGCTAAGCATGTCCCAGGGGTCACTAATTCCATTGCAAATGGATTGTCCAGGGTTAGATGGGGTACATTTTACAAGCCAGCCCCCTATGCAGTCAGGCATGGACTAAACTTCTGGAATATGTTTGGCAGCTTGTGTCTTCTAAGACCTGACTGTGCAGTAGTTGGCACTGAGAACATGGACAGTATGGGGAGGGAATGGTTGGAAACTACTCACGTTTCAAGGTAATTTACAAAAAATGGCACCACGGGTCTATCATGGGACCCTAAAAAAGGTGGGCTAATAAAAAGTATATAACGGGGGTTGGTGGCAGAGATATCTTTCTTAGGCAAAACCAAAGAGGATAAAGGAGTCTATAGGGGAAAAGCGATTGGTGCTATTGCTGCAAGCATTGCAACATGTTTGAAAGAACCACCACAAAGTGGTACTATTTGAAGCTGCAGTGCCTTGCAAAATTATTCAACCCCCCGGCATTCTTCATGTTTTGTTGCCTCACAACCTGGAATTAACATGGATTGAGTATTTGCATCATTTAATTTACAGAACACGCCCACGACTTTTTTTTTTATTGTGAAGTAAACAACAAATAGGACAACATAACAGAAAAAGTCAATGTGCATAACTATTCACCCCCCTAAAGTCAATACTTTGTAGAGCCACCTTTTGCGGGTCACTTTGGATACATCTCTATGCGCTTGCCACATCTTGCCACTGGGATTTTTGCCCATTCCTCCTTGCAAAACTGCTCCAGGTGGATGGTTTGTGCTTGTGAACAGCAATCTTTAAGTCTGACCACAGATTTTCTATTGGATTGAGATTTGGGCTTTGACTAGGCCATTCCAACACATTTACATGTTTTCCCTTAAAGCACTCAAGTGTTGCTTTAACAGTGTGTTTGGGGTCATTGTCCTGCTGGAAGGTGAACCTCAGTCCTAGCCTCAAATCACACACAGAGTGGTACAGGTTTTGCTCAAGAATATCCCTGTATTTAGCACCATCCACCTTTCCCTCAACTCTGACCTGTTTCCCAGTCCCGACTGCTGAAAAACATCCCCATAGAAGGATGCTGTCACCACTATGTTTCACTGTGGGGATGGCGTTCTTTGAGTGATGTGATGTGTTGGGTTTACGCCTGACATATCGTTTTCTTTGATGACCAAAAAGTTTGATTTCAGTCTCATCAGACCAGAGCACCTTCCTCCATACATTTTGGGAGTTTCCCATGTGCCTTTTCACAAACTCAAAATGTGCCATTTTTTAGCTGAAAGTAAAGGCTTTCTTCTGGTAACTCTGCCATAATGCCCAACTCTATGGAGCGTATGGCTTATTGTCATCCTATGTACACATACTCCAGTCTCTGCTGTGAAACTCTGCAGCTCCTCCAGGGTTATCTTATGTCTCTGCGCTGCCTGTCTGATTAATGCCCTCCTTGGCAGGACTGTGAGTTTTGCTGTGTGTCCGTCTCTTGGCAGGTTTGCTGTTGTGCCATGTTGTTTGCATTTGGTTATGATAGATTTGATGGTGCTCCTAGTGATCATCAAAGATTTGATAACCCTGACTTGTACTTCTCAACAACATTGTTCCTTACTTGTTTGGAGAGTTCCTTGGTCTTCATGGCCGTTTTTGGTTAGTGGTGCCTTTTGCTTAGGTGTTGCAGCCTCTGGGGCCTTTCAAAAAAGGTGTGTATATATAATGACAGATCACATGACACTTAGATTGCACACAGGTGGACATCCTTTCACTAATTATGTGACTTCTGAAGGTAATTGGTTGCACCAGAGCTTTTTATTGGCTTCATAACAAAGAGGGTAAATACATACGCCCAATGCCGATTATCCGTTTCTTATTTCTGAAAAATAGTTTTATGTATATATTTTTCTAATTTTACCTCACCAACTTAGACTATTGTGTTCTGATCCATCACATATAATTCAGATTAAAAAAACATTGAACTAAAGGCTGTAATGTAACAAAATAGTTAAAAGGGGGGTGTGAATACTTTTGCAAGGCACTGTACTTCTTGATTGCTTTTGCGAGGATGTTTAGCTTTGGACAGCTTATGGCACACAATAAGAGGGGAGACTTGGGATTGCATGACAAGGTATTTGTATCAAGCAATTCTCTGCTAAATTGCCGGGTCAAAAGTCTACAGGTTGGGCAAACAGTCTTATGTGGCTGAGCAGGAGGGACAATAGCTTAAGCCAAAGCTATCTGGCAATCAGGGATGAAGAAGGAGCACAAATTTTGGGGCACAAGGATAGGACAGCCTTGTCTGTCTTGTAATTTATTGCCACACTGTGGAGCTGTGTGCATGCAGATTGTGGTGGAGTCTAAGAGGGCTTAACTGGGGGTGTCCTCAGTGGCACAATCTGTAGGAGAGGTACATAGTGTCCAAAATGTATCATATGGTCAATATGAATTCAACTATAAACTGATTGTTAAGTTGTTATTTGGGTTGCAACTTTGGGAGAGAGGAAGAGTGATCATGCCTTAAATCGTAAACCACATTTTCTTTTTTTATGTGTAGCGCTCACTCCCATAGGAGCCACTGGATTTGTTGGGTCTTTCTCCACACAGCCAGGCAACAGGAAATGTCACACTTTCTTTACAGGCTCAATAGTCTAATGCTGCATACACACGATCGGGATTTTGAAAAAGCTTTAATCTTTTTCCCAACAGAATTCCAATGGGATTTTTCTCAATCTGTCTTGCATACACAGGGTCACACCAAATTCCGACCGCCAAGAACACAGTGACATACAACACGACTAGAAAAAAGAAGTTCAATAGGAAGTTCAATAGCCAGTAGCCAATAGCTTCCATCTCACAGTTGAATCTGAGCATGCGTGGGTTTTTGTGCGTCGGAATTGCATACACACTAACGCATTTTCGGTTTGGGAACTTTTTCCAACCGAAAAATTGAGAACATGCTCTCAATCTTTTGCTGGTCGAAATTTGGCCAGCAAAAGTCTGATGGAGCATACACCCAATCGTATTTTTAGACCAAAAGCTCTCATCTGTCTTTTGTTGGTCGAATTTCTGATTGTGTGTATGTGGTATAAGGGTTTTGGTTATTTTAGGCATTGATGGCGAACCTTGGCACCCCAGATGTTTTAGAATTACATTTCCCATGATGCTCAACTACACTGCAGAGTGCATGAGCATCATGGGAAATATAGTTCTAAAACATCTGGGGTGCCAAGGTTCACCATCACTGTTTCAGGGTATAACTTGGATAGGGATTAGCCAGAACTAAACAACTTGAATAAACCTATGAGGACTAATGTCTCTGGCTGCTAAAGACTGACTTTAAATGTGCTGTCCACCTTTGGGAGGGATGGTGCAGGAAAGAAAGCAACAAAAAAGTTCCAAACTGAAGATTCAGGTGCTGCTCCTTCAGGGCCATAGATAATTTATTTCCCGGGGGGGGTTTCAGGTCTTTCAAACTTAAAGACATCATTTAAACTGTTATATTGGGGGAGGTACGGTAAAAACATGTGACAGTAGAGTGGGACCATGAGGCTTTGCAATGCAGTGCAGCAAAAATGATCCCCAATCAACTGAATAGAATGCAATGCACACAGTTGTGGTGCGGTAGTGTACTCATCACCAAGCTCCTCCTAAGCTCCCTATTTTTTTTTTTTTTCGATTAGCCCACTGGGTTGAACTAAAAAAAACTTACCATGTGAACCAGGCTTTAGAACTCATTCATATGTTCTAAATGGCCATGGAATGGCAAATATACCATGAATACCTACAGCCAGGATCCCAGATGTTCCAATTTTTGTCAGCTGTTCACCTAAGTGATGGGCTGAAAAGAGCCACTGGTGTTAACATGCATCTGCACATCCAGTGGTCCTCATGTTTAAGCTTTGGGGGACAAAGTAAAACAGATTTGGGTGTGGCCTGACGGGAACCCGGGCTGAGGTAGTCTTTCCCAGTGTTGCCAACCTACCAGATTGAAATTTGCTTCAGTGACTCCATCCCTTGCCGGCACTCCTGCAGCACATTCGGTATCATGTACATTACTCCCCACATCGATTGAGCCTAAGCGACACACTAACAAACCGTGGGTCACAGTGGTTACCTGGTGTTAGGGGCACATTTCTGATCCTGGATGCAGACAGATTTTATCCAAGGGCAAAAATGTATCCACTGGACGTGCAGATACATGTGGATATATGTTTACAGCAGCAGACAGCCTTGGCTCTTTTCAGCCATCACTCAGCTGTACAGGCCTAGCAGATATTGGAACATCTAAATTCCCGGGTGCAGGTATTTGCAGTATACTTGCTGCACCATGGTTATGTAGGATGTATGAATGAGACTCAAGACTGGATTTTAGCTAACCTTACTATGCAAGTTGAGCCGGTGCAAGGGGCAACATATTGTGATAGGCAGTAAATTCAGTGATTTATTTAAACCTTAAAAAAACCATGTCCTAAGAAATTTTATGAAATGTTTTAAGAGATGGAAAAAAAAAATATTGTGCACTGCCTACCAAAGGATGGTGCCCTTTGCACCCAGTCGATATAGTTAGCGTTTATTCAGTCTTAATGTTGTAAACCCAGCTTTTGAAGTTTACCTGTAGGTACAGTGAATATCTCCTAAACTTGTGGTGTTTAGGAGATATTCACATGGAAAGCAGCCGGTGATGTCACCGGTCCATGCACTCTGAAGGGACAGCATACCGCTTGGTTGTACTTCTACTGGGAAGGAGTGCAGTTCGTTCTGCACTTTTGTGACCCATTTTTAGCCGACAGCCAGCTATAGGCCGCTGTCAGCTGACATCGTTCAGCAGGTCCAGGCTGTGGAAAGATCCTAACTTTAAAGTCAGGATTCACCCAGATGCCTGGACCAGCAGCTCGCTCAGCCTCTCAGTGAGCCACAGAGACCCTGAGCTAGCTGCTCCTGCCCCTCCACAGCCTGGCATTCCAGTGAGCTTGAGGAAAGGGGGGGAGGGTAGAACCAGGGACTGACATTCACCACTCTGCTCACTGAAGGCTGAGAACTGAGTGAACAGCGGTTTTTGATCACTCTGTTGTAGGTCTTAGAAACAGCTGAGGACAAATGCAACATTGGATCGATGCTCCATCCACTTAGGTAAGTATAATTTACAAAATAAAAAAAATAAAAAAACTCTTTTAGAGGAAAACAAAATCCCCCTCTCGCTCCTAAGAACCCTCCCTCCCCAAGCAAAGATTCCCACTGTAAAATATCTCCCTCCCTCAAATATCCCCCCGCCCAAAATTAAACCCCCCGTCTCTAAACCGACCCCCCCCCCCCCCCCAACAAAATGCCTAATTATGAAGAAAATCTCCCTTCATCAATCAAACTCCCCTCCCAGAAACAAATCCTTGCCATTAACCACCCCCTGTAAACTTATTTACAAGAAACTGCCCCCTTCTCCAAAAGCAAACCCACCTCCTTTCCTTAACCCCCCCCCCCACCAAAAGAAGCTCTCCGGGTGGAATTCTCACTTCCTCCTTCCCAAAACAGAAAATGAATGCCTCCCCACTTACCAGAACTCAGATTCAGCAGGGCACAGAAGTAGGAAAACTTCTGCATCTCCAGTCTCCCTTCGGCTGTGTCATATGATACCTCAAGGAGTCTAGGAGTTCCCTCAACCGTGCACTGTCAAAAAGTTCGGGGGGTTGTGACCGGAAGTGCAAGGTGGAGTGGAGTGAGTGAGGGATGTGAGACGCCGTGTATGACTCCCTCCCTGACCCCTTGACGAGAGCGCATTGTGTTTAGAGCTGCGGCCGGACGCAGTGTGAGGAGGACCGGAGCTGATTGCCGAAGCTGGGCGGGAGGAGGTGCGCCAGCGTACCAGCGTGCTGAATACAGACGGAGCCCTCGGGTTTCTCCGTATGCTTCCGGGTCCAGAACTCCAGCGAACACGGCCGATGATTCACGAGCACCTCCGAGCCACGCCGAGTGTCACCGAGTCCTGCTGAACGACCCTACACGTAGTGTACATCGAGAAGCTCTCCCGCAAGCCTTAGGAGGAAGGAGGTAAGCGGCAGTATTGCGGGGGGGAGAAGACGGAGGCGTGAGGGGCATAGCAGACGGATGTTTTGCAGTGTAAGCCTTGGACATAGCGGTGCCTGAAGACTGGCAATTAGCAAATAGGAGTGTGCTGGCTGGGGGTGAGGAGGATTTATAACTCTTTTATCTGGACTTCATTGCATTGTACTGCACAGTAAGCTGAATGAACAGTACCTGAAATAGTGTGTGCAAATAAGTACTTGTTGCGAAGACGAACATTTGTAAGCAATAAACCAGGAAGTTTCTGTGATACCTGAAGTGAGTGTTTGTGGACTGGTCATAAGATATGGTTAACATCGCATTAATCGACCAATTGAGTGATGGGCGGCTGATTTAAAAAATCAACAATGCATTAAATAAGCTGAATGAACAGTACCTGAAACAGTGTGTGCAAATAAGTACCTGTTGTGAAGATGTTTGTAAGCAATAAACCAGGAAGTCTCTGTGATACCTGAAGTGAGTGCTTGAGGACTGGTTATAAGTTATGGTTAACATCGCATTAATCGACCAATTGAGTGATGGGCGGCTGATTTAAAAAGTCAACAATACATTAAATACGATACTCAGGATTGTTCCGAAGACTGGATCAGGATAAATAAAGGAGGAATTATTTAAGGAGAGGGGAAGAGGAAAGGGGGGAGAAAAGGAAAGAGAAAGAAAAATGCAGCACCTGCGCTCTGCAAAGGAGAGGGGGGAAAAAAGCTTGCAACAGTCCGCTACAGCAGCTAAATTAGAACAATTTGCACATAATCCTGCTCAGTCATCTCAGACCCCTCCAAAAAAGGGGCAGACAAAGGGGCAGCAAGGAGTAATGCCTGAAAGGAAAAGCATGGGACAGTCAAACATTAATATTAATGCGCATGCTGGAGCAGTGGCAAAATGTTCGGTCAATAAAAATGCGGGTACAGGGGAACAGAGTATAGAGATTACAACGGGTGACCCACTTCCGCCAGAAAAAGAGCCAACCATTAAGGACGTGTTGCTGGCAGTAAACGCGTGTAATATTTCATTGAAAGAACTTTGTAATCAAATGAAGGGAGTGAAGGAGGATTTATTGGTGGTAAGGCAAGACCTACAGAAAGTGGTGGAAAGGACAACAGAACTTGAGATAAGGACTAGTCGATTAGAAGATGATACAACCTTCCTAATTAAAGAAGTAGAAAGCCTGAAGGAGCAGTTCATTGGATATAGAACAAGAATGGATGAAATGGAAAATAGGCTCAGGAGGGACAATGTGCGCATAATAGGTCTCCCTGAGAAAAGCGAGGGTGTAAATCCTGTTGAGTTTATGGAACATTTATTAATCGATCTTTTTGGAAGGGACTCATTTCCAACAACATTTTCCATAGAGAGGGCGCATAGAGTACCCTTTAGAGCTCCACCTGAGAGGGGCCGCCCTAGGCCACTGTTGATGAAATTACTTAATTATAAGAATAAAGTGGTGTTGTTGCGGAAAGCAAGGGAACTGGGGAATATACTGTACAAGGGTGTTAGAATTTCATTATATTCAGATTTTTCCCCAGAACTCCAGAGAAAAAGGGCAGAGTTTTTGCAGGTGAAGCGCAGACTACAGAAACTTAGGTTGACGTATGCTCTTCTTTATCCTGCAAAGCTACGGATTAATGCACTGGGGTATACCCAAATTTTTAGTTCCCCAATGGAAGCGGAAAAATGGATAGAAGAAAATAGAGAAAAATTCTAGTCATTTTGGTCCCTGGTCAGGAATATGAGTGTGGCAGGAAGGTAGAAAGGGGGGGTGGGATATGTATTTTTTTCTTTTGCCTGTTTGGGGGGGGGGGGGGGGGGGGAGGGAGGTAATACACGGTGAGAAGGAGTGGAGAAGGTGTATGTGGTGTATGTGGAGTAAAAATAGTGGAATAAGGTCACTAAGAAGCCCCTTGGGTAACACCTGGGTAGGTGGGGGGGGGGGGAGGTTGGATGGGAGGGGAGGGAAAAATATGGGGGAGGTTGGAAAAAAAAACGTAACTGCACTAACGAATGGGGTTCAGGAGATAATTCAAATAAAGAAAAGACACAAAATATGGGGAGGTAAAAAACAAGGAAAACTTATTGGTTACTCAGGAAAAAATTGTAATAATCAATTATACAGCACAACTCACATCAGGAGATATGTAACATATGAAATAGCGGCGATGGTTAGTCAATTTGTTATCCTATTGGGGATTAAGGTTATGGAAGCTTTGTATGACTTAATAAAGAGGGTATGGGGGAGATGGGAGGAACTGGGGTATGAGTGGGTTCTAGTTTTTGTCTTTCTCAGAAATTCTCCCTGCTTTTCTCTCTCTTTCCCTCCATTTTTTCTCTTATTTTTTTTCCTGTAAATGCAGGATGGGAAATTTAAGATAGGCTCCTGGAATGTGAGGGGCCTGGGGACACAGGTGAAATAAAAAGCAGTGTTGTCTATGATGGAGGGATATGGAGCTGGGTTGGTCTGTTTGCAGGAGACTCACTTAAATAGAGACACAATACACCGGCTACAGAATAGAAAATATCAATATCAATATCATTCAGTATATTCGTCATATAGTAGAGGGGTGAGTGTCATGGTAAGAACAGGGATGAAGTTTGCCTGCAAGCGGGCCAGCCTAGATGAAAAGGGTAAATATATCTTTTTACATTGTTTAATTGAGGATAGAGAATGTGTGTTGGCAAATATCTATATCCCCCCACCACTCAAAATGGAAGTGCTGTTTAAACTATATGAATTCCTATTGGGGGTGGATGAAATCCCTATTATAATAGTAGGGGATTTCAACACGGTTTTAGATATTAAACTTGATAGATTTCCAGAAAAGATATTGGTGGAACCGGCTGGGCAGGGAAGGCTGGGTCAGTACATGGAAGAAGTAGGATTACTGGATCTGTGGAGAGCTGGGAATCCGGGAGCCCGGCAGTATAGCTGCCGTTCGGCCTCGCATTCCACGTTATCCAGGATAGATATGATACTGGGGAATGACCTGGCCCTACAGATGGTGGAAAAGATTGAATATCAGCCTAGGGGGATATCAGATCATTCTCCAGTGATAGTAGCTTTAAAAATGAGAGAACGAAGAGCACAGAAGGTATGGAAATTGAATCCGCTTTGGCTAGAACTAATAAAAAAAGAGAAAGAAGAAAGTCCAGAGAGGATCCAGTTAGAATTAAAAGAATTTTTAAAAAATAACCGTGGTACAGTAACATCAGGGATACTATGGGACGCGTTGAAAGCATTTTTGAGGGGACTCCTGATCCAATCTATAGCAAAAATTAATAGAAAATCGAGAGAGCAGGAGGAAAGAATAGGGAGAGAAGTGCTAGAGGCTGAAAGTGACTATATTAGAGACCCCATTCAGGGAAAAGAAAAAATCTGGTTAGATAAACAAGAAGAATTTAGGCTAATGATTTTGAAAAAGGTGGAGCTACAACATATGTTCCATCGTCAAGTCTCTTTTGCAGAAGGGGAAAGTATGGGAAAAATATTGGCACAATTGGTGAAGACTAATTCTGGGCCATCTTCAATACCGGTTATTAGGACAATGGAGGGAGAGGTTATAACGGAAACTGGGAGTATATGCCAAACATTTAGAGAGTACTATAAAAACTGTATACTGCACAGAAAGTGGGGATGGATGGGCAGATGGAAACATTTTTAGGTCACCTAGAGGTTCCATGTTTGAATCAAGAAGAAAGAGAAGAATTGGAAGCTCCAAATAACCTTGAAGGAGCTTCAGGAAGCAGTTGCGAGTATGTCAAATCAGAAATCACCTGGGCCGGACGGGCTGCCGATTGAAGTATATAAAAACTATGGTGAGATACTGCTTCCTGAACTTCTGGAAACTCTAAGGCCGCGTACACACGGGCGGATTGTCTGCCCAACTAAGTTCGGCAGACAATCCGACAGACAGTCCGTTCAAAATTAGCATGAACGGACTTGACCACACACGATGAGCAGACAGTCCGCTGAAAGCGTGCGTGATGACGTGTACAGCACGTACGACGGGACTAGAAAAACGACGTCCTATACACTGCAATGCAACCTTCGGCCGTGTAAACCCTTTCTGAGCATGCGCCATACTTAGTCCGTCCAACTTGCCTACACACGAGCGGACTGTCCGCTGAAACCAAGTTTGGACGGACAAAACCAAGTTTGAACGGACTGTCTTACGGAAATTCCGTAAGACTTTGTTCGTCAGACTGTCCGCTGAAAAAGTCAGCTGAAGCCCACACACGAGCGGATTGTCCGCTGAAACACTGTTCAGCGGACTAAGTTGGGCAGACAGTCCGCCCGTGTGTACGCGGCCTTAGAGGAGTAATCAGGGAGGGCAAATTGCCTCCATCAATGATGGAGGCAATTATAATTTTGTTGTACAAGGAAGGAAAGGACTCATTGGATGTAGCAGCGTATAGACCAATTTCTCTCCTGTGCTCTGATGCAAAGATTCTGGCCAAGGTATTAGCGTCTAGGCTTAATCGAGTTATAGCAAGATTAGTGCGCACGGATCAAACAGGGTTCATAGCCAACAGGTCAACCAGTATAAATATCAGGAGCGCCTTTCTGAACCTACAGATTCCAACAGATAACGACACGCCGGGAGCCGTAGTGGCACTAGATGTAACAAAAGCATTTGACAGCGTAGAATTGGGATATATATGGAAAGTACTGGAGAAATTCGGCCTGGGTCCCTCTTTTATTGGTTGGATTAGGATGTTATACGATAAACCCAGTGCAAGACTAAAAATCAATAATGAGTTCTCCGACAAAATAGACAAGGGGTGTCCATTGTCACCCCTGCTCTTCGCTCTTGCTATAGAGCCATTGGCCTGTGCGATTAGAGCAAATCAGGAGATAGTTGGCTTTTTAAGAAAAACTGGGGAGGAAAAAATTGCGCTTTACGCAGATGATATTTTGTTGTTTCTGGGCGATATGGGACACTCATTGATAAAAGCAATAGGAATGGTGCAGGAATTTGGAGGTTTCACAGGGCTGGAGATTAATTGGGAAAAGTCGGAATGTCTCCCTATGGACTCTGCCAGTGAACAAACGGCCCTGGGAATCCCCCAAATGTCAATAGTGGATAATTTGAAATATCTTGGAGTAGTTCTGACAAAGGATCCCAGGCAATTTATAGATTATAATTTAGGCCCATTATTAGTTAAGTTTAAACAAAAAATTGCTATATGGAAGCGTATGCCTCTATCGGTGGCTGGCAGATGTAATCTGATAAAAATGATCTGGATGCCCCAACTTCTATATATATTGCATAATACCCCAATATGGATTAATAGAAGTTGGTTTAATAAGATTGAGATGTTGTTCAGGGAATTAATATGGAAGGGAGGACAGGCCAGATTGCGATTGCGTATGCTCCAGCTACCGGTAGAGGAAGGAGGCTTTGCAGTCCCTTATCCTGAGTGTTATTTTTGGTCATCACAATTACAACAGTTAGTGCCCGTTCACACAGGGGCGACGCGACTTGCAGCGCGACTCACAGACGCGACCTGCACACGACTTCAGCGGCGACTTGCAAAATGACTTCTGTATAGAAGTCAATGCAAGTCGCCTGAAGTCGCCCCGAAAATACTACAGGAACCTTTTTCTAAGTCGGAGCGACTTGAGTCGCTCCTATTAGAACGGTTCCATAGTACAGAACGGAGCGCGACTTGTCAGGCGGCTAAGTCGCCTGACAAGTCGCGGTAGTGTGAACGGGCACTTAGGGGGAATTGATGTGGTAAATGGAGGAACCCCAAATGGAAGATTAGTCTTAACAGGCTCCCCACATAGAACTCTGATAGAGACGCTGGAAGCAAAAAAGTAAAAATGATGTTAAAGATATGGGATATAGTTTAAAAAAAGATGGGATATAGGGAAATAACAAAATATACCCCTCTCTGGAATAATAGGAAGCTACAAGAAGTTTGGCGGGTTGGTAAAATCTCAGAATGGGAAAAATGTGGTATTGAAAGGTTGAACCATCTATATGGAGGCAGGGGTATTAAATCATTTGAAGAGCTGCAAAAAGAATTTAAGATATCACAAAACGCATTTTATGCATATATACAGGTGAGACATGCCCTAAAGACCCAGTTTGGAAATTTATCATTGGTTTGGGAAGATTTGCCACTGTTACAGTTGGTAGCACAAGCAGGGCCCACCAAAGGATTAATATCAAAACTTTACTCCCAGTTAAATAAACAAATTAATCGCGAGGGGAAAAATAGGGCTGAGAAGGGGAAATGGGAGCTAGATGTGGGTAATATAACACATTCACAGTGGAAAATAATTCTAGAGGCGTGCCCAAAGGTCTCGGTCTCCCCTCCGCATAAGATATCCCACCTGATGGTGATTTATAGAGCATACTATACTCCCCAGAGATTATTTAGGTTTGGTAAAAGAGCAGATGACAGTTGTCCCAGGTGTGGGGGGACAGGAAATTGAATACATATGAGTAACAGAGACACTGAGCGGGGTCTTTGGGTCTGCGATAGAATTAAATGCCGTGGTGTGTATTTTAGGATATAGAAATGAGAAAGCAGAGAGAAAGGGAGTAACTATTGTAATTCTAAGATGCTTATTCCAAGCCAGAAGGATGATTGCTATGAGATGGCAATCAAGCCTAGCCCCCACAGTGGAAGATTGGGTGAGAGCCGTAAATGAATATCTATGTAAAGAGAGAGCTGTATATGCAAAACGGAACAATCTAAAAGAGTTTGACAGAAACTGGCGAAACTGGATAGAGAAGATTCATACCCCGGTATAAACCATAATAATAAAAGGAAGAGGATAGGGGGGGGGAGGTGGGAGGGAGAAGGGAAGAAAGGGACAAGGGTACTGGAAACACTTCAAGAAATAGGGCACAAAGGGAAAGGGGAAGAGAAAAGAAGAGAAAAACATGGAGGGGTAAAGGTATAAACATAACACTGGGGGGGGTAAGGGATAGAAAGGGAGGGAAGGAGGGGAGGTTATTTAATAAGAGAAATAAAAAGTGGAAAAACAGATGAAGAGGGAAGAGTGGGGACTTATGGTACTGTTTAGATATTGTTTTTTTTTTTATGAATAAGATTATGTATGCGTGTATGGGTGCATATGCCCAGCTCTCCCCTTCCTTAAATTTCAGACTCTTGGATGGAAGGAATTTGTACTGGAATTTTTGTAACTCTATTTTTAAAAATGATCTAAAAGTTGTTTGTATAATGTGTAAAACTGAATAAAGATTAATTTAAAAAAAAACGTGCACTGTCAATTGCCAACATCTGAGTCCTTGCAGTAATTTCATGCTTTTTAGGGGGGCCCCTTAAGGGGATGGGGCACAATAGAAGGGGGGCTGGCTGCTGCACTTTGAAACTCTGATTGCTTCTACTGTGCTGATGCTGAGACTAAACACTGTCTGGGCATTTTGCCAGGATGCTCTGGAGAGGGTTTGAACACCCCTGACCTCCCCCTTATGTATGCCTCTGTGCTCCTTGCAGGAATGCCAATGCTAGCAAAATCCCAAGCTAGAGATATGGGGTTGCTTCTGGCTAGGGGTTTCGTTTGCACACAAATGTATAAGCTGCAACGGCCATGTTATGGTGCCCCAGTGTACTGCAGTCCTAACTGTATTAATTTTAAGAGCCTTCAAAGTTGGAGAACATACTTTATAGAATAATGGATAGATTAAGGGCAGGTATGGCTGGAGAGAGCCCCCCCCCCCTTAAAGGCACATGGATGCACTGGACACCCAGCAAAACAACAAGGGCAGTGAAGGTATCCAGTGCACCCCTGCACCAATTCACAGACTATTCAAACAAGTGGCAACCACCCCACTGGTGAATTAGTATGGGGGCGCACTGAATGCCTTTGCTACCATTGTGCTTTTGCTGTGTGTCCAGTGCATCCCTGGGCCATTAAGGAAGGAAAGGCTCCCTCCAGGCATACATACCCTTAATCTATCCATTATATACTGTATATGTGTTCCAGCTTTGGAGACTCAAAATGTATAGCATTAGGAATGCAGTACACTGGGGTGCCATGATGTGGCCGTTGCAGGTTATGTATATATTTACAAATGTGTACAAACAAAACCCCTTATTTTTAATATGAACTGTTAGGCAGAGTGTTTTTTTTTTGGTTTGTTGCAGGCTGGCTGGTAAGAGAGCTGGGAATTTTGTTTTTTTGACATGCCTTGCCCTTCATTGTGCTCTTTGCTGCAAAGGCTTGTTATAGGTTGGGGTAGTTCCCATTTGTTTGTCTTGTTATACATGTGCTCCAACTTTGGAGACTCTCAAAGTTTCTAGAGTTAGGACTACAGTACATTGGGGTGCTGTGACATGGCTTCTGCAGCTTAAGCATCTATTTGCAAATGTTTGTAAACAAAACCCCAAGATTTTACTGTAAACTGTTAATTTTGTTTATAGGAGGCTGGCTGGTAAGTGAGCTTAGAATTTTTGTTTGTTTTTTGACATTGCCCTTCCAAGTGCTCCCTGCTGCAAAGGCCAGTTTTAGTTTGGGGTGGTTGCTTTTTTGTTGTTCAGTCTGTAAATTGGTGCAGGGGCACACTGAATACCTTCGTTGCCATTGTGCCTTTGCTGAGTGCTAAGTGCGTCCCTGTGCCTTTAACCACTTCCCGCCCAGCCTATAGCATATTGATGGCCAGGAAGTGGTTGCATTATCCTGACTGGGTGTCATATGACGTCCAGCAGGATAACACCCTAGCTCGTGCCCTCAGACACAGCGCTTCCCCGATCACGGTAAACAGCCAATGAATCATCAGTAAGTGTGCTGTCAGGGTAGTGTATTGTCTCTCTCTCTCTCTTTATATATATATATATATATATATATATATATATACTGTATACTGTGCACAACACTGCCCCCCAATAAAGAACTGTCACACAGCCCAGCCCATCTGTCAATCAGCCCAGCCAATCAATCAGCCCATCTGTCAATCATCCCAGCCAATCAGCCCATCTGTCAATCAGCCTATCAATCAATCAGCCCATCTGTCACAGGCCCATCGCCATCAGTACTGCCACACCGCTACCAGTACCACCATTGGTACCACCGCCAGTTCCGCCATCAGGCCCACCACTAGAACCGCCATCGGTACTGCCATCAGGCCCAACATCTATACCACCACACAGGCTCACCACACAGGCCCGCTATCAGTATCGTCATTGGTACCACCACCTGCACCACCATCAGGCCCGCCACTTGTACCGCCACCAACCACCACCCCCCGTACCTCCACCTGTACCGCCATTGGTACTGCCACACAGGCCCACCACTAATACCACATCAGTACCACCACTACCACCAGCATAGCCCCCCCCCCCCCCAATAAGCACTACCATAATGTTGCAAAGGGTTTACACACCTGAAAAGGCATATGCCATTCTTACCATGTCGGATGAGGCCAGCGGGGAGCTCCTATCCGATTCTGGTTCAGAATATGAGCCAGTGGAGGATAGTGGATCAGAGTCCAAGTCTGCCCTCCCAAAAGAATGAGATCAGGACCAAGATCAGGAGATCTGCCCACCACCAGCAGTGCCAGAACCCAGGAAGAGGAGCCCAGTACAAGTACTGGAATCACACACCCAATCCGAAGAACCCAGCCCCAGTTCTACCTTGCCGATGCCCTGGCAAACCCCTTATGGTTGCCTGCCAACTCAGGATCCGCTATCATACCCCCCTTTCATTGCACAGCCAGGTGTGCAGCCTGACACTACAGATTTTTTCTCAATTCGATTATTTTTGTTTATTTTTCCCACAAGATTTGCTGCAGAATATGCTGCCAACCCCTCATGTTCCAGTGGTGACGTCTAACACTGGACAAATTTAAATCCTTTTTGGGCCTTACATTTAATATGGGGCTTACAAAAAAGAACAAAGTTCATGCATATTGGTCCACCAACCCCATCCAACATATGCCCTTATATTCCGCTGTCATGTCCAGGACAAAATACAACATGATTATGCGTTTTCTCCACTTCAATGACAATTCACAGTGCCCTCCCTGAGATCATCCCATGACAAATTTTACAAGATATGCCTCCTAATCAATTCCTTTCCCCAGCGATTTAGGGACGTGTTTATCCCAGACCAAAAAATTTGTGTGGACGAGTCCCTCATACATTTCACTGGCCGACTGCACTTCAAGCAGTATATACCAAGCAAGAGAGCCAGGTATGGGCTGAAATGAAATAAATTATGGGATCAAGCCACTGGATATGTCTTCACATTCTGGCTCTACGAAGGCAAAGACTCCCAGCTCCAGCCCCGTGATTGCCCCACATATATTGGAACCAGCGGGAAAATTGCCAGCCTACCCCTTTTTCGCCACCTTTACAGTAAAAAAAACCCAGCCTGTGGTACCTGAAACAAAAACGGAAGGGATTCCCACAAAATCTGTTGACAAAAAAATTGCAAAATGGAGAATCGACATTCATGAGGAACGAGGAAGTGTTGGCCATGCAGCGGAGGGATAAGAAAGATGTCCACATCCTCTCTACCATCCACAATGACACTGTGGTGGAGATCCAAAGAAGACGCGGCCCCATTGTAAAGCCTGAAAGTGTCCACGACTACAATATGTACATGGGGGGGCTGGATTTAAACTATCAGATTCTACAGCCCTATTTATCAACCAGAAAGTCCCGCTATTGGTACAAGAAACTTGCGCTTCACCTGTTTCACATGGCCCTTTTTAATTTTGTTTGTCTGCTACCAAAAAGCAACTGAAAACCAACAAATCACCTACCTCAAGTATATTGAAGATATCATCACTACCCTCATTTACCAACAAATCCCCGCCCCAGGAAGCGTTCGCTCTGATAGTGTGAGTCGACTTCATGAGCAACACTTTCCCTATAACATTCCCCCCACAGAAACTGGAAGAGGATGGCAAAAGAAATGCCATGTATGCAGCAGAGGAGTAAGAAGAGATACCAACTATTATTGTTCCCAATGTCCCTCCCAACCTGGCCTGTTCATTAGAGATTTCTTCATAAATTATCATACATACATCCAATATTAGTTGCCCTTATTATTAACAGACTGCCATTTCCCCATTTGCCTGCTGCCATGTTACTACCTTCCATGGTAATTAACTGACCCTGGCCTGTTTACCGACAATGCCTCTGCCTGCCGATTTAAGTCACGTTTCTGACATCCACGTGCACCGACCTTGTCCTGTTAATGGACCATGTTTTTGCCTGCCACTTGGACTGATCTTTTGGCCATCTATTTTAGTACACAGGGGTCTCAAATATGTGAGGGGCTTCAGAATAGCGTTCTGAGTACAGAAAAACAGTTTTTAGTTTTCTGTGCTCCCAAAACAGGGTTTGGTTGCCCAGAGGCTTCAAAGTGATTTGGGTGGGAGAAACCTCTACCACTGCCCTCCTGGGCCTAAGCTTGATGGTCCTTCCTGCTGCCTGGACCAATACTTTGGCTGTGCTGACCATATTGCTGCCTGTAATGACCCATGACATTATGGACCATGTTTCTTCCTGCTGCTTGGACCAATACTTTGGCTGTGTTGACCATATAAAAGAGAGGGAAAGGTTTGCGCTATGGAGACAAAAAAATATTAAGATAAAAAGGAAAAACATTTATTAAATCGCATATAAGGGAGGGAGGCTGCCACTACCAAATAGTACCAGCCTAATAGGTTGGAAAGAACTGTGAATATCAAGGTGGTAGTTATGGCACTCTCCTGTGACATAAAATGTATACTACATATGAGTTGAAAATTGTTCCAGTCTTCTTAAAGTGCTAATACTACATATGTTCTTATGTGTTAAATCCCAGTGCAAAAAATATCTGCAAATTAAATAAATAAAATAATCTGCAAAAATGAAATAAAAATTATTAGAATATTAATGAAATTAACAGCTATGTGCAATCGAAAGTGCTTATGTGCTATAGTGCAAAATACGTGCATATGGAGCATATAGAGCTTATATCATCTCCATATGCATGTATTTTGCACTATAGCACGTAAGCACTTTCGATTGCACATAGCTGTTAATTTCATTAATATTCTAATAATTTTTATTTAATTTTATGCACTGGGATTTAACACATAAGAACATATGTAGTATTAGCACTTTAAGAAGGCTGGAACAATTTTCAACTCATATGTGTTGACCATATACCTGCCTGCTGCCTCTACTAACTTTGGACAGTATTTCTGCCGGGACACCTCTGCCTGCTACCTGAATCTGTGCTTTGGCTGTGCTGATGGTATCTCTGCCTGTACAAACTATGGACAGTATTCCTGCCTGCTGCCTGGATGATTGTTTTTGCTGTCACTGACCTCATACCTGCCTGCTGCCTGAACCAATGCTCTCCTCTGTTGACCCCCTCCACTTCTAAATCCACAGGTCATTTTTGTTATTTGGTATGTACCTGCTATGTGTTAGAAATATAAAGGGCCTTCAAAAATGTGATTGGTAGTCAGAAAATGATATGTGTAATTAATGCTGCTAGAATGCCTGGAGGTGCTACTTGGATGTTGGGCCTCTGTATGTGGCTAGGCTGTGTAAAAGTCTCAAACATGTGGTATTACCATACTCAGGAGGAGTAGCAGAATGTATTTTGGAGTGTCATTGTTGTTATGTACATGCTATGTGTTAGGAATATCTTATAAATGGACAACTTTGTGTAAAAAAAAAATGCGTTTTCATTTTTTTTCCACATTTTCCAAAAACGTCTGGAAAAAAATGAACCTTTCAACAGACTCATTATGCTTCATAGATTATACGTTGGGGTGTGTGCTTTCCAAATTGGGTCATTTTGTGGACAATTCCATTGTCCTGGTGCTCCAGGGCCTTCAAAAGTGTAATAGATGGTTGAGAAAGGATATGTGCAATTTATGCTTATAGAACGCCTGAAGATGCTACTTCAATTTTGGGCCTCTGTATGTGGCCAGGCTGTGTAAAAGTCTCACACATGTGTTATTGCCATACTGAGGAGGAGTAGCAGAATGTATTTTGGGGTGTAGTTGCAATTATGCATATGCTGTGTGAGAGAAATAACCTGTTAATATGACCAGTTTGTGTAAACAAAAAAAAAAATCGTAATTTTCCCAAGAATTGTGGGAAAAAATTACAACTTCAAAAAACTCACCATCCCTCTTAGTAAATAACTTGGACTGTCTACTTTCCAAAAAGGGGTCATTTGAGGGGTATTTGTATTTTCCTGGCTTAAGTGTCTCAAGAAATGAGAGGCCTTCAGTACATCAGGTGTGATCAGATGAATTTTCAATGATTGGCACCATAGTTTGTAAACTCTATAACTTTCACAAAGACCAAATAATATACACTAATTTGGGTTATTTTTACCAAAGATATGTAGCAGTATAAATTTTGGCACAAATTTATGAAGAAAAATTACTTATTTGCAAAATGTTACAATAGAAACTTAAAAAAGTATGTTTTTTTCAAAATGTTTGCAGTTTTTTCACTTATATCGCAAAAAATAAAAAACTGAGTGGTGATTAACTACCACTAAAATAAAGCTCTATTTGTGAGAAAAAAATTATAAAAATGTTGTATGAATGACAATTACTCACTAATGCTACACTGTATCCAAAGTGTGAGAGCATTGAAAAAGCTGAAAATTGGTCTGGGTGGGAAGGTGCATAAGTGCCTGGTGTTGAAGTGGTTAAGGAGGGGTGGGCTGCATCCAGGCATCCCTGCCCTTATTCCATCCTTTATTATTATATACAGTATCTCACAAACGTGAGTACACCTCTCACATTTTTGTAGATATTGTATTATATCTTTACATTGTAGCAGTGTCATTTCTTGTTGTCAGTAAAAAGTAGTGAGTGTACAGCTTGTATAACAGTGTAAATTTGCTGTTCCCTCAAAATAACTCAACTCACAGCCATTAATGTCTAAACCATAACAAACGTGAGTACACCACTAAGTAAAAATGTCCAAATTGGGCCCAATTAGCGATTTTCCCTCCCCGATGTCATGCAGTGAATGGGGAGGAGGTGTGTTAAATTTGGTGTTATCGCCCTCACTCTCTCATACTGATCACTGGCAGTTCAACATGGCTCCTCATGGCAAAGAACTCTCTGATGATCTGAAAAAAAAATGTTTTGCTCTACACAAAGATGGCCTAGGCTATAAGAAGATGGCCACTGTGCTGCAGCTCAGTTTTGGGGTCTTGGCAAAGACCATACAGTGGTTTAACAGGACAGATTCCACTCAGAACAGGCCTCGCCATAGTCGACCAAAGAAGTTGAGTTACATAGTTACATAGTTACATAGTTAGTCAGGTTGAAAAAAGACACAAGTCCATCCAGTTCAACCAAAAAAAATAAAATAAAATAAAATAAAATATACTATACATACATACATATACATACATATATATATATATATATATATATATATATATATATATATATATATACACACATACATATACCAGCCCATATACCCAATTCTATACCCACAGTTCATGAGTTCATGTGTTCAGCGTCATATCCAGAGGTTGTCTTTGGGAAATAGATGTATGAGTGCTGCCAGCATTGCTGTAGAGGTTGCAGGGTTGGGGAGGGTCAGCCTGTCAGTGCCCAGATCATATGCCTCACACTGCATCAAATTTGTCTGCATGGCTGTCATCCCAGAAGGAAGCCTCTTCTTAAGATGATGCACAAGAAAGCCTGCAAAGAGTTTGCTGAAGACAAGCAGACTAAGGACATGGATTACTGGAACCATGTCCTGTGGTCTGATAAGACCAAGATAAACTTATTTGGTTCAGATGGTGTCAAGCATGTGTGGAGGCAACCAGGTGAGGAGTATAAAGACAAGTGTGTCTTGCCTACAGTCAAGCATGGTGGTGGGAGTGTCATGGTCTGGGGCTGCATGAGTGCTGCCGGCACTGGAGAGCTACAGTACATTGAGGGAACCATGAGTGCTAACATGTACTGTGATATAATGAAGCAGAGCATGATCCCCTCCCTTTGGCGATTGGGCTGCAGGGAAGTACTCAAACATGATAACAACCCCAAACTAACCTCCAAGACGATCACTGTTTGCTAATGAAGCTGAGGGTAAAGGTGATGGACTGGCCAAGCATGTCTCCAGACCTAAACCCTATTGAGCATATGTGGGCAGTGTTGGTCATCTTACTTTAAAAAAGTAATTTGTTAAGTTACAAATTACTTCTCCCAAAAAGTAATTGCGTTAGTAACTCAGTTACTACATTGGAAAAAGTAATTAGTTACTCAGCAAAGTAACTGACTTTTTTTAATATTCTATAGACGGGACTAGCGAGGGAAGTGAATGTCGCCACCTCCATCGGCGAGATTGACACCTCGCTAGCCCCATCGCCTGGTATGGATTTAAAGGGGAACCCCTATGCCGAAAAAACAGCGTGGGGTCCCCCCAAAGTCCATACCAGACCCTTATCCGAGCACGCAGCCCAGCTGGTCAGGAAAGGGGGTGGGGACGAGCGAGCGCCCCCGCCGAGCCGAAGAAGAAGACCCACGAAGACGGAAGTAGACCCCCGGAGCTGATTAATAAATTACTTTAAAAACCTGTGTTGTGTTTTTTTATGTACACTTTTTTCCCCAGGTGAATGAGTAGGGGTACCCCATACTCATTCACATAGGGTAGGGGGCTGGAATCTGGGGGCCCTCTTATTAAAGGGGCTTCCAGATTCTGATAAGCCCCCCGCCTGCAGACCCCGACAACCAACGGTCAGGGTTGTCGAGAAGAGGCCCTTGTCCTCATCAACATGGGGACAAGGTGCTTTGGGGTGGGGGGGCCGCAAGGCCCCCCTTCCCCAAAGCACCCCCCATGTTAAGGGCACGCTGGTACTGGTACTGGTACTGCTCAGGGGGGGGCACTCGTTCGTCCCCACCCCCTTTCCTGACCGGCCGGGCTGCGTGCTCGGATAAGGGTCTGGTATGGACTGTGGGGGGACCCCCACGCCGTTTTTCGGCGTAGGGGTTCCCCTTTAAATCCATACCAGACGACGGGCTAGCAAGGTATCTCGCGGATGGAGGTGGCGACATTCACCTCCTTCGCTAGTCCCATGTACCTGGTCCTGGGCGGTAGATGTAATTGCGGTAACGCTGCCCAAGTAATGGGAACAGCATTACCATGAGGGGAAGAGTAATCAGTTAGATTACTCATTACCCTCTAAAGTAACTGCGTTACATAACTCAGTTAGCAGGAGCACAAGGTCTCTAACATTCACCAGCTCCATGATGTCATCATGGAGGAGTGGAAGAGGACTGTGAAGCTCTGGCGAACTTCATGTCCAAGAGGGTTAAGGCAGTGCTGGAAAATAATGGTGGCCACACAAAATATTGACACTTTGGGCCCAATTTGGACATTTTCACTTAGGGGTGTACTCACTTTTGTTGCCAGCGGTTTAGACATTAAAGTGGAGTTCCACTTTCAGCTCCATTGAAAACAATTAATAACATTTGGAAAAAAAACATTTTTTACTCACCTCTTAATGCCTGTTGCTTGGGTGTCCCTTGTAATCTGCCTCCTTAAGCCGCGTACACACGGTCCTACTTTTGAATGAACGGACTTGACCACACACGATGAACAGACAGTCCGTTGAAAGCTTGCGCGATGACGTGTACAGCACGTACGACGGGACTAGAAATACGATGTCCAATACACTGCAATGCAACCTTCGGCCGTGTAAATCCTTTCTGAGCATGCGCCATACTTAGTCCGTCCAACTTGCCTACTCACGAGCGGACTGTCCGCTGAAACCAAAGTTGGACGGACAATATTACGGAAATTCCGAAAGACTTAGTCCGCCAGACTGTCCGCTGAAAAAGTCCGCTGAAGCCCACACACGAGCAGACTGTCCGCTGAAATGTGTTTCAGCGGACTAAGTTGGACAGACAGTCCGCCCGTGTGTACGCGGCTTTACTCACCTCGGCTCCTTATGTCTCTTCCCTCAGTGCCTCTGCTCGCTACTGCTCCTGGGAGATGTGTCATCATTTCCCAGGAGTCAGTGGGGCATCACGAGGGCTAGAATCGCGGTACTTCAAAACCGAAAGTGGCGCGATTATAGGCGGATTTTTGTGCCATTTTTAATATGGGAATAAAGCCCTTTGTTTGCATCCTCAAACAGCAGAGACAGAGCGACCAGCAGAGATGGACGTGCGGCGAGAGGGTCGAGCTTTGCTTTGTTCGATCAATTGCACCCTGATTGCTCATCGCCAGCATTTTTTCACAAATAAAATGTAAGTGCTGATATATTTAATAATTGCATACATCTGGGAATCTTTAGTAAAAAAAACTGGGAGCTGCTTAGGTTATACGTAGTGGAGTTTTTTTTGTTAACATTTAAAACCTTTTTTCAACTTTTTTTTTTTTCGGATTCGTGTTGATTTAATTAGATTTCAATTTTTTTTTTTAAATATTATTTTTTGGTTTATATTGGAATTTATTTTCCCTACCAAGTATATGCATTTCCATTGTATTTTTAAATGGCTTTCTATTGCCTTTTTTTTATATATTTTTTTTATTTATTGCAATTTAAATTGACTTTATATTCCCCTATTTATTTATTTTTTATAATGTTATTATTTTTATATTAATTTTACATTTTATATTTCAGATAAAATTTTATTCATAACCACAGATTACAGTGTATTCTGTCAGATGCCTCAGTTGAAGTCCTATTAGGACAAAACATGTAGGGCTTGGTTTCACTGCTCCCCATATTGCTTTTTATCCGTGATCACATTTTTAACCTGTATGCTAGTTTTTATGGAAAATAAAAAGTCTATGTTTTTTGATCTGCACCATTGGAAGTCCTCTTCTTTTGCATATCTTCTGTATTGTGAGCCTGCCTGACCCTTCCATCTGGTCATTCATGGCTCATTGGCTGTCTTTACCATCTAGACCTCTGAACCCTCGAGGACCCCTCGGACCGTTCCTGCTGAACCGTTGATCAGGATATTCATGCTTGATTGACCTGGGGTCGCTGACAGGTCCACTCGTTCCGGTAGGAGTAACACTTCTTATTCCATTTTGGATGTCATTGATCTACGGACGTCATACCAGTTTTTATTTTTTGCGCTATAAACAAAAAAATAGCGACAATTTTGAAAAAAACACATTATTTTTTACTTTTTTGCTATAATAAATATCCCCCAAAAATATACAAAAAATGTTTTTTCCTCAGTTTAGGCCGATACATATTCTTTTACATATTTATGGTAAAAAAAAAAAAAATCTCAATAGGCGCTTATTGATTGGTTTGCGCAAAATTTATAGCATCTAAAAAATAGGGGATAGTTTTATGGTATTTTTAATAATTTTTTTTTTACTAGTAATGGCGGCGATCAGCGATTTTTATCATGACTGCGACATTATGGCAGACACATCGGACAATTTTGACAAATTTTTGGGACCATTGGTATTAATACAGCGATCAATGCTTTAAAATTGCATTGATTACTGTAAAAATGTCACTGACAGTGAAAGGGTTAACCACTAGGGGCAGGGAGGGGTTAAGTGTGTCCTAGGGGAGTGTTTCTAACTTTCTGGGGGATGGGCTGTGTGTGACGTGGACACTGATCGCTGCTCCCGATGACAGGGAGCAGACGATCAGTGTCCTGTCATAAGGCAAAACGGGGAGATGCTGTTTACATCGGCATCTCCCCGTTCTTGAGCTCCATGACACGATCACGGTTCCCGTGGGCACAGTCACCAAGCTCGCGGCAGGCGTGTGCACGGGTACATTACTTTGCCCAGCTGTGCCATTCTGCCGACGTATATATATGTCAAGTGGTTAATTGCCCCTTCACTTTCACACAGTTGGGACTTATATATTTTTATATATGAATTTTCACAGTTTAATTTTTACTGTTTTTCATAATAGTGCTACATCTACATCCACAAATGCAATGCATCGCATCCAACTGTGGGAAAGCCAGCCGAAGATAAAAAATTACATAGCAGGGAATATCTTACTCGCTGGTGCTATATGTTTGTCAGGTGGAAGCTTTGAAAAGGTCAAAGAAATGTTCGATATATGCGTAATTTCGATGTTTGGGAAATTGTCATATAACAGAGCAAAAAAACAGTACATTTTTCCTTCCATTGATTATAGTTGGAATGAAAATTGTAAAAAGATAAAAGAGGAATTGACAGGAACTCCATTATTCCTCATAGGGGATGGGCAAAGTGACAGCCCTGGGTTTTGTGCAAAGTATACAACTTTTATGGATATATTCCAAAAAAATTGTGGATTTTGAATTGGTGCAGGTGTCCCAAACATCCTGTTGCCATGGAAAAATTGGGCTTTACCAAAACTCTAGACAGAATAAGGAAAAATGAATTTGATTTTCAATTTGTAGGCACTGATAGACCCACAGGAATTTGTAAACTATTGACTACACCTAAATATGAAAAAATTCATCATCAAATCGATATTTGGCATTATGTAAAAAATGTAAAAAGGAAATTGATGCAAATCTCCCAAAAAAAAAAAAAAAGAAGCATTTTGTCGAATTTTGCTGTGGATTGGACCATTACTGAATCATTTCTATTGGTGTAGCAGAAATTGTGATGGAAAAGAGGAGGTTTTTAAAAAACTATGGGAATCTCTGCTACATCATGTAGTGAATGAGCATACGTGGAAAGTTGGAGAAATACAACATCATTGCTTACATGATGAACTCATTATTCAAATTCCAAAAGTTCCATGGCTTATAAAAAACACACCTGCATTTGATTAATTATCTGCAATTATAATGGACACACAAATGGAAAAAGATTGGTAGCAGTGAAACGTACCACAGCATGATGCTCAAATATCGACCAAAGAGGATTCATTTCAAATATGATTCAATGGAGGCTAGAACCAGATTGGCTGCATTATCACACAATAACAATGTCGGAAGAAAAATTGCAACAATAACAAAAATTGATGGCGAGGTATTTAAAGAAGAACATAAGAATTTGGAATTTCCAAGAGGATGTAAAAAATGGATAGTCAGAAATGTGTATGAAAAAATGTCAAATGACCATGGCAAAACAATTTTATCAAACATAATTGAAATTTTAGAAGGAACAATAATCAGTACATGAAAATTTCAAAAAAACATTGCTACTGAGGAAAGGCCTGAAACCAGTGCTGCTATTTTAAAGCACAGAACACGTTTTCCAGTGGTATACATTTTTTTTTAATTCGTTTTATTTAATGTTATGCAATGTACATAAATGGTTTGAATTTTTTTTAATTTGCTACTCATAGTATAATTGATGTATAGAAATTATACATTTTTAACATGTATGCACTTTGAATTTTGTTATCTATTAAGTCCTTTTTTCTTTATATTTTATTTATTTTAAAAAGAAAAACAATGTTTTTTAATCCACATATTTTTTTTCACAAACTTTTATTTAAAAAAAATTAATATGTATTTTATAAAAAATAGTATAATTTAAAACAATGATAACACTAAGTATGTTAACATTATGATGAATTAAAACAATAATGCCGTGTACACACGACCGGACTTTACGGCAGACTAGGTCTGACGGTCTTTCGCCGGAGTTCCGTCGGACTGTCCAAATGAATGGACTTGGCCACACACAATCACCCCAAAGTCCGACGGATTCGAACGTGATGACGTACGACCTGACTAGAATAAGGAAGTTCATAGCCAGTAGCCAATAGCTGCCCTAGCGTCGGTTTTCGTCCGTCGGACTAGCATACAGATGAGCGAATTTCTCCATAGGAACTGGGTTCGGCAGAAAATTTTGAAACATGTTCTATTTCTAAAGTCCGTCAGATTTTTGGACAGCCAAGGTCCGATGGAGCCCACGCACAATTGAATTGTCCGACGGATTCATTCCGTTGGACCTTTGCTGTTGAAAAGTCCAGTAGTGTGTACGCGGCATAAAAAAAATATATATTTAATATTATTTTATTGCATTTTAATTCAAATACAATACAAAATAAATTAGACTTAACAAATTTAAATTCAATAAAAAGCCATTTCTGAAGCATCGTAATCATTAGAATAAAGAAATCCAACATAGGATCCATTGGGATCAGGAAAGACTAGTCGCACTGCATTGACTGCACAAGAAGTTATCACCCTTCTGTTTCCTTTTCCTAAAATACCATAAATCCAAGCTATAATTGTTCTATATACTGTTTTACGTAATCTCCTGTAAAAATAAAAATAAAGATATTTAATTTTTTTACATACATTTACTCAAATATTTAAATACAAACTCAGTATGTTAATAAAAAAATATTGTCTGATTATTGATTTAATAAAAATAATATTATTATTTATATAGTAAATCAAAAAGTGAAATAGATGTAATCTGTTGTTGTTGGCATCTACAAGCGGGAGATTGTCCATATGAATGGCCATATACGCTATCCTGACGTGTTGATCGTGAATGATTTGAGAAATGAAGGTATCTGCCTGCGTAATACATTGATGTCCCACAGGCAGCAACTGCATCGACTTCACGGCAGCAGATAGACTCCACTTGTATGGGCATTTTTATGCACCTTTGACAGGAACACCACCTAATATTATAAATTCTGTCTGTTTCTGTTGGTTCAGATTCTAATGTTGAAGATCCATCACTGCTAAAGGGCATGGTGGGATTTACAGGGAAAGCAGGATAATTTTCATGTGACAGATACCTAGCCCATATTTTCTTTATAAGCATTTTATACATTTGTACACAAACATATTAACTATGCAATACATATTTGTTTTTATTTTTTAGGCGTATGAAATGATTGGAATACGTTTTTTCACTGCAATTTACATGTTAGTAGGTTAACAGCACAATTTTAAACAATTGAGATATATAAAAGGGACATGATGGAAACACTTGTATAGCATAGTTGAGGTTTAAAAATGTATTAAAATAAAGTACCGTGGGTTGATGATTTGATGTTTTTTTTCTCATTCATTGATTTTAGGTTGATATATGTTTTAGGAATACCCTAATCTGAAAAATACTCCAGCTGTTGACACTTTCTGATTTGGCAATTAAACCCCCCTCCCGCCCAGACCAATTTCAACTTTCAGCACTGTCACTCTTTAATTTGTGTAAAATGTTGTATGACAAATTTCATTCAAATATTTATCCCTTTTTAACTTAAAATAGAGCTTTCTTTTATTTGTATTTGATCACCTCGGTTTTTCATTTTAAGATAAAATAATTAAAAAATAAATAATATTTTTGTATTTTATATAAATAAAATTCTGTAATTTGTAATTACATTTTGCAAACAGGTACCGTATTTATCGGCATATAACACGCGCCGGCGTATAACACGCACCCCAAGTTTAGGAGGGAATTTTAAGGAAAAAAACTTTTAGGAGGAAGTTTAAGGAAAAAAAATTACATTTAAATGTTCATCAATGCAGCCTTGTCAGTGTCCATCTGCAGCCTTGTTAGTGTCATTTGCAGCCTTGTCATTGCAGCCTTGTCAGTGTCATTTGCAGCCCTGTCAGTGTCGTTGCAGGCTTACATTGCAGCCTTACCATTTAAAAATGATGCCGCCGAGATACAGAGCGGATGTCCTGTGCATCTCGGCGGCACTCAGTAGCTCTTGGCCGTTCTCTGGGCTTCCGGTTTTCCGAAAGCGTCTGAAAGCTCCCGAAAGTGGTCTAGAGCGACTGAAAAGCTCACAATCGGTGGGGTATTGGCGTATAACACGCACCCATGATTTTCCCCTGATTTTAAGGGGGAAAAAATAAATACGGTAATTTTTCAGCATTATTGATATACGCTGATGAGGCTGCACTGATGAGCACAGAGGGGCTGCACTGATGGGCAAAGATAAGATGGAACTGATGGGATGCAAAGATGGGCTGCAATGATGGGCACCGATAAGTCTGCACTGGTGGGCACCGATAGGCGGAACTGGTGGATGGGCACTGATAGATGCCACTGTGAGGTGGCGCTGAAGGGCATTGATAAGTGTCACTGCTGGGCACTGATTGGTTGGCACTGATAGCTGCCATTGATGGGCACTGATAAGTGGCATTGATGGGCAATAATGGGTGGCAATGATGGGCACTAATGTGTGGAAATGATGGGCACTGATTTGCACTGGTAGGCTGACACTGATAGGCAGCGCTGCTAGGTGGCAATGATGAGGCACTGATTGGCACCACTAGTGAGAATTTATTGGTGGCGCTCATGGGCATTGATAGGTGCCACTGTTTTTGACTGGTGGGCACTGATTTGTGGCACTGTGGTTATTGGTGGGCACAGACGAGGCAGATGTGTTTTTCCTCTTGGGGACCAAGGTACCTTGCAGAAAAGTAGGTTATATGCTTTTTTTTCTACTCATGCTCTCAGCGTGAGGAGAAAAAAAAAGGATTAACAAGCTTTTGTTTACATCACGTGATCAGCTGTCATTGGCTGACAGCTGATCACGTGGTAAGGGGCCGGGATCACCCAAGTCTCAGTGGCTCGTTCATCACATTCATTGCCAGCCCAGGCAGAAGAAGGATCCTGTTGGGCTTGCTCAGCTGAGGTCATCAGAGGAAAGCGGGTATGTGCACCTTGCTTCAAGGAGGCAGCTCAGGACAATGCTGCGAATGCACGCCAGGTTAAATCCTACATTAAGAACGCAGTCAAGGAAGGGTTAAACAGCGTTTCAAGGAATCCTGCTCATCCTGCTGTATCTTCAGCATCTGCAGATTCAGGTCATGTGTTTTTTCAGTACATTTTCTCTCTGACATCAATAGCGATTCAGATCCATCTGAGGCGAGATGGTCTCGGAATCGCATACGTTTGATTTTTGCACTGGCTCCCCCCTTGGTGGAGGCTGTGAAGGATGCGATGAAGTGGCAGGAAGAATTGTCGCCTCCAAAGAAACAGCAGAGATACTACCCATATTTAAAGAAATCTTTACCTTCCTTCCCATTCATTTCTGAAATTAAAGAAGTATTTGACGATGAGTGGGCGGGGCCTGAGAAGAAGCTCAATGTGCATAATAGAGTATCAAAGCTGTAACCCTTGGGACACTATGCCTAAGGTTGATGCTTCATTACCTAGATTCGCCTGCCACATTCCGCTTCCGCTGGAGGATTCTGTCTCCTTTAGGGATCCTATGGATCGCAGAATAAAAACAGACCTAAATAGGTTGTATAGTTTGGCCAGAGTAGCCTGCAGGCAGGCAGTAGTGCTCACTTCTGTGGCAGCAGCACTTGGGTTGGATTCGCACCTGTGCGGTTTTTGGTGCTTTTTGCAGTTTTGCGCTACCGTTCATTTACCATGGTCTCCTATGGGACATGTTCTGTGGTGTGGATCTGCGGAATGCAGGGAGCGCTGAGAGTGCATGGGTGTGAATCCAGCCTTAGACTGTGGGTAGTGGAGCTGGTGGATGGATGTTCAGATGAAAGTCTGGGAAGTGGCAGTTCTTCTCTTTTGCAGTTTTCAGGACTTTTGTAGAGTATGACAGCAAAGATAATGGCTCATTCCATCACAGTCCGCAGAGCCTTATGGTTGAAGCATTGGTCGGCCGATAAGGCTTCTAAGCACAGTCTATGTTCGGTTCCATTCAACGGGAAGCTACTCATCAGGAAGACTTATAATCAGCAATTTAGTGGGTTTCCGGCGGCAGATCTAGCCTAATCCAGCAGAAAAGAAAAAGAGAACAGCAGCCCTTTCGGTTTAACAAGAGATCCAAAGAAGGATTCAGCGAGGCCAGTAATAACAGACAGTTTTTCATGGAAGGGAGCTGGTTCAACCTTCCAGAAACCTTCCAAGCCCAGGGCCAACGAAGCTTCTAAGGCTTCGAATAAGGCCTTCTGAGGGTGTCTCCACTTAACCCTCTGAAGTAGGAGCAAGACTAGCCTAATTCGGGGCGGGGGGGGGGGGGGTTGGGACAAATTACAGGATGCCCTGATTGTAGCCGTCATTTGATCACGTTATCGTCTCAACTTCAGAACAAGGTCCCCTCAGGCTTTGTTTGTAGAAACTGGGCTTCCTACAGATGTTTGAGAGGATATATAGGGGAGCTGTTGGCAGCAAGGGCCATCATTCTGGTTCCAAGGCATGAATTGGGTCAAAGAGTATGTTCCCCTCTGTTTTTGGTCCCAGATGCTTCAGGGGATTGTGGCCAGTTTTTGACCTCAAAGTCCTGAATTCTTTCATGAAGGTTACACCATTCAGAATGGAGTCATTGGAAATGATAATTTCATTTGTGGACTCAGGAGACTGGATGGTTTCCATCGATCTGGCTGATGCGTATCTTCTTGTTTCCATAGACGCATCTCGCCATCGGTTTCTCAGATTTTCCGTGGAAGGCTCTCATTTTCAATTTTAATGTCTCCCATTCGGTCTCTGCACGGCTCTGAGAATGTTCTCAAAGCTACTGTCTGCTGTCGTCGTGACTTTCATAGTCAAGGGAGTGCAAATATTCCATTATCTAGACAACATGCTACTTCTGGGTCTGTCAAATGAGCTCTTTCTACTTCATGTGAATTTCCCCTGCAAAACACTAGCTTGTTTTGGTTGGTTGTTCAACTTTCGGAAGAGCCAGATGCATCTGACCCAAATCTTGGAGTATTTAGGAGTACAATTCAACACGGATCAGGTTGGTGTTTCTCTCCCTCAGAGGAAGGTCCAGGAGATCCAGTCTTAGACAAAAGCAGTGATAGCCAGGTCTTCTATGATGGAGAAGGAATGCATACAGTATCTGGGGGTTCTATCAGCCACAATTCCAGTAGTCCCATGGGTCAGGTGGCGCAGAAGGAAGTTTCAATGCAGCTTTCTTCTGCAGTGGGATTTTCACTCCTTGTTCCCGAAAATCTATCTGCCAATTCCGATAATCTGGTCCCTGGTTTGGTGGTCAGTAGCTCGCAATCTTTCCCGCGGAGTTCCGTTGAAAGCCTCAGAACCAATAGTGGTGACGACCAATGCCAGTCTGGCAGGCTGCGGGGCACACTGCCTGGGACAGCAGGTTCAAGGCCAATGGGACTTTTGTGAATTTCCTGGGATTGGATGCTGTCAGACGCACTCTCTTAGCGTTCCAACCTATGTTACGAGGTCGAGCTGTCAAGATTCTTTGGACAACAACTACGGTGGCTTATGTGTTTCAAGGGGGCGCAAGAAGTCACCCTCTCCTTCAGGTGGCATGTCAATCTTCCTAAGCACAGAAAAGAATCTCGGCTCTCTTACAGCATCTTATCTCCCAGGGTCTGGGAATGTTTTAGCAGATCACTTGAGTTGAGGCTTTGAGGATCACAACAAATGGGGCCTGAATCGATAGATCTTATGGCATTGGAGGAGAATTGTCAACTGCCTTGCTTCTTCTCCCGGACCTGGCATTCACAGGCATTGGGTCAGGGTGCTCTGTCCAGGTCTTGGAACTTCCCCTTGGTTTATGTGTTCCTGCTGCTTCCATTGGCTCTCAAAATCCTGCTGCAGATTCAGCGAGAAAGGATCACAGCAATAGTAGTCTCAGGGAGCTGTGGTTTCCTCTGGCTTGGAGGATAAATTTGGGCTCGCCAGTCCCACTGCCTCCTTGTCAAAATCTCCTTCTGCGGACTGGGGCCTGACACCTGAACTGCAGGAGGATGGAGTTAATAACTTGGAAGTGAGAGGGAGGCATTACGCGACTTGGGTCTCTTGGGCGGTGTAGTGGAGACATTATTACAGGCTCATAAGAGGTCCATGAATGTAACCTATCACCAGATCTGGAATACTACAGAAAGGGGTTGGACCTTGGATCTCCTTCAGTATCTAACATTTTGGAGTTTCGGCAGAGTGGTCTCTAAGGGTTAGCTTATAATTCCCTTAAAGGTCAAATCCCCGCTTTGTTGGCTATGTCGTGTACAAGATATACTCTACATCTGTTGGTGATCTGATTTTTTAGGGGCAGCCATAGAAATCAGACCTCCATTGAAATAGTTTTTTCCAAAAGCAGACTTAACACTAGTCTTGGGAATGTCGCTGGTTCCTCCATTTGATCAAGTTTTCTCTTGTTCATTATTTCTTTTAACAGTTCTTTTGTTTTTGTTTTTTACTAGCTGTTGCCTCGGCCAGAAGAGTCTCCGAGTTGTGCGCCTGCTCATCTAAAGAACTATATTGTTTGGCGCTCCCAAGATAGTCCTTAGGCCAATACCAAGCTTACTACCTAAGGTTGCCATATAATTTCGTATGAACTGGGAGGTCGTTCTCCCAGCCTTTCCGGCGGATGCAGCTGATGATGAATGGAGTAGGTTAGACCTGGGCTCTGCCGTTTCAACCTACCTGAAATGGACTAAAAGCAGATCAGCTGTAGTCTTTCCCAATGGGGCCTAAAAGGGTATGCAGGCAACATCCAGAGTTGTGTCTTCCAGATTTGTATGCAATATGTATGGTCTTTGACAAACGCTGGGCCTTCCTTCTCCTTCAGAGATCAAAGCACATTCGATGAGGGGTATGGCAGCATATGCAAAGGTCGCCCCTGAGGTAATTTGCAGAGCAGCATGCTGGAGTGTGCCCAACACCTTTCATTAGGCATTACAGGCTTAATTTGGCTTGTCCACCTGAGGAAACATTTGGCTCTATGGTTATTATGGGGGCTGTTGCCCATTAAAAATTTGAGTAGCATTGCATTGAGCGTTTGGCTTATTTTTTGTCTTCCCTCCCTTTTTAATATTGCTTGGTATATCCCATAGTAGGCTGACATGGGGAGGTCCAGGAATAAGGAACATTATTATTCATACTTACCGGAATTTTCCTTTCCTGGATCCTCCCCATGTCAGCCGGAGGATTCCCACCCAGTTTATCCGTCGCAAGGTGGCTATTTTTTGACCACTGGTGTGGGCAGACAGCCACTCTTTATAGGCTAGGAAAAAGCTGGTCCTGGAGGGGTCAGAGGGGGCGGAGCTGACCCATAGTAGGCTGACATGGGGAGGCTCCAGGAAAGGAAAATTACGATAAGTATGGATATCAATTTTCCTTAATATATATATATATATATATATATATATATATATATATATATATATATATATAATAGAATTTTAATATATAATATAGATAACATAGATCTTAAAACAAATTAAAAATAAACATTGAACGAGAGAGAGATTGATTAATTTGTTAACCCCTTCCCTGTCAGTGGCATTAGTACAATGTCAGTGCATATTTATAGCATTGATCACTGTAATGTCACTGGTTTCCAAAAAAAAAGTGTCAAAAATGTCAGTTAGGTGTCCGATCTGTCCGCTGTAATGTCACAGTCCTGCTAAAAATCGCTGATCATCGCCATTACTAGTAAAAAAAATATCGAAATAATAAAAATGCCCTAAATCTATCCTCTATTTTATAGATGCTATAATTTTACACAAACCAATCAATATACGCTTATTGTGTTTTGTTTTGTTTTCACCAAAAATATGTAGCAGAATAAATATTGGCATAAATTGATGAAGAAATTTGACTTTTAAAAAAATTTTATTGGATATTTTTTATAGCAGAAAATAAAAAATATATTTTTTGTTTCAAAATTGTCTCTCTTTTTCTGTTTACAACGCAAAAAATAAAACCCGCAGAGGTGATCAATTACCACCAAAATAATTCTCTGTTATCTATTTTAGCGCAATTGTCAGCTAAAATAACGCAGTGCCATATCGTAAAAAATGGCCTGGCCATTAAGGCGGTAAATCCTTCCAGGCCTTAAGTGGTTAAAGGATAAGTTCATCTTTTCAAAAGAAATAAAATAAATGCACATCTTTTTGCTGGTAAAAAAAAAATGCATTTACTATTTTTTTAATTGGGATTCTGCAAAGCATTGCACCCACGATCAGTAGATCATGGGTGCTATGCAAGACTCTTGCAGATACTGAATGCTCATATGGGGTACGAGCACACAGCTTACACATAGTTACACACTGACAGCAATTCTTAACAAAGAACAGGACACTTGGGAATGCTCTTGTATAAGAGCTGGGATTTTTTTAGGCGCCAGTAACTCCAGTCATAGTCACATGTTAAAATTCAGTTTATTAAGTGTGTTCATATTAAAAAATAGACATGCTGAAAACACGGACAAAATTCATATTTGATATACCGTATTTTTCGCTCTGTAAGACGCACCTGACCATAACACACACCTAGGTTTTAGAGGTTGAAAACAAGAAAAAAAAATATTCTGGACCAAATGGTGTACTAAAATATTTTCCAGTGCCCATGAAATGCAGAGTGACCATTACCATTGAAAATGCAGAGTGACCATTACCATATCAAGTATTGGCAGGGTATTGCAGAGTATTGGCCGAGTATTGGCAGGGTATTGCAGAGTATTGGCAGGGTATTGCAGAGTAATGGCAGGGTGTGGCAGTGTATTGGCAGGGTATTGCAGAGTATTGGCAGGGAATTGCAGAGTATTGGCAGGTTATGGAGGGATGGCTGTGACTGCACTTGTCACAGAGCAGTGCTGTGGGCACTACAGATGCAGCCCACAGTGCTGCTGCCATCCAATCTCTCCCCTCCACTGTACAGATTTGTACACAGAGGGGAGAGAGGAACTGTTGTCATCATGAAGCCGGTTTGTTTACAAGTGATTGCTCCGTCATTTGACGAAGAGATCACATTGCACCAAGATGACCGCGCGACGGGGGTGGTGCCAAGCGTATATTCACACCGTAAGACGCAGGCACATTTTCCCCCATATTTCTGGGGTAAAAAAAGTGTGTCTTATAGTCCGAAAAATACAGTACATCTCATGAATTAATTTGCAGTTGCTTATCATGGTGTAGCAATCCCGATATGTTTCACCAATTGATAGGTTTCCTTAGGGCATGTACTATATGCTACCACACCATAAAGGGCAGTTTGAAAAATCCCTGTGGATTCAATGTTAAATGCAACTAACTGCCCTTTATAGTGTAGTAGCATACAGTACATCCCTAAGGAAACCTATCAATTGGTGAAACATGTCGGGATTGCTACACCATGACAAACAACTGCAATGAATTCATGAGAAAGATAGGTAGTGCTCAAGGGATTCAGAGTCAGCGAATCAGGGGGGCTTGTGAAAGACCGGGACCTTAGTGTTGAAGAACTACAAGAGGCAGTTGTAGTGAAGCTGTAGTGAAGCTGAACAGTTACGTTTGAGTTAGGAACTGTTAAAGACTGTTGCCATAGGAGACAGCATTCCTGCATATGCAGAAGAGGCATCTTGCGGGTGCCTTTCCCCGCACGGCTGTCCTCCTGTTGAAGTCTCGGATTCTGCCAATTTAATTTACAACTACTTAAGGGTGTCCTGGCCCTAACCCTCTATCCCCCAAAAATACAAAGAACTGTTAAAAAAAAACTCTTTTACATCCAAGAAGCTTCTGTCGCCCAATGGCTTTCACCATCTTTTCACCCACTATGCCTCACAACCCACTACATATTGAAGGATGTCATCGAAGGATCTCTGGCTTGGAAAGTTCTCATTAGACTAGACAAGGCCAGAGATCTTGCTACATTAGCAAGACAGTGGTCGCCTTGGAGGTGTGTTTGGGGTCGTTATGTTAGAATACTGTCCTGCGGCCCAGTCTTTGAAGGGAGGGGATCATGCTCTGCTTCAGTATGTCACAGTACATGTTGGCATTCATGGTTTCCTCAATGAGCTGTGGCTCCCCAGTGCTGGTAGCAGTCATGCAGCTCCAGACCATGACCATGACCACCATGCTTGACTGTAGGCCAGACACACTTGTCTTTGTACTCCTCACCTGGTTGCTGCCACACACGCTTGACACGATCTGAGCCAAATTGCAATATCTTGGTCTGATGAGACCAAATTAAACATGAGGTAAAACAATAATTCTCTCGCTCTACAAGACTCTGGTCCGGTCACACATAGAGTATGCTGTCCAGTTCTGGGCATCAGTCCTCAGGAAGGATGTACTGGAAATGGAGCAAGTACAAAGAAGGACAACAAAGCTAATAAAGAGTCTGGAGGATATTAGTTATGAGGAAAGGTTGCGAGCACTGAACTTATTCTCTATGGAGAAGAGACACTTGAGAGTAGATATGATTTCAATTTACAAATATCATACTGGTGACCGCAAAATAGGGCTAAAACTTATTTGTGGAAAGGAGTTTAACAAGACACGTGGTCACTCCTTAAAGTTAGAAGAGGTTTAACCTTAAAGTATGTAGAGGGTTCTTTACTGTAAGAGCAGCAAGGATGTGGAATTCGCTTCCACAGGTGGTGGTCTCAGCGGGGGGCATCAATAGTTTCAAGAAACTATTAGATAAGCACCTGAATGACCACAACATACAGGGATATACAAGGTAATACTGACATTTACTCACACACATAGGTTGGACTTGATGGGCTTGTGTCTTTTTTCGACCTCACCTACTATGTAACTATGTAAGCAGACCACAGGACATGGTTCCAGTAATCCATGTCCTTAGTCTGCTTGTCTTCAGCAAACTGTTTGCGGGCTTGCTTGTGCATCATCTTTAGAAGAGGCTTCCTTATGGGATGACCGCTATGCAGACCAATTTGATGCAGTGTGCGGCGTATGGTCTGAGCACTGACAGGCTGATCCCCCACCCCTTCAACCTCTGAAAAAATGCTGAGCATGTGCACTCAACTTCTTTGGATGACCATGGTGAGGCCTGTTCTCAGTGGAAACTGCTGTATGGTCTTGGCCACCATGCTGCAGCTCAGTTTCAGGGTCTTTCCAATCTTCTTATAGCCTAGGCCAGTGTTTCTCAACTCCAGTCCTCAAGGCACACCAACAGGTCCTATTTTTAGGCTTTCCATTTGCACAGGTGATTTAAGCAGTTTCACTGCCTTAGTAATTACCACAGCCATTTCATCTAAGGGAAATCCTGAAAATATGACCTTCTGGGGCGGCTTGAGGACTGGAGTTGGGAAACACTGGCCTAGGCCATCTTTATGTAGAGCAACAACTCTTTTTTTTTCAGATCCTCAGAAAGTTCTTCGCCATGAGGTGCCATGTTGAACTTCCGGTGACCAGTATGAGAGTGAAAGCGATAACACACCTGCTCCTCATTCATACCCGAGACCTTGTAATACTAACGAGTCACGTGACATTGGGGAGGGAAAATGGCTAATTGGGCCCAATTTGAACATTTTCACTTAGGGGTGTACTCACTTTTGTTGCCAGCAGTTTAACATTAATGGCTGTGTTGAGTTATTTTGAGGGGACAGCAAATATACACTGTTATACAAGCTGTACACTCACTACTTTACATTGGAGCAAAGTGTCACATCTTTTCATGTAACTACACTAAGGAAATGAAAAAAATATTTATAAAAATGTGGTATACTCACTTTTGTGAGATATATATATATATATATATACACACACATATATATATACACACACACATATATATACACACACACACACACACACACACACACACATATATATACACACACACACACACATATATATATATATACACACACAAACACACACACACACCATATTTTTTGCTCCATTAGAGGAGGAAAACAAGAAAAAAAATATTCTGAGACCAGATGGTGTACCAAAATATATACCAGTGCCCATGAAATGCAGCCTCACCAGTCCCATAAAATGCAGCCTGACTTGCAGCCTTACCTGTGTCCATTAAATGCACAAAAAGAGGGGCGCCTCTGGGTGTAGACATATGAACAGTTTATTTGTACATTACACAAACAGACAACTCACATCTTTGAAGTTGATCGCAGGCATATAAAAAACATCCATCACGAACATCATCAGATCGGTCACAGACTCCTCCTGCTTACTAGCTGTGTGTTGGAAAGTAAAGCCGGTCACGGTGGAGAGGAAGCTCACTCAAAACGAGGCCTGGAGCGCTGTAGTGGGCAGACGAGGGCAAATGACTTCACTGGCAAGCGACGAGTTTCATGAGGGTACAGGCTGCAATGACGTGGCCGCCGTGCTCCTTCATCAAGCTGAAGATGGATGGAGATCGGGGGACTAAAAACACTAACGAAGGGGGAGTGACAAAAGAAAAACAGCGCTGTCACACGTCGGGCTATGTCAGCCCATCCCTAAACAGTGTTGCACGGACCAAATTAAAAATCAAAAATCAGAAAGGCCAAAAAATTCATTTTATTATGCCGATCTTTAAATAACATTGTGAACTTATTTGGGCTCAAAATAAGGGGAAATTAAATTACATTCATCAAGCAATAATATAGGAATACTACACAAATGAATAAAAACAATAATGACAATGGATATATATGTAACAAAACTAAAATGGGAAAGTCATTTTTAAAAAGGAAAAGAAAAGGGCAATTGTCATGGATAGAAGATATGAAATTAAATAGTGACAACATGGAAAACATGACTAAAAAAAGACATCACACACTAAAAACAATAGGTTATCGTAACACTAATAATACTTATACAACATGTGTGACTATACTAGGGACCATACTTGCAACCCGCCTCCCCCGTGAAAATCAGGAAAGAGACAGAACCCACCTGCAGGTGTAAATGTAAACAATTCATTTTGAATAAAAAACAGAAAAACAGGGAAGAGAGAAACATGTATTAAAAATAGGGCTAGAGACTTTATAGGATAGTAGCAATCTCAATACATTCATTGATACCCCCTGGCGAGAGTGCGTCCAGACTATAGATCCAGTAAGTCTCTCGGGCGCAAAGCTTCTTGAATCTTTCTGCTGCAGGGAGAGAATTAGGGATCTATTCGATGATCCAGACCTTGATCCCTTCAGTAGACCCTTGGTGTAACATAGCAAAGTGGCTGGGGACACTGTGGGGGTCAGTGCCTCCCTCAATGCATCTTCTATGCTCACCAAATCTTTGTCTCAGTGCCCTAATTGCCTACATAAATCAGGCCACATGGGCAACTTAGGCCACAGATGACAAAATGCAGCCTGACTTGTAGCCTTACTGGTGTCCATTAAATTCAGCCTGTTCTGTGCCTGTCGACTGGCAAAGACGTTATCACAGTTGCCTGTCCACCTGTCACTCAGAAGACAGAGCAGCCCGAGCGGCATTACTTCATTCAGCCGCTGGAGCTGCTCTGTTTTTTGTCTTGAGTGACAGGAGGTCGCCTGGTGCTCGCGGGAGATGGCTGCTCTGTATTGTGACATGGTGGCGGTGGCAATGGACAGGGGGGCTGTTCAGTATTCGCTCCATACGATTCAGAGGCATTTCTCACAATTTTTGGGGTGGGGGGGGGGAAGTGCGTCTTATGAAGTGAAAAATACAGTATATATATATATATATATATATATATATATATATATATATATATATATATATATATATCCAGGAGCTGGCGATTATATCTGCAATTCAGGGACAGTGTACAGTGCTATTAATGTGGAGCTGTCTCCCTCTAGTGTTGGCTTTGAAGCCATGTGTCATTTCCTTTGAGACAAAACTTAGAGGAGAGCAAAGCATTGTGGGATGTGTAGTTTAGAATACTGGGGTTTCAATTCCAGCAGAATTGATCTGAACTGCCACTACTAGATTGGAGAGGAGAACAGAATGCTGGGAGAGGATGTAAAAATGGTGGATGTGGCCTAGATCGCTCTCTTGGGACACTGGCTTGGATCTGCTAGCAGGAGCGCTGTGTCAGTGAGAGCTGCTGCTGCTGAATCGTGCCTGTAAAGAAGGTAGCTTCACTGCTGCATCCAGAGGGACACCTACGGACAGCATCACTTCCCATCTCCAGCGGATCGGAGGCTGATCCGGGTCCTCCAGCTATGCCTGCAATTCAGATCCGGGTAGGCCGTGGCGGGGTGTGAAGGCGGTCAGACTGCAGTCCTAGAGCCAGGATCCAGAAGGAGCTCCTGAAGGAGTCTCTTATTATCTGCACTGTTACCAGCAAACATTTGTCCATTTAGTTCTTTAGGACCCTACATATAGACATCAGGCCCGGACTGGGACAAAAAATAGGCCCGGGCATTTTGCATTGAGCAGCCCCTTCCCCACTGTCCTACCTGACAGATCCCCTGAGAATGGGAGGGGGTGATGTGGGACCAGGAAAGAGCATGGGGGGTTGGAGAGCACAGGGGGAGGTGGCGGAGAGCATGGGGGGTGGAGGAGAGCATGGGGGGTGGCGGAGAGCATGGGGGAAGGTGGAGAGTATGGGGGGGTGGAGAATATGGGGGGATGGCAGAGAGTATGGGTGCCGTGGAGAGCATGGGGAGGTGGCGGAGAGCACAGGGGGTGGGCAGAGAGCACAGGGGGTGGGCAGAGAGCACGGGGGTGGGCAGAGAGCACAGGGAGGGCAGAGAGCATGGGGGAGGGTGGCGGAGAGCACGGGGGAGGTGGCGGAGAGCATGGGGGCGGCAGAGAGCATGGGGGCGGCAGAGAGCATGGGGGCGGCAGAGAGCCTGGGGGCGGCAGAGAGCATGGGGGCGGCAGAGAGCATGGGGGCGGCAGAGAGCATGGGGGGGAGGTGGAGAGCATGGGGGGGTGGCGGAGAGCATGGGGGAGAGCATGGGGGAGAGCATGGGGGGTGGCGGAAAGCATGGGGGGAGGTGGAGAGCATGGGGGGTGGCGGAGAGCATGGGGGCGGCAGAGAGCATGGGGGGGCAGAGAGCATGGGGGGTGGCGGAGAGCATGAGGGGTGGCGGAGAGCATGGGGGGGTGGGCAGAGAGCACAGGGAGGGTGGGCAGAGAGCACAGGGAGGGTGGGCAGAGAGCACAGGGAGGGAGGCGGAGAGCACGGGGGAGGTGGCGGAGAGCATGGGGGCGGCGGAGAGCATGGGGGGAGGTGGAGAGCATGGGGGGAGGGCGGAGAGCATGGGGGATGGCGGAGAGCATGGGGGGATGGCGGAGAGCATGGGGGGATGGCGGAGAGCATGGGGGGATGGCGGAGAGCATGGGGGGATGGCGGAGAGCATGGGGGGATGGCGGAGAGCATGGGGGTGGCGGAGAGCATGGGGGTGGCGGAGAGCATGGGGGGGTGGTGGAGAGCATGGGGGAGAGCATGGGGGAGAGCATGGGGGGTGGCGGAAAGCATGGGGGGAGGTGGAGAGCATGGGGGAGAGCATGGGGGTGGCAGAAAGCATGGGGGGAGGTGGAGAGCATGGGGGGGTGGCGGAGTGCATGGGGGGTGGCGGAGAGCATGGGGGGTGGCGGAGAGCATGGGGGGGTGGCGGAGTGCATGGGGGGTGGCGGAGAGCTGGCGGAGAGCATGGAGGAGGTGGCGGAGAGCATGGGGGGAGGTGGAGAGCATGGGGGGTGGTGGAGTGCATGGGGGGTGGCGGAGAGTATGGGGAAGGTGGCGGAGAGCATGGGGGAGGTGGAGAGCATGGGGGGGTGGCGGAGTGCACGGGGGGGTGGCGGAGAGCATGGGGGGGTGGCGGAGAGCATGGGGGATGGGCAAAGAGCACAGGGAGGGTGGCGGAGAGCATTAGGGAGGTGGCCGAGAGTATGGGGGAGGTGGCGGAGAGCATGGGGGCGGCAGAGAGCATAGGGGCAGCAGAGAGCATGGGGGGTGGCGGAGAGCATGGGGGGTGGCGGAGAGCATGGGGGGTGGCGGAGAGCATGGGGGGTGGCGGAGAGCATAGGGGGGAGGCGGAGAGCATGGGGGGGAGGCGGAGAGCATGGGGGGGAGGCGGAGAGCATGGGGGGAAGGCAGAGAGCATGGGGGGGTGGCGGAGAGCATGGGGGAGT
The DNA here is from genome assembly GCF_037356315.1 of Lithobates pipiens. NCBI lineage: Eukaryota > Metazoa > Chordata > Amphibia > Anura > Ranidae > Lithobates > Lithobates pipiens. Next base: position 234,170,074 of record NW_027507748.1, read on the forward strand.
GGGGGAGAGCATGGGGGGTGGCGGAGAGCATGGGGGAGGCGGAGAGCATGGGGGAGGCGGAGAGCATGGGGGGAGGCGAAGAGCATGGGGGGAGGCGGAGAGCATGGGGGGTGGCGGAGAGCACAGGGAGGGTGGGCAGAGAGCACAGGGAGGGTGGGCAGAGAGCACAGGGAGGATGGGCAGAGAGCACAGGGAGGGTGGGCAGAGAGCACAGGGAGGGAGGCGGAGAGCACGGGGGAGCTGGCGGAGAGCATGGGGGCGGCGGAGAGCATGGGGGGAGGTGGAGAACATGGGGGGATGGCGGAGAGCATGGGGGGATGGCGGAGAGCATGGGAGGATGGCGGAGAGCATGGGAGGATGGCGGAGAGCATGGGGGGATGGCGGAGAGCATGGGGGGTGGCGGAGAGCATGGGGGGTAGCGTAGAGCATGGGGGGGAGGTGGAGAGCATGGGGGGGTGGCGGAGAGCATGGGGGAGAGCATGGGGGAGAGCATGGGGGGTGGCGGAAAGCATGGGGGGAGGTGGAGAGCATGGGGGGTGGCGGAGTGCTTGGGGGGTGGCGGAGAGCATGGGGGGTGGCGGAGAGCATGGGGGGGTGGCGGAGAGCATGGGGGGGTGGCGGAGTGCATGGGGGGTGGCGGAGAGCTGGCGGAGAGCATGGAGGAGGTGGCGGAGAGCATGGGGGGAGGTGGAGAGCATGGGGGGAGGTGGAGAGCATGGGGGGGTGGTGGAGTGCATGGGGGGTGGCGGAGAGTATGGGGAAGGTGGCGGAAAGCATGGGGGGAGGTGGAGAGCATGGGGGGGTGGCGGAGTGCACGGGGGGTGGCGGAGAGCATGGGGGGGTGGCGGAGAGCATGGGGGGTGGGCAGAGAGCACAGGGAGGGTGGCGGAGAGCATTAGGGAGGTGGCCGAGAGTATGGGGGAGGTGGCGGAGAGCATGGGAGCGGCAGAGAGCATAGGGGCGGCAGAGAGCATGGGGGCGGCAGAGAGCATGGGGGGTGGCGGAGAGCATGGTGGGTGACGGAGAGCATGGGGTTGGTGTAGAGCATGGGGGGAAGCGGAGAGCATGGGGGGAGGCGGAGAGCATGGGGGGGAGGCGGAGAGCATGGGGGGGAGGCGGAGAGCATGGGGGGGTGGCGGAGAGCATGGGGGAGTGGGGGAGAGCATGGGGGGTGGAGGAGAGCATGGGGGGAGGCGGAGAGCATGGGGGAGGCGAAGAGCATGGGGGAGGCGAAGAGCATGGGGGGAGGCGGAGAGCATGGGGGGTGGCGGAGAGCATGGGGGGAGGCGGAGAGCATGGGGGGTGGCCGAGAGCACGGGGGGTGGGCAGAGAGCATGGGGGCGGCAGAGAGCATGGGGGGTGGCGGAGAGCATGGTGGGTGACGGAGAGCATGGGGTTGGTGTAGAGCATGGGGGGAAGCGGAGAGCATGGGGGGAGGCGGAGAGCATGGGGGGGAGGCGGAGAGCATGGGGGGGAGGCGGAGAGCATGGGGGGGTGGCGGAGAGCATGGGGGGGTGGCGGAGAGCATGGGGGAGTGGGGGAGAGCATGGGGGGTGGCGGAGAGCATGGGGGGAGGCGGAGAGCATGGGGGAGGCGAAGAGCATGGGGGAGGCGAAGAGCATGGGGGGAGGCGGAGAGCATGGGGGGTGGCGGAGAGCATGGGGGGAGGCGGAGAGCATGGGGGGTGGCCGAGAGCACGGGGGGTGGGCAGAGAGCACGGGGGTGGGCAGAGAGCACAGGGAGGGTGGCGGAGAGCACGGTGGAGGTGGCGGAGAGTATGGGGGAGGTGGCGGAGAGTATGGGGTCGGCAGAGAGCATGGGGGCGGCAGAGAGCATGGGGGGGATGGCGGAGAGCATGGGGGATGGTGGAGAGCATGGGGGGTGGCGGAGAGCATGGGGGTGGCGGAGAGCATGGGGGGGTGGCGGAGAGCATGGGGGGAGGCGGAGAGCATGGGGAGAGGTGGAGAGTATGGGGGGTGGCGGAGAGCATGAGGGGTGGCGGAGAGCATGGGGGGAGGCGGAGAGCATGGGAAGAGGTGGAGAGTATGGGGGGGTGGCAGAGAGCATGGGGGGGTGGCGGAGAGCATGAGGGGATGGCAGAGAGTATGGGTGCGGTGGAGAGCCCAGGGGGGAGCGGCAGAGAGAAGCAGGATAGGAGGAGCGGTGGGGGCGGCTGCATATAGAAGAATAATTCTCTCCATCCTCCTCCTGCAGTCTCTGAATGCTTCTCCTCTCCCTCTCGCAGGCATTCCGCTACTGCAGGAGGAAGATTGAGAGAATTATTCTTCTATATGCAGCCTCCCCCACCGCTCCTCCTGTGCAGTTTGGGGGGGGGTGAACTCACATTTTCACCGGCTCCAAGGTGTCGCTCTGGCTCCTCCTCCCGGCACGACGGCTGACCTATACAGGCGGCCGCGCAGCCGAGCAGAGGCCGAAGGAGTGCCATTTAGCTCCTCCCCCCGGCGCCGATGGCTAAGCAGCCGGGCGGCCGAGGAGAGGCCGAGGAGAGGCTGGATGAACGGCGCCAGCTCAAGCCCCGCAAGGACTTGCAGCCTGGCGGCCCCGGCGGCCGCGGCCCACCGGGCAAGTGCCCGGTTTGCCCTATGGCCAATCCGGCCTGATAGACATCACTTACTCAGCCCAACTTCCTGGTATTTTTAGTACTACTTAAGCCAGTTTATTCTGTTCACTGAACACTGTATGCAGACATCTGTGCCTTGTTCATGTTTCTACCACCTGTAATCTTATTGGATACAATAATATTAAGTCACATAGAAAGAGTTTGAAGTAAAACAAGGATAAATCACAGATCCACTAAATTTGTTCTACCATACCATCAAGGATTACCCTATTCAAAATATTTCAAAGCTACCTCCAGATTGCCAGATTTCAAGGTGTAATATTTAAACCCTTTTTGTCCTCTCCTGATTTGCTTAAAAGTGACTAAGGTTGGTCTTAGCAGAAAGAGTCTGCTCTTACTTTTCCTGGAACTCTATTTAAAGAAGCAAACCACTTTAAACATAATAGTTTGACTAGTATTTGTGATGTTGTTGATGTACTGGCCTGTGGGTTGAGGACATAGAAGTGAGCGAACCTGACATAGGAGGCCGAGTGTCAGTTCTCTACCCTTCTGCCAAACTGTTTCCTGTTATTGGTGACAGTCGGTAAAAATGACTGAACCCAGGGTATCAGAGGCCTTGCAGAGTCAGGGCAACGAGTGGGGTACAGATTCTATCACCGGCCCTCATAAGGGTAGCTTTACATATATATGAATATTTGAATGAAAGTACCCAGATCCAGCTTTAAAAATTAATTTTTTTGTACTCACCGTAAAATCCTTTTCTCTGTAATTCACAGACCGACACAGCTCCTCTCTGTAATAAAATGGGTTGTTAGCCTTATCGCTAGGAGATACTATTGTGCAAAGTTGTAATACAACACTTCAGAATTCTTAGTTCCACCCGGGGGGGGGGGGGCGGTCCCTCAGGCTACAATCCCCCAACACACTGCACCAGCAGCCTCAGTACGTCAACAAGCAGTATAACGTAAAGAAAAAAAGGAGGGGCGGGTGCTGCGTCGGTCGGTGAATTACAGAGAAAGGGATTTTACGGTGAGTACAAAAAAATCCTATTTTCTCTTATATTCACCGACCGACACAGCTCCTCTCTGTAACAAAATAGGACGTCCCCAAGCAGTGCCAAACGAGGGGTGGGAAAAAACTGCATAAAACTTAATCGACCATGGCAAGTGGGAACTAGTGAAACTATACCCACAAAAAAAAAAACCAGCAGTGCGTGAAAAAAAAAACACCACGCAAAACAGGGTACCCTCAACAGGAGTGATCCCCAAGACCACAGCAAATGTGGAAGTAATGCAAACAGTGAATTAACGTAACAGTACTGGGTTTTTATCAAAAACCCAGGAAAAAAAAACATGGATTGCATAGTCAATTGCAACTACAAGGCCGCCTGCAAAACTTTGCGGCCAAAACAGGCATCAGCCGATGCACTGACGTCTAACTTGTAGCACTTGGTAAACGTATGGACAAAACGACCAGGTCGCTTAGTGCCGGAAAGCCCAAGACGTTCCTATTGCCCTTGTGGAGTGGGCTGTGACTGGAAAGGGGGGCACCTGTCCCTTCAAGGTGTAGGCTTGTACTACAATCTGTCTGATCCACCTGGAAATGGTGGCTGATGAGACCGACATGCCTTTCTTTGGACCAGCCACCGAAACAAACCATGAGTCTGACTTCCGAAAGGGAGCTGTGGTAGACAAATACACCTTCAGAGTCCTAACCACATCTAGAGTGTGAAGGGCCACCTCCTTAGGGTGCTTCGGCTTAAAGCGGTTCTTCACCCTAAAGGGGAAGTTCCGCTAATCTGATCCCTCCCCCCCTCCGGTGCCACAATCGGCACCTTTCAGGGGGGAGGGGGGTGCAGTTACCTGGATAATCCAGGTAACTGCACCCACTTCCGGCCAGACCGCCGCAGACCCCCGCAGACGCTCCGCCCCCCCCCCCCCCCCCCGTTGTGTTCTGGGAAACACACAGTTCCCAGAGACACAGCGGGGGACCATAAGAGACGCGCAGCGCGACTCGCGCATGCGCAGTAGGGAACCGGGCAGTGAAGCCGTCATGCTTCACATCCCGATTCCCTGACAGAGGATGGCGGCGGTGGCAGCAGCGAGACGAGCGATCGCTCGTCATCTGCCGCCGACATCGCTGGAACCTGGGACAGGCAAGTGTGATTTTATTAAAAGTCAGCAGCTGCAATATTAGTAGCTGCTGGCTTTTAATATTTTTTTTTTAGGTGCAGCTCCTCTTTAAGACACAGAGAAGCACCGACAACATCAGGTTCAAATCCCAGGGGGGTAACGGACGCACCGGAGGGACTACGTGTTGTACCCCCTGGACAAAGGTACTCACTAAGGAGTGTGATGCCAGGGGTTGTTGAAAAAAGACAGCGAAAGCTGAAATTTGTCCATTGATGGTGCTTAATGCCAATCTCTGGTCAACTCCTTGCTGGAGAAACAGCAGGATCCTGGATATGGCAAAGGAGCGCGGATGACATCCTTTCTCCTCACACATGGAGATGTAGGCCTTACAGGTACGATGGCACATCTTCTCAGAAGAAGATTTCCGTGCCCTCAACATAGATGGAATCACTGAGTTCGACAGACCCCAGTTCCTCAACACCTGGCTCTCAATAGCCATGCCGTTAAAGCCAGCGATGGTAAAGCAGGATGAAAGATTGGACCTCGAGATAGGAGGTCCTCTCGCAATGGCAGTCGCCAGGGAGCGTCTGCAACCAGACGCACCAGGTCTGCGTACCAAGGACACTGAGGCCAATCTGGGGCAACCAGTAATACCGGGATCCCCTCCGCTTCCACTCTGCGAAGCAGACGTGGCAACAGTATCAGTGGAGGAAAGGCGTAGATCAGCTGGTACTGATCCCACGGAGCCACACGCACGTCTGACGCGTCTCCCCATGGATCTCTTGACCTGGACACGAATCTTGACACCTTCCGATTGAAACAGGAGGCCAGTAGATCCACATCTTGTGTGCCCCACTTCAGGCACAGCAGCCTGAACATCTCTGGACGCAATGACCATTCTCCTGGGTCCAGCATCTGTCGACTCAGATAGTCTTCCTGCCAGTTCTCCACTCCCGGGATGTAAATGGCTGACAGGGCCGGTATGTGTCGCTCTGCCCACCAAAGTATGTGAGTGACCTCCCATGCATCGGCTGAGCTTCTTGTTCCCCCTTGGTGATTTACGTACGCCACAGCTGTGGCGTTGTCTGACTGTATCCTGATTGGATGCCCTTGAAGTCTCATCGACCATGTGCGAAGACACAGCCTGATCGCTCTCAGTTTGAGCAGATTGATCGGCAACTTGGATTCTTCCGTCGTCCAGAGGCCCTGAGCCGACTGAACCCCCATCACGCCACCCTAGCCAGATAGACTGGCGTCCATTGTGATCACTGTCCATTTCAGAGGAAGGAATGATTTTCCAGCCTGAATCACCGGGGGGCCTCAACCACCAGATCAGCGAGTCCCTGACTGCCTGGCTCACCTGGATCTGTCGATCTAGGGACAACTGAGATTTGTCCCATTTTGACAAGATCTCCTTCTTCAGAACTCTAGTGTGCAACTGGGCGTAAAGGTACTGCCTTGAAGGAGGCTACCATGAGTCCCAGTACTCGCATGCAAAACCGGAGCGACGAACACTTGTAGTTCATCAGCAGTTTGACCGCGGATCTGAGAGTCTGCAATTTGACTGAAGGGAGAAAAACTCTCGCTTCCCTGGAGTCCAACAGCAAACCTAGGTACTCCAGATGCTGGGTCGGCACAAGCACCGACTTCTTTGGTTCAACAGCCACCCAAATTCTTGCAGGGTCTGCATGGTGATAGCCACATCCCCCTCTAATTCTGAGGCAGAAGCTCTCAGGAGGAGATCATCTAGGTATCCCACGATTGCGATCCCACTTTGTAGCAGCAATGCCAAAACTGGAGCCAGTACCTTGGTAAAGACTCGGGGGGCTGATGCCAGACCAAAGGGAAGAGCCACAAATTGGTAATGGGCTTCCTTGACTGCAAAACGCAGAAACTTTTGATGCCGAAGGCATACGGGTATGTGCAGGTGCGCACCCTGGATGTCTAAGGACGCGAGGGAGTCCCCTTGATGGAGCGTAGCGACTACTGAGCAAACTGATTCCATTCTGAACCTCTACACCTTTACAAAGTGATTGGGGGCTTTTCAGTCTAAGATCGGACGTACCCCTTCCTTCTTGGGAACCACAAACAGATTTGAGTAGAATCCCTGGAAGCGTTGCGAGTCCGGAACCGGTACCATCACCCAGTGTTTCAGCAAATCCCTTACTGCCCCCAACAGGGCCTCTCGGCAAACCGATGATACAGGTATGCTGGAGGGGAAGAATCTGTTTGACGGCCAAGAGAGAAACTATCTTGTAGCCTGTGGAAATCAGATCAGACCCATTGGTCGGATAACATGGGAGGACCACCGGGCTGCAAACTCCCGAAGGCAACCCGAGACCTGGGTGGGGGCAAACCTTCCTGCGGTAGCACTTTTGTTCACAGGCTTATTAGGCTTGCGGTTCCAGGGACGTTTTTGACCGTCCGTGGGCATTCTGTCGGGCTGGGGACGCTTTGTCGAAGCTCCTGTCAGACGAAAAAGCCGTTTGTGGGTGGAAAAAAAGGGCCCTTAGCTTTCCTGACCTGTGGGAGCAGTGTACTCTTAGCCCCTGTGTCATTTTTAAATAATGTCATCTAGCGAGGCTCCAAAGAGCCGGTCGCCAAGGAAAGAAAGGTCCGCCAGGGCTTTTTTGGATGCCTGGTCAGCCGACCAGCATTTTAGCCAAATTAGGCACCTCAGCACCACAGCTGACACTGAAGCCCTGGATAACAGGGGGAGAGTATCCAGGGCCGTGTCACAGATAGGGATGAGCTTCGTGTTCGAGTCGAACATACGTTCGACTCGAACATCAACTGTTCGCCCGTTCGGTGAATTCCGAACGTTATGGGCCGTTCGCGCCAAATTCGTGTGGCGCTCACGGCCCACAATGCACTGCGTCATCGCAGTGCATTGCTGGCTCATGATTGGCCAAGCATGCACTGTGACCCCGCATGCTTGGCCAATCACAGCGCCAGCAGCGCGGAGAGCCATGACTGGCCACAGGCAGGATGCCTGTGGCCAATCATAGCTCAGGCTGTGTAGTACACGCCCCGCACTATATAAGGCCGCCAGCGCGGCGGCTTAGTGTAGTGTGTTGGCGTCTGAAGCAGTTAGTGGGTGTTCTGTGTACCTTCAACACAGTACACACCGATCGTTATCGGCCGATTTTCGATCTTGCTCTTCTGTAGGGGTTGTTGTCTGCTTGCCCTGACCGCAGTATACACCGCTATATTCACCTCACCTATATAGCTAGTGATCTATCTTTTATAATAGAGCTTGCAGTCAGTAGTGTTAGGAGCTTGTGCGTGCTGTCTGCGTGCTCTGTACCCAGTACACACCGCTATATCCACCTACATAGCTCTTCTCTATTTGAGCCCACTTGCCATCTGCAGGAGTTATTGGAAGTTGTGTGTGCCTCCAGCACAGCACAGTATACATCTGTATATACCCCTTTATCTCTGGTGTTCTATAAAAAAGGCATCTGCAGGAGTTAGTGGGTTTTTTGTGCCTCCAGCACAATATACACCTGTATCTACCCTTTATTGCTGTTCTCTAATAGAGGCATCTGCAGGGCTTAGTGGGTGTTGTGTGACTCAATTACAGTATACCCCTTTATCTCTGGTGTTCTATAATAAAGGCATCTGCAGGAGTTAGTGGGTGTTGTGTGACTCCAGCACAATATACACCTGTATCTACCGTTTATTGCTGTTCTCTAATAGAGCCATCTGCAGGGCTTAGTGAGTGTTGTGTGACTCCATTACACTGCTCTTTTACCCAACTCCCTTCAGGCCATTACCATGTCTGGAAGGCCAGCAAGGAGAGGCAGACAGGCGCGAGCCGATAAAAGAGGGCAAGCAGGCTCTGTGTCTAGAGACAACAGTGCTGGTCGTGGACACGGTGCATTGTCATCAGCACGTGGCCATGGGACACGCTTGTCCTTCTTTTCGGCAGCTGGACATGTTGAACCGCAACATGCCAACGACTTGGTAGAGTGGATGACCAAGCCCTCTTCATCCTCCTCATCCTCTCTCACCCAGTCTCAGGGTACTAGCAAAGCAGCTGTCAACGCATCGTCTTCCCTCCTTTCAATGTCATCATCAGTGACTCCTTCCCTAGACCCACCACGTCCTCCTGAGGAGTCTCCTGAACTCTTTGAGCACAGTGTTGGGTACATGCTCCAGGAGGATGCCCAGTGTTTTGTAGGCTCTGATGATGACACTCAGCTAGAGGAAGGCAGTAGCGTGAGCGCAGAGAGAGGGGATGCTCAAGAAGGACAGCAATCTGGCAGTCATGTTCCACAAGCTGTAGCATACTGCCAGGTTTGCTACAGCGATGAAGAGGGAGGGGATGATGAGGGCACTGACTCCACGTGGGTGCCTGGTAGGAGAGAGGAGGAGGAGGAGGAGAAGGAGGAGGAGGAGGAGGCACATGTCCAACGAGGCAGGATGCCCTCCGGGGGCCAGCTTAGGGGCAGCACACCGACTGAATCACACCGCAGAGCTCCACCTGTGCAGGGCGCTGCCTCTGCGCGTTATTCTAAAAGTTCTTTAGTGTGGGCCTTTTTTGAGACGAGTGCATCAGATCGCACCGCTGCTATTTGCAACATATGTCTCAAGCGTATCTCGCGTGGCCAAAACATCAGCCGCTTGGGCACCACATGCTTGACCAGACATATGTTGACCTGCCATGCAGCTCGTTGGCCAGTGTACCTCAAAGACCCACACCAAAGAACAAAGCGGACCTCTCCTTGCTCCTCATCAGCTGGCATCTCCAACCCCACTAGACCTTCAGTCCTCTCCGAAACCTGCTCTGAGAGGAATGAAGGTGTAGAATTAGGTGTGTCACAGCCAAGTGCTTCCGGGCACTCTGCTAGCAGTACAACCACGTCCGATTATAGCAGGCAAATGTCCCTGCCCCAGCTGCTGGACCGGTGAAAGAAGTTCACTCCCAGCCACCCACATGCCCAGCGATTGAATGTTAGCTTGGCTAAATTGCTAGCACTTCAACTGCTGCCTTTTCAGTTGGTAGACTCGGCCCCCTTCCGTGAGTTTCTGTGCGGTTCCTCAGTGGCAGGTCCCCAAATGCCATTTTTTCTCACGGAAGGCGATTCCGGCTCTCTACCGGGATGTGGAAGGCAATGTCCTTGCCTCGCTGGACAGGGCGGTCAGCGGTAAGGTGCATATTACCGCTGACTCATGGTCCAGCAGGCATGGACAGGGACGTTACCTGTCTTTCACGGCCCATTGGGTCACTCTTCTGGCAGCTGGGAAGGATGCAGGACAAGGTGCAGTAGTGTTGGAGGTTGTTCCGCCACCACGCCTCCAAAATGCTACTCTTGGTTGTGACACACCTCTCTCCTCCACCCCCTCCTCTTCTTGTTCCTCCATGGCCTCTTCCAGTGCTCTGTCCTCAGAACCAGCGGTGCTCCGTAGGCGTTCCAGGGGCTACGCAAGTACGCAGGCAAAACTACGCCATGCCGTTCTTGCGCTGGTTTGTTTGGGGGACAGGAGCCACACTGGGGCGGATGTTTTGTCAGCTCTGCAGGGGCAGGCCGAGAGGTGGTTGATGCCATGCCAGCTTAAGCCAGGAATGGTGGTTTGTGACAATGGCACCAACCTCCTCTCCGCCCTCCGACAGGGACAACTGACCCATGTGCCCTGTGTAGCTCACGTCCTTAACCTGGTGATGCATCGGTTCTTGGGCAGGTACCCCGGCTTACAGGATGTCCTGAAGCAGGCCAGGAAAGTCTGTGTGCATTTCCGCCGATCATTTAGTGCCTGTGCTCGGCTGGCTGAGTTCCAAAAGGAGTTGAACCTGCCCAAGAACCGCCTTATATGTGACATGCCCACCAGGTGGAACTCAAGGTTGGCCATGCTGCAGCGGCTGCACACGCAGCAGAGGGCCATCAATGAGTACCTGTGCGACTACAGCACCAGGACAGGTTCAGGGGAGCTCGGTTTTTTCTCACCACGCCAGTGGGGCATGATCAGGGATGCATGCACTGTCCTGTCACCGTTTGAGGAGGCCACAAGGATGGTGAGCAGTGACAGTGCATGCATCAGTGACACTGTACCTCTTTTCCACCTCTTGGAGCATACGCTGCGTGGAATAATGGACAGGGCACTTGAGGCAGAACAGAGGCAGGAAGAGGAGGACTTCCTTGCCTCTCAAGGCCCCCTTTATCCAGACAGTGTTCCTGCTGTGCCACCCATCACACAGGAAGAGGATGAGGAGGAGGAAGAGGAGGAGGAGGATGATTGTGTCAGCATGGAGGTGGAGGCTGGCACTCAGCATCAGCAGCAGCAGTCTTGTAGGGATGATTTACAGTCCCAAGAAACACGTGGACTTGTACGTGGCTGGGAGGAGGTAGCTGCGGATCATGTTGCCCTTAGTGACCCAGAGGACTCCAGACCGAATGCCTCAGCTAACCTACACTGCATGGCCTCCCTGATCCTGCAAAGCCTGCGGAAGGATCCTCATAATTCGGATCAAGGAGAGGGACCATTACTGGCTGGCCACTCTCCATGATCCACGGTACAAGGGTAAGGTTGCCGACCTTATCTTGCCATCGCAGAGGGAGCAGAGGATGAGACATCTCCGGGAGTCCTTGCAGAAAGGTCTGTGCAATGCGTTCCCAGAGACTGGGAGGTTACAAACTCCTGGTCCTGGACAACGTGTTGCTGAGGCATCGGTTAGAAGGAGCGGTGGAGAAGGTGGCCGTCTGACTGATGCTTTCAGACAATTTTTTAGTCTGCAGCCCCAAGGTATGATCGGTTCCAGCAACCATCGCCAGCGTCTGATTTACATGGTGCAGGAATACCTAGGGGCAAGGTCAGACTTGGACACCTTTCCCACTGAAAATCCTCTGGCTTACTGGATCTTGAGGATGGATCACTGGCCAGAGCTTGCACAGTATGCAATTGAGCTACTGGCCTGTCCTGCATCCAGCGTTCTTTCGGAACGCACCTTCAGTGCTGCTGGTGGCTTTGTTACCGATCACAGGGTGCGCCTGTCCACCGAATCAGTTGATCGACTGACCTTCATCAAGATGAATCAGTCTTGGATCACCCACAGCTACCAAGCACCTGAAGCTGATGTAACCTAATAATTTTTTTTTAAATATCACATCCCTTCAAGACTGCCTATGCTGATGCTGAGTGACTGTCCTGTTATGTTGATCGTCTATCCTCTTCCTCCTCCGCTGATATGTTGGAAGAACATTTCTGGTTCTGGGTGATGCCATCAGCCCAATTTTTCTGCCCCTTTTTAACAGGGGCGTTTAAGTACAATTTTTGATGCAATGCTTTGCAGCAGGGCTAATTCCTGCAATAAAACTAGAGTATATGGGAGAGGTTGCAGTGTGGTGGCACCAGCACCAGTGCCTAAAGCCCAATTTTTCTGCCCCTGTTTAACAGGGGCGTTTAATTACAATTCTTGATATAATATTTCACAGGAGGGCCCGTTCCTGTGCCCACCCAGAGTAACTGTGAGGACTTATAGTGTTGTGGCACCAGCACCACAACCACCAAAGGTCAATTTTTCTACCACTGTTCAACAATGGCATGTAATTACAATTCTTGATATAATCGTTCACAGCAGGGCGCTCCAGCGCCCAGCAAGAGTCACTTTGAGGGCTTACAATGTTGTGGCAAAACCAACACCTTGTTCCGCCATTTCTGCAGAGCATATAGGGCAGGCCCCTACTTTCAAACATCCAACTTACAAACATCTCCTACTTGCAAACGGAAGGAGACAACAGCAAGTGAGATGAAAAAAGATGTACGACAAAACAAATTATACAGGGGTGATAACCCTTCCCTATGTTTTCCAAAAAGCTTAAAAATAGTTTTTTTGACTGGAGCTACACTTTAAAAATGTACCAGTTGGGGCGTGGCCTGAAGCTGCATGGCGTAGAACGCATCTAGTGAGAGCTCCGGCTGCCTAATATCCTGCTTTTATCCTAGTGGACTGATTTTGACCCCCCTGAGGGCAATTCCTACTGCCTCCCTTCAGTGTGCACCCCGGGGGCATGTCGCCGACCAAGAGGGCCCAGAGCGCGATTGCGAAACTCTGGAAATTCCGGGCGGACGGCCCGGACCTCGTGGAGGAAGATGGCGCCACATCGGGTCCGAGCGAAGATACTCCGGCATCGGATGACACCGCGCGTATCCTGGAGGCTGTTACGCTGTGCCGCACTACTCTTACCTCCAGAATTGAGGAGGTTAAGGTAGACATTTCCCTTATCCGTCAGGATCTACACAAATTGCGGGAACGAGTCGGCGAAACAGAACGCAGAATCGGGCAGGTGGAGGATGACATCCCTCCCCTCCAAGTCACCACCGAACGGCTGCAGCACCAGCTACAGGTCGTACTGAGCAAACAAGATGACATCGAGAATAGGCTGCGCCGGTGTAACCTCCGGTTTGTGGGACTGCCAGAGAGGGCCGAGGGCTCGGACCCCCCCGCGTTCTTGGAGCGCCTGCTCATAGCCACATTCGGTAGAGAGGCCTTCTCCACCACCTTTGCAGTGGAGCGAGCGCACCGCTTGGCTTCTAAACCCCCGCCGGCTGGAGCCCCTCCCCGTACCTTCATTGCGAAGATGCTGAACTACCGCGACCGGGATGCGGTCTTGCGCCTCACCCGGGAGAAGGGTAATATCCCCTATGAGAACCAGCGTTTAGCAGTGTTTCCGGACTTCTCCGCTGAGATTCAGCGGAGGAGGGCACAGTTTTCCGAGATGAAGCGCCGGCTTCGTGCCCGACCCTTGGTTTATGCGATGCTGTTCCCTGCTAAGCTACGGATCATCCGAGATGGTAAGGCGCATTTCTTTGAGGATCCCGGTGCGGTGCTCTCTTGGCTGGAACAGGCCCCTGCAGATGTCCAAGTGTGAACCTCTGCTCCTAGGGTGTTTTAGCTCGTATGCTGCCCTCTGCCCTTAGGATGTTGAGGGAAATGTCTGCTGCCTAACATGTGAGTTACCCGTGACTGTTGCCCCCGGGGTTGGAACTATATGGAAGCACTGGTTCTTGGTGTTGACTGTCCATTTGTTGTTATGTGCACCACGGTACTTACCTCTTCCCTCTGCTTATGGGTTTTTCTTACTTTTTTTACATTCTTTTTGATTTTTACATTTTCATATCTTGGATCGGTCCCTTCTTTCCATAGACGTTTATGGCAGCCGGATTCTTGCACCCCGTCCTTTGTTGGTGTTGGATGTTGTACGCCTCCATCTGGCTGTGCAGCACAGTTAACTCTTGTTCGTCCCCTTTGCCGGTGGCGGACACACCCGGCCTTCATTTCTACTTGTCATCCTGTGCCTTCCATAAAAGTTGTAGTGGCCGGATGCGGGCACCACTGACTGTTCAAGATGAGTTTCCCTGGCCGGCCTCGGCCCACGAGGAGAAGGAGGGTGGCGTGGAGCTCGGGTTGTTTTGCCGGTCCAGAGTAGATACCGTTATTTTTGCACTGTTTAGTTATTATATGTCTGTTTTTTTCCAAATCAATGTGTCTGACTGCTGCTCAAGTGTTATGTGCTTGCTGTATTGTTTTATTTGGTGTGGGAGAGACCTCGGGAGGGGGGTGGTCTGGTTGGCTCCCTCTGTTCAGGCGAATTTCTGGGCCTCGACTTGGGGTGACCCACAGTTGGGGTACCGGTTCTGTGTGAAACACCTGGATGGCGATGGGAACCCTTAAATTGGCCACCTGGAATGTGAGGGGTCTGGGGACCAGACAGAAACGTGTGGCTGTCCTGTCGTGTGTTAAGCAGATGCGTGCAGATATTGTTGTTTTGGTTGAAACTCACATGACGGGCCAGCTACAACTGTCCCTTAAAAGACCGTGGGTGGGGTGGATGTACCATGCTCCCTACACGAGTAATTCTAGGGGGGTGGCTGTTCTGGTGGCCAGGGGTACTCAGTTTCATCTACACAGCCTGCGATCGGATAGGCAAGGGAGATACCTCTTTTTACATGTCACGGTGGGGGGGCTGGAGTTCCTCCTGCTTGCTTTTTATATACCCCCCCTTTCCATTTTGGGGTACTTCGGGAGGGGGTCCAATATATGTTGCAGCACCCTGCGTTACCTGCTATATGGGTGGGTGATTTTAATGTGGTGATTGATCCCGTCCTTGATAGGGTTACTCACTCTGCTGGGCATCCGCCCCGCCCCTCACTCACTAGATTTGGCAAATTCCTCTCTGAGCTCGCGCTGACGGACACCTGGAGGTATAAACATCCTACTAAAAAGGCGTATTCCTGCTTTACACCGGCACACAATGCCATGTCCCGTATAGATATGGTCCTGCTTTCCCCTGCCCTGCTCCCGTATTTACGGGAGGTGGGTTTTGGAGTCAGGGCCCTGTCAGACCACTCGCCTTATTGGGTCCGTATTGGACTACCAACTATCCCCACTGCTCGCCTGTGGAGGCTGAGCCCATTTTGGTTGACGGTCCTTCCGGATCTCGACGCTGTTCAGCGGGAGTGGGCCTACTATTTCCAAACCAACGTGGGATCGGTTTCGTTTGGCTCAGTTTGGGAGGCCTTTAAATTGCACGCCCGCACGATTTTATCCACTCGTATTAACCGTCACAGGGCCTCCTCGCGTCTGGTTATAAAGCAGGCTGAGGAGACGCTGGGGGAGCTGGAAAGGGAGTTTGTGGCGGATCCCACGCCCTCGAACTCTGCCAGGCTGCGTCTACATTCCAGGCTTACGGATCACCTACACTATGAAAAATCTGACAGGACCATATTCTATAGTAAACAAAAAACCTATGAATATGGAGAGAGGGCGGGGAAGATACTGGCCTACCTGGCCCGAATGGACCATAGCCCTCCTGTGGTTGTTCAGTTGACCTCAGCCGCGGGGGAACTATTGTCTGATCCAGTGGAGGTGGCATGTGAGTTCCGTCACTTGTACATGGATCTCTATGCTTCGGGAGCTAGCGGCTCTCAGGAGCAATTGGGTTCCCTGTTGGACGAGATAGATTTCCCTGTTCTCACGGACTCTCAGGCTGAGCTCCTTGATGCCCCCATCACCGAGGAATGCATTGCGGAGGCCATGGCGTGCTTGGCGCCGGCTAAGGCTCCGGGCTCCGATGCCCCCCTCTGGAATTTTATTCCCAGTTCCAGGAGGTGTTGATCCCTAAACTCCAGATGCTCTATTCCCATGTGTTTGCAACCGGATCCCTCCCCCGTACCATGAGTGAGGCCCTGATTATTCTCATCCCAAAACCTGATAAAGACCCCCTTTGCCCCGAATCGTACAGACCGATCTCCCTATTGCAATTGGATGTTAAAATATTAGCCAAAATTTTAGCCCTTAGACTTAATAAAGTAATTCTCCATCTTATCCACACAGATCAGACTGGCTTTATGCCCACGAAAAACACAGCGTTTAACCTGCGGAGGCTCTTCATGAATTTACAGGCTCCCCATGATAACTCTGGTGCCAGGGTGGTGGTTAGCCTGGACGCCGCTAAGGCATTTGATTCAGTGGAGTGGGAGTATTTGTGGGAGTGCCTCCGCAGGTTCGGATTCGGCCCTAAATTTGTACGCTGGATTCAGCTTCTTTATCAGGCCCCCACTGCTCGTATATTGGTAAATGGCCAGATATCTGACTCCTTTCCACTATCACGCGGCACGCGCCAGGGTTGCCCTATCTCGCCTATGTTGTATGCGCTGGCTGTGGAGCCTCTGGCTATCGCTATCAGAGCTCACCCTGACATTCGGGGTCTCTGTAGGGGGCGGGTGTCGGAGGTTCTCAGCCTCTACGCTGACGACATGCTGTTGTACCTGGAGGATGCTGGCCCCTCATTGACAGCGGCTTTGGAGTTGATCCAGAGATTCGGCAACTTTTTGGGCCTACGAATAAATTGGTCTAAGTCCCAAATCCTTCCCATAGATGTGACTGCTCCCACGTCATTGCAAGCGGCGCTTCCCCTTGTGCGGACGGACTGGATCAAATACCTGGGAATACAGTGCTCCCGCTCCATTGCGGATTACATCCGTTTGAATATACAGCCACTCTTCCCCATTCTAAAATGTAAGACTCAGGTTTGGTCTAGACTGCCTCTTGGGGTCATGGGACGGTTGGGGCTTGTGAAGATGATTCTTCTTCCCCAATTGCTTTATATCTTCTGGCACGCTCGGGTATCTATCCCAGCCCATATCTTCCGTGACATGGAATCTATCTTAAGCTCCTTTATTTGGGGGTCTTCCAGGCATAAGTTGGCTTGGCAGACTCTCAAATGTCCTGTCCACTTGGGTGGGGCAGCACTACCGGACCTGGCAGCTTATTACATGGCTTCCCAACTGTCCCACCTTTACTATATTAACACCTATGATAGGCTCCGATACTCTACTCTGGTATGTATGGCAGTCACGGACGTGGTTGCGCACCCCTTTCAGATCCTATTTTGTAGTCATCGGGGGCTTTCGCTCTCGGAGATGGGACATCCCATGCTTCTACACCATAGTAGAATTTGGAGTGGGGCGCAGAAATTGACTGCGGCCCCCATCCTGCATGCCCACACGCCTCTGTGGGAGAACCCCTCTCTACCCGAGATGCTGAAGGTGCCGGATTACAAGCTGTGGATATGTAGAGGGATAGTATATTTGTCCCAGCTGGGCATGAAAACTTTTCAGCTGCTCAAGGAGGAGTATGACCTTCCAAATCATATGCTGTTCTGCTACTTGCAGGTCCGTCACGCAGCTCAGACCCAATTTGGGCGCTCCTCTCCACCACTGGAATCCACAGCCTTGGCAGACCTGGTGTTTGGAGACGACTCAAGGAAATTGATCTCTTGTTTTTACCAGCTTCTCATTACCCCCCAGGCCACGGCTAGAGCTTACAGGCTGAAGGCGCGCTGGGAGGCTGATGTTGGGGGTATGGAGGATGACCAGTGGAGTGATATTCTAAATGTATCTAGGGTGGTATCTCCTAAACTGTCAGATAGGCTCACGCACCTCTACATGCTCCATCGCACATATCTCACCCCTGGCCGCCTGTCTAAATTCAAGCTAGACTCTAATACCACTTGCCCCCGATGTGGCAACCACCTCATCTGGGCCTGTCCGTCTGTCCAGGGTTTCTGGGAGCAAATAGTCAAGTTTCTGCATGACCATATGGGCTCCCCCCTCACATTATGCCCGCGGCAGTGTATCCTTGGTCTTCTTCCTATTCCTGAGGAGGACAAACACTTTAGGACGTTTTTACAAGAGGTCCTCTTCACTGCTCGGATGCAGATAGCTTAGGCCTACTTCCCCTACGATCCAGCAGTGGAAGAGGGCTGTGAACAGCGTTTTACAGTTTAAAAATGTAATCTATGCCAACCGAGGGTGCCCAGAGAAATGTTGTAAGGTGTGGGATAGGTGGATGGGGAGCACAAATAGCTGCTCAAGCTGAAGTGCAGTTACCACACCGTAGCAGAGTCCGACCCCCCCCCCCCCCCTCAGCCACTCTCGATGCCCTGGCTTCTTGGGGTATTTGTTCCTGAACACACCTGCATAGGATGTTCGTACAGTGGTGTGAAAAAGTGTTTGCCCCCTTCCTCATTTCCTGTTCCTTTGCATGTTTGTCACACTTAAGTGTTTCGGAACATCAAACCAATTTAAACAATAGTCAAGGACAACACAAGTAAACACAAAATGCAATTTGTAAATGAAGGTGTTTATTATTAAAGGTGAAAAAAAATCCAAACCATCATGGCCCTGTGTGAAAAAGTGATTGCCCCCCTTGTTAAAACATACTATAACTGTGGTTGTCCACACCTGAGTTCAATTTCTCTAGCCACACCCAGGCCTGATTATTGCCACACCTGTTCACAATCAAGGCATCACTTAAATAGGAGCTGCTTGACACAGTAAGGTCCACCAGAAGATCCTTAAAAGCTACACATCATGCCGAGACCCAAAGAAATTCAGGAACAATGGAGAAAGAAAGTAATTGAGATCTATCAGTCTGGAAAGGGTTATAAAGCCATTTCCAAAGCTTTGGGAATCCAGCGAACCACAGTGAGAGCCATTATCCACAAATGGCGAAGACATGGAACAGTGGTGAACCTTCCCAGGAGTGGCCGGCCGCCCAAAATTACCCCAAGAGCGCAGCGACGACTCATCCAAGAGGTCACAAAAGACCCCACAACAACGTCCAAGGAACTGCAGGCCTCACTTGCCTCAGTTAAGGTCAGCGTTCATGCCTCCACCATCAGGAAAAGACTGGGCAAAAATGGCCTGCATGGCAGAGTTCCAAGGAGAAAACCACTGCTGAGCAAAAAGAACATCAAAGCTCGTCTCAATTTCTCCACAACACATCTTGATGATCCCCAAGACTTTTGGGACAACATTCTGTGGACCGATGAGACAAAAGTGGAACTCTTTGGAAGGTATGTGTCCAAGTATATCTGGCGTAGAAGGAACACTGCATTTCATAAAAAGAACATTATACCAACAGTAAAATATGGTGGTGGTAGTGTGATGGTCTGGGGCTGTTTTGCTGCTTCAGGACCTGGAAGACTTGCCGTGATAAAAGGAACTATGAATTCTGCTGTCTACCAAGAGATCCTGAAGGAGAATGTCCGACCATCTGTTCGTGTACTCAAGCTGAAATGAACTTGGGTTCTGCAGCAGGACAATGATCCTAAACACACCAGCAAGTCCACCACCGAATGGCTGAAGAAAAACAAAATGAAGACTTTGGAGTGGCCTAGCCAAAGTCCTGACCTGAATCTTATTGAGATGTTGTGGTATGACCTTAAAAAGGCCGTTCATGCTCGAAAACCCTCTAATGTAACTGAATTAGGACAATTCTGCAAAGATGAGTGGGCCAAAATTCCTCCAGGACGCTGTAAAAGCCTCATTGCACGTTATCGCAAACGCTTGGTTGCAGTTGTTGCTGCTAAGGGTGGCCCAACCAGTTATTAGGTTTAGGGGGCAATCACTTTTTCACACAGGGCCATGATGGTTTGGATTTTTTTTCACCTTTAATAATAAACACCTTCATTTACAAATTGCATTTTGTGTTTACTTGTGTTGTCCTTGACTATTGTTTAAATTGGTTTGATGTTCCGAAACACTTAAGTGTGACAAACATGCAAAGGAACAGGAAATGAGGAAGGGGGCAAACACTTTTTCACACCACTGTATGTGCGGCAGCCAGGATGTTTCGCTTTTGTATGTCAGACATAGGATGTATATTTTATTATTCTATGTATATATTGGTGCTTGTTGCACTAGTGTTTATGCATATGTATGATGACATTCTTATTTCTATGCTCAATAAACTTGATTTTGGTTTAAAAAAATGTACCAGTTGAAAATTACAAACAGATTCAACTTATCCCAACAAACCTACACAGTCCCTGTCTTGTTTGCACCGCCTGTATACTGCTGTTCTGAGTATATAGGGCCTGGGGGCCACACGCATTTCCTTTTTTTAATATGGGTACAGGGTTCCCCTTAATATGCGTACAAGACCCAAATAGGCTGGTAATGGGCAGGGAGGGCTACCCATGCCATTTTTCTCAATGATTTTCAACCATATTGCAGGAACCAGATATAACATTAAAACCGCAAGCAGTTTTAAATGGTGTTATTTCCGTTTAATGTCATTTTGTGCCGGGACTGTTCTAAACACGGGAAACACGTGGCACTTCACAGGCATACTACAGACATCCCCCAGGCACCATATTTAAAGGAATATTTCACTTTTTTTTTTCACTTTAATCGTCATTAAAATCAGTGCTCCCGCCAAAACGGCCATTTTTAAAAACATTTTAGGCATTGACCCATGTCCCCTGGGGCAGGAGCCAGGTCCCCAAACCCTTTTTAGGACAGTATCTTGCATTTTAGCCGTTAAAATTAGCACTTTTAATTTCGAACATTCGAGTCCCATAGACTTCAATGGGGTTCTAAAGTTCGTTCGAATTTGGGGTCCGTTCGAAAGTTCTGGTGCGAACCGAACCGGGGGGTGTTCGGCTCATCCCTAGTCACAGACGTACATAAGGCCTTGCACTAGTTGGTCTGCTAGTTCCACGCAGACAGGGGAAGCCTGTTGCTCTCCCAATTCATGGTGCAAACGTTTTGCCCACTCAGTCAGTGTCTGCGACACAAGTGCGGATGCCAGTACAGGTCACATGGCTGACTCCACAAACGTAAACAAGGAACGAGCCACCGCCTCGGCCTTCCTGTCCGTTGGATACTTGAATGCAGGAGTCCCCTCAACCGGGATCATGGTTACCTTATTTAACCTGGATACTTGGGGGTCCACGACCAGAGGAGCCGACCATTTCTTGAGAAGGCTTTCCACAAAGGGGTAAATGAACTTCTCAAAATAAGTTAGATACGGGGACACCTTAGGTGAACGCGCTGGCTTGCGGGAACCAAAAGGGACCTGTACATCAGCAGAGGGATCCGCTGGCTCCTGAATCTTCAGGGTATCACGCACAGCTGTGATAAGTGCTTCAACAAGCATTTTGTCACGCACAGACCCAGACGGGGACTCATCCTCACTGTCCGAACGGTCCTGGTCAGCGTCATCTGACAAGACAGAGCAGGGGTCACCGGCTTCAGCAGGACCCGATTCTGCATCCAAACTCTCCCCAGAGGACAGTGGGGGGGGGGCCCAGGGGCCGCTTTTTAGCACCTTTCTTCCCACGCACCGCCTCCATCTTGGCAACGAACGAATTGAGGACCGCCGTCAGGGTGTCCATGGAGACTGCACCATCCGCAGGTGACCCGGTTGCAATTGCCTAGATTTCGGGGAAAGAAACACCAGTTTCTGAAGCCATGCTGACCCTACCCTGTCTGCCACCCGAAGGAGACTTAGGACAGTGACAGTCCCACCCTCCTTGCTGCAGCTGACTGAGGGGTTCTAACCCGCCGGACTCACCGCCCTGAGGAGTTCCGCGCTGTTTACAGTAGTGCCTGTAGACCCCTAGCGCTCCCAGATGCAGGGGAACCAAAACTGTCAGTGGCAGTCTGTCAGAACGATTGGTGAACGATCGCTGAGCGATCTGAAAAATGTGCTCAGACTACATAGAAGGCTGTCTCGGCGCTCAGTAATGACAAACAGGAAGCTGAGGGCACATGAAGCTGCTGCTAGAGCACAAAAACATGCTCTGGCTTCAAGAAAATGGCCGCCAGTGTCCTGAATAGGGAATCACCAGAAAAATGGCCGCTTGAAGCCCAGAAGCATGCTGTCCTTTGCCCACACTGAAAATGGCCGCCAGCCAGCGCTATGAGAGACAGAAACAAACATGTGGCAGAGACACAGCCCTACACCGACACACAGGTAAACCTCACCGGCACCTCCCGGGAGTTTAAGCCTCGGGATCCAGGCACCCCCAGTCAGCCGGAACCCAGGTGAGAGCCCAGGGGCACACACACACACACACACACACACACACACACACACACACACACCGCTCAGTACCCATGCACAGCCCCCCCCCGTGGGGGGGAGGAGGGGAGATAGGGACAGGGGAGAGAAGAGAGGGGGTGAGGGGGCCCCCCCGAATCGACCTCCCAGGGAATGCCCAGCTGCTCAACCCTTCCGAGACAGGGAGAGCTGTACTTACCAGTCCTGAAGAGCTGGGAGACATTCCATTGTAGCCAACTCCTGACAGGGAAGGTTACTGGCCCGGCATACTGTGACACAGACATCAGTAGCCGGGTCATATGTATGCCCCGGAGCATAAAAGCTCACCAACCATCTCTGGAGCTGAGGTATGTGGTGGCCTGCCGAGCCATAGCTCCGACCTGCACGCGCTCGATGGCCAGACTGGGGAGACTACAAGGATAAGGGAACCAGCCTGTCACCCAGCTAGCTGTTAATAGAAGATCAGAGGACCATTCATCTTGTGCAAAAAGCCAAGCTCCTGCAAAAATCAAAAACACAGGCCTTTGGGTTCCTAGGTCTATCTCCTTCACTAGGCAAAATAAAACTGAGGCTGCTGGTGCAGAGTGTGGGGGGGGGGATTGTAGCCTGGGGGACCGCCCCCCTGGGTGGAACTAAGAGTTCTGAAGTGTTGTATTACAACTTTGCCTAGTATCTCCTAATGATAAGGCTAACAACCCATTTTGTTACAGAGAGGAGCTGTGTCGGTCGGTGAATATAAGAGAACTTATATATTTATAATGATTAAAAATATCAGCAAGGAAATCTGCACACCAGTGATAGAGAAAACAAATAAAATCTGTAAATCTACGTTAGTGTGGTAGTCAAGGGGAACTCATGTAAAGAATAGGTGCTAGCTGCATGAAGTACAGATTGTCCCACTAATTGTGCAGAGGTTCCCTCTAGGGCATGCACCACTAAATAGTGGACCAAGTCACTGCCCCCTCCCACAGTCATGCCATTTAGGAGCTAGTTCTGTCCTTCAGCTTCCACCACTGTCATAATAGCAGAGTGGAGATTGGGAGGCAGGACAGATCGTGAGAGAGAGAGGGACAGTTCTGCTGCATGGAGAGCAGGAGCTGGCTAAGATAATTTTGCAGATGAAATAACTGGTTGCTTGCACACCAATCGGTCCTAGCAACCAATCACCTCTCACCAGCTGCCCACCATGCAGCGATACTGCGCCTCTCTCTCACAATCTGTCCTGTCTCCGGATCTCCGCTGTGTGCACCTTGTTGTGAATTCATGAAGAAACACATTTAATATTCACTGTCAAAAATGAGAGATTTCAGTAGGCCTCAAAAAGTGGATGAGCTATAATGTTGATATTATTGAACTGTCCCTCTTGGAGAACTTTAAAGCAAAATACATGATCTCACATGCTTTTCCAAATGTTCAGGGGATTAGTTATCTTTTAAAGTTTTACAAACCCTATGTTGAAACAAGAGACTGGAACAATGCTAACTCTTGTCACCAAACAAAAAGAGGTTTACTTATTTTGTTGGTTAGATTGAGAAGACCAAACTTGCATAAGTATTTATCACATGGAAATAATCCTTAACTAGAAAACCCCATTGTGCGTAAGTAAAGACTGTTTGGACAATATACAACCATAAAGGCAAAATTCAATAGCTGACTTGAAGGGCACAGCTAAGCCATCTAAACATTTATTGGACTGCTCAAAGTTCATCTCAAAACATAGTGTGAGAGGGATATGCAAGTCAGACATATTTCAAAAGTACTTCAAGTAATTCAAACTATATGTGATATTTGTAGGTCACAAAAGAGATATTATAATGTTAGTATCTAATGATCTAAAAAACTTTGTCATAAAGAAATTATATATGAAAGTGTGATTATAAATAGAAGTGTTTTAGCAACGAATTAGCATTATGAAAAACATATAATCGTGATTATAACTGTATAAGAATTTATCCTATGTTTAGATAAACAAAATATTGATTGGATACTCGAATTATACATGTATCCATATAGATAATTGTATGTGATATTGTTTGATATATATCTAACCCGTGTCCTTTCTAAATGGACTAAATATTTAATAGATATACATATATAACCATTTTATACAATGGGGATTATTCAAAATTATGTTAAGCGTATTTTATATTATACCGTTTACTGTCATTCCTGAACACTCGAGATATATTCGTTAGAACATATATAAAAAACGAACGCATATTATAGAAATAAAAATATTAACTTAAAGAGATAAAACACCAAACACATGTGAGACACCTGGTGGTTGAAGGTGCTATTACCTTAAAATCACGAGGCTCCTGGGAAAGCTAACCATTACATGTTGCCTGCCAATGAGGAGGGAACACCTACCCTCTGGGCAGAACTTAGTATAATTTTATGATCTTTTTGTTTAAGAGGATATTTAAGAAACTAAAAAGATAGTCAAAGAGAGAGAGCTCAGGGGGAAGCATAGGGACCCCCCCTGAGAAGGGACACTGGAAGACTCCCAGACAAACTGATACTCATGCACCATGCAGGAATACACATTTTTACATTCATGAAGATCCCTGCTCCTTGGAACTCGGAGGTCGCACAAAGTAATTCCTCTGTAAGAGAATCCACGTTGAATGCCCTGGCCGCCATCTTAAAAATCCTGGTAACCAACAATCCACACTAATAGCCATATTGGAAATGGGTAAATATTTTGTTTATTATATCTTCTATGTTCTCTTAAATATTGATGTTTTTGAATATTCTATTATTGAAAATCGTTCTCTTGAATCAATAACCGCCTTTTAGATTTTTCTCGAAATTTAATTTTTCATTATAAAATTTCTTTTTGCACAGATGTCAATTTTATTGACAAACTAATGTCTAATTTATTTCACATTGTTAACCACTTACTTACCTGCAGTATAGTAACGGTTGGACGTGTGAAATATAGACATTCTGTTTAATTGTCAATTATCAAAAGGTTATGGATTCTACCGAGAAGTGATAGTGGTGACATTGTGTCCAAGGTACTACTACGCCCAGTTTGAGGGTATTTCCATTAATTTTCAAATGATCAAGTAATGCAATCTGTATTTTAATTTCATGTAAAAATTTGTCTTTTGTCAACCAATAAATGTAACTATTTTAATGATCACTTGTCTCCGTGAATACGTTTCACATGTATAGACTGTGTCATATAGATTGATTTTGTATCTTAAAAATATCTTCGTTAAAAATTACTTAATAAATAATGTGCGGGAAACTGTCCTTAAAAAAGCACAACAACCTGTCAGGTAGCGAAGTAAGGGGAGAAGAGGACCTAGCTCTGAAGGATGGGAGATGCTGGTGAACTTACAGAAATCTCTACTTTGGGAAGGGGGATGTAAAGTGTCAAGCATGCTAGTGTGTGCGTGTGTGTAAGGTGCAAAAAGGACTACTGAGAGGTGATGTAAAGGGCCAGTACACACTACTGTGGAGGGGGGATGTGAAGTGGGCAGAAAGGGCTACTGGGGGGGGGGTAGGTGATGTGAAGGGGCAGAGCATACTAGCATTGGGGGTGGGGTTGCTGTAAAAGGGGCAGAAAGGACTGCTGGGGGGGGGGTGTTGTAAAAGGGGCAGGCCGGACTTTATTTTGCCTTCTATTGGTTGAACTAGATGGACTTGTGTCTTTTTTCAGCCAGACTAACTATGTAATATGTGAGTAGAGGGGGCTGTGATGTTAAGGACTCGAGTGATTGGAAGAATGTGCGATTCAGACCTCTGCTAGAAGAAAGTTTTACTGGACCGACCTCCGTGAATTTTCATTCATTACCCCTGCTCTAGGGTATTATGGTTTACATAATAAACAAATCAGAACACATTTAAAAAAAAAAGATTTTATTGTATCACATGGTCTCATAATACAAATGGCCCCTAATTTACAAAGTTAGTATTAATTTACTATTGTAACAAAAATTTGCATATTTCAGTTATTATCTGAGGGACAGTGTTGACAGGCTTCTGTTGACTTCACAACTACTTCCCTATAAAAGTCTATAGGAATGCAAAAAGCAATGAATTCCATCCAAAATATCAAAAGGCATGCGGCACTTGTCCATTAAAGCCCATTGACACTGGTCCTTTTTTGGTAGAAACATGGCCCTGGATCCAAAAGCCTACAAAATCCATACATTCTTTAAAAATGTCCAAAACCACAAAAACCATGCATATTTCAAAGTTTCACATATATACAATACACAGCTGACTATAAAGTACAACACAACAAAGTTTATAGCAGAGGTTTTAAAAAAAAAAACTTACAGTCCAGAACAAAATTTACGATGGGGATACCTTTTTTGAGACACTAAAAACTGAAGTTTCAGGAATCAATGAACTTTGTGCTCTTTCAGACAGGTGGCATCATTTTACCATCCTCCAGCCACCCACCTGAAATATCCCAATACAACCAGATGGGGTTGTACACAACTGTAGCACCCGCAATACTTGCTTCCCTCCATTTTTAACACGGGGCAGAGTATGATCAGAAACTAAACTAGGCGGTGAAAGGGCGTATAATGCCTCTTCACTGCCCATCAAATGAAGAGCCCTTAGGGCCAATTCACACTATATGCGGTGACAGGTGTTTTATAGCATGGTAAACATCTGTTTCCAGTGTGTCTTTGCAGGGACATTGTTTGCCATTCACACTGCAGCACAGTGGGCCAAATTGCACTGCAAGGTCGGCCAGGCCATCGCCTTGCCCAACATTGCAGTGAAGTGTACATTTTGTACACTTCAAATAACGCTTGTGTAAAACAAAACAAAAAAAAGGAACTGTGTGATGTCATCACACTGCCCCCTAGTGCAGCTAGTAACGCAGAGTGGCCAGAGAGGCGATTCGCTCCTGCCGCTCCGCGTTGCAGTGTGGATTCGCCCCTAGGAGTTTCAGCATCGAATAGATTGATTATGGAAACATCGAAACATTGCAACAGTTACATGTACATCAGATGGGGAATAGCATTTCTGAAGCTTTATATTCTGCACAGAGCCTAATGGAAATCATTCTGAACAAATTTACACCAAAGGAAATATATATACAAAATTTTAGATTATATGTCACTTAAGGGCCATTTAGAATATAAAAAATTACCTAAACCACTAATGACACCACATAGCAGATACCTCCAGGAGTTACGCATTAGGAAACTTATACTAGTCAGTATCCTTGATGCACAGAATCCTAAATTGCTCCATTATCAAAATACTGACCCAGCTTCCCCAGTTAAAAGATTCTAAGCATCCCCTTCCTATCTCCCAAGCCGTTATTGTAATTGAAGGACGAA